>NC_089805.1:15067198-15680531 GCF_029633855.1 Hoplias malabaricus | reverse complement strand
TATTAATACTGACTGTTCTGACATTATAGATGATACGGGAAAGCATGTAGAACAGGATAATCTGCGCCTTGTCGATAAACAAACACTAACAACACCATTTAAGAACTCGATGCCACGTAACAATAAACAAAACATCAGGATTAAAGCAGATTTAGACGGCCATGTCACAACGGCTGACTATGATCAGGATGACGGACTTATAGCAGATGATGAGGACAGTGCGAATGAACGTCGTGGTGGTAGACGGATTACTGATTTGAACAAAACATTGCGTGCCATGGAACAACTTATACTAGCAGAACAGAGACAATTGGACTTAAAACAACAGTCTTTAGAATGCGACATGCACACCTCAGACAAAACGGACATTTTGAGACGTAGCACCGGACCTCGACACCCGCCTGACAGATATAAGACTGACACTAACGTTGACACTATGTTTCCATTAGTGGCCACTAGCACAGGAACATATAAATATGTACCATTATCATTAACTGATGCACAGACTTTGGTCGATCAGCTTCTGCCTTTATGTAGTGGAGCGGCTGCTTGGATTAGAAAGCTGGACAGTCTGACAGGTGGCATGACTGTAGCACTTGGGGATTTTAGAAATATTATTAAAAGATCGACTACTTCCATGGAAGCAGCTGAAATAGAGAGACAGGCTCAGACATCTACTGAACCTGACTATGATCTTTTCTATATAAACAATTATAAGGAAAAATTTGATAATAAAGACAAGGAGATACTTAAGTTACAAAGAGACCTACTGACTGTTCAACTAGCAGAAGCCAGGAAATCTATAAATAATAATAAAAAGCAAATAAAGTCTGATACCATGATGCCTATGACTGCACTGCCACATATGCAATCACCACAAATATTTATAAACAAAAACACATATATGCCTACTCAATCAGGGCCACCACAAAACCCACCATATAATTATGGACCAAGTCCATATTTCTCATATCGGCCCTACTCATGGAGCAGGGGGCGTGGTAATGGTGGGAGGAGGGGCAGGGCCCGCCGTCGGACAGCGGCATGTCTAAGATGTGGAGCTTTGGACCACTGGGCAGCACAATGTAGGGCACCACTGTCTACTGACACCAGCTATCCACAACAGGCACCACACCCACAGGCGGCACCAAAACCGGAGCCATCACATCTTCCTGCTGGCCAATACAGCATGGAGCCGTGGGGTGGACATTGACGGGGCCAAGAGGAGCACCAGGACAGCAGGGCCAGGGCAGAACCATGCTGTCATTAACTGTGGGGGCCTCCGAAATTGTTTTTCTGGTGGACACGGGAGCCACATGGTCAGCCATCAATAAAGTATTACCTGCACATCTGATGAGCGCTATTTTATGCCAACCAGATGGGATCACACTTATGTGGTTGGACGGACACAAAACTGTGGCAGTGGTGGGGTACACTGACGGTATGTACCTGATGAGACCTCAACAGGATGAGTCGATAGACATTTCCTGGGCTTTAGTGACTGGACAGACGGACCGGTCACCACGACTCATTGCCTTGTTCCACCACTGGTCGACTTGGATTACAGCCATGGCACCCTACGTTCCTCCGCCCGACCCATTCCATGTCACCCTGTTTTATGATGTAGGGGGAGATTTAACTTATTATGAATATTTTCGAACAGAATTAGAGGGTACACAGTGGTCGGTTAATACCACAGGGATTTATGTGGGTCTTGAAGGGGTGGCATATCCTGTTTCACTAGCACCACAACAACATTGTTGGTACAAACTGTCTGACACGGCGGCACCACACATTTCACTAGCTCTCGATCAGAGACACAAGGCCAAGCAGTTGGGCCCTATGGTAAAAAGAGCAAATGAGGCCACGGATTGGGTCAGGACACAGCTGCTTGGTCTCATGTTTTCGCAGTCCACACAGACATATCACATCACTGATAACTCACTAATCTTAGTCACATTGCACCATTAATTGCTGCCTAGACACCATGGTTGTGAGGACTGTGATTATCTACAGATGGAGGTATTATTAGCATCACTACCTGACACATTGTGGTCCACAGGACCAGATGATGTATGATAGACTAATCAAACACTTGTCTATTTTTGTATGAATATTACACAACCAATTTGGATTGCACAATATAAACTAAAAACTAGAGACTGTGTAAGAACATGTTAGCATTTTTAGAACTGACTGGTTACAGCAGACAATACATTACTGACTTTGTTGGACGAACATAACCTTTTAGACATGGTGAAATCTCTAGGGATGAGAAATTTGTCTGGTAAGCTGAATTGGACGGTGGAGTCTGAACAGGCGTTTATAGACGTTAAACAAGCCTTATCCGTTGCAGTTGACTTGGCCAGACCTGACTATTAATTACCTTTTTACATGAATGTTTCTGAAACAAACACTGTGATCAATGGTGTACTGTTTCAGAAAAAGGGGGATGGTAGAGCAGTACTAATGTATTCAAGTGTCCCATTGGACCTTATAGAGAGGAGACAATCACAGTGCACAAGACATGTAGCAGGACTGACTAAATTAGTTCAGAAAACAGCACATTTGGTAGCAGGATATCCATTGCGCATTCTAACCACACATGGAGTAGTAGCGTACATAAACTCACAGATGTTCACACTCACTACATTGAGACAGAGACGCATTCACAAAGCATTGACTGCACCCAACATCACCTACACACGAAGGAGTTAATATGGCGGATGGGATGATGGAAGGTCCACCACATGAATGCGAGGAACAGGTGGAAAGGCAAGGAAAAGTAAGACCAGACTTACAAGCCACACCCATTCCAGGGTCATGGAATTTATGGATGGATGGGTGTGGGTACAGGGCAGATACAGGTGAAGTCAGAGCAGGATACGCAGTAGTTTAGGAAGCGAAGGGGGAAACACATGAGTTTCAGACAGTTATTGCAGACGAAGTGAAACAAAACCCATCGGCGCAGAAGGTAGAACTGCACATATAGGAAAACAACAAAACACTGGAAAATTAAAAAACAATGGTGGCACCCATACATGTCAGCATTAGTGGTTGATTACATCACTAAATGTCAGATTTGTAACACTCAGAACGTAACAAAAGCATTTAAACTAGCTCCAGGAAGGTTTCCATTGCCAGATTCTCATGGATATGAGATTCAAATGGATTATACAGATATGATTGACCCCATTAGGAGATATAGATATCTCCTGGTCGTAGTAGATAGATTCTCGGGGTGGGTAGAGGCACTCCCCACTCTGAGGGAAGATGTAAAATCAGTCTGTAAGTTTCTGATTAATTGTTGGATTACGGACCATGGGTTTCCTAGGAAAAAATTTTTTATTTTTTATTTTTTATATTTTTTCAGATAACGGGAGTCATTACATGAGTAAAACACTGCAGTGGGTGGAGCAGTCGTTGGGGCTGCGCCATAGCTATGGTTGTGTGTATCATCCTGCCTCACAAGGTCAGGTGGAGAGGATGAATTAAAATTTGAAATCTAAATTAGCAAAAATCAAACTGGCCACGGGCATGAATTGGCTTGATGCCCTTCCAATTGCTTTAATTAGTGTCTGTAGTTCAGTAAATAGAACTATAGGATTTACTACTTTTGAATTAGGGAGGGGCATCCCTTTTCAAGGCCCCTCCAGCGCGCTTGCGTCCCCCCAGAAACTACCTCAAGCAGAGTACCGACAGCTATATGAAGAACTAAAAGCTGTTTGTAAAGATGTCTCTATACAGGTGAAGGAAAGGAGAGAAGGAGAAGAAACGGAGGAGAAGGATCCAGAAGTGACAGTCTCACCTTGGGTCCTCCTGAAGGTTATCAAGCAGAAGTGGTACGAACTTCGCTGGACAGGACCCTACCAGGTGACAGAGAGAACCAGTTGGGCAGTCCGGCTGAAGGGTAAAGGCTTATAGTGGTACCACCTCACACAGTGCAGAGCCGCACCGACACCTAACATCAAACATTCACTGAAGGAAAACAACACCTCAGAAGAGGCTGATCAAGCAGCCTCAACCAACATAGGGGCAGAATAATCCCCTGAGGCAGGGGCACGACAAGGAAAGTCTATCCTTGCCCCCAGCGCAGATCCCTACCAACGGATGAAGAATACACTTTAACACATACACATATAGGGCTCATTGTAATCTCTTAGTCCAGAGAGTGAGTGGTAGGACAGAGGTGTCCACTCCTAACAGGAGTGGTGTAATTGCCCGCTACCACCACAATCTGCCATCACGCTCTACCTAAGTAACTCGCCAAACCGGGGGTGACCTAGGCAGACCAATTTAACATTAATTGCTTATCATTTATCTAAATGTATTGACCTGTCAGTTGGACAGGTCAAAAGGGGGAATTGTTGTGAAAAATAATTTTATCACTTTGTATTAGTGGACAAATATCATTGAATGATGATTAGTTAAAATTAGAAAGTATAATTACATATTCATTGTATGAAACCTTGTATTCATATGAATGATTAACCAGTATTTTAACCATGCATTTAAACAGTTTAGAATCTGCACACCTTCTGACATGCTGACTCAGTGTTTACATCTTTCTAATTCCTTAGATCTTTAACAGATCTGCACTTAGGCTTGTAGTATAAATTCCAAGTGTTAGTTAGGACAGTTGAACTTTAGGGCACCTTAGTGACCTCAACTCCATTAGTGACCCCTCTGTATCTTGGTGACAGAAAAGGAGTGTGGGTAATAAAACCTACAGAGTCAGAAGGGCAAGATGAGTGTTTTGGGGTCACAGGTGCATGGGAAACATGCACGCAGAAACCTGAGTACTAACATGTCTAATTATGCATATTAATATATGTTAATCAGCCAGAAACGCCTTGCCAGCAGGGTATTCGTCATTTAGGGTATAAAACTATGGAGTCAGAGGGGAGAGGTCAGAACTCTGCGTGGAAGTGCACTAGGTTGCGTTTCTCATGTATTAGTTCTCCTGGGTCCAGTATTAAAATAAATACTTTGGTTTGCTTTGAACTTCACTCGACTGGTTTTTGTGAAACTTCCGGAACGAGCACGCCTCCCTCAGGAGAGAGGGTGTATTTGGATCTTTTGGAGATCTTCTAAATTTTAATTACTTTGGGAACGGTCCAAAAAGAATATTTAATTCTTCAGTATTCAAGACTGTCAAAGATCAACTTGTTTTCAGCAAACTGCATCTTTGCTTTTACAATCCATTATGAAGCATAAAAACACTTTCGGGCTTGCTTGCAATGAAAGGCAGAAAGAGTTTTATTAGCTGAACTGCGCTCCATAAGAAAGACTATCAAAGAACAGCTTGCTTTCAGCAGACTGCATATTTGTTTATACTAACAATTGGAACACAGAAAAACACTTTCTGGCTTGTTTGCAATGAGCACCAGAAAGACAGTTTTATTATCTGAACCACACTCAGTATTCAAGATTGTCAAAGAACAACTTGTTTTCAGCAAACTGCATCTTTGCTTTTACAATCCATTATGAAGCATAAAAACACTTTCGGGCTTGCTTGCAATGAAAGGCAGAAAGAGTTTTATTAGCGGAACTGCACTCCATAAGAAAGACTGTCAAAGAACAGCTTGCTTTCAGCAGACTGCATATTTGTTTATACTAACAAGTAGAACACAGAAAAACACTTTCTGGTTTGTTTGCAATGAGCACCAGAAAGACAGTTTTATTAACTGAACCGCATTCAGTATTCAAGATTGTCAAAGAACAACTTGTTTTCAGCAAACTGCATCTTTGCTTTTACAATCCATTATGAAGCATAAAAACACTTTCGGGCTCGCTTGCAATGAAAGGCAGAAAGAGTTTTATTAGCTGAACTGCGCTCCATAAGAAAGACTATCAAAGAACATCTTGCTTTCAGCAGACTGCATATTTGTTTATACTAACAATTGGAACACAGAAAAACACTTTCTGGCTTGTTTGCAATGAGCACCAGAAAGACAGTTTTATTAACTGAACCGCACTCAGTATTCAAGACTGTCAAAGAACAACTTGTTTTCAGCAAACTGCATCTTTGCTTTTACAATCCATTATGAAGCATAAAAACACTTTCGGGCTCGCTTTCAATGAAAGGCAGAAAGAGTTTTATTAGCTGAACTGCACTCCATAAGAAAGACTGTCAGAGCACAGCTTGCTTTCAGCAGACTGCGTATTTCTTTATACTAGCAATTGGAACACAGAAAAACACTTTCTGGCTTGCTTGCAATGAGCACCAGAAAGACAGTTTTATTAACTGAACCGCACTCAGTATTCAAGACTGTCAAAGAACAACTTGTTTTCAGCAAACTGCATCTTTGCTTTTACAATCCATGATGAAGCATAAAAACACTTTCGGGCTCGCTTGCAATGAAAGGCAGAAAGAGTTTTATTAGCGGAACTGCACTCCATAAGAAAGACTGTCAAAGCACAGCTTGCTTTCAGCGGACTGCATATTTGTTTATACTAACAAGTAGAACACAGAAAAACACTTTCTGGTTTGTTTGCAAAGAGCACCAGAAAGACAGTTTTATTAACTGAACTGCACTCAGTATTCAAGATTGTCAAAGAACAACTTGTTTTCAGCAAACTGCATCTTTGCTTTTACAATCCATTATGAAGCATAAAAACACTTTCTGGCTTGCTTGCAATGAAAGGCAGAACGAGTTTTATTAGCTGAACTGCACTCCATAAGAAAGACTGTCAGAGTACAGCTTATTTCCAGCAAACTGCATCTTTGCTTATACAGACAAGAAGAGCACAGAAAAACACTTTCTGGCTTGTTTGCAATTAATGCCAAAAATAGTTTTATTAGCTGAACTGCACTCAGTATTCAAGACTGTCAAAGAACAACCTGTTTTCAGCAAACTGCTACTTTGCTTTTACAATCCAGTATGAAGCATAAAAACACTTTCTGGCTTGCTTGCAATGAAAGGCAGAAAGAGTTTTATTAGCTGAACTGCGCTCCATAAGAAAGACTATCAAAGAACAGCTTGCTTTCAGCAGACTGCATATTTGTTTATACTAACAAGTAGAACACAAAAAACAGTTTCTGTCTTGTTTGCAATGAGCACCAGAAAGACAGTTTTATTAACTGAACTGCACTCAGTATTCAAGACTGTCAAAGAACAGCTTGTTTCCAGCAAACTGCATCTTTGCTTATACAGATGTGTAGAACACAGAAAAACACTTTCTGGCTTGTTTGCAATGAGCACCAGAAAGACAGTTTTATTAACTCAACTGCACTCAGTATTCAAGACTGTCAAAGATCACCTTGTTTTCAGCAAACTGCATCTTTGCTTTTACAATCCATTATGAAGCATAAAAACACTTTCGGGCTTGCTTGCAATGAAAGGCAGAAAGAGTTTTATTAGCTGAACTGCGCTCCATAAGAAAGACTATCAAAGAACAGCTTGCTTTCAGCAGACTGCATATTTGTTTATACTAACAATTGGAACACAGAAAAACACTTTCTGGCGTGTTTGCAATGAGCACCAGAAAGACAGTTTTATTAACTGAACCGCACTCAGTATTCAAGACTGTCAAAGAACAACTTGTTTTCAGCAAACTGCATCTTTGCTTTTACAATCCATTATGAAGCATAAAAACACTTTCGGGCTCGCTTGCAATGAAAGGCAGAAAGAGTTTTATTAGCTGAACTGCACTCCATAAGAAAGACTGTCAGAGCACAGCTTGCTTTCAGCAGACTGCTTATTTGTTTATACTAACAATTGGAACACAGAAAAACACTTTCTGGCTTGTTTGCAATGAGCACCAGAAAGACAGTTTTATTAACTGAACCGCACTCAGTATTCAAGACTGTCAAAGAACAACTTGTTTTCAGCAAACTGCATCTTTGCTTTTACAACCCATTATGAAGCATCATAAAAACACTTTCGGGCTCGCTTGCAATGAAAGGCAGAAAGAGTTTTATTAGCTGAACTGCGCTCCATAAGAAAGACTGTCAGAGCACAGCTTGCTTTCAGCAGACTGCTTATTTGTTTATACTAACAATTGGAACACAGAAAAACACTTTCTGGCGTGTTTGCAATGAGCACCAGAAAGACAGTTTTATTAACTGAACCGCACTCAGTATTCAAGACTGTCAAAGAACAACTTGTTTTCAGCAAACTGCATCTTTGCTTTTACAACCCGTTATGAAGCATAAAAACACTTTCGGGCTCGCTTGCAATGAAAGGCAGAAAGAGTTTTATTAGCTGAACTGCACTCCATAAGAAAGACTGTCAGAGCACAGCTTGCTTTCAGCAGACTGCGTATTTCTTTATAAAAGCAATTGGAACACAGAAAAACACTTTCTGGCGTGTTTGCAATGAGCACCAGAAAGACAGTTTTATTAACTGAACCGCACTCAGTATTCAAGACTGTCAAAGAACAACTTGTTTTCAGCAAACTGCATCTTTGCTTTTACAACCCGTTATGAAGCATAAAAACACTTTCGGGCTCGCTTGCAATGAAAGGCAGAAAGAGTTTTATTAGCTGAACTGCACTCCATAAGAAAGACTGTCAGAGAACAGCTTGCTTTCAGCAGACTGCGTATTTCTTTATACTAGCAATTGGAACACAGAAAAACACTTTTTGGCTTGCTTGCAATGAGCACCAGAAAGACAGTTTTATTAACTGAACTGCACTCAGTATTCAAGACTGTCAAAGATAAACTTGTTTTCAGCAAACTGCATCTTTGCTTTTACAATCCATTATGAAGCATAAAAACACTTTCGGGCTTGCTTGCAATGAAAGGCAGAAAGAGTTTTATTAGCTGAACTGCGCTCCATAAGAAAGACTGTCAGAGAACAGCTTGCTTTCAGCAGACTGCGTATTTCTTTATACTAGCAATTGGAACACAGAAAAACACTTTTTGGCTTGCTTGCAATGAGCACCAGAAAGACAGTTTTATTAACTGAACTGCACTCAGTATTCAAGACTGTCAAAGATAAACTTGTTTTCAGCAAACTGCATCTTTGCTTTTACAACCCGTTATGAAGCATAAAAACACTTTCGGGCTCGCTTGCAATGAAAGGCAGAAAGAGTTTTATTAGCTGAACTGCACTCCATAAGAAAGACTGTCAGAGCACAGCTTGCTTTCAGCAGACTGCGTATTTCTTTATAAAAGCAATTGGAACACAGAAAAACACTTTCTGGCGTGTTTGCAATGAGCACCAGAAAGACAGTTTTATTAACTGAACCGCACTCAGTATTCAAGACTGTCAAAGAACAACTTGTTTTCAGCAAACTGCATCTTTGCTTTTACAACCCGTTATGAAGCATAAAAACACTTTCGGGCTCGCTTGCAATGAAAGGCAGAAAGAGTTTTATTAGCTGAACTGCACTCCATAAGAAAGACTGTCAGAGAACAGCTTGCTTTCAGCAGACTGCGTATTTCTTTATACTAGCAATTGGAACACAGAAAAACACTTTTTGGCTTGCTTGCAATGAGCACCAGAAAGACAGTTTTATTAACTGAACTGCACTCAGTATTCAAGACTGTCAAAGATAAACTTGTTTTCAGCAAACTGCATCTTTGCTTTTACAATCCATTATGAAGCATAAAAACACTTTCGGGCTTGCTTGCAATGAAAGGCAGAAAGAGTTTTATTAGCTGAACTGCGCTCCATAAGAAAGACTGTCAGAGAACAGCTTGCTTTCAGCAGACTGCGTATTTCTTTATACTAGCAATTGGAACACAGAAAAACACTTTTTGGCTTGCTTGCAATGAGCACCAGAAAGACAGTTTTATTAACTGAACTGCACTCAGTATTCAAGACTGTCAAAGATAAACTTGTTTTCAGCAAACTGCATCTTTGCTTTTACAATCCATTATGAAGCATAAAAACACTTTCGGGCTTGCTTGCAATCAAAGGCAGAAAGAGTTTTATTAGCTGAACTGCGCTCCATAAGAAAGACTGTCAGAGCACAGCTTGCTTACAGCAGACTGCGTATTTGTTTATACTAACAATTGGAACACAGAAAAACACTTTCTGGCTTGTTTGCAATGAGCACCAGAAAGACAGTTTTATTAACTGAACCGCACTCAGTATTCAAGACTGTCAAAGAACAACTTGTTTTCAGCAAACTGCATCTTTGCTTTTACAACCCATGATGAAGCATAAAAACACTTTCGGGCTCGCTTGCAATGAAAGGCAGAAAGAGTTTTATTAGCGGAACTGCACTCCATAAGAAAGACTGTCAAAGCACAGCTTGCTTTCAGCGGACTGCATATTTGTTTATACTAACAAGTAGAACACAGAAAAACACTTTCTGGTTTGTTTGCAATGAGCACCAGAAAGACAGTTTTATTAACTGAACTGCACTCAGTATTCAAGATTGTCAAAGAACAACTTGTTTTCAGCAAACTGCATCTTTGCTTTTACAATCCATTATGAAGCATAAAAACACTTTCTGGCTTGCTTGCAATGAAAGGCAGAACGAGTTTTATTAGCTGAACTGCACTCCATAAGAAAGACTGTCAGAGTACAGCTTATTTCCAGCAAACTGCATCTTTGCTTATACAGACAAGAAGAGCACAGAAAAACACTTTCTGGCTTGTTTGCAATTAATGCCAAAAATAGTTTTATTAGCTGAACTGCACTCAGTATTCAAGACTGTCAAAGAACAACCTGTTTTCAGCAAACTGCTACTTTGCTTTTACAATCCAGTATGAAGCATAAAAACACTTTCTGGCTTGCTTGCAATGAAAGGCAGAAAGAGTTTTATTAGCTGAACTGCGCTCCATAAGAAAGACTATCAAAGAACAGCTTGCTTTCAGCAGACTGCATATTTGTTTATACTAACAAGTAGAACACAAAAAACAGTTTCTGTCTTGTTTGCAATGAGCACCAGAAAGACAGTTTTATTAACTGAACTGCACTCAGTATTCAAGACTGTCAAAGAACAGCTTGTTTTCAGCAAACTGCATCTTTGCTTATACAGATGTGTAGAACACAGAAAAACACTTTCTGGCTTGTTTGCAATGAGCACCAGAAAGACAGTTTTATTAACTCAACTGCACTCAGTATTCAAGACTGTCAAAGATCAACTTGTTTTCAGCAAACTGCATCTTTGCTTTTACAATCCATTATGAAGCATAAAAACACTTTCGGGCTTGCTTGCAATGAAAGGCAGAAAGAGTTTTATTAGCTGAACTGCGCTCCATAAGAAAGACTATCAAAGAACAGCTTGCTTTCAGCAGACTGCATATTTGTTTATACTAACAATTGGAACACAGAAAAACACTTTCTGGCGTGTTTGCAATGAGCACCAGAAAGACAGTTTTATTAACTGAACCGCACTCAGTATTCAAGACTGTCAAAGAACAACTTGTTTTCAGCAAACTGCATCTTTGCTTTTACAATCCATTATGAAGCATAAAAACACTTTCGGGCTCGCTTGCAATGAAAGGCAGAAAGAGTTTTATTAGCTGAACTGCACTCCATAAGAAAGACTGTCAGAGCACAGCTTGCTTTCAGCAGACTGCTTATTTGTTTATACTAACAATTGGAACACAGAAAAACACTTTCTGGCTTGTTTGCAATAAGCACCAGAAAGACAGTTTTATTAACTGAACCGCACTCAGTATTCAAGACTGTCAAAGAACAACTTGTTTTCAGCAAACTGCATCTTTGCTTTTACAATCCATTATGAAGCATAAAAACACTTTCGGGCTCGCTTGCATTGAAAGGCAGAAAGAGTTTTATTAGCTTAACTGCACTCCATAAGAAAGACTGTCAGAGCACAGCTTGCTTTCAGCAGACTGCTTATTTGTTTATACTAACAATTGGAACACAGAAAAACACTTTCTGGCGTGTTTGCAATGAGCACCAGAAAGACAGTTTTATTAACTGAACCGCACTCAGTATTCAAGACTGTCAAAGAACAACTTGTTTTCAGCAAACTGCATCTTTGCTTTTACAACCCGTTATGAAGCATAAAAACACTTTCGGGCTCGCTTGCAATGAAAGGCAGAAAGAGTTTTATTAGCTGAACTGCACTCCATAAAAAAGACTGTCAGAGCACAGCTTGCTTTCAGCAGACTGCTTATTTGTTTATACTAACAATTGGAACACAGAAAAACACTTTCTGGCGTGTTTGCAATGAGCACCAGAAAGACAGTTTTATTAACTGAACCGCACTCAGTATTTAAGACTGTCAAAGAACAACTTGTTTTCAGCAAACTGCATCTTTGCTTTTACAACCCGTTATGAAGCATAAAAACACTTTCGGGCTCGCTTGCAATGAAAGGCAGAAAGAGTTTTATTAGCTGAACTGCACTCCATAAAAAAGACTGTCAGAGCACAGCTTGCTTTCAGCAGACTGCTTATTTGTTTATACTAACAATTGGAACACAGAAAAACACTTTCTGGCGTGTTTGCAATGAGCACCAGAAAGACAGTTTTATTAACTGAACCGCACTCAGTACTTAAGACTGTCAAAGAACAACTTGTTTTCAGCAAACTGTATCTTTGCTTTTACAACCCGTTATGAAGCATAAAAACACTTTCGGGCTCGCTTGCAATGAAAGGCAGAAAGAGTTTTATTAGCTGAACTGCACTCCATAAGAAAGACTGTCAGAGAACAGCTTGCTTTCAGCAGACTGCGTATTTCTTTATACTAGCAATTGGAACACAGAAAAACACTTTTTGGCTTGCTTGCAATGAGCACCAGAAAGACAGTTTTATTAACTGAACTGCACTCAGTATTCAAGACTGTCAAAGAACAGCTTGTTTCCAGCAAACTGCATCTTTGCTTATACAGATGTGTAGAACACAGAAAAACACTTTCTGGCTTGTTTGCAATGAGCACCAGAAAGACAGTTTTATTAACTCAACTGCACTCAGTATTCAAGACTGTCAAAGATCAACTTGTTTTCAGCAAACTGCATCTTTGCTTTTACAATCCATTATGAAGCATAAAAACACTTTCGGGCTTGCTTGCAATGAAAGGCAGAAAGAGTTTTATTAGCTGAACTGCGCTCCATAAGAAAGACTATCAAAGAACAGCTTGCTTTCAGCAGACTGCATATTTGTTTATACTAACAATTGGAACACAGAAAAACACTTTCTGGCGTGTTTGCAATGAGCACCAGAAAGACAGTTTTATTAACTGAACCGCACTCAGTATTCAAGACTGTCAAAGAACAACTTGTTTTCAGCAAACTGCATCTTTGCTTTTACAATCCATTATGAAGCATAAAAACACTTTCGGGCTCGCTTGCAATGAAAGGCAGAAAGAGTTTTATTAGCTGAACTGCACTCCATAAGAAAGACTGTCAGAGCACAGCTTGCTTTCAGCAGACTGCTTATTTGTTTATACTAACAATTGGAACACAGAAAAACACTTTCTGGCTTGTTTGCAATGAGCACCAGAAAGACAGTTTTATTAACTGAACCGCACTCAGTATTCAAGACTGTCAAAGAACAACTTGTTTTCAGCAAACTGCATCTTTGCTTTTACAACCCATTATGAAGCATCATAAAAACACTTTCGGGCTCGCTTGCAATGAAAGGCAGAAAGAGTTTTATTAGCTGAACTGCGCTCCATAAGAAAGACTGTCAGAGCACAGCTTGCTTTCAGCAGACTGCTTATTTGTTTATACTAACAATTGGAACACAGAAAAACACTTTCTGGCGTGTTTGCAATGAGCACCAGAAAGACAGTTTTATTAACTGAACCGCACTCAGTATTCAAGACTGTCAAAGAACAACTTGTTTTCAGCAAACTGCATCTTTGCTTTTACAACCCGTTATGAAGCATAAAAACACTTTCGGGCTCGCTTGCAATGAAAGGCAGAAAGAGTTTTATTAGCTGAACTGCACTCCATAAGAAAGACTGTCAGAGCACAGCTTGCTTTCAGCAGACTGCTTATTTGTTTATACTAACAATTGGAACACAGAAAAACACTTTCTGGCGTGTTTGCAATGAGCACCAGAAAGACAGTTTTATTAACTGAACCGCACTCAGTATTCAAGACTGTCAAAGAACAACTTGTTTTCAGCAAACTGCATCTTTGCTTTTACAACCCGTTATGAAGCATAAAAACACTTTCGGGCTCGCTTGCAATGAAAGGCAGAAAGAGTTTTATTAGCTGAACTGCACTCCATAAGAAAGACTGTCAGAGCACAGCTTGCTTTCAGCAGACTGCGTATTTCTTTATAAAAGCAATTGGAACACAGAAAAACACTTTCTGGCGTGTTTGCAATGAGCACCAGAAAGACAGTTTTATTAACTGAACCGCACTCAGTATTCAAGACTGTCAAAGAACAACTTGTTTTCAGCAAACTGTATCTTTGCTTTTACAACCCGTTATGAAGCATAAAAACACTTTCGGGCTCGCTTGCAATGAAAGGCAGAAAGAGTTTTATTAGCTGAACTGCACTCAATAAGAAAGACTGTCAGAGAACAGCTTGCTTTCAGCAGACTGCGTATTTCTTTATACTAGCAATTGGAACACAGAAAAACACTTTTTGGCTTGCTTGCAATGAGCACCAGAAAGACAGTTTTATTAACTGAACTGCACTCAGTATTCAAGACTGTCAAAGATAAACTTGTTTTCAGCAAACTGCATCTTTGCTTTTACAATCCATTATGAAGCATAAAAACACTTTCGGGCTTGCTTGCAATGAAAGGCAGAAAGAGTTTTATTAGCTGAACTGCGCTCCATAAGAAAGACTGTCAGAGAACAGCTTGCTTTCAGCAGACTGCGTATTTCTTTATACTAACAAGTAGAACACAAAAAACAGTTTCTGTCTTGTTTGCAATGAGCACCAGAAAGACAGTTTTATTAACTGAACTGCACTCAGTATTCAAGACTGTCAAAGAACAGCTTGTTTCCAGCAAACTGCATCTTTGCTTATACAGATGTGTAGAACACAGAAAAACACTTTCTGGCTTGTTTGCAATGAGCACCAGAAAGACAGTTTTATTAACTCAACTGCACTCAGTATTCAAGACTGTCAAAGATCAACTTGTTTTCAGCAAACTGCATCTTTGCTTTTACAATCCATTATGAAGCATAAAAACACTTTCGGGCTTGCTTGCAATGAAAGGCAGAAAGAGTTTTATTAGCTGAACTGCACTCCATAAGAAAGACTGTCAGAGCACAGCTTGCTTTCAGCAGACTGCTTATTTGTTTATACTAACAATTGGAACACAGAAAAACACTTTCTGGCGTGTTTGCAATGAGCACCAGAAAGACAGTTTTATTAACTGAACCGCACTCAGTATTCAAGACTGTCAAAGAACAACTTGTTTTCAGCAAACTGCATCTTTGCTTTTACAACCCGTTATGAAGCATAAAAACACTTTCGGGCTCGCTTGCAATGAAAGGCAGAAAGAGTTTTATTAGCTGAACTGCACTCCATAAGAAAGACTGTCAGAGCACAGCTTGCTTTCAGCAGACTGCGTATTTCTTTATAAAAGCAATTGGAACACAGAAAAACACTTTCTGGCGTGTTTGCAATGAGCACCAGAAAGACAGTTTTATTAACTGAACCGCACTCAGTATTCAAGACTGTCAAAGAACAACTTGTTTTCAGCAAACTGTATCTTTGCTTTTACAACCCGTTATGAAGCATAAAAACACTTTCGGGCTCGCTTGCAATGAAAGGCAGAAAGAGTTTTATTAGCTGAACTGCACTCCATAAGAAAGACTGTCAGAGAACAGCTTGCTTTCAGCAGACTGCGTATTTCTTTATACTAGCAATTGGAACACAGAAAAACACTTTTTGGCTTGCTTGCAATGAGCACCAGAAAGACAGTTTTATTAACTGAACTGCACTCAGTATTCAAGACTGTCAAAGATAAACTTGTTTTCAGCAAACTGCATCTTTGCTTTTACAATCCATTATGAAGCATAAAAACACTTTCGGGCTTGCTTGCAATGAAAGGCAGAAAGAGTTTTATTAGCTGAACTGCGCTCCATAAGAAAGACTGTCAGAGAACAGCTTGCTTTCAGCAGACTGCGTATTTCTTTATACTAACAAGTAGAACACAAAAAACAGTTTCTGTCTTGTTTGCAATGAGCACCAGAAAGACAGTTTTATTAACTGAAATGCACTCAGTATTCAAGACTGTCAAAGAACAGCTTGTTTCCAGCAAACTGCATCTTTGCTTATACAGATGTGTAGAACACAGAAAAACACTTTCTGGCTTGTTTGCAATGAGCACCAGAAAGACAGTTTTATTAACTTAACTGCACTCAGTATTCAAGACTGTCAAAGATCAACTTGTTTTCAGCAAACTGCATCTTTGCTTTTACAATCCATTATGAAGCATAAAAACACTTTCGGGCTTGCTTGCAATGAAAGGCAGAAAGAGTCTTATTAGCTGAACTGCGCTCCATAAGAAAGACTATCAAAGAACAGCTTGCTTTCAGCAGACTGCATATTTGTTTATACTAACAATTGGAACACAGAAAAACACTTTCTGGCGTGTTTGCAATGAGCACCAGAAAGACAGTTTTATTAACTGAACCGCACTCAGTATTCAAGACTGTCAAAGAACAACTTGTTTTCAGCAAACTGCATCTTTGCTTTTACAATCCATTATGAAGCATAAAAACACTTTCGGGCTCGCTTGCAATGAAAGGCAGAAAGAGTTTTATTAGCTGAACTGCACTCCATAAGAAAGACTGTCAGAGCACAGCTTGCTTTCAGCAGACTGCTTATTTGTTTATACTAACAATTGGAACACAGAAAAACACTTTCTGGCTTGTTTGCAATGAGCACCAGAAAGACAGTTTTATTAACTGAACCGCACTCAGTATTCAAGACTGTCAAAGAACAACTTGTTTTCAGCAAACTGCATCTTTGCTTTTACAACCCATTATGAAGCATCATAAAAACACTTTCGGGCTCGCTTGCAATGAAAGGCAGAAAGAGTTTTATTAGCTGAACTGCGCTCCATAAGAAAGACTGTCAGAGCACAGCTTGCTTTCAGCAGACTGCTTATTTGTTTATACTAACAATTGGAACACAGAAAAACACTTTCTGGCGTGTTTGCAATGAGCACCAGAAAGACAGTTTTATTAACTGAACCGCACTCAGTATTCAAGACTGTCAAAGAACAACTTGTTTTCAGCAAACTGCATCTTTGCTTTTACAACCCGTTATGAAGCATAAAAACACTTTCGGGCTCGCTTGCAATGAAAGGCAGAAAGAGTTTTATTAGCTGAACTGCACTCCATAAGAAAGACTGTCAGAGCACAGCTTGCGTTCAGCAGACTGCTTATTTGTTTATACTAACAATTGGAACACAGAAAAACACTTTCTGGCGTGTTTGCAATGAGCACCAGAAAGACAGTTTTATTAACTGAACCGCACTCAGTATTCAAGACTGTCAAAGAACAACTTGTTTTCAGCAAACTGCATCTTTGCTTTTACAACCCGTTATGAAGCATAAAAACACTTTCGGGCTCGCTTGCAATGAAAGGCAGAAAGAGTTTTATTAGCTGAACTGCACTCCATAAGAAAGACTGTCAGAGCACAGCTTGCTTTCAGCAGACTGCGTATTTCTTTATAAAAGCAATTGGAACACAGAAAAACACTTTCTGGCGTGTTTGCAATGAGCACCAGAAAGACAGTTTTATTAACTGAACCGCACTCAGTATTCAAGACTGTCAAAGAACAACTTGTTTTCAGCAAACTGTATCTTTGCTTTTACAACCCGTTATGAAGCATAAAAACACTTTCGGGCTCGCTTGCAATGAAAGGCAGAAAGAGTTTTATTAGCTGAACTGCACTCCATAAGAAAGACTGTCAGAGAACAGCTTGCTTTCAGCAGACTGCGTATTTCTTTATACTAGCAATTGGAACACAGAAAAACACTTTTTGGCTTGCTTGCAATGAGCACCAGAAAGACAGTTTTATTAACTGAACTGCACTCAGTATTCAAGACTGTCAAAGATAAACTTGTTTTCAGCAAACTGCATCTTTGCTTTTACAATCCATTATGAAGCATAAAAACACTTTCGGGCTTGCTTGCAATGAAAGGCAGAAAGAGTTTTATTAGCTGAACTGCGCTCCATAAGAAAGACTGTCAGAGAACAGCTTGCTTTCAGCAGACTGCGTATTTCTTTATACTAGCAATTGGAACACAGAAAAACACTTTCTGGCTTGCTTGCAATGAGCACCAGAAAGACAGTTTTATTAACTCAACTGCACTCAGTATTCAAGACTGTCAAAGATAAACTTGTTTTCAGCAAACTGCATCTTTGCTTTTACAATCCATTATGAAGCATAAAAACACTTTCGGGCTTGCTTGCAATCAAAGGCAGAAAGAGTTTTATTAGCTGAACTGCGCTCCATAAGAAAGACTGTCAGAGCACAGCTTGCTTACAGCAGACTGCGTATTTGTTTATACTAACAATTGGAACACAGAAAAACACTTTCTGGCTTGTTTGCAATGAGCACCAGAAAGACAGTTTTATTAACTGAACCGCACTCAGTATTCAAGACTGTCAAAGAACAACTTGTTTTCAGCAAACTGCATCTTTGCTTTTACAACCCATGATGAAGCATAAAAACACTTTCGGGCTCGCTTGCAATGAAAGGCAGAAAGAGTTTTATTAGCGGAACTGCACTCCATAAGAAAGACTGTCAAAGCACAGCTTGCTTTCAGCGGACTGCATATTTGTTTATACTAACAAGTAGAACACAGAAAAACACTTTCTGGTTTGTTTGCAATGAGCACCAGAAAGACAGTTTTATTAACTGAACTGCACTCAGTATTCAAGATTGTCAAAGAACAACTTGTTTTCAGCAAACTGCATCTTTGCTTTTACAATCCATTATGAAGCATAAAAACACTTTCTGGCTTGCTTGCAATGAAAGGCAGAACGAGTTTTATTAGCTGAACTGCACTCCATAAGAAAGACTGTCAGAGTACAGCTTATTTCCAGCAAACTGCATCTTTGCTTATACAGACAAGAAGAGCACAGAAAAACACTTTCTGGCTTGTTTGCAATTAATGCCAAAAATAGTTTTATTAGCTGAACTGCACTCAGTATTCAAGACTGTCAAAGAACAACCTGCTTTCAGCAAACTGCTACTTTGCTTTTACAATCCAGTATGAAGCATAAAAACACTTTCTGGCTTGCTTGCAATGAAAGGCAGAAAGAGTTTTATTAGCTGAACTGCGCTCCATAAGAAAGACTATCAAAGAACAGCTTGCTTTCAGCAGACTGCATATTTGTTTATACTAACAAGTAGAACACAAAAAACAGTTTCTGTCTTGTTTGCAATGAGCACCAGAAAGACAGTTTTATTAACTGAACTGCACTCAGTATTCAAGACTGTCAAAGATAAACTTGTTTTCAGCAAACTGCATCTTTGCTTTTACAATCCATTATGAAGCATAAAAACACTTTCGGGCTTGCTTGCAATCAAAGGCAGAAAGAGTTTTATTAGCTGAACTGCGCTCCATAAGAAAGACTGTCAGAGCACAGCTTGCTTACAGCAGACTGCGTATTTGTTTATACTAACAATTGGAACACAGAAAAACACTTTCTGGCTTGTTTGCAATGAGCACCAGAAAGACAGTTTTATTAACTGAACCGCACTCAGTATTCAAGACTGTCAAAGAACAACTTGTTTTCAGCAAACTGCATCTTTGCTTTTACAACCCATTATGAAGCATAAAAACACTTTCGGGCTCGCTTGCAATGAAAGGCAGAAAGAGTTTTATTAGCTGAACTGCACTCCATAAGAAAGACTGTCAGAGCACAACTTGCTTTCAGCAGACTGCGTATTTCTTTATACTAGCAATTGGAACACAGAAAAACACTTTCTGGCGTGTTTGCAATGAGCACCAGAAAGACAGTTTTATTAACTGAACCGCACTCAGTATTCAAGACTGTCAAAGAACAACTTGTTTTCAGCAAACTGCATCTTTGCTTTTACAACCCGTTATGAAGCATAAAAACACTTTCGGGCTCGCTTGCAATGAAAGGCAGAAAGAGTTTTATTAGCTGAACTGCACTCCATAAGAAAGACTGTCAGAGCACAGCTTGCTTTCAGCAGACTGCGTATTTCTTTATACTAGCAATTGGAACACAGAAAAACACTTTCTGGCTTGCTTGCAATGAGCACCAGAAAGACAGTTTTATTAACTGAACTGCACTCAGTATTCAAGACTGTCAAAGTTAAACTTGTTTTCAGCAAACTGCATCTTTGCTTTTACAATCCATTATGAAGCATAAAAACACTTTCGGGCTTGCTTGCAATGAAAGGCAGAAAGAGTTTTATTAGCTGAACTGCGCTCCATAAGAAAGACTGTCAGAGCACAGCTTGCTTTCAGCAGACTGCGTATTTGTTTATACTAACAATTGGAACACAGAAAAACACTTTCTGGCGTGTTTGCAATGAGCACCAGAAAGACAGTTTTATTAACTGAACCGCACTCAGTATTCAAGACTGTCAAAGAACAACTTGTTTTCAGCAAACTGCATCTTTGCTTTTACAACCCGTTATGAAGCATAAAAACACTTTCGGGCTCGCTTGCAATGAAAGGCAGAAAGAGTTTTATTAGCTGAACTGCACTCCATAAGAAAGACTGTCAGAGCACAGCTTGCTTTCAGCAGACTGCGTATTTCTTTATACTAGCAATTGGAACACAGAAAAACACTTTCTGGCTTGCTTGCAATGAGCACCAGAAAGACAGTTTTATTAACTCAACTGCACTCAGTATTCAAGACTGTCAAAGATAAACTTGTTTTCAGCAAACTGCATCTTTGCTTTTACAATCCATTATGAAGCATAAAAACACTTTCGGGCTTGCTTGCAATGAAAGGCAGAAAGAGTTTTATTAGCTGAACTGCACTCCATAAGAAAGACTGTCAGAGCACAACTTGCTTTCAGCAGACTGCGTATTTCTTTATACTAGCAATTGGAACACAGAAAAACACTTTCTGGCGTGTTTGCAATGAGCACCAGAAAGACAGTTTTATTAACTGAACCGCACTCAGTATTCAAGACTGTCAAAGAACAACTTGTTTTCAGCAAACTGCATCTTTGCTTTTACAACCCGTTATGAAGCATAAAAACACTTTCGGGCTCGCTTGCAATGAAAGGCAGAAAGAGTTTTATTAGCTGAACTTCGCTCCATAAGAAAGACTGTCAGAGCACAGCTTGCTTTCAGCAGACTGCGTATTTGTTTATATAGACAAGAAGAGCACAGAAAAACACTTTCTGGCTTGTTTGCAATTAATGCCAAAAATAGTTTTATTAGCTGAATTGCACTCAGTATTCAAGACTGTCAAAGAACAACTTGTTTTCAGTAAACTGCATCTTTGCTTTTACAATCCATTATGAAGCATAAAAACACTTTCGGGCTCGCTTGCAATGAAAGGCAGAAAGAGTTTTATTAGCGGAACTGCACTCCATAAGAAAGACTGTCAGAGAACAGCTTGCTTTCAGCAGACTGCGTATTTCTTTATACTAGCAATTGGAACACAGAAAAACACTTTCTGGAGTGTTTGCAATGAGCACCAGAAAGACAGTTTTATTAACTGAACCGCACTCAGTATTCAAGACTGTCAAAGAACAACTTGTTTTCAGCAAACTGCATCTTTGCTTTTACAATCCATTATGAAGCATAAAAACACTTTCGGGCTCGCTTGCAATGAAAGGCAGAAAGAGTTTTATTAGCTGAACTGCACTCCATAAGAAAGACTGTCAGAGCACAGCTTGCTTTCAGCAGACTGCTTATTTGTTTATACTAACAATTGGAACACAGAAAAACACTTTCTGGCTTGCTTGCAATGAGCACCAGAAAGACAGTTTTATTAACTGAACCGCACTCAGTATTCAAGACTGTCAAAGAACAACTTGTTTTCAGCAAACTGCATTTTTGCTTTTACAATCCATTATGAAGCATAAAAACACTTTCGGGCTCGCTTGCAATGAAAGGCAGAAAGAGTTTTATTAGCGGAACTGCACTCCATAAGAAAGACTGTCAAAGAACAGCTTGCTTTCAGCAGACTGCATATTTGTTTATACTAACAAGTAGAACACAGAAAAACACTTTCTGGTTTGTTTGCAATGAGCACCAGAAAGACAGTTTTATTAACTGAACCGCACTCAGTATTCAAGACTGTCAAAGAACAACTTGTTTTCAGCAAACTGCATCTTTGCTTTTACAATCCATTATGAAGCATAAAAACACTTTCGGGCTCGCTTGCAATGAAAGGCAGAAAGAGTTTTATTAGCTGAACTGCACTCCATAAGAAAGACTGTCAGAGTACAGCTTATTTCCAGCAAACTGCATCTTTGCTTATATAGACAAGAAGAGCACAGAAAAACACTTTCTGGCTTGCTTGCAATGAGCACCAGAAAGACAGTTTTATTAACTCAACTGCACTCAGTATTCAAGACTGTCAAAGATAAACTTGTTTTCAGCAAACTGCATCTTTGCTTTTACAATCCATTATGAAGCATAAAAACACTTTCGGGCTTGCTTGCAATCAAAGGCAGAAAGAGTTTTATTAGCTGAACTGCGCTCCATAAGAAAGACTGTCAGAGCACAGCTTGCTTACAGCAGACTGCGTATTTGTTTATACTAACAATTGGAACACAGAAAAACACTTTCTGGCTTGTTTGCAATGAGCACCAGAAAGACAGTTTTATTAACTGAACCGCACTCAGTATTCAAGACTGTCAAAGAACAACTTGTTTTCAGCAAACTGCATTTTTGCTTTTACAATCCATTATGAAGCATAAAAACACTTTCGGGCTCGCTTGCAATGAAAGGCAGAAAGAGTTTTATTAGCGGAACTGCACTCCATAAGAAAGACTGTCAAAGAACAGCTTGCTTTCAGCAGACTGCATATTTGTTTATACTAACAAGTAGAACACAGAAAAACACTTTCTGGTTTGTTTGTAATGAGCACCAGAAAGACAGTTTTATTAACTGAACCGCACTCAGTATTCAAGACTGTCAAAGAACAACTTGTTTTCAGCAAACTGCATCTTTGCTTTTACAATCCATTATGAAGCATAAAAACACTTTCGGGCTCGCTTGCAATGAAAGGCAGAAAGAGTTTTATTAGCTGAACTGCACTCCATAAGAAAGACTGTCAGAGTACAGCTTATTTCCAGCAAACTGCATCTTTGCTTATATAGACAAGAAGAGCACAGAAAAACACTTTCTGGCTTGCTTGCAATGAGCACCAGAAAGACAGTTTTATTAACTCAACTGCACTCAGTATTCAAGACTGTCAAAGATAAACTTGTTTTCAGCAAACTGCATCTTTGCTTTTACAATCCATTATGAAGCATAAAAACACTTTCGGGCTTGCTTGCAATCAAAGGCAGAAAGAGTTTTATTAGCTGAACTGCGCTCCATAAGAAAGACTGTCAGAGCACAGCTTGCTTACAGCAGACTGCGTATTTGTTTATACTAACAATTGGAACACAGAAAAACACTTTCTGGCTTGTTTGCAATGAGCACCAGAAAGACAGTTTTATTAACTGAACCGCACTCAGTATTCAAGACTGTCAAAGAACAACTTGTTTTCAGCAAACTGCATCTTTGCTTTTACAACCCATTATGAAGCATAAAAACACTTTCGGGCTCGCTTGCAATGAAAGGCAGAAAGAGTTTTATTAGCTGAACTGCACTCCATAAGAAAAACTGTCAGAGCACAACTTGCTTTCAGCAGACTGCGTATTTCTTTATACTAGCAATTGGAACACAGAAAAACACTTTCTGGCGTGTTTGCAATGAGCACCAGAAAGACAGTTTTATTAACTGAACCGCACTCAGTATTCAAGACTGTCAAAGAACAACTTGTTTTCAGCAAACTGCATCTTTGCTTTTACAACCCGTTATGAAGCATAAAAACACTTTCGGGCTCGCTTGCAATGAAAGGCAGAAAGAGTTTTATTAGCTGAACTGCACTCCATAAGAAAGACTGTCAGAGCACAGCTTGCTTTCAGCAGACTGCGTATTTCTTTATACTAGCAATTGGAACACAGAAAAACACTTTCTGGCTTGCTTGCAATGAGCACCAGAAAGACAGTTTTATTAACTGAACTGCACTCAGTATTCAAGACTGTCAAAGTTAAACTTGTTTTCAGCAAACTGCATCTTTGCTTTTACAATCCATTATGAAGCATAAAAACACTTTCGGGCTTGCTTGCAATGAAAGGCAGAAAGAGTTTTATTAGCTGAACTGCGCTCCATAACAAAAGACTGTCAGAGCACAGCTTGCTTTCAGCAGACTGCGTATTTGTTTATACTAACAATTGGAACACAGAAAAACACTTTCTGGCGTGTTTGCAATGAGCACCAGAAAGACAGTTTTATTAACTGAACCGCACTCAGTATTCAAGACTGTCAAAGAACAACTTATTTTCAGCAAACTGCATCTTTGCTTTTACAACCCGTTATGAAGCATAAAAACACTTTCGGGCTCGCTTGCAATGAAAGGCAGAAAGAGTTTTATTAGCTGAACTGCACTCCATAAGAAAGACTGTCAGAGCACAGCTTGCTTTCAGCAGACTGCGTATTTCTTTATACTAGCAATTGGAACACAGAAAAACACTTTCTGGCTTGCTTGCAATGAGCACCAGAAAGACAGTTTTATTAACTCAACTGCACTCAGTATTCAAGACTGTCAAAGATAAACTTGTTTTCAGCAAACTGCATCTTTGCTTTTACAATCCATTATGAAGCATAAAAACACTTTCGGGCTTGCTTGCAATGAAAGGCAGAAAGAGTTTTATTAGCTGAACTGCGCTCCATAAGAAAGACTGTCAGAGCACAGCTTGCTTACAGCAGACTGCGTATTTGTTTATACTAACAATTGGAACACAGAAAAACACTTTCTGGCTTGTTTGCAATGAGCACCAGAAAGACAGTTTTATTAACTGAACCGCACTCAGTATTCAAGACTGTCAAAGAACAACTTGTTTTCAGCAAACTGCATCTTTGCTTTTACAACCCATTATGAAGCATAAAAACACTTTCGGGCTCGCTTGCAATGAAAGGCAGAAAGAGTTTTATTAGCTGAACTGCACTCCATAAGAAAGACTGTCAGAGCACAACTTGCTTTCAGCAGACTGCGTATTTCTTTATACTAGCAATTGGAACACAGAAAAACACTTTCTGGCGTGTTTGCAATGAGCACCAGAAAGACAGTTTTATTAACTGAACCGCACTCAGTATTCAAGACTGTCAAAGAACAACTTGTTTTCAGCAAACTGCATCTTTGCTTTTACAACCCGTTATGAAGCATAAAAACACTTTCGGGCTCGCTTGCAATGAAAGGCAGAAAGAGTTTTATTAGCTGAACTGCACTCCATAAGAAAGACTGTCAGAGCACAGCTTGCTTTCAGCAGACTGCGTATTTCTTTATACTAGCAATTGGAACACAGAAAAACACTTTCTGGCTTGCTTGCAATGAGCACCAGAAAGACAGTTTTATTAACTGAACTGCACTCAGTATTCAAGACTGTCAAAGTTAAACTTGTTTTCAGCAAACTGCATCTTTGCTTTTACAATCCATTATGAAGCATAAAAACACTTTCGGGCTTGCTTGCAATGAAAGGCAGAAAGAGTTTTATTAGCTGAACTGCGCTCCATAAGAAAGACTGTCAGAGCACAGCTTGCTTTCAGCAGACTGCGTATTTGTTTATACTAACAATTGGAACACAGAAAAACACTTTCTGGCGTGTTTGCAATGAGCACCAGAAAGACAGTTTTATTAACTGAACCGCACTCAGTATTCAAGACTGTCAAAGAACAACTTGTTTTCAGCAAACTGCATCTTTGCTTTTACAACCCGTTATGAAGCATAAAAACACTTTCGGGCTCGCTTGCAATGAAAGGCAGAAAGAGTTTTATTAGCTGAACTGCACTCCATAAGAAAGACTGTCAGAGAACAGCTTGCTTTCAGCAGACTGCGTATTTCTTTATACTAGCAATTGGAACACAGAAAAACACTTTCTGGCTTGCTTGCAATGAGCACCAGAAAGACAGTTTTACTAACTCAACTGCACTCAGTATTCAAGACTGTCAAAGATAAACTTGTTTTCAGCAAACTGCATCTTTGCTTTTACAATCCATTATGAAGCATAAAAACACTTTCGGGCTTGCTTGCAATGAAAGGCAGAAAGAGTTTTATTAGCTGAACTGCACTCCATAAGAAAGACTGTCAGAGCACAGCTTGCTTTCAGCAGACTGCTTATTTGTTTATACTAACAATTGGAACACAGAAAAACACTTTCTGGCTTGCTTGCAATGAGCACCAGAAAGACAGTTTTATTAACTGAACCGCACTCAGTATTCAAGACTGTCAAAGAACAACTTGTTTTCAGCAAACTGCATTTTTGCTTTTACAATCCATTATGAAGCATAAAAACACTTTCGGGCTCGCTTGCAATGAAAGGCAGAAAGAGTTTTATTAGCGGAACTGCACTCCATAAGAAAGACTGTCAAAGAACAGCTTGCTTTCAGCAGACTGCATATTTGTTTATACTAACAAGTAGAACACAGAAAAACACTTTCTGGTTTGTTTGCAATGAGCACCAGAAAGACAGTTTTATTAACTGAACCGCACTCAGTATTCAAGACTGTCAAAGAACAACTTGTTTTCAGCAAACTGCATCTTTGCTTTTACAACCCATTATGAAGCATAAAAACACTTTCGGGCTCGCTTGCAATGAAAGGCAGAAAGAGTTTTATTAGCTGAACTGCACTCCATAAGAAAGACTGTCAGAGCACAACTTGCTTTCAGCAGACTGCGTATTTCTTTATACTAGCAATTGGAACACAGAAAAACACTTTCTGGCGTGTTTGCAATGAGCACCAGAAAGACAGTTTTATTAACTGAACCGCACTCAGTATTCAAGACTGTCAAAGAACAACTTGTTTTCAGCAAACTGCATCTTTGCTTTTACAACCCGTTATGAAGCATAAAAACACTTTCGGGCTCGCTTGCAATGAAAGGCAGAAAGAGTTTTATTAGCTGAACTGCACTCCATAAGAAAGACTGTCAGAGCACAGCTTGCTTTCAGCAGACTGCGTATTTCTTTATACTAGCAATTGGAACACAGAAAAACACTTTCTGGCTTGCTTGCAATGAGCACCAGAAAGACAGTTTTATTAACTCAACTGCACTCAGTATTCAAGACTGTCAAAGATAAACTTGTTTTCAGCAAACTGCATCTTTGCTTTTACAATCCATTATGAAGCATAAAAACACTTTCGGGCTTGCTTGCAATGAAAGGCAGAAAGAGTTTTATTAGCTGAACTGCGCTCCATAAGAAAGACTGTCAGAGCACAGCTTGCTTACAGCAGACTGCGTATTTGTTTATACTAACAATTGGAACACAGAAAAACACTTTCTGGCTTGTTTGCAATGAGCACCAGAAAGACAGTTTTATTAACTGAACCGCACTCAGTATTCAAGACTGTCAAAGAACAACTTGTTTTCAGCAAACTGCATCTTTGCTTTTACAACCCATGATGAAGCATAAAAACACTTTCGGGCTCGCTTGCAATGAAAGGCAGAAAGAGTTTTATTAGCGGAACTGCACTCCATAAGAAAGACTGTCAAAGCACAGCTTGCTTTCAGCGGACTGCATATTTGTTTATACTAACAAGTAGAACACAGAAAAACACTTTCTGGTTTGTTTGCAATGAGCACCAGAAAGACAGTTTTATTAACTGAACTGCACTCAGTATTCAAGATTGTCAAAGAACAACTTGTTTTCAGCAAACTGCATCTTTGCTTTTACAATCCATTATGAAGCATAAAAACACTTTCTGGCTTGCTTGCAATGAAAGGCAGAACGAGTTTTATTAGCTGAAATGCACTCCATAAGAAAGACTGTCAGAGTACAGCTTATTTCCAGCAAACTGCATCTTTGCTTATACAGACAAGAAGAGCACAGAAAAACACTTTCTGGCTTGTTTGCAATTAATGCCAAAAATAGTTTTATTAGCTGAACTGCACTCAGTATTCAAGACTGTCAAAGAACAACCTGTTTTCAGCAAACTGCTACTTTGCTTTTACAATCCAGTATGAAGCATAAAAACACTTTCTGGCTTGCTTGCAATGAAAGGCAGAAAGAGTTTTATTAGCTGAACTGCGCTCCATAAGAAAGACTATCAAAGAACAGCTTGCTTTCAGCAGACTGCATATTTGTTTATACTAACAAGTAGAACACAAAAAACAGTTTCTGTCTTGTTTGCAATGAGCACCAGAAAGACAGTTTTATTAACTGAACTGCACTCAGTATTCAAGACTGTCAAAGATAAACTTGTTTTCAGCAAACTGCATCTTTGCTTTTACAATCCATTATGAAGCATAAAAACACTTTCGGGCTTGCTTGCAATCAAAGGCAGAAAGAGTTTTATTAGCTGAACTGCGCTCCATAAGAAAGACTGTCAGAGCACAGCTTGCTTACAGCAGACTGCGTATTTGTTTATACTAACAATTGGAACACAGAAAAACACTTTCTGGCTTGTTTGCAATGAGCACCAGAAAGACAGTTTTATTAACTGAACCGCACTCAGTATTCAAGACTGTCAAAGAACAACTTGTTTTCAGCAAACTGCATCTTTGCTTTTACAACCCATTATGAAGCATAAAAACACTTTCGGGCTCGCTTGCAATGAAAGGCAGAAAGAGTTTTATTAGCTGAACTGCACTCCATAAGAAAGACTGTCAGAGCACAACTTGCTTTCAGCAGACTGCGTATTTCTTTATACTAGCAATTGGAACACAGAAAAACACTTTCTGGCGTGTTTGCAATGAGCACCAGAAAGACAGTTTTATTAACTGAACCGCACTCAGTATTCAAGACTGTCAAAGAACAACTTGTTTTCAGCAAACTGCATCTTTGCTTTTACAACCCGTTATGAAGCATAAAAACACTTTCGGGCTCGCTTGCAATGAAAGGCAGAAAGAGTTTTATTAGCTGAACTGCACTCCATAAGAAAGACTGTCAGAGCACAGCTTGCTTTCAGCAGACTGCGTATTTCTTTATACTAGCAATTGGAACACAGAAAAACACTTTCTGGCTTGCTTGCAATGAGCACCAGAAAGACAGTTTTATTAACTGAACTGCACTCAGTATTCAAGACTGTCAAAGTTAAACTTGTTTTCAGCAAACTGCATCTTTGCTTTTACAATCCATTATGAAGCATAAAAACACTTTCGGGCTTGCTTGCAATGAAAGGCAGAAAGAGTTTTATTAGCTGAACTGCGCTCCATAAGAAAGACTGTCAGAGCACAGCTTGCTTTCAGCAGACTGCGTATTTGTTTATACTAACAATTGGAACACAGAAAAACACTTTCTGGCGTGTTTGCAATGAGCACCAGAAAGACAGTTTTATTAACTGAACCGCACTCAGTATTCAAGACTGTCAAAGAACAACTTGTTTTCAGCAAACTGCATCTTTGCTTTTACAACCCGTTATGAAGCATAAAAACACTTTCGGGCTCGCTTGCAATGAAAGGCAGAAAGAGTTTTATTAGCTGAACTGCACTCCATAAGAAAGACTGTCAGAGCACAGCTTGCTTTCAGCAGACTGCGTATTTCTTTATACTAGCAATTGGAACACAGAAAAACACTTTCTGGCTTGCTTGCAATGAGCACCAGAAAGACAGTTTTATTAACTCAACTGCACTCAGTATTCAAGACTGTCAAAGATAAACTTGTTTTCAGCAAACTGCATCTTTGCTTTTACAATCCATTATGAAGCATAAAAACACTTTCGGGCTTGCTTGCAATGAAAGGCAGAAAGAGTTTTATTAGCTGAACTGCACTCCATAAGAAAGACTGTCAGAGCACAACTTGCTTTCAGCAGACTGCGTATTTCTTTATACTAGCAATTGGAACACAGAAAAACACTTTCTGGCGTGTTTGCAATGAGCACCAGAAAGACAGTTTTATTAACTGAACCGCACTCAGTATTCAAGACTGTCAAAGAACAACTTGTTTTCAGCAAACTGCATCTTTGCTTTTACAACCCGTTATGAAGCATAAAAACACTTTCGGGCTCGCTTGCAATGAAAGGCAGAAAGAGTTTTATTAGCTGAACTTCGCTCCATAAGAAAGACTGTCAGAGCACAGCTTGCTTTCAGCAGACTGCGTATTTGTTTATACTAACAATTGGAACACAGAAAAACACTTTCTGGCGTGTTTGCAATGAGCACCAGAAAGACAGTTTTATTAACTGAACCGCACTCAGTATTCAAGACTGTCAAAGAACATCTTGTTTTCAGCAAACTGCATCTTTGCTTTTACAATCCATTATGAAGCATAAAAACACTTTCTGGCTCGCTTGCAATGAAAGGCAGAAAGAGTTTTATTAGCTGAACTGCACTCCATAAGAAAGACTGTCAGAGTACAGCTTATTTCCAGCAAACTGCATCTTTCCTTATATAGACAAGAAGAGCACAGAAAAACACTTTCTGGCTTGTTTGCAATTAATGCCAAAAATAGTTTTATTAGCTGAATTGCACTCAGTATTCAAGACTGTCAAAGAACAACTTGTTTTCAGTAAACTGCATCTTTGCTTTTACAATCCATTATGAAGCATAAAAACACTTTCGGGCTCGCTTGCAATGAAAGGCAGAAAGAGTTTTATTAGCGGAACTGCACTCCATAAGAAAGACTGTCAGAGAACAGCTTGCTTTCAGCAGACTGCGTATTTCTTTATACTAGCAATTGGAACACAGAAAAACACTTTCTGGAGTGTTTGCAATGAGCACCAGAAAGACAGTTTTATTAACTGAACCGCACTCAGTATTCAAGACTGTCAAAGAACAACTTGTTTTCAGCAAACTGCATCTTTGCTTTTACAATCCATTATGAAGCATAAAAACACTTTCGGGCTCGCTTGCAATGAAAGGCAGAAAGAGTTTTATTAGCTGAACTGCACTCCATAAGAAAGACTGTCAGAGCACAGCTTGCTTTCAGCAGACTGCTTATTTGTTTATACTAACAATTGGAAAACAGAAAAACACTTTCTGGCTTGCTTGCAATGAGCACCAGAAAGACAGTTTTATTAACTGAACCGCACTCAGTATTCAAGACTGTCAAAGAACAACTTGTTTTCAGCAAACTGCATCTTTGCTTTTACAATCCATTATGAAGCATAAAATCACTTTGGGGCTCGCTTGCAATGAAAGGCAGAACGAGTTTTATTAGCTGAACTGCACTCCATAAGAAAGACTGTCAGAGAACAGCTTGCTTTCAGCAGACTGCGTATTTCTTTATACTAGCAATTGGAACACAGAAAAACACTTTCTGGAGTGTTTGCAATGAGCACCAGAAAGACAGTTTTATTAACTGAACCGCACTCAGTATTCAAGACTGTCAAAGAACAACTTGTTTTCAGCAAACTGCATCTTTGCTTTTACAATCCATTATGAAGCATAAAAACACTTTCGGGCTCGCTTGCAATGAAAGGCAGAAAGAGTTTTATTAGCTGAACTGCACTCCATAAGAAAGACTGTCAGAGCACAGCTTGCTTTCAGCAGACTGCTTATTTGTTTATACTAACAATTGGAACACAGAAAAACACTTTCTGGCTTGCTTGCAATGAGCACCAGAAAGACAGTTTTATTAACTGAACCGCACTCAGTATTCAAGACTGTCAAAGAACAACTTGTTTTCAGCAAACTGCATTTTTGCTTTTACAATCCATTATGAAGCATAAAAACACTTTCGGGCTCGCTTGCAATGAAAGGCAGAAAGAGTTTTATTAGCGGAACTGCACTCCATAAGAAAGACTGTCAAAGAACAGCTTGCTTTCAGCAGACTGCATATTTGTTTATACTAACAAGTAGAACACAGAAAAACACTTTCTGGTTTGTTTGCAATGAGCACCAGAAAGACAGTTTTATTAACTGAACCGCACTCAGTATTCAAGACTGTCAAAGAACAACTTGTTTTCAGCAAACTGCATCTTTGCTTTTACAATCCATTATGAAGCATAAAAACACTTTCGGGCTCGCTTGCAATGAAAGGCAGAAAGAGTTTTATTAGCTGAACTGCACTCCATAAGAAAGACTGTCAGAGTACAGCTTATTTCCAGCAAACTGCATCTTTGCTTATATAGACAAGAAGAGCACAGAAAAACACTTTCTGGCATGCTTGCAATGAGCACCAGAAAGACAGTTTTATTAACTCAACTGCACTCAGTATTCAAGACTGTCAAAGATAAACTTGTTTTCAGCAAACTGCATCTTTGCTTTTACAATCCATTATGAAGCATAAAAACACTTTCGGGCTTGCTTGCAATCAAAGGCAGAAAGAGTTTTATTAGCTGAACTACGCTCCATAAGAAAGACTGTCAGAGCACAGCTTGCTTACAGCAGACTGCGTATTTGTTTATACTAACAATTGGAACACAGAAAAACACTTTCTGGCTTGTTTGCAATGAGCACCAGAAAGACAGTTTTATTAACTGAACCGCACTCAGTATTCAAGATTGTCAAAGAACAACTTGTTTTCAGCAAACTGCATCTTTGCTTTTACAACCCATTATGAAGCATAAAAACACTTTCGGGCTCGCTTGCAATGAAAGGCAGAAAGAGTTTTATTAGCTGAACTGCACTCCATAAGAAAAACTGTCAGAGCACAACTTGCTTTCAGCAGACTGCGTATTTCTTTATACTAGCAATTGGAACACAGAAAAACACTTTCTGGCGTGTTTGCAATGAGCACCAGAAAGACAGTTTTATTAACTGAACCGCACTCAGTATTCAAGACTGTCAAAGAACAACTTGTTTTCAGCAAACTGCATCTTTGCTTTTACAACCCGTTATGAAGCATAAAAACACTTTCGGGCTCGCTTGCAATGAAAGGCAGAAAGAGTTTTATTAGCTGAACTGCACTCCATAAGAAAGACTGTCAGAGCACAGCTTGCTTTCAGCAGACTGCGTATTTCTTTATACTAGCAATTGGAACACAGAAAAACACTTTCTGGCTTGCTTGCAATGAGCACCAGAAAGACAGTTTTATTAACTGAACTGCACTCAGTATTCAAGACTGTCAAAGTTAAACTTGTTTTCAGCAAACTGCATCTTTGCTTTTACAATCCATTATGAAGCATAAAAACACTTTCGGGCTTGCTTGCAATGAAAGGCAGAAAGAGTTTTATTAGCTGAACTGCGCTCCATAACAAAAGACTGTCAGAGCACAGCTTGCTTTCAGCAGACTGCGTATTTGTTTATACTAACAATTGGAACACAGAAAAACACTTTCTGGCGTGTTTGCAATGAGCACCAGAAAGACAGTTTTATTAACTGAACCGCACTCAGTATTCAAGACTGTCAAAGAACAACTTATTTTCAGCAAACTGCATCTTTGCTTTTACAACCCGTTATGAAGCATAAAAACACTTTCGGGCTCGCTTGCAATGAAAGGCAGAAAGAGTTTTATTAGCTGAACTGCACTCCATAAGAAAGACTGTCAGAGCACAGCTTGCTTTCAGCAGACTGTGTATTTCTTTATACTAGCAATTGGAACACAGAAAAACACTTTCTGGCTTGCTTGCAATGAGCACCAGAAAGACAGTTTTATTAACTGAACTGCACTCAGTATTCAAGACTGTCAAAGTTAAACTTGTTTTCAGCAAACTGCATCTTTGCTTTTACAATCCATTATGAAGCATAAAAACACTTTCGGGCTTGCTTGCAATGAAAGGCAGAAAGAGTTTTATTAGCTGAACTGCACTCCATAAGAAAGACTGTCAGAGCACAACTTGCTTTCAGCAGACTGCGTATTTCTTTATACTAGCAATTGGAACACAGAAAAACACTTTCTGGCGTGTTTGCAATGAGCACCAGAAAGACAGTTTTATTAACTGAACCGCACTCAGTATTCAAGACTGTCAAAGAACAACTTGTTTTCAGCAAACTGCATCTTTGCTTTTACAACTCGTTATGAAGCATAAAAACACTTTCGGGCTCGCTTGCAATGAAAGGCAGAAAGAGTTTTATTAGCTGAACTGCACTCCATAAGAAAGACTGTCAGAGCACAGCTTGCTTTCAGCAGACTGCGTATTTCTTTATACTAGCAATTGGAACACAGAAAAACACTTTCTGGCTTGCTTGCAATGAGCACCAGAAAGACAGTTTTATTAACTGAACTGCACTCAGTATTCAAGACTGTCAAAGTTAAACTTGTTTTCAGCAAACTGCATCTTTGCTTTTACAATCCATTATGAAGCATAAAAACACTTTCGGGCTTGCTTGCAATGAAAGGCAGAAAGAGTTTTATTAGCTGAACTGCGCTCCATAAGAAAGACTGTCAGAGCACAGCTTGCTTTCAGCAGACTGCGTATTTGTTTATACTAACAATTGGAACACAGAAAAACACTTTCTGGCGTGTTTGCAATGAGCACCAGAAAGACAGTTTTATTAACTGAACCGCACTCAGTATTCAAGACTGTCAAAGAACAACTTGTTTTCAGCAAACTGCATCTTTGCTTTTACAACCCGTTATGAAGCATAAAAACACTTTCGGGCTCGCTTGCAATGAAAGGCAGAAAGAGTTTTATTAGCTGAACTGCACTCCATAAGAAAGACTGTCAGAGAACAGCTTGCTTTCAGCAGACTGCGTATTTCTTTATACTAGCAATTGGAACACAGAAAAACACTTTCTGGCTTGCTTGCAATGAGCACCAGAAAGACAGTTTTACTAACTCAACTGCACTCAGTATTCAAGACTGTCAAAGATAAACTTGTTTTCAGCAAACTGCATCTTTGCTTTTACAATCCATTATGAAGCATAAAAACACTTTCGGGCTTGCTTGCAATGAAAGGCAGAAAGAGTTTTATTAGCGGAACTGCACTCCATAAGAAAGACTGTCAAAGAACAGCTTGCTTTCAGCAGACTGCATATTTGTTTATACTAACAAGTAGAACACAGAAAAACACTTTCTGGTTTGTTTGCAATGAGCACCAGAAAGACAGTTTTATTAACTGAACCGCACTCAGTATTCAAGACTGTCAAAGAACAACTTGTTTTCAGCAAACTGCATCTTTGCTTTTACAATCCATTATGAAGCATAAAAACACTTTCGGGCTCGCTTGCAATGAAAGGCAGAAAGAGTTTTATTAGCTGAACTGCACTCCATAAGAAAGACTGTCAGAGTACAGCTTATTTCCAGCAAACTGCATCTTTGCTTATATAGACAAGAAGAGCACAGAAAAACACTTTCTGGCTTGCTTGCAATGAGCACCAGAAAGACAGTTTTATTAACTGAACCGCACTCAGTATTCAAGACTGTCAAAGAACAACTTGTTTTCAGCAAACTGCATCTTTGCTTTTACAACCCATTATGAAGCATAAAAACACTTTCGGGCTCGCTTGCAATGAAAGGCAGAAAGAGTTTTATTAGCTGAACTGCACTCCATAAGAAAGACTGTCAGAGCACAACTTGCTTTCAGCAGACTGCGTATTTCTTTATACTAGCAATTGGAACACAGAAAAACACTTTCTGGCGTGTTTGCAATGAGCACCAGAAAGACAGTTTTATTAACTGAACCGCACTCAGTATTCAAGACTGTCAAAGAACAACTTGTTTTCAGCAAACTGCATCTTTGCTTTTACAACCCGTTATGAAGCATAAAAACACTTTCGGGCTCGCTTGCAATGAAAGGCAGAAAGAGTTTTATTAGCTGAACTGCACTCCATAAGAAAGACTGTCAGAGCACAGCTTGCTTTCAGCAGACTGCGTATTTCTTTATACTAGCAATTGGAACACAGAAAAACACTTTCTGGCTTGCTTGCAATGAGCACCAGAAAGACAGTTTTATTAACTCAACTGCACTCAGTATTCAAGACTGTCAAAGATAAACTTGTTTTCAGCAAACTGCATCTTTGCTTTTACAATCCATTATGAAGCATAAAAACACTTTCGGGCTTGCTTGCAATGAAAGGCAGAAAGAGTTTTATTAGCTGAACTGCGCTCCATAAGAAAGACTGTCAGAGCACAGCTTGCTTACAGCAGACTGCGTATTTGTTTATACTAACAATTGGAACACAGAAAAACACTTTCTGGCTTGTTTGCAATGAGCACCAGAAAGACAGTTTTATTAACTGAACCGCACTCAGTATTCAAGACTGTCAAAGAACAACTTGTTTTCAGCAAACTGCATCTTTGCTTTTACAACCCATTATGAAGCATAAAAACACTTTCGGGCTCGCTTGCAATGAAAGGCAGAAAGAGTTTTATTAGCTGAACTGCACTCCATAAGAAAGACTGTCAGAGCACAACTTGCTTTCAGCAGACTGCGTATTTCTTTATACTAGCAATTGGAACACAGAAAAACACTTTCTGGCGTGTTTGCAATGAGCACCAGAAAGACAGTTTTATTAACTCAACTGCACTCAGTATTCAAGACTGTCAAAGATAAACTTGTTTTCAGCAAACTGCATCTTTGCTTTTACAATCCATTATGAAGCATAAAAACACTTTCGGGCTTGCTTGCAATGAAAGGCAGAAAGAGTTTTATTAGCTGAACTGCACTCCATAAGAAAGACTGTCAGAGCACAGCTTGCTTTCAGCAGACTGCTTATTTGTTTATACTAACAATTGGAACACAGAAAAACACTTTCTGGCTTGCTTGCAATGAGCACCAGAAAGACAGTTTTATTAACTGAACCGCACTCAGTATTCAAGACTGTCAAAGAACAACTTGTTTTCAGCAAACTGCATTTTTGCTTTTACAATCCATTATGAAGCATAAAAACACTTTCGGGCTCGCTTGCAATGAAAGGCAGAAAGAGTTTTATTAGCGGAACTGCACTCCATAAGAAAGACTGTCAAAGAACAGCTTGCTTTCAGCAGACTGCATATTTGTTTATACTAACAAGTAGAACACAGAAAAACACTTTCTGGCTTGCTTGCAATGAGCACCAGAAAGACAGTTTTATTAACTGAACCGCACTCAGTATTCAAGACTGTCAAAGAACAACTTGTTTTCAGCAAACTGCATTTTTGCTTTTACAATCCATTATGAAGCATAAAAACACTTTCGGGCTCGCTTGCAATGAAAGGCAGAAAGAGTTTTATTAGCGGAACTGCACTCCATAAGAAAGACTGTCAGAGTACAGCTTATTTCCAGCAAACTGCATCTTTGCTTATATAGACAAGAAGAGCACAGAAAAACACTTTCTGGCTTGCTTGCAATGAGCACCAGAAAGACAGTTTTATTAACTCAACTGCACTCAGTATTCAAGACTGTCAAAGATAAACTTGTTTTCAGCAAACTGCATCTTTGCTTTTACAATCCATTATGAAGCATAAAAACACTTTCGGGCTTGCTTGCAATCAAAGGCAGAAAGAGTTTTATTAGCTGAACTGCGCTCCATAAGAAAGACTGTCAGAGCACAGCTTGCTTACAGCAGACTGCGTATTTGTTTATACTAACAATTGGAACACAGAAAAACACTTTCTGGCTTGTTTGCAATGAGCACCAGAAAGACAGTTTTATTAACTGAACCACACTCAGTATTCAAGACTGTCAAAGAACAACTTGTTTTCAGCAAACTGCATCTTTGCTTTTACAACCCATTATGAAGCATAAAAACACTTTCGGGCTCGCTTGCAATGAAAGGCAGAAAGAGTTTTATTAGCTGAACTGCACTCCATAAGAAAAACTGTCAGAGCACAACTTGCTTTCAGCAGACTGCGTATTTCTTTATACTAGCAATTGGAACACAGAAAAACACTTTCTGGCGTGTTTGCAATGAGCACCAGAAAGACAGTTTTATTAACTGAACCGCACTCAGTATTCAAGACTGTCAAAGAACAACTTGTTTTCAGCAAACTGCATCTTTGCTTTTACAACCCGTTATGAAGCATAAAAACACTTTCGGGCTCGCTTGCAATGAAAGGCAGAAAGAGTTTTATTAGCTGAACTGCACTCCATAAGAAAGACTGTCAGAGCACAGCTTGCTTTCAGCAGACTGCGTATTTCTTTATACTAGCAATTGGAACACAGAAAAACACTTTCTGGCTTGCTTGCAATGAGCACCAGAAAGACAGTTTTATTAACTGAACTGCACTCAGTATTCAAGACTGTCAAAGTTAAACTTGTTTTCAGCAAACTGCATCTTTGCTTTTACAATCCATTATGAAGCATAAAAACACTTTCGGGCTTGCTTGCAATGAAAGGCAGAAAGAGTTTTATTAGCTGAACTGCGCTCCATAAGAAAGACTGTCAGAGCACAGCTTGCTTTCAGCAGACTGCGTATTTGTTTATACTAACAATTGGAACACAGAAAAACACTTTCTGGCGTGTTTGCAATGAGCACCAGAAAGACAGTTTTATTAACTGAACCGCACTCAGTATTCAAGACTGTCAAAGAACAACTTGTTTTCAGCAAACTGCATCTTTGCTTTTACAACCCATTATGAAGCATAAAAACACTTTCGGGCTCGCTTGCAATGAAAGGCAGAAAGAGTTTTATTAGCTGAACTGCACTCCATAAGAAAGACTGTCAGAGCACAACTTGCTTTCAGCAGACTGCGTATTTCTTTATACTAGCAATTGGAACACAGAAAAACACTTTCTGGCGTGTTTGCAATGAGCACCAGAAAGACAGTTTTATTAACTGAACCGCACTCAGTATTCAAGACTGTCAAAGAACAACTTGTTTTCAGCAAACTGCATCTTTGCTTTTACAACCCGTTATGAAGCATAAAAACACTTTCGGGCTCGCTTGCAATGAAAGGCAGAAAGAGTTTTATTAGCTGAACTGCACTCCATAAGAAAGACTGTCAGAGCACAGCTTGCTTTCAGCAGACTGCGTATTTCTTTATACTAGCAATTGGAACACAGAAAAACACTTTCTGGCTTGCTTGCAATGAGCACCAGAAAGACAGTTTTATTAACTGAACTGCACTCAGTATTCAAGACTGTCAAAGTTAAACTTGTTTTCAGCAAACTGCATCTTTGCTTTTACAATCCATTATGAAGCATAAAAACACTTTCGGGCTTGCTTGCAATGAAAGGCAGAAAGAGTTTTATTAGCTGAACTGCGCTCCATAAGAAAGACTGTCAGAGCACAGCTTGCTTTCAGCAGACTGCGTATTTGTTTATACTAACAATTGGAACACAGAAAAACACTTTCTGGCTTGTTTGCAATGAGCACCAGAAAGACAGTTTTATTAACTGAACCGCACTCAGTATTCAAGACTGTCAAAGAACAACTTGTTTTCAGCAAACTGCATCTTTGCTTTTACAACCCGTTATGAAGCATAAAAACACTTTCGGGCTCGCTTGCAATGAAAGGCAGAAAGAGTTTTATTAGCTGAACTGCACTCCATAAGAAAGACTGTCAGAGCACAGCTTGCTTTCAGCAGACTGCGTATTTCTTTATACTAGCAATTGGAACACAGAAAAACACTTTCTGGCTTGCTTGCAATGAGCACCAGAAAGACAGTTTTATTAACTCAACTGCACTCAGTATTCAAGACTGTCAAAGATAAACTTGTTTTCAGCAAACTGCATCTTTGCTTTTACAATCCATTATGAAGCATAAAAACACTTTCGGGCTTGCTTGCAATGAAAGGCAGAAAGAGTTTTATTAGCTGAACTGCGCTCCATAAGAAAGACTGTCAGAGCACAGCTTGCTTACAGCAGACTGCGTTTTTGTTTATACTAACAATTGGAACACAGAAAAACACTTTCTGGCTTGTTTGCAATGAGCACCAGAAAGACAGTTTTATTAACTGAACCGCACTCAGTATTCAAGACTGTCAAAGAACAACTTGTTTTCAGCAAACTGCATCTTTGCTTTTACAACCCGTTATGAAGCATAAAAACACTTTCGGGCTCGCTTGCAATGAAAGGCAGAAAGAGTTTTATTAGCTGAACTTCGCTCCATAAGAAAGACTGTCAGAGCACAGCTTGCTTTCAGCAGACTGCGTATTTGTTTATACTAACAATTGGAACACAGAAAAACACTTTCTGGCGTGTTTGCAATGAGCACCAGAAAGACAGTTTTATTAACTGAACCGCACTCAGTATTCAAGACTGTCAAAGAACATCTTGTTTTCAGCAAACTGCATCTTTGCTTTTACAATCCATTATGAAGCATAAAAACACTTTCTGGCTCGCTTGCAATGAAAGGCAGAAAGAGTTTTATTAGCTGAACTGCACTCCATAAGAAAGACTGTCAGAGTACAGCTTATTTCCAGCAAACTGCATCTTTCCTTATATAGACAAGAAGAGCACAGAAAAACACTTTCTGGCTTGTTTGCAATTAATGCCAAAAATAGTTTTATTAGCTGAATTGCACTCAGTATTCAAGACTGTCAAAGAACAACTTGTTTTCAGTAAACTGCATCTTTGCTTTTACAATCCATTATGAAGCATAAAAACACTTTCGGGCTCGCTTGCAATGAAAGGCAGAAAGAGTTTTATTAGCGGAACTGCACTCCATAAGAAAGACTGTCAGAGAACAGCTTGCTTTCAGCAGACTGCGTATTTCTTTATACTAGCAATTGGAACACAGAAAAACACTTTCTGGAGTGTTTGCAATGAGCACCAGAAAGACAGTTTTATTAACTGAACCGCACTCAGTATTCAAGACTGTCAAAGAACAACTTGTTTTCAGCAAACTGCATCTTTGCTTTTACAATCCATTATGAAGCATAAAAACACTTTCGGGCTCGCTTGCAATGAAAGGCAGAAAGAGTTTTATTAGCTGAACTGCACTCCATAAGAAAGACTGTCAGAGCACAGCTTGCTTTCAGCAGACTGCTTATTTGTTTATACTAACAATTGGAACACAGAAAAACACTTTCTGGCTTGCTTGCAATGAGCACCAGAAAGACAGTTTTATTAACTGAACCGCACTCAGTATTCAAGACTGTCAAAGAACAACTTGTTTTCAGCAAACTGCATTTTTGCTTTTACAATCCATTATGAAGCATAAAAACACTTTCGGGCTCGCTTGCAATGAAAGGCAGAAAGAGTTTTATTAGCGGAACTGCACTCCATAAGAAAGACTGTCAAAGAACAGCTTGCTTTCAGCAGACTGCATATTTGTTTATACTAACAAGTAGAACACAGAAAAACACTTTCTGGTTTGTTTGCAATGAGCACCAGAAAGACAGTTTTATTAACTGAACCGCACTCAGTATTCAAGACTGTCAAAGAACAACTTGTTTTCAGCAAACTGCATCTTTGCTTTTACAATCCATTATGAAGCATAAAAACACTTTCGGGCTCGCTTGCAATGAAAGGCAGAAAGAGTTTTATTAGCTGAACTGCACTCCATAAGAAAGACTGTCAGAGTACAGCTTATTTCCAGCAAACTGCATCTTTGCTTATATAGACAAGAAGAGCACAGAAAAACACTTTCTGGCTTGTTTGCAATTAATGCCAAAAATAGTTTTATTAGCTGAATTGCACTCAGTATTCAAGACTGTCAAAGAACAACTTGTTTTCAGTAAACTGCATCTTTGCTTTTACAATCCATTATGAAGCATAAAAACACTTTCGGGCTCGCTTGCAATGAAAGGCAGAAAGAGTTTTATTAGCGGAACTGCACTCCATAAGAAAGACTATCAAAGAACAGCTTCCTTTCAGCAGACTGCATATTTGTTTATACTAACAATTGGAACACAGAAAAACACTTTCTGGCTTGTTTGCAATGAGCACCAGAAAGACAGTTTTATTAACTGAACCGCACTCAGTATTCAAGACTGTCAAAGAACAACTTGTTTTCAGCAAACTGCATCTTTGCTTTTACAATCCATTATGAAGCATAAAAACACTTTCGGGCTAGCTTGCAATGAAAGGCAGAAAGAGTTTTATTAGCTGAACTGCACTCCATAAGAAAGACTGTCAGAGCACAGCTTGCTTTCAGCAGACTGCTTATTTGCTTATACTAACAATTGGAACACAGAAAAACACTTTCTGGCTTGCTTGCAATGAGCACCAGAAAGACAGTTTTATTAACTGAACCGCACTCAATATTCAAGACTGTCAAAGAACAACTTGTTTTCAGCAAACTGCATCTTTGCTTTTACAATCCATTATGAAGCATAAAAACACTTTCGGGCTCGCTTGCAATGAAAGGCAGAAAGAGTTTTATTAGCGGAACTGCACTGCATAAGAAAGACTGTCAAAGAACAGCTTGCTTTCAGCAGACTGCATATTTGTTTATACTAACAAGTAGAACACAGAAAAACACTTTCTGGTTTGTTTGCAATGAGCACCAGAAAGACAGTTTTATTAACTGAACCGCACTCAGTATTCAAGACTGTCAAAGAACAACTTGTTTTCAGCAAACTGCATCTTTGCTTTTACAATCCATTATGAAGCATAAAAACACTTTCGGGCTCGCTTGCATTGAAAGGCAGAAAGAGTTTTATTAGCTGAACTGCACTCCATAAGAAAGACTGTCAGAGCACAGCTTGCTTTCAGCAGACTGCTTATTTGCTCATACTAACAATTGGAACACAGAAAAACACTTTCTGGCTTGCTTGCAATGAGCACCAGAAAGACAGTTTTATTAACTGAACCGCACTCAGTATTCAAGACTGTCAAAGAACAACTTGTTTTCAGCAAACTGCATCTTTGCTTTTACAATCCATTATGAAGCATAAAAACACTTTCGGGCTCGCTTGCAATGAAAGGCAGAAAGAGTTTTATTAGCGGAACTGCACTCCATAAGAAAGACTGTCAAAGAACAGCTTGCTTTCAGCAGACTGCATATTTGTTTATACTAACAAGTAGAACACAGAAAAACACTTTCTGGTTTGTTTGCAATGAGCACCAGAAAGACAGTTTTATTAACTGAACCGCACTCAGTATTCAAGACTGTCAAAGAACAACTTGTTTTCAGCAAACTGCATCTTTGCTTTTACAATCCATTATGAAGCATAAAAACACTTTCGGGCTCGCTTGCAATGAAAGGCAGAAAGAGTTTTATTAGCTGAACTGCACTCCATAAGAAAGACTGTCAGAGTACAGCTTATTTCCAGCAAACTGCATCTTTGCTTATATAGACAAGAAGAGCACAGAAAAACACTTTCTGGCTTGTTTGCAATTAATGCCAAAAATAGTTTTATTAGCTGAATTGCACTCAGTATTCAAGACTGTCAAAGAACAACTTGTTTTCAGTAAACTGCATCTTTGCTTTTACAATCCATTATGAAGCATAAAAACACTTTCGGGCTCGCTTGCAATGAAAGGCAGAAAGAGTTTTATTAGCGGAACTGCACTCCATAAGAAAGACTATCAAAGAACAGCTTCCTTTCAGCAGACTGCATATTTGTTTATACTAACAATTGGAACACAGAAAAACACTTTCTGGCTTGTTTGCAATGAGCACCAGAAAGACAGTTTTATTAACTGAACCGCACTCAGTATTCAAGACTGTCAAAGAACAACTTGTTTTCAGCAAACTGCATCTTTGCTTTTACAATCCATTATGAAGCATAAAAACACTTTCGGGCTAGCTTGCAATGAAAGGCAGAAAGAGTTTTATTAGCTGAACTGCACTCCATAAGAAAGACTGTCAAAGAACAGCTTGCTTTCAGCAGACTGCATATTTGTTTATACTAACAAGTAGAACACAGAAAAACACTTTCTGGTTTGTTTGCAATGAGCACCAGAAAGACAGTTTTATTAACTGAACCGCACTCAGTATTCAAGACTGTCAAAGAACAACTTGTTTTCAGCAAACTGCATCTTTGCTTTTACAATCCATTATGAAGCATAAAAAGACTTTCGGGCTAGCTTGCAATGAAAGGCAGAAAGAGTTTTATTAGCTGAACTGCACTCCATAAGAAAGACTGTCAGAGCACAGCTTGCTTTCAGCAGACTGCGTATTTGTTTATACTAACAATTGGAACACAGAAAAACACTTTCTGGCTTGCTTGCAATGAGCACCAGAAAGACAGTTTTATTAACTGAACCGCACTCAGTATTCAAGACTGTCAAAGAACAACTTGTTTTCAGCAAACTGCATTTTTGCTTTTACAATCCATTATGAAGCATAAAAACACTTTCGGGCTCGCTTGCAATGAAAGGCAGAAAGAGTTTTATTAGCGGAACTGCACTCCATAAGAAAGACTGTCAAAGAACAGCTTGCTTTCAGCAGACTGCATATTTGTTTATACTAACAAGTAGAACACAGAAAAACACTTTCTGGTTTGTTTGCAATGAGCACCAGAAAGACAGTTTTATTAACTGAACCGCACTCAGTATTCAAGACTGTCAAAGAACAACTTGTTTTCAGCAAACTGCATCTTTGCTTTTACAATCCATTATGAAGCATAAAAACACTTTCGGGCTCGCTTGCAATGAAAGGCAGAAAGAGTTTTATTAGCTGAACTGCACTCCATAAGAAAGACTGTCAGAGTACAGCTTATTTCCAGCAAACTGCATCTTTGCTTATATAGACAAGAAGAGCACAGAAAAACACTTTCTGGCTTGTTTGCAATTAATGCCAAAAATAGTTTTATTAGCTGAATTGCACTCAGTATTCAAGACTGTCAAAGAACAACTTGTTTTCAGTAAACTGCATCTTTGCTTTTACAATCCATTATGAAGCATAAAAACACTTTCGGGCTCGCTTGCAATGAAAGGCAGAAAGAGTTTTATTAGCGGAACTGCACTCCATAAGAAAGACTATCAAAGAACAGCTTCCTTTCAGCAGACTGCATATTTGTTTATACTAACAATTGGAACACAGAAAAACACTTTCTGGCTTGTTTGCAATGAGCACCAGAAAGACAGTTTTATTAACTGAACCGCACTCAGTATTCAAGACTGTCAAAGAACAACTTGTTTTCAGCAAACTGCATCTTTGCTTTTACAATCCATTATGAAGCATAAAAACACTTTCGGGCTAGCTTGCAATGAAAGGCAGAAAGAGTTTTATTAGCTGAACTGCACTCCATAAGAAAGACTGTCAGAGCACAGCTTGCTTTCAGCAGACTGCTTATTTGCTTATACTAACAATTGGAACACAGAAAAACACTTTCTGGCTTGCTTGCAATGAGCACCAGAAAGACAGTTTTATTAACTGAACCGCACTCAGTATTCAAGACTGTCAAAGAACAACTTGTTTTCAGCAAACTGCATCTTTGCTTTTACAATCCATTATGAAGCATAAAAACACTTTCGGGCTCGCTTGCAATGAAAGGCAGAAAGAGTTTTATTAGCGGAACTGCACTGCATAAGAAAGACTGTCAAAGAACAGCTTGCTTTCAGCAGACTGCATATTTGTTTATACTAACAAGTAGAACACAGAAAAACACTTTCTGGTTTGTTTGCAATGAGCACCAGAAAGACAGTTTTATTAACTGAACCGCACTCAGTATTCAAGACTGTCAAAGAACAACTTGTTTTCAGCAAACTGCATCTTTGCTTTTACAATCCATTATGAAGCATAAAAACACTTTCGGGCTCGCTTGCATTGAAAGGCAGAAAGAGTTTTATTAGCTGAACTGCACTCCATAAGAAAGACTGTCAGAGCACAGCTTGCTTTCAGCAGACTGCTTATTTGCTCATACTAACAATTGGAACACAGAAAAACACTTTCTGGCTTGCTTGCAATGAGCACCAGAAAGACAGTTTTATTAACTGAACCGCACTCAGTATTCAAGACTGTCAAAGAACAACTTGTTTTCAGCAAACTGCATCTTTGCTTTTACAATCCATTATGAAGCATAAAAACACTTTCGGGCTCGCTTGCAATGAAAGGCAGAAAGAGTTTTATTAGCGGAACTGCACTCCATAAGAAAGACTGTCAAAGAACAGCTTGCTTTCAGCAGACTGCATATTTGTTTATACTAACAAGTAGAACACAGAAAAACACTTTCTGGTTTGTTTGCAATGAGCACCAGAAAGACAGTTTTATTAACTGAACCGCACTCAGTATTCAAGACTGTCAAAGAACAACTTGTTTTCAGCAAACTGCATCTTTGCTTTTACAATCCATTATGAAGCATAAAAACACTTTCGGGCTCGCTTGCAATGAAAGGCAGAAAGAGTTTTATTAGCTGAACTGCACTCCATAAGAAAGACTGTCAGAGTACAGCTTATTTCCAGCAAACTGCATCTTTGCTTATATAGACAAGAAGAGCACAGAAAAACACTTTCTGGCTTGTTTGCAATTAATGCCAAAAATAGTTTTATTAGCTGAATTGCACTCAGTATTCAAGACTGTCAAAGAACAACTTGTTTTCAGTAAACTGCATCTTTGCTTTTACAATCCATTATGAAGCATAAAAACACTTTCGGGCTCGCTTGCAATGAAAGGCAGAAAGAGTTTTATTAGCGGAACTGCACTCCATAAGAAAGACTATCAAAGAACAGCTTCCTTTCAGCAGACTGCATATTTGTTTATACTAACAATTGGAACACAGAAAAACACTTTCTGGCTTGTTTGCAATGAGCACCAGAAAGACAGTTTTATTAACTGAACCGCACTCAGTATTCAAGACTGTCAAAGAACAACTTGTTTTCAGCAAACTGCATCTTTGCTTTTACAATCCATTATGAAGCATAAAAACACTTTCGGGCTAGCTTGCAATGAAAGGCAGAAAGAGTTTTATTAGCTGAACTGCACTCCATAAGAAAGACTGTCAAAGAACAGCTTGCTTTCAGCAGACTGCATATTTGTTTATACTAACAAGTAGAACACAGAAAAACACTTTCTGGTTTGTTTGCAATGAGCACCAGAAAGACAGTTTTATTAACTGAACCGCACTCAGTATTCAAGACTGTCAAAGAACAACTTGTTTTCAGCAAACTGCATCTTTGCTTTTACAATCCATTATGAAGCATAAAAACACTTTCGGGCTCGCTTGCATTGAAAGGCAGAAAGAGTTTTATTAGCTGAACTGCACTCCATAAGAAAGACTGTCAGAGAACAGCTTGCTTTCAGCAGACTGCGTATTTCTTTATACTAGCAATTGGAACACAGAAAAACACTTTCTGGAGTGTTTGCAATGAGCACCAGAAAGACAGTTTTATTAACTGAACCGCACTCAGTATTCAAGACTGTCAAAGAACAACTTGTTTTCAGCAAACTGCATCTTTGCTTTTACAATCCATTATGAAGCATAAAAACACTTTCTGGCTCGCTTGCAATGAAAGGCAGAAAGAGTTTTATTAGCTGAACTGCACTCCATAAGAAAGACTATCAAAGAACAGCTTCCTTTCAGCAGACTGCGTATTTCTTTATACTAGCAATTGGAACACAGAAAAACACTTTCTGGCTTGTTTGCAATGAGCACCAGAAAGACAGTTTTATTAACTGAACCGCACTCAGTATACAAGACTGTCAAAGAACAACTTGTTTTCAGCAAACTGCATCTTTGCTTTTACAATCCATTATGAAGCATAAAAACACTTTCGGGCTCGCTTGCAATGAAAGGCAGAAAGAGTTTTACTAGCGGAACTGCACTCCATAAGAAAGACTATCAAAGAACAGCTTCCTTTCAGCAGACTGCATATTTGTTTATACTAACAATTGGAACACAGAAAAACACTTTCTGGCTTGTTTGCAATGAGCACCAGAAAGACAGTTTTATTAACTGAACCGCACTCAGTATTCAAGACTGTCAAAGAACAACTTGTTTTCAGCAAACTGCATCTTTGCTTTTACAATCCATTATGAAGCATAAAAACACTTTCGGGCTAGCTTGCAATGAAAGGCAGAAAGAGTTTTATTAGCTGAACTGCACTCCATAAGAAAGACTATCAAAGAACAGCTTCCTTTCAGCAGACTGCATATTTGTTTATACTAACAATTGGAACACAGAAAAACACTTTCTGGCTTGTTTGCAATGAGCACCAGAAAGACAGTTTTATTAACTGAACCGCACTCAGTATTCAAGACTGTCAAAGAACAACTTGTTTTCAGCAAACTACATCTTTGCTTTTACAATCCATTATGAAGCATAAAAACACTTTCGGGCTAGCTTGCAATGAAAGGCAGAAAGAGTTTTATTAGCTGAACTGCACTCCATAAGAAAGACTGTCAGAGCACAGCTTGCTTTCAGCAGACTGCTTATTTGCTTATACTAACAATTGGAACACAGAAAAACACTTTCTGGCTTGCTTGCAATGAGCACCAGAAAGACAGTTTTATTAACTGAACCGCACTCAGTATTCAAGACTGTCAAAGAACAACTTGTTTTCAGCAAACTGCATCTTTGCTTTTACAATCCATTATGAAGCATAAAAACACTTTCGGGCTAGCTTGCAATGAAAGGCAGAAAGAGTTTTATTAGCTGAACTGCACTCCATAAGAAAGACTGTCAAAGAACAGCTTGCTTTCAGCAGACTGCATATTTGTTTATACTAACAAGTAGAACACAGAAAAACACTTTCTGGTTTGTTTGCAATGAGCACCAGAAAGACAGTTTTATTAACTGAACCGCACTCAGTATTCAAGACTGTCAAAGAACAACTTGTTTTCAGCAAACTGCATCTTTGCTTTTACAATCCATTATGAAGCATAAAAACACTTTCGGGCTCGCTTGCAATGAAAGGCAGAAAGAGTTTTATTAGCTGAACTGCACTCCATAAGAAAGACTGTCAGAGCACAGCTTGCTTTCAGCAGACTGCGTATTTGTTTATACTAACAATTGGAACACAGAAAAACACTTTCTGGCGTGTTTGCAATGAGCACCAGAAAGACAGTTTTATTAACTGAACCACACTCAGTATTCAAGACTGTCAAAAAACAACTTGTTTTCAGCAAACTGCATCTTTGCTTTTACAACCCGTTATGAAGCATAAAAACACTTTCGGGCTCGCTTGCAATGAAAGGCAGAAAGAGTTTTATTAGCTGAACTGCGCTCCATAAGAAAGACTGTCAGAGCACAGCTTGCTTTCAGCAGACTGCTTATTTGCTCATACTAACAATTGGAACACAGAAAAACACTTTCTGGCTTGCTTGCAATGAGCACCAGAAAGACAGTTTTATTAACTGAACCGCACTCAGTATTCAAGACTGTCAAAGAACAACTTGTTTTCAGCAAACTGCATCTTTGCTTTTACAATCCATTATGAAGCATAAAAACACTTTCGGGCTCGCTTGCAATGAAAGGCAGAAAGAGTTTTATTAGCGGAACTGCACTCCATAAGAAAGACTGTCAAAGAACAGCTTGCTTTCAGCAGACTGCATATTTGTTTATACTAACAAGTAGAACACAGAAAAACACTTTCTGGTTTGTTTGCAATGAGCACCAGAAAGACAGTTTTATTAACTGAACCGCACTCAGTATTCAAGACTGTCAAAGAACAACTTGTTTTCAGCAAACTGCATCTTTGCTTTTACAATCCATTATGAAGCATAAAAACACTTTCGGGCTCGCTTGCAATGAAAGGCAGAAAGAGTTTTATTAGCTGAACTGCACTCCATAAGAAAGACTGTCAGAGTACAGCTTATTTCCAGCAAACTGCATCTTTGCTTATATAGACAAGAAGAGCACAGAAAAACACTTTCTGGCTTGTTTGCAATTAATGCCAAAAATAGTTTTATTAGCTGAATTGCACTCAGTATTCAAGACTGTCAAAGAACAACTTGTTTTCAGTAAACTGCATCTTTGCTTTTACAATCCATTATGAAGCATAAAAACACTTTCGGGCTCGCTTGCAATGAAAGGCAGAAAGAGTTTTATTAGCGGAACTGCACTCCATAAGAAAGACTATCAAAGAACAGCTTCCTTTCAGCAGACTGCATATTTGTTTATACTAACAATTGGAACACAGAAAAACACTTTCTGGCTTGTTTGCAATGAGCACCAGAAAGACAGTTTTATTAACTGAACCGCACTCAGTATTCAAGACTGTCAAAGAACAACTTGTTTTCAGCAAACTGCATCTTTGCTTTTACAATCCATTATGAAGCATAAAAACACTTTCGGGCTAGCTTGCAATGAAAGGCAGAAAGAGTTTTATTAGCTGAACTGCACTCCATAAGAAAGACTGTCAAAGAACAGCTTGCTTTCAGCAGACTGCATATTTGTTTATACTAACAAGTAGAACACAGAAAAACACTTTCTGGTTTGTTTGCAATGAGCACCAGAAAGACAGTTTTATTAACTGAACCGCACTCAGTATTCAAGACTGTCAAAGAACAACTTGTTTTCAGCAAACTGCATCTTTGCTTTTACAATCCATTATGAAGCATAAAAACACTTTCGGGCTCGCTTGCATTGAAAGGCAGAAAGAGTTTTATTAGCTGAACTGCACTCCATAAGAAAGACTGTCAGAGAACAGCTTGCTTTCAGCAGACTGCGTATTTCTTTATACTAGCAATTGGAACACAGAAAAACACTTTCTGGAGTGTTTGCAATGAGCACCAGAAAGACAGTTTTATTAACTGAACCGCACTCAGTATTCAAGACTGTCAAAGAACAACTTGTTTTCAGCAAACTGCATCTTTGCTTTTACAATCCATTATGAAGCATAAAAACACTTTCTGGCTCGCTTGCAATGAAAGGCAGAAAGAGTTTTATTAGCTGAACTGCACTCCATAAGAAAGACTATCAAAGAACAGCTTCCTTTCAGCAGACTGCGTATTTCTTTATACTAGCAATTGGAACACAGAAAAACACTTTCTGGCTTGTTTGCAATGAGCACCAGAAAGACAGTTTTATTAACTGAACCGCACTCAGTATACAAGACTGTCAAAGAACAACTTGTTTTCAGCAAACTGCATCTTTGCTTTTACAATCCATTATGAAGCATAAAAACACTTTCGGGCTCGCTTGCAATGAAAGGCAGAAAGAGTTTTACTAGCGGAACTGCACTCCATAAGAAAGACTATCAAAGAACAGCTTCCTTTCAGCAGACTGCATATTTGTTTATACTAACAATTGGAACACAGAAAAACACTTTCTGGCTTGTTTGCAATGAGCACCAGAAAGACAGTTTTATTAACTGAACCGCACTCAGTATTCAAGACTGTCAAAGAACAACTTGTTTTCAGCAAACTACATCTTTGCTTTTACAATCCATTATGAAGCATAAAAACACTTTCGGGCTAGCTTGCAATGAAAGGCAGAAAGAGTTTTATTAGCTGAACTGCACTCCATAAGAAAGACTGTCAGAGCACAGCTTCCTTTCAGCAGACTGCATATTTGTTTATACTAACAATTGGAACACAGAAAAACACTTTCTGGCTTGTTTGCAATGAGCACCAGAAAGACAGTTTTATTAACTGAACCGCACTCAGTATTCAAGACTGTCAAAGAACAACTTGTTTTCAGCAAACTGCATCTTTGCTTTTACAATCCATTATGAAGCATAAAAACACTTTCGGGCTAGCTTGCAATGAAAGGCAGAAAGAGTTTTATTAGCTGAACTGCACTCCATAAGAAAGACTGTCAAAGAACAGCTTGCTTTCAGCAGACTGCATATTTGTTTATACTAACAAGTAGAACACAGAAAAACACTTTCTGGTTTGTTTGCAATGAGCACCAGAAAGACAGTTTTATTAACTGAACCGCACTCAGTATTCAAGACTGTCAAAGAACAACTTGTTTTCAGCAAACTGCATCTTTGCTTTTACAATCCATTATGAAGCATAAAAAGACTTTCGGGCTAGCTTGCAATGAAAGGCAGAAAGAGTTTTATTAGCTGAACTGCACTCCATAAGAAAGACTGTCAGAGCACAGCTTGCTTTCAGCAGACTGCGTATTTGTTTATACTAACAATTGGAACACAGAAAAACACTTTCTGGCTTGCTTGCAATGAGCACCAGAAAGACAGTTTTATTAACTGAACCGCACTCAGTATTCAAGACTGTCAAAGAACAACTTGTTTTCAGCAAACTGCATTTTTGCTTTTACAATCCATTATGAAGCATAAAAACACTTTCGGGCTCGCTTGCAATGAAAGGCAGAAAGAGTTTTATTAGCGGAACTGCACTCCATAAGAAAGACTGTCAAAGAACAGCTTGCTTTCAGCAGACTGCATATTTGTTTATACTAACAAGTAGAACACAGAAAAACACTTTCTGGTTTGTTTGCAATGAGCACCAGAAAGACAGTTTTATTAACTGAACCGCACTCAGTATTCAAGACTGTCAAAGAACAACTTGTTTTCAGCAAACTGCATCTTTGCTTTTACAATCCATTATGAAGCATAAAAACACTTTTGGGCTCGCTTGCAATGAAAGGCAGAAAGAGTTTTATTAGCTGAACTGCACTCCATAAGAAAGACTGTCAGAGTACAGCTTATTTCCAGCAAACTGCATCTTTGCTTATATAGACAAGAAGAGCACAGAAAAACACTTTCTGGCTTGTTTGCAATTAATGCCAAAAATAGTTTTATTAGCTGAATTGCACTCAGTATTCAAGACTGTCAAAGAACAACTTGTTTTCAGTAAACTGCATCTTTGCTTTTACAATCCATTATGAAGCATAAAAACACTTTCGGGCTCGCTTGCAATGAAAGGCAGAAAGAGTTTTATTAGCGGAACTGCACTCCATAAGAAAGACTATCAAAGAACAGCTTCCTTTCAGCAGACTGCATATTTGTTTATACTAACAATTGGAACACAGAAAAACACTTTCTGGCTTGTTTGCAATGAGCACCAGAAAGACAGTTTTATTAACTGAACCGCACTCAGTATTCAAGACTGTCAAAGAACAACTTGTTTTCAGCAAACTGCATCTTTGCTTTTACAATCCATTATGAAGCATAAAAACACTTTCGGGCTAGCTTGCAATGAAAGGCAGAAAGAGTTTTATTAGCTGAACTGCACTCCATAAGAAAGACTGTCAGAGCACAGCTTGCTTTCAGCAGACTGCTTATTTGCTTATACTAACAATTGGAACACAGAAAAACACTTTCTGGCTTGCTTGCAATGAGCACCAGAAAGACAGTTTTATTAACTGAACCGCACTCAGTATTCAAGACTGTCAAAGAACAACTTGTTTTCAGCAAACTGCATCTTTGCTTTTACAATCCATTATGAAGCATAAAAACACTTTCGGGCTCGCTTGCAATGAAAGGCAGAAAGAGTTTTATTAGCGGAACTGCACTGCATAAGAAAGACTGTCAAAGAACAGCTTGCTTTCAGCAGACTGCATATTTGTTTATACTAACAAGTAGAACACAGAAAAACACTTTCTGGTTTGTTTGCAATGAGCACCAGAAAGACAGTTTTATTAACTGAACCGCACTCAGTATTCAAGACTGTCAAAGAACAACTTGTTTTCAGCAAACTGCATCTTTGCTTTTACAATCCATTATGAAGCATAAAAACACTTTCGGGCTCGCTTGCATTGAAAGGCAGAAAGAGTTTTATTAGCTGAACTGCACTCCATAAGAAAGACTGTCAGAGCACAGCTTGCTTTCAGCAGACTGCTTATTTGCTCATACTAACAATTGGAACACAGAAAAACACTTTCTGGCTTGCTTGCAATGAGCACCAGAAAGACAGTTTTATTAACTGAACCGCACTCAGTATTCAAGACTGTCAAAGAACAACTTGTTTTCAGCAAACTGCATCTTTGCTTTTACAATCCATTATGAAGCATAAAAACACTTTCGGGCTCGCTTGCAATGAAAGGCAGAAAGAGTTTTATTAGCGGAACTGCACTCCATAAGAAAGACTGTCAAAGAACAGCTTGCTTTCAGCAGACTGCATATTTGTTTATACTAACAAGTAGAACACAGAAAAACACTTTCTGGTTTGTTTGCAATGAGCACCAGAAAGACAGTTTTATTAACTGAACCGCACTCAGTATTCAAGACTGTCAAAGAACAACTTGTTTTCAGCAAACTGCATCTTTGCTTTTACAATCCATTATGAAGCATAAAAACACTTTCGGGCTCGCTTGCAATGAAAGGCAGAAAGAGTTTTATTAGCTGAACTGCACTCCATAAGAAAGACTGTCAGAGTACAGCTTATTTCCAGCAAACTGCATCTTTGCTTATATAGACAAGAAGAGCACAGAAAAACACTTTCTGGCTTGTTTGCAATTAATGCCAAAAATAGTTTTATTAGCTGAATTGCACTCAGTATTCAAGACTGTCAAAGAACAACTTGTTTTCAGTAAACTGCATCTTTGCTTTTACAATCCATTATGAAGCATAAAAACACTTTCGGGCTCGCTTGCAATGAAAGGCAGAAAGAGTTTTATTAGCGGAACTGCACTCCATAAGAAAGACTATCAAAGAACAGCTTCCTTTCAGCAGACTGCATATTTGTTTATACTAACAATTGGAACACAGAAAAACACTTTCTGGCTTGTTTGCAATGAGCACCAGAAAGACAGTTTTATTAACTGAACCGCACTCAGTATTCAAGACTGTCAAAGAACAACTTGTTTTCAGCAAACTGCATCTTTGCTTTTACAATCCATTATGAAGCATAAAAACACTTTCGGGCTAGCTTGCAATGAAAGGCAGAAAGAGTTTTATTAGCTGAACTGCACTCCATAAGAAAGACTGTCAAAGAACAGCTTGCTTTCAGCAGACTGCATATTTGTTTATACTAACAAGTAGAACACAGAAAAACACTTTCTGGTTTGTTTGCAATGAGCACCAGAAAGACAGTTTTATTAACTGAACCGCACTCAGTATTCAAGACTGTCAAAGAACAACTTGTTTTCAGCAAACTGCATCTTTGCTTTTACAATCCATTATGAAGCATAAAAACACTTTCGGGCTCGCTTGCATTGAAAGGCAGAAAGAGTTTTATTAGCTGAACTGCACTCCATAAGAAAGACTGTCAGAGAACAGCTTGCTTTCAGCAGACTGCGTATTTCTTTATACTAGCAATTGGAACACAGAAAAACACTTTCTGGAGTGTTTGCAATGAGCACCAGAAAGACAGTTTTATTAACTGAACCGCACTCAGTATTCAAGACTGTCAAAGAACAACTTGTTTTCAGCAAACTGCATCTTTGCTTTTACAATCCATTATGAAGCATAAAAACACTTTCTGGCTCGCTTGCAATGAAAGGCAGAAAGAGTTTTATTAGCTGAACTGCACTCCATAAGAAAGACTATCAAAGAACAGCTTCCTTTCAGCAGACTGCGTATTTCTTTATACTAGCAATTGGAACACAGAAAAACACTTTCTGGCTTGTTTGCAATGAGCACCAGAAAGACAGTTTTATTAACTGAACCGCACTCAGTATACAAGACTGTCAAAGAACAACTTGTTTTCAGCAAACTGCATCTTTGCTTTTACAATCCATTATGAAGCATAAAAACACTTTCGGGCTCGCTTGCAATGAAAGGCAGAAAGAGTTTTACTAGCGGAACTGCACTCCATAAGAAAGACTATCAAAGAACAGCTTCCTTTCAGCAGACTGCATATTTGTTTATACTAACAATTGGAACACAGAAAAACACTTTCTGGCTTGTTTGCAATGAGCACCAGAAAGACAGTTTTATTAACTGAACCGCACTCAGTATTCAAGACTGTCAAAGAACAACTTGTTTTCAGCAAACTGCATCTTTGCTTTTACAATCCATTATGAAGCATAAAAACACTTTCGGGCTAGCTTGCAATGAAAGGCAGAAAGAGTTTTATTAGCTGAACTGCACTCCATAAGAAAGACTATCAAAGAACAGCTTCCTTTCAGCAGACTGCATATTTGTTTATACTAACAATTGGAACACAGAAAAACACTTTCTGGCTTGTTTGCAATGAGCACCAGAAAGACAGTTTTATTAACTGAACCGCACTCAGTATTCAAGACTGTCAAAGAACAACTTGTTTTCAGCAAACTACATCTTTGCTTTTACAATCCATTATGAAGCATAAAAACACTTTCGGGCTAGCTTGCAATGAAAGGCAGAAAGAGTTTTATTAGCTGAACTGCACTCCATAAGAAAGACTGTCAGAGCACAGCTTGCTTTCAGCAGACTGCTTATTTGCTTATACTAACAATTGGAACACAGAAAAACACTTTCTGGCTTGCTTGCAATGAGCACCAGAAAGACAGTTTTATTAACTGAACCGCACTCAGTATTCAAGACTGTCAAAGAACAACTTGTTTTCAGCAAACTGCATCTTTGCTTTTACAATCCATTATGAAGCATAAAAACACTTTCGGGCTAGCTTGCAATGAAAGGCAGAAAGAGTTTTATTAGCTGAACTGCACTCCATAAGAAAGACTGTCAAAGAACAGCTTGCTTTCAGCAGACTGCATATTTGTTTATACTAACAAGTAGAACACAGAAAAACACTTTCTGGTTTGTTTGCAATGAGCACCAGAAAGACAGTTTTATTAACTGAACCGCACTCAGTATTCAAGACTGTCAAAGAACAACTTGTTTTCAGCAAACTGCATCTTTGCTTTTACAATCCATTATGAAGCATAAAAACACTTTCGGGCTCGCTTGCAATGAAAGGCAGAAAGAGTTTTATTAGCTGAACTGCACTCCATAAGAAAGACTGTCAGAGCACAGCTTGCTTTCAGCAGACTGCGTATTTGTTTATACTAACAATTGGAACACAGAAAAACACTTTCTGGCGTGTTTGCAATGAGCACCAGAAAGACAGTTTTATTAACTGAACCACACTCAGTATTCAAGACTGTCAAAAAACAACTTGTTTTCAGCAAACTGCATCTTTGCTTTTACAACCCGTTATGAAGCATAAAAACACTTTCGGGCTCGCTTGCAATGAAAGGCAGAAAGAGTTTTATTAGCTGAACTGCGCTCCATAAGAAAGACTGTCAGAGCACAGCTTGCTTTCAGCAGACTGCTTATTTGCTCATACTAACAATTGGAACACAGAAAAACACTTTCTGGCTTGCTTGCAATGAGCACCAGAAAGACAGTTTTATTAACTGAACCGCACTCAGTATTCAAGACTGTCAAAGAACAACTTGTTTTCAGCAAACTGCATCTTTGCTTTTACAATCCATTATGAAGCATAAAAACACTTTCGGGCTCGCTTGCAATGAAAGGCAGAAAGAGTTTTATTAGCGGAACTGCACTCCATAAGAAAGACTGTCAAAGAACAGCTTGCTTTCAGCAGACTGCATATTTGTTTATACTAACAAGTAGAACACAGAAAAACACTTTCTGGTTTGTTTGCAATGAGCACCAGAAAGACAGTTTTATTAACTGAACCGCACTCAGTATTCAAGACTGTCAAAGAACAACTTGTTTTCAGCAAACTGCATCTTTGCTTTTACAATCCATTATGAAGCATAAAAACACTTTCGGGCTCGCTTGCAATGAAAGGCAGAAAGAGTTTTATTAGCTGAACTGCACTCCATAAGAAAGACTGTCAGAGTACAGCTTATTTCCAGCAAACTGCATCTTTGCTTATATAGACAAGAAGAGCACAGAAAAACACTTTCTGGCTTGTTTGCAATTAATGCCAAAAATAGTTTTATTAGCTGAATTGCACTCAGTATTCAAGACTGTCAAAGAACAACTTGTTTTCAGTAAACTGCATCTTTGCTTTTACAATCCATTATGAAGCATAAAAACACTTTCGGGCTCGCTTGCAATGAAAGGCAGAAAGAGTTTTATTAGCGGAACTGCACTCCATAAGAAAGACTATCAAAGAACAGCTTCCTTTCAGCAGACTGCATATTTGTTTATACTAACAATTGGAACACAGAAAAACACTTTCTGGCTTGTTTGCAATGAGCACCAGAAAGACAGTTTTATTAACTGAACCGCACTCAGTATTCAAGACTGTCAAAGAACAACTTGTTTTCAGCAAACTGCATCTTTGCTTTTACAATCCATTATGAAGCATAAAAACACTTTCGGGCTAGCTTGCAATGAAAGGCAGAAAGAGTTTTATTAGCTGAACTGCACTCCATAAGAAAGACTGTCAAAGAACAGCTTGCTTTCAGCAGACTGCATATTTGTTTATACTAACAAGTAGAACACAGAAAAACACTTTCTGGTTTGTTTGCAATGAGCACCAGAAAGACAGTTTTATTAACTGAACCGCACTCAGTATTCAAGACTGTCAAAGAACAACTTGTTTTCAGCAAACTGCATCTTTGCTTTTACAATCCATTATGAAGCATAAAAACACTTTCGGGCTCGCTTGCATTGAAAGGCAGAAAGAGTTTTATTAGCTGAACTGCACTCCATAAGAAAGACTGTCAGAGAACAGCTTGCTTTCAGCAGACTGCGTATTTCTTTATACTAGCAATTGGAACACAGAAAAACACTTTCTGGAGTGTTTGCAATGAGCACCAGAAAGACAGTTTTATTAACTGAACCGCACTCAGTATTCAAGACTGTCAAAGAACAACTTGTTTTCAGCAAACTGCATCTTTGCTTTTACAATCCATTATGAAGCATAAAAACACTTTCTGGCTCGCTTGCAATGAAAGGCAGAAAGAGTTTTATTAGCTGAACTGCACTCCATAAGAAAGACTATCAAAGAACAGCTTCCTTTCAGCAGACTGCGTATTTCTTTATACTAGCAATTGGAACACAGAAAAACACTTTCTGGAGTGTTTGCAATGAGCACCAGAAAGACAGTTTTATTAACTGAACCGCACTCAGTATACAAGACTGTCAAAGAACAACTTGTTTTCAGCAAACTGCATCTTTGCTTTTACAATCCATTATGAAGCATAAAAACACTTTCGGGCTCGCTTGCAATGAAAGGCAGAAAGAGTTTTACTAGCGGAACTGCACTCCATAAGAAAGACTATCAAAGAACAGCTTCCTTTCAGCAGACTGCATATTTGTTTATACTAACAATTGGAACACAGAAAAACACTTTCTGGCTTGTTTGCAATGAGCACCAGAAAGACAGTTTTATTAACTGAACCGCACTCAGTATTCAAGACTGTCAAAGAACAACTTGTTTTCAGCAAACTGCATCTTTGCTTTTACAATCCATTATGAAGCATAAAAACACTTTCGGGCTAGCTTGCAATGAAAGGCAGAAAGAGTTTTATTAGCTGAACTGCACTCCATAAGAAAGACTATCAAAGAACAGCTTCCTTTCAGCAGACTGCATATTTGTTTATACTAACAATTGGAACACAGAAAAACACTTTCTGGCTTGTTTGCAATGAGCACCAGAAAGACAGTTTTATTAACTGAACCGCACTCAGTATACAAGACTGTCAAAGAACAACTTGTTTTCAGCAAACTGCATCTTTGCTTTTACAATCCATTATGAAGCATAAAAACACTTTCGGGCTCGCTTGCAATGAAAGGCAGAAAGAGTTTTACTAGCGGAACTGCACTCCATAAGAAAGACTATCAAAGAACAGCTTCCTTTCAGCAGACTGCATATTTGTTTATACTAACAATTGGAACACAGAAAAACACTTTCTGGCTTGTTTGCAATGAGCACCAGAAAGACAGTTTTATTAACTGAACCGCACTCAGTATTCAAGACTGTCAAAGAACAACTTGTTTTCAGCAAACTGCATCTTTGCTTTTACAATCCATTATGAAGCATAAAAACACTTTCGGGCTAGCTTGCAATGAAAGGCAGAAAGAGTTTTATTAGCTGAACTGCACTCCATAAGAAAGACTATCAAAGAACAGCTTCCTTTCAGCAGACTGCATATTTGTTTATACTAACAATTGGAACACAGAAAAACACTTTCTGGCTTGTTTGCAATGAGCACCAGAAAGACAGTTTTATTAACTGAACCGCACTCAGTATTCAAGACTGTCAAAGAACAACTTGTTTTCAGCAAACTACATCTTTGCTTTTACAATCCATTATGAAGCATAAAAACACTTTCGGGCTAGCTTGCAATGAAAGGCAGAAAGAGTTTTATTAGCTGAACTGCACTCCATAAGAAAGACTGTCAGAGCACAGCTTGCTTTCAGCAGACTGCTTATTTGCTTATACTAACAATTGGAACACAGAAAAACACTTTCTGGCTTGTTTGCAATGAGCACCAGAAAGACAGTTTTATTAACTGAACCGCACTCAGTATTCAAGACTGTCAAAGAACAACTTGTTTTCAGCAAACTGCATCTTTGCTTTTACAATCCATTATGAAGCATAAAAACACTTTCGGGCTCGCTTGCAATGAAAGGCAGAAAGAGTTTTATTAGCTGAACTGCACTCCATAAGAAAGACTGTCAGAGTACAGCTTATTTCCAGCAAACTGCATCTTTGCTTATATAGACAAGAAGAGCACAGAAAAACACTTTCTGGCTTGTTTGCAATTAATGCCAAAAATAGTTTTATTAGCTGAATTGCACTCAGTATTCAAGACTGTCAAAGAACAACTTGTTTTCAGTAAACTGCATCTTTGCTTTTACAATCCATTATGAAGCATAAAAACACTTTCGGGCTCGCTTGCAATGAAAGGCAGAAAGAGTTTTATTAGCGGAACTGCACTCCATAAGAAAGACTATCAAAGAACAGCTTCCTTTCAGCAGACTGCATATTTGTTTATACTAACAATTGGAACACAGAAAAACACTTTCTGGCTTGTTTGCAATGAGCACCAGAAAGACAGTTTTATTAACTGAACCGCACTCAGTATTCAAGACTGTCAAAGAACAACTTGTTTTCAGCAAACTGCATCTTTGCTTTTACAATCCATTATGAAGCATAAAAACACTTTCGGGCTAGCTTGCAATGAAAGGCAGAAAGAGTTTTATTAGCTGAACTGCACTCCATAAGAAAGACTGTCAAAGAACAGCTTGCTTTCAGCAGACTGCATATTTGTTTATACTAACAAGTAGAACACAGAAAAACACTTTCTGGTTTGTTTGCAATGAGCACCAGAAAGACAGTTTTATTAACTGAACCGCACTCAGTATTCAAGACTGTCAAAGAACAACTTGTTTTCAGCAAACTGCATCTTTGCTTTTACAATCCATTATGAAGCATAAAAACACTTTCGGGCTCGCTTGCATTGAAAGGCAGAAAGAGTTTTATTAGCTGAACTGCACTCCATAAGAAAGACTGTCAGAGAACAGCTTGCTTTCAGCAGACTGCGTATTTCTTTATACTAGCAATTGGAACACAGAAAAACACTTTCTGGAGTGTTTGCAATGAGCACCAGAAAGACAGTTTTATTAACTGAACCGCACTCAGTATTCAAGACTGTCAAAGAACAACTTGTTTTCAGCAAACTGCATCTTTGCTTTTACAATCCATTATGAAGCATAAAAACACTTTCTGGCTCGCTTGCAATGAAAGGCAGAAAGAGTTTTATTAGCTGAACTGCACTCCATAAGAAAGACTATCAAAGAACAGCTTCCTTTCAGCAGACTGCGTATTTCTTTATACTAGCAATTGGAACACAGAAAAACACTTTCTGGCTTGTTTGCAATGAGCACCAGAAAGACAGTTTTATTAACTGAACCGCACTCAGTATACAAGACTGTCAAAGAACAACTTGTTTTCAGCAAACTGCATCTTTGCTTTTACAATCCATTATGAAGCATAAAAACACTTTCGGGCTCGCTTGCAATGAAAGGCAGAAAGAGTTTTACTAGCGGAACTGCACTCCATAAGAAAGACTATCAAAGAACAGCTTCCTTTCAGCAGACTGCATATTTGTTTATACTAACAATTGGAACACAGAAAAACACTTTCTGGCTTGTTTGCAATGAGCACCAGAAAGACAGTTTTATTAACTGAACCGCACTCAGTATTCAAGACTGTCAAAGAACAACTTGTTTTCAGCAAACTGCATCTTTGCTTTTACAATCCATTATGAAGCATAAAAACACTTTCGGGCTAGCTTGCAATGAAAGGCAGAAAGAGTTTTATTAGCTGAACTGCACTCCATAAGAAAGACTATCAAAGAACAGCTTCCTTTCAGCAGACTGCATATTTGTTTATACTAACAATTGGAACACAGAAAAACACTTTCTGGCTTGTTTGCAATGAGCACCAGAAAGACAGTTTTATTAACTGAACCGCACTCAGTATTCAAGACTGTCAAAGAACAACTTGTTTTCAGCAAACTACATCTTTGCTTTTACAATCCATTATGAAGCATAAAAACACTTTCGGGCTAGCTTGCAATGAAAGGCAGAAAGAGTTTTATTAGCTGAACTGCACTCCATAAGAAAGACTGTCAGAGCACAGCTTGCTTTCAGCAGACTGCTTATTTGCTTATACTAACAATTGGAACACAGAAAAACACTTTCTGGCTTGTTTGCAATGAGCACCAGAAAGACAGTTTTATTAACTGAACCGCACTCAGTATTCAAGACTGTCAAAGAACAACTTGTTTTCAGCAAACTGCATCTTTGCTTTTACAATCCATTATGAAGCATAAAAACACTTTCGGGCTCGCTTGCAATGAAAGGCAGAAAGAGTTTTATTAGCTGAACTGCACTCCATAAGAAAGACTGTCAGAGTACAGCTTATTTCCAGCAAACTGCATCTTTGCTTATATAGACAAGAAGAGCACAGAAAAACACTTTCTGGCTTGTTTGCAATTAATGCCAAAAATAGTTTTATTAGCTGAATTGCACTCAGTATTCAAGACTGTCAAAGAACAACTTGTTTTCAGTAAACTGCATCTTTGCTTTTACAATCCATTATGAAGCATAAAAACACTTTCGGGCTCGCTTGCAATGAAAGGCAGAAAGAGTTTTATTAGCGGAACTGCACTCCATAAGAAAGACTATCAAAGAACAGCTTCCTTTCAGCAGACTGCATATTTGTTTATACTAACAATTGGAACACAGAAAAACACTTTCTGGCTTGTTTGCAATGAGCACCAGAAAGACAGTTTTATTAACTGAACCGCACTCAGTATTCAAGACTGTCAAAGAACAACTTGTTTTCAGCAAACTGCATCTTTGCTTTTACAATCCATTATGAAGCATAAAAACACTTTCGGGCTAGCTTGCAATGAAAGGCAGAAAGAGTTTTATTAGCTGAACTGCACTCCATAAGAAAGACTGTCAAAGAACAGCTTGCTTTCAGCAGACTGCATATTTGTTTATACTAACAAGTAGAACACAGAAAAACACTTTCTGGTTTGTTTGCAATGAGCACCAGAAAGACAGTTTTATTAACTGAACCGCACTCAGTATTCAAGACTGTCAAAGAACAACTTGTTTTCAGCAAACTGCATCTTTGCTTTTACAATCCATTATGAAGCATAAAAACACTTTCGGGCTCGCTTGCATTGAAAGGCAGAAAGAGTTTTATTAGCTGAACTGCACTCCATAAGAAAGACTGTCAGAAAACAGCTTGCTTTCAGCAGACTGCGTATTTCTTTATACTAGCAATTGGAACACAGAAAAACACTTTCTGGAGTGTTTGCAATGAGCACCAGAAAGACAGTTTTATTAACTGAACCGCACTCAGTATTCAAGACTGTCAAAGAACAACTTGTTTTCAGCAAACTGCATCTTTGCTTTTACAATCCATTATGAAGCATAAAAACACTTTCTGGCTCGCTTGCAATGAAAGGCAGAAAGAGTTTTATTAGCTGAACTGCACTCCATAAGAAAGACTATCAAAGAACAGCTTCCTTTCAGCAGACTGCGTATTTCTTTATACTAGCAATTGGAACACAGAAAAACACTTTCTGGCTTGTTTGCAATGAGCACCAGAAAGACAGTTTTATTAACTGAACCGCACTCAGTATACAAGACTGTCAAAGAACAACTTGTTTTCAGCAAACTGCATCTTTGCTTTTACAATCCATTATGAAGCATAAAAACACTTTCGGGCTCGCTTGCAATGAAAGGCAGAAAGAGTTTTACTAGCGGAACTGCACTCCATAAGAAAGACTATCAAAGAACAGCTTCCTTTCAGCAGACTGCATATTTGTTTATACTAACAATTGGAACACAGAAAAACACTTTCTGGCTTGTTTGCAATGAGCACCAGAAAGACAGTTTTATTAACTGAACCGCACTCAGTATTCAAGACTGTCAAAGAACAACTTGTTTTCAGCAAACTGCATCTTTGCTTTTACAATCCATTATGAAGCATAAAAACACTTTCGGGCTAGCTTGCAATGAAAGGCAGAAAGAGTTTTATTAGCTGAACTGCACTCCATAAGAAAGACTATCAAAGAACAGCTTCCTTTCAGCAGACTGCATATTTGTTTATACTAACAATTGGAACACAGAAAAACACTTTCTGGCTTGTTTGCAATGAGCACCAGAAAGACAGTTTTATTAACTGAACCGCACTCAGTATTCAAGACTGTCAAAGAACAACTTGTTTTCAGCAAACTACATCTTTGCTTTTACAATCCATTATGAAGCATAAAAACACTTTCGGGCTAGCTTGCAATGAAAGGCAGAAAGAGTTTTATTAGCTGAACTGCACTCCATAAGAAAGACTGTCAGAGCACAGCTTGCTTTCAGCAGACTGCTTATTTGCTTATACTAACAATTGGAACACAGAAAAACACTTTCTGGCTTGCTTGCAATGAGCACCAGAAAGACAGTTTTATTAACTGAACCGCACTCAGTATTCAAGACTGTCAAAGAACAACTTGTTTTCAGCAAACTGCATCTTTGCTTTTACAATCCATTATGAAGCATAAAAACACTTTCGGGCTAGCTTGCAATGAAAGGCAGAAAGAGTTTTATTAGCTGAACTGCACTCCATAAGAAAGACTGTCAAAGAACAGCTTGCTTTCAGCAGACTGCATATTTGTTTATACTAACAAGTAGAACACAGAAAAACACTTTCTGGTTTGTTTGCAATGAGCACCAGAAAGACAGTTTTATTAACTGAACCGCACTCAGTATTCAAGACTGTCAAAGAACAACTTGTTTTCAGCAAACTGCATCTTTGCTTTTACAATCCATTATGAAGCATAAAAACACTTTCGGGCTCGCTTGCAATGAAAGGCAGAAAGAGTTTTATTAGCTGAACTGCACTCCATAAGAAAGACTGTCAGAGCACAGCTTGCTTTCAGCAGACTGCGTATTTGTTTATACTAACAATTGGAACACAGAAAAACACTTTCTGGCGTGTTTGCAATGAGCACCAGAAAGACAGTTTTATTAACTGAACCACACTCAGTATTCAAGACTGTCAAAAAACAACTTGTTTTCAGCAAACTGCATCTTTGCTTTTACAACCCGTTATGAAGCATAAAAACACTTTCGGGCTCGCTTGCAATGAAAGGCAGAAAGAGTTTTATTAGCTGAACTGCGCTCCATAAGAAAGACTGTCAGAGCACAGCTTGCTTTCAGCAGACTGCGTATTTGTTTATACTAACAATTGGAACACAGAAAAACACTTTCTGGCGTGTTTGCAATGAGCACCAGAAAGACAGTTTTATTAACTGAACCGCACTCAGTATTCAAGACTGTCAAAGAACAACTTGTTTTCAGCAAACTGCATCTTTGCTTTTACAACCCATTATGAAGCATAAAAACACTTTCGGGCTTGCTTGCAATGAAAGGCAGAAAGAGTTTTATTAGCTGAACTGCGCTCCATAAGAAAGACTGTCAGAGCACAGCTTGCTTTCAGCAGACTGCGTATTTGTTTATACTAACAATTGGAACACAGAAAAACACTTTCTGGCGTGTTTGCAATGAGCACCAGAAAGACAGTTTTATTAACTCAACTGCACTCAGTATTCAAGACTGTCAAAGAACAACTTGTTTTCAGCAAACTGCATCTTTGCTTTTACAATCCATTATGAAGCATAAAAACACTTTCGGGCTCGCTTGCAATGAAAGGCAGAAAGAGTTTTATTAGCTGAACTGCGCTCCATAAGAAAGACTGTCAGAGCACAGCTTGCTTTCAGCAGACTGCGTATTTCTTTATACTAACAATTGGAACACAGAAAAACACTTTCTGGCGTGTTTGCAATGAGCACCAGAAAGACAGTTTTATTAACTGAACCGCACTCAGTATTCAAGACTGTCAAAGAACAACTTGTTTTCAGCAAACTGCATCTTTGCTTTTACAACCCGTTATGAAGCATAAAAACACTTTCGGGCTCGCTTGCAATGAAAGGCAGAAAGAGTTTTATTAGCTGAACTGCGCTCCATAAGAAAGACTGTCAGAGCACAGCTTGCTTTCAGCAGACTGCATATTTGTTTATACTAACAAGTAGAACACAGAAAAACACTTTCTGGTTTGTTTGCAATGAGCACCAGAAAGACAGTTTTATTAACTGAACCGCACTCAGTATTCAAGACTGTCAAAGAACAACTTGTTTTCAGCAAACTGCATCTTTGCTTTTACAACCCGTTATGAAGCATAAAAACACTTTCGGGCTCGCTTGCAATGAAAGGCAGAAAGAGTTTTATTAGCTGAACTGCGCTCCATAAGAAAGACTGTCAGAGCACAGCTTGCTTTCAGCAGACTGCGTATTTGTTTATACTAACAATTGGAACACAGAAAAACACTTTCTGGCGTGTTTGCAATGAGCACCAGAAAGACAGTTTTATTAACTGAACCGCACTCAGTATTCAAGACTGTCAAAGAACAACTTGTTTTCAGCAAACTGCATCTTTGCTTTTACAACCCATTATGAAGCATAAAAACACTTTCGGGCTTGCTTGCAATGAAAGGCAGAAAGAGTTTTATTAGCTGAACTGCACTCCATAAGAAAGACTGTCAGAGCACAGCTTGCTTTCAGCAGACTGCGTATTTCTTTATACTAGCAATTGGAACACAGAAAGACACTTTCTGGCGTGTTTGCAATGAGCACCAGAAAGACAGTTTTATTAACTGAACCGCACTCAGTGTTCAAGACTGTCAAAGAACAACTTGTTTTCAGCAAACTGCATCTTTGCTTTTACAACCCGTTATGAAGCATAAAAACACTTTCGGGCTCGCTTGCAATGAAAGGCAGAAAGAGTTTTATTAGCTGAACTGCACTCCATAAGAAAGACTGTCAGAGCACAGCTTGCTTTCAGCAGAATGCATATTTGTTTATACTAACAAGTAGAACACAGAAAAACACTTTCTTGTTTGTTTGCAATGAGCACCAGAAAGACAGTTTTATTAACTGAACCGCACTCAGTATTCAAGACTGTCAAAGAACAACTTGTTTTCAGCAAACTGCATCTTTGCTTTTACAACCCGTTATGAAGCATAAAAACACTTTCGGGCTCGCTTGCAATGAAAGGCAGAAAGAGTTTTATTAGCTGAACTGCACTCCATAAGAAAGACTGTCAGAGCACAGCTTGCTTTCAGCAGAATGCATATTTGTTTATACTAACAAGTAGAACACAGAAAAACACTTTCTTGTTTGTTTGCAATGAGCACCAGAAAACAGTTTTATTAACTGAACCGCACTCAGTATTCAAGACTGTCAAAGAACAACTTGTTTTCAGCAAACTGCATCTTTGCTTTTACAACCCGTTGTGAAGCATAAAAACACTTTCGGGCTCGCTTGCAATGAAAGGCAGAAAGAGTTTTATTAGCTGAACTGCACTCCATAAGAAAGACTGTCAGAGCACAGCTTGCTTTCAGCAGACTGCATATTTGTTTATACTAACAAGTAGAACACAGAAAAACACTTTCTGGTTTGTTTGCAATGAGCACCAGAAAGACAGTTTTATTAACTGAACCGCACTCAGTATTCAAGACTGTCAAAGAACAACTTGTTTTCAGCAAACTGCATCTTTGCTTTTACAACCCGTTATGAAGCATAAAAACACTTTCGGGCTCGCTTGCAATGAAAGGCAGAAAGAGTTTTATTAGCTGAACTGCACTCCATAAGAAAGACTGTCAGAGCACAGCTTGCTTTCAGCAGACTGCGTATTTGTTTATACTAGCAATTGGAACACAGAAAAACACTTTCTGGCTTGCTTGCAATGAGCACCAGAAAGACAGTTTTATTAACTGAACCGCACTCAGTATTCAAGACTGTCAAAGAACAACTTGTTTTCAGCAAACTGCATCTTTGCTTTTACAACCCATTATGAAGCATAAAAACACTTTCGGGCTCGCTTGCAATGAAAGGCAGAAAGAGTTTTATTAGCTGAACTGCACTCCATAAGAAAGACTGTCAGAGCACAGCTTGCTTTCAGCAGAATGCATATTTGTTTATACTAACAAGTAGAACACAGAAAAACACTTTCTTGTTTGTTTGCAATGAGCACCAGAAAGACAGTTTTATTAACTGAACCGCACTCAGTATTCAAGACTGTCAAAGAACAACTTGTTTTCAGCAAACTGCATCTTTGCTTTTACAACCCGTTGTGAAGCATAAAAACACTTTCGGGCTCGCTTGCAATGAAAGGCAGAAAGAGTTTTATTAGCTGAACTGCACTCCATAAGAAAGACTGTCAGAGCACAGCTTGCTTTCAGCAGACTGCTTATTTGTTTATACTAACAATTGGAACACAGAAAAACACTTTCTGGCTTGCTTGCAATGAGCACCAGAAAGACAGTTTTATTAACTGAACCGCACTCAGTATTCAAGACTGTCAAAGAACAACTTGTTTTCAGCAAACTGCATCTTTGCTTTTACAATCCATTATGAAGCATAAAAACACTTTCGGGCTCGCTTGCAATGAAAGGCAGAAAGAGTTTTATTAGCGGAACTGCACTCCATAAGAAAGACTGTCAAAGAACAGCTTGCTTTCAGCAGACTGCATATTTGTTTATACTAACAAGTAGAACACAGAAAAACACTTTCTGGCTTGTTTGCAATGAGCACCAGAAAGACAGTTTTATTAACTGAACCGCACTCAGTATTCAAGACTGTCAAAGAACAACTTGTTTTCAGCAAACTGCATCTTTGCTTTTACAATCCATTATGAAGCATAAAAACACTTTCGGGCTAGCTTGCAATGAAAGGCAGAAAGAGTTTTATTAGCTGAACTGCACTCCATAAGAAAGACTGTCAGAGCACAGCTTGCTTTCAGCAGACTGCTTATTTGCTTATACTAACAATTGGAACACAGAAAAACACTTTCTGGCTTGCTTGCAATGAGCACCAGAAAGACAGTTTTATTAACTGAACCGCACTCAGTATTCAAGACTGTCAAAGAACAACTTGTTTTCAGCAAACTGCATCTTTGCTTTTACAATCCATTATGAAGCATAAAAACACTTTCGGGCTCGCTTGCAATGAAAGGCAGAAAGAGTTTTATTAGCGGAACTGCACTCCATAAGAAAGACTGTCAAAGAACAGCTTGCTTTCAGCAGACTGCATATTTGTTTATACTAACAAGTAGAACACAGAAAAACACTTTCTGGTTTGTTTGCAATGAGCACCAGAAAGACAGTTTTATTAACTGAACCGCACTCAGTATTCAAGACTGTCAAAGAACAACTTGTTTTCAGCAAACTGCATCTTTGCTTTTACAATCCAATATGAAGCATAAAAACACTTTCGGGCTCGCTTGCAATGAAAGGCAGAAAGAGTTTTATTAGCTGAACTGAACTCCATAAGAAAGACTATCAAAGAACAGCTTCCTTTCAGCAGACTGCGTATTTCTTTATACTAGCAATTGGAACACAGAAAAACACTTTCTGGCTTGTTTGCAATGAGCACCAGAAAGACAGTTTTATTAACTGAACCGCACTCAGTATACAAGACTGTCAAAGAACAACTTGTTTTCAGCAAACTGCATCTTTGCTTTTACAATCCATTATGAAGCATAAAAACACTTTCGGGCTCGCTTGCAATGAAAGGCAGAAAGAGTTTTACTAGCGGAACTGCACTCCATAAGAAAGACTATCAAAGAACAGCTTCCTTTCAGCAGACTGCATATTTGTTTATACTAACAATTGGAACACAGAAAAACACTTTCTGGCTTGTTTGCAATGAGCACCAGAAAGACAGTTTTATTAACTGAACCGCACTCAGTATTCAAGACTGTCAAAGAACAACTTGTTTTCAGCAAACTGCATCTTTGCTTTTACAATCCATTATGAAGCATAAAAACACTTTCGGGCTCGCTTGCAATGAAAGGCAGAAAGAGTTTTATTAGCTGAACTGCACTCCATAAGAAAGACTGTCAGAGAACAGCTTGCTTTCAGCAGACTGCGTATTTCTTTATACTAGCAATTGGAACACAGAAAAACACTTTCTGGAGTGTTTGCAATGAGCACCAGAAAGACAGTTTTATTAACTGAACCGCACTCAGTATTCAAGACTGTCAAAGAACAACTTGTTTTCAGCAAACTGCATCTTTGCTTTTACAATCCATTATGAAGCATAAAAACACTTTCGGGCTCGCTTGCAATGAAAGGCAGAAAGAGTTTTATTAGCTGAACTGCACTCCATAAGAAAGACTGTCAGAGCACAGCTTGCTTTCAGCAGACTGCTTATTTGTTTATACTAACAATTGGAACACAGAAAAACACTTTCTGGCTTGCTTGCAATGAGCACCAGAAAGACAGTTTTATTAACTGAACCGCACTCAGTATTCAAGACTGTCAAAGAACAACTTGTTTTCAGCAAACTACATCTTTGCTTTTACAATCCATTATGAAGCATAAAAACACTTTCGGGCTCGCTTGCAATGAAAGGCAGAAAGAGTTTTATTAGCGGAACTGCACTCCATAAGAAAGACTATCAAAGAACAGCTTCCTTTCAGCAGACTGCATATTTGTTTATACTAACAATTGGAACACAGAAAAACACTTTCTGGCTTGTTTGCAATGAGCACCAGAAAGACAGTTTTATTAACTGAACCGCACTCAGTATTCAAGACTGTCAAAGAACAACTTGTTTTCAGCAAACTGCATCTTTGCTTTTACAATCCATTATGAAGCATAAAAACACTTTCGGGCTAGCTTGCAATGAAAGGCAGAAAGAGTTTTATTAGCTGAACTGCACTCCATAAGAAAGACTGTCAGAGCACAGCTTGCTTTCAGCAGACTGCTTATTTGCTTATACTAACAATTGGAACACAGAAAAACACTTTCTGGCTTGCTTGCAATGAGCACCAGAAAGACAGTTTTATTAACTGAACCGCACTCAGTATTCAAGACTGTCAAAGAACAACTTGTTTTCAGCAAACTGCATCTTTGCTTTTACAATCCATTATGAAGCATAAAAACACTTTCGGGCTCGCTTGCAATGAAAGGCAGAAAGAGTTTTATTAGCGGAACTGCACTCCATAAGAAAGACTGTCAAAGAACAGCTTGCTTTCAGCAGACTGCATATTTGTTTATACTAACAAGTAGAACACAGAAAAACACTTTCTGGTTTGTTTGCAATGAGCACCAGAAAGACAGTTTTATTAACTGAACCGCACTCAGTATTCAAGACTGTCAAAGAACAACTTGTTTTCAGCAAACTGCATCTTTGCTTTTACAATCCAATATGAAGCATAAAAACACTTTCGGGCTCGCTTGCAATGAAAGGCAGAAAGAGTTTTATTAGCTGAACTGAACTCCATAAGAAAGACTATCAAAGAACAGCTTCCTTTCAGCAGACTGCGTATTTCTTTATACTAGCAATTGGAACACAGAAAAACACTTTCTGGCTTGTTTGCAATGAGCACCAGAAAGACAGTTTTATTAACTGAACCGCACTCAGTATACAAGACTGTCAAAGAACAACTTGTTTTCAGCAAACTGCATCTTTGCTTTTACAATCCATTATGAAGCATAAAAACACTTTCGGGCTCGCTTGCAATGAAAGGCAGAAAGAGTTTTACTAGCGGAACTGCACTCCATAAGAAAGACTATCAAAGAACAGCTTCCTTTCAGCAGACTGCATATTTGTTTATACTAACAATTGGAACACAGAAAAACACTTTCTGGCTTGTTTGCAATGAGCACCAGAAAGACAGTTTTATTAACTGAACCGCACTCAGTATTCAAGACTGTCAAAGAACAACTTGTTTTCAGCAAACTGCATCTTTGCTTTTACAATCCATTATGAAGCATAAAAACACTTTCGGGCTCGCTTGCAATGAAAGGCAGAAAGAGTTTTATTAGCTGAACTGCACTCCATAAGAAAGACTGTCAGAGAACAGCTTGCTTTCAGCAGACTGCGTATTTCTTTATACTAGCAATTGGAACACAGAAAAACACTTTCTGGAGTGTTTGCAATGAGCACCAGAAAGACAGTTTTATTAACTGAACCGCACTCAGTATTCAAGACTGTCAAAGAACAACTTGTTTTCAGCAAACTGCATCTTTGCTTTTACAATCCATTATGAAGCATAAAAACACTTTCGGGCTCGCTTGCAATGAAAGGCAGAAAGAGTTTTATTAGCTGAACTGCACTCCATAAGAAAGACTGTCAGAGCACAGCTTGCTTTCAGCAGACTGCTTATTTGTTTATACTAACAATTGGAACACAGAAAAACACTTTCTGGCTTGCTTGCAATGAGCACCAGAAAGACAGTTTTATTAACTGAACCGCACTCAGTATTCAAGACTGTCAAAGAACAACTTGTTTTCAGCAAACTACATCTTTGCTTTTACAATCCATTATGAAGCATAAAATCACTTTGGGGCTCGCTTGCAATGAAAGGCAGAAAGAGTTTTATTAGCTGAACTGCACTCCATAAGAAAGACTGTCAAAGAACAGCTTGCTTTCAGCAGACTGCGTATTTCTTTATACTAGCAATTGGAACACAGAAAAACACTTTCTGGAGTGTTTGCAATGAGCACCAGAAAGACAGTTTTATTAACTGAACCGCACTCAGTATTCAAGACTGTCAAAGAACAACTTGTTTTCAGCAAACTGCATGTTTGCTTTTACAATCCATTATGAAGCATAAAAACACTTTCGGGCTCGCTTGCAATGAAAGGCAGAAAGAGTTTTATTAGCTGAACTGCACTCCATAAGAAAGACTGTCAGAGAACAGCTTGCTTTCAGCAGACTGCGTATTTCTTTATACTAGCAATTGGAACACAGAAAAACACTTTCTGGAGTGTTTGCAATGAGCACCAGAAAGACAGTTTTATTAACTGAACCGCACTCAGTATTCAAGACTGTCAAAGAACAACTTGTTTTCAGCAAACTGCATCTTTGCTTTTACAATCCAATATGAAGCATAAAAACACTTTCGGGCTCGCTTGCAATGAAAGGCAGAAAGAGTTTTATTAGCTGAACTGAACTCCATAAGAAAGACTATCAAAGAACAGCTTCCTTTCAGCAGACTGCGTATTTCTTTATACTAGCAATTGGAACACAGAAAAACACTTTCTGGCTTGTTTGCAATGAGCACCAGAAAGACAGTTTTATTAACTGAACCGCACTCAGTATACAAGACTGTCAAAGAACAACTTGTTTTCAGCAAACTGCATCTTTGCTTTTACAATCCATTATGAAGCATAAAAACACTTTCGGGCTCGCTTGCAATGAAAGGCAGAAAGAGTTTTACTAGCGGAACTGCACTCCATAAGAAAGACTATCAAAGAACAGCTTCCTTTCAGCAGACTGCATATTTGTTTATACTAACAATTGGAACACAGAAAAACACTTTCTGGCTTGTTTGCAATGAGCACCAGAAAGACAGTTTTATTAACTGAACCGCACTCAGTATTCAAGACTGTCAAAGAACAACTTGTTTTCAGCAAACTGCATCTTTGCTTTTACAATCCATTATGAAGCATAAAAACACTTTCGGGCTAGCTTGCAATGAAAGGCAGAAAGAGTTTTATTAGCTGAACTGCACTCCATAAGAAAGACTGTCAGAGCACAGCTTGCTTTCAGCAGACTGCTTATTTGCTTATACTAACAATTGGAACACAGAAAAACACTTTCTGGCTTGCTTGCAATGAGCACCAGAAAGACAGTTTTATTAACTGAACCGCACTCAGTATTCAAGACTGTCAAAGAACAACTTGTTTTCAGCAAACTGCATCTTTGCTTTTACAATCCATTATGAAGCATAAAAACACTTTCGGGCTCGCTTGCAATGAAAGGCAGAAAGAGTTTTATTAGCGGAACTGCACTCCATAAGAAAGACTATCAAAGAACAGCTTGCTTTCAGCAGACTGCATATTTGTTTATACTAACAATTGGAACACAGAAAAACACTTTCTGGCTTGTTTGCAATGAGCACCAGAAAGACAGTTTTATTAACTGAACCGCACTCAGTATTCAAGACTGTCAAAGAACAACTTGTTTTCAGCAAACTGCATCTTTGCTTTTACAATCCATTATGAAGCATAAAAACACTTTCGGGCTAGCTTGCAATGAAAGGCAGAAAGAGTTTTATTAGCTGAACTGCACTCCATAAGAAAGACTGTCAAAGAACAGCTTGCTTTCAGCAGACTGCATATTTGTTTATACTAACAAGTAGAACACAGAAAAACACTTTCTGGTTTGTTTGCAATGAGCACCAGAAAGACAGTTTTATTAACTGAACCGCACTCAGTATTCAAGACTGTCAAAGAACAACTTGTTTTCAGCAAACTGCATCTTTGCTTTTACAATCCATTATGAAGCATAAAAACACTTTCGGGCTCGCTTGCATTGAAAGGCAGAAAGAGTTTTATTAGCTGAACTGCACTCCATAAGAAAGACTGTCAGAGAACAGCTTGCTTTCAGCAGACTGCGTATTTCTTTATACTAGCAATTGGAACACAGAAAAACACTTTCTGGAGTGTTTGCAATGAGCACCAGAAAGACAGTTTTATTAACTGAACCGCACTCAGTATTCAAGACTGTCAAAGAACAACTTGTTTTCAGCAAATTGCATCTTTGCTTTTACAATCCATTATGAAGCATAAAAACACTTTCTGGCTCGCTTGCAATGAAAGGCAGAAAGTGTTTTATTAGCTGAACTGCACTCCATAAGAAAGACTATCAAAGAACAGCTTCCTTTCAGCAGACTGCGTATTTCTTTATACTAGCAATTGAAACACAGAAAAACACTTTCTGGCTTGTTTGCAATGAGCACCAGAAAAACAGTTTTATTAACTGAACCGCACTCAGTATACAAGACTGTCAAAGAACAACTTGTTTTCAGCAAACTGCATCTTTGCTTTTACAATCCATTATGAAGCATAAAAACACTTTCGGGCTCGCTTGCAATGAAAGGCAGAAAGAGTTTTACTAGCGGAACTGCACTCCATAAGAAAGACTATCAAAGAACAGCTTCCTTTCAGCAGACTGCATATTTGTTTATACTAACAATTGGAACACAGAAAAACACTTTCTGGCTTGTTTGCAATGAGCACCAGAAAGACAGTTTTATTAACTGAACCGCACTCAGTATTCAAGACTGTCAAAGAACAACTTGTTTTCAGCAAACTGCATCTTTGCTTTTACAATCCATTATGAAGCATAAAAACACTTTCGGGCTAGCTTGCAATGAAAGGCAGAAAGAGTTTAATTAGCTGAACTGCACTCCATAAGAAAGACTGTCAGAGCACAGCTTGCTTTCAGCAGACTGCTTATTTGCTTATACTAACAATTGGAACACAGAAAAACACTTTCTGGCTTGCTTGCAATGAGCACCAGAAAGACAGTTTTATTAACTGAACCGCACTCAGTATTCAAGACTGTCAAAGAACAACTTGTTTTCAGCAAACTGCATCTTTGCTTTTACAATCCATTATGAAGCATAAAAACACTTTCGGGCTCGCTTGCAATGAAAGGCAGAAAGAGTTTTATTAGCGGAACTGCACTCCATAAGAAAGACTGTCAAAGAACAGCTTGCTTTCAGCAGACTGCATATTTGTTTATACTAACAAGTAGAACACAGAAAAACACTTTCTGGTTTGTTTGCAATGAGCACCAGAAAGACAGTTTTATTAACTGAACCACACTCAGTATTCAAGTCTGTCAAAGAACAACTTGTTTTCAGCAAACTGCATCTTTGCTTTTACAATCCATTATGAAGCATAAAAACACTTTCGGGCTCGCTTGCAATGAAAGGCAGAAAGAGTTTTATTAGCTGAACTGCACTCCATAAGAAAGACTGTCAGAGAACAGCTTGCTTTCAGCAGACTGCGTATTTCTTTATACTAGCAATTGGAACACAGAAAAACACTTTCTGGAGTGTTTGCAATGAGCACCAGAAAGACAGTTTTATTAACTGAACCGCACTCAGTATTCAAGACTGTCAAAGAACAACTTGTTTTCAGCAAACTGCATCTTTGCTTTTACAATCCATTATGAAGCATAAAAACACTTTCGGGCTCGCTTGCAATGAAAGGCAGAAAGAGTTTTATTAGCTGAACTGCACTCCATAAGAAAGACTGTCAGAGCACAGCTTGCTTTCAGCAGACTGCTTATTTGTTTATACTAACAATTGGAACACAGAAAAACACTTTCTGGCTTGCTTGCAATGAGCACCAGAAAGACAGTTTTATTAACTGAACCGCACTCAGTATTCAAGACTGTCAAAGAACAACTTGTTTTCAGCAAACTACATCTTTGCTTTTACAATCCATTATGAAGCATAAAATCACTTTGGGGCTCGCTTGCAATGAAAGGCAGAAAGAGTTTTATTAGCTGAACTGCACTCCATAAGAAAGACTGTCAAAGAACAGCTTGCTTTCAGCAGACTGCGTATTTCTTTATACTAGCAATTGGAACACAGAAAAACACTTTCTGGAGTGTTTGCAATGAGCACCAGAAAGACAGTTTTATTAACTGAACCGCACTCAGTATTCAAGACTGTCAAAGAACAACTTGTTTTCAGCAAACTGCATCTTTGCTTTTACAATCCATTATGAAGCATAAAAACACTTTCGGGCTCGCTTGCAATGAAAGGCAGAAAGAGTTTTATTAGCGGAACTGCACTCCATAAGAAAGACTATCAAAGAACAGCTTCCTTTCAGCAGACTGCATATTTGTTTATACTAACAATTGGAACACAGAAAAACACTTTCTGGCTTGTTTGCAATGAGCACCAGAAAGACAGTTTTATTAACTGAACCGCACTCAGTATTCAAGACTGTCAAAGAACAACTTGTTTTCAGCAAACTGCATCTTTGCTTTTACAATCCATTATGAAGCATAAAAACACTTTCGGGCTAGCTTGCAATGAAAGGCAGAAAGAGTTTTATTAGCTGAACTGCACTCCATAAGAAAGACTGTCAGAGCACAGCTTGCTTTCAGCAGACTGCTTATTTGTTTATACTAACAATTGGAACACAGAAGAACACTTTCTGGCTTGCTTGCAATGAGCACCAGAGAGACAGTTTTATTAACTGAACCGCACTCAGTATTCAAGACTGTCAAAGAACAACTTGTTTTCAGCAAACTGCATCTTTGCTTTTACAATCCATTATGAAGCATAAAAACACTTTCGGGCTCGCTTGCAATGAAAGGCAGAAAGAGTTTTATTAGCGGAACTGCACTCCATAAGAAAGACTATCAAAGAACAGCTTGCTTTCAGCAGACTGCATATTTGTTTATACTAACAATTGGAACACAGAAAAACACTTTCTGGCTTGTTTGCAATGAGCACCAGAAAGACAGTTTTATTAACTGAACCGCACTCAGTATTCAAGACTGTCAAAGAACAACTTGTTTTCAGCAAACTGCATCTTTGCTTTTACAATCCATTATGAAGCATAAAAACACTTTCGGGCTAGCTTGCAATGAAAGGCAGAAAGAGTTTTATTAGCTGAACTGCACTCCATAAGAAAGACTGTCAAAGAACAGCTTGCTTTCAGCAGACTGCATATTTGTTTATACTAACAAGTAGAACACAGAAAAACACTTTCTGGTTTGTTTGCAATGAGCACCAGAAAGACAGTTTTATTAACTGAACCGCACTCAGTATTCAAGACTGTCAAAGAACAACTTGTTTTCAGCAAACTGCATCTTTGCTTTTACAATCCATTATGAAGCATAAAAACACTTTCGGGCTCGCTTGCATTGAAAGGCAGAAAGAGTTTTATTAGCTGAACTGCACTCCATAAGAAAGACTGTCAGAGAACAGCTTGCTTTCAGCAGACTGCGTATTTCTTTATACTAGCAATTGGAACACAGAAAAACACTTTCTGGAGTGTTTGCAATGAGCACCAGAAAGACAGTTTTATTAACTGAACCGCACTCAGTATTCAAGACTGTCAAAGAACAACTTGTTTTCAGCAAATTGCATCTTTGCTTTTACAATCCATTATGAAGCATAAAAACACTTTCTGGCTCGCTTGCAATGAAAGGCAGAAAGAGTTTTATTAGCTGAACTGCACTCCATAAGAAAGACTATCAAAGAACAGCTTCCTTTCAGCAGACTGCGTATTTCTTTATACTAGCAATTGGAACACAGAAAAACACTTTCTGGCTTGTTTGCAATGAGCACCAGAAAGACAGTTTTATTAACTGAACCGCACTCAGTATACAAGACTGTCAAAGAACAACTTGTTTTCAGCAAACTGCATCTTTGCTTTTACAATCCATTATGAAGCATAAAAACACTTTCGGGCTCGCTTGCAATGAAAGGCAGAAAGAGTTTTACTAGCGGAACTGCACTCCATAAGAAAGACTATCAAAGAACAGCTTCCTTTCAGCAGACTGCATATTTGTTTATACTAACAATTGGAACACAGAAAAACACTTTCTGGCTTGTTTGCAATGAGCACCAGAAAGACAGTTTTATTAACTGAACCGCACTCAGTATTCAAGACTGTCAAAGAACAACTTGTTTTCAGCAAACTGCATCTTTGCTTTTACAATCCATTATGAAGCATAAAAACACTTTCGGGCTAGCTTGCAATGAAAGGCAGAAAGAGTTTTATTAGCTGAACTGCACTCCATAAGAAAGACTGTCAGAGCACAGCTTGCTTTCAGCAGACTGCTTATTTGCTTATACTAACAATTGGAACACAGAAAAACACTTTCTGGCTTGCTTGCAATGAGCACCAGAAAGACAGTTTTATTAACTGAACCGCACTCAGTATTCAAGACTGTCAAAGAACAACTTGTTTTCAGCAAACTGCATCTTTGCTTTTACAATCCATTATGAAGCATAAAAACACTTTCGGGCTCGCTTGCAATGAAAGGCAGAAAGAGTTTTATTAGCGGAACTGCACTCCATAAGAAAGACTGTCAAAGAACAGCTTGCTTTCAGCAGACTGCATATTTGTTTATACTAACAAGTAGAACACAGAAAAACACTTTCTGGTTTGTTTGCAATGAGCACCAGAAAGACAGTTTTATTAACTGAACCACACTCAGTATTCAAGTCTGTCAAAGAACAACTTGTTTTCAGCAAACTGCATCTTTGCTTTTACAATCCATTATGAAGCATAAAAACACTTTCGGGCTCGCTTGCAATGAAAGGCAGAAAGAGTTTTATTAGCTGAACTGCACTCCATAAGAAAGACTGTCAGAGAACAGCTTGCTTTCAGCAGACTGCGTATTTCTTTATACTAGCAATTGGAACACAGAAAAACACTTTCTGGAGTGTTTGCAATGAGCACCAGAAAGACAGTTTTATTAACTGAACCGCACTCAGTATTCAAGACTGTCAAAGAACAACTTGTTTTCAGCAAACTGCATCTTTGCTTTTACAATCCATTATGAAGCATAAAAACACTTTCGGGCTCGCTTGCAATGAAAGGCAGAAAGAGTTTTATTAGCTGAACTGCACTCCATAAGAAAGACTGTCAGATCACAGCTTGCTTTCAGCAGACTGCTTATTTGTTTATACTAACAATTGGAACACAGAAAAACACTTTCTGGCTTGCTTGCAATGAGCACCAGAAAGACAGTTTTATTAACTGAACCGCACTCAGTATTCAAGACTGTCAAAGAACAACTTGTTTTCAGCAAACTACATCTTTGCTTTTACAATCCATTATGAAGCATAAAATCACTTTGGGGCTCGCTTGCAATGAAAGGCAGAAAGAGTTTTATTAGCTGAACTGCACTCCATAAGAAAGACTGTCAAAGAACAGCTTGCTTTCAGCAGACTGCGTATTTCTTTATACTAGCAATTGGAACACAGAAAAACACTTTCTGGAGTGTTTGCAATGAGCACCAGAAAGACAGTTTTATTAACTGAACCGCACTCAGTATTCAAGACTGTCAAAGAACAACTTGTTTTCAGCAAACTGCATCTTTGCTTTTACAATCCATTATGAAGCATAAAAACACTTTCGGGCTCGCTTGCAATGAAAGGCAGAAAGAGTTTTATTAGCGGAACTGCACTCCATAAGAAAGACTATCAAAGAACAGCTTCCTTTCAGCAGACTGCATATTTGTTTATACTAACAATTGGAACACAGAAAAACACTTTCTGGCTTGTTTGCAATGAGCACCAGAAAGACAGTTTTATTAACTGAACCGCACTCAGTATTCAAGACTGTCAAAGAACAACTTGTTTTCAGCAAACTGCATCTTTGCTTTTACAATCCATTATGAAGCATAAAAACACTTTCGGGCTAGCTTGCAATGAAAGGCAGAAAGAGTTTTATTAGCTGAACTGCACTCCATAAGAAAGACTGTCAGAGCACAGCTTGCTTTCAGCAGACTGCTTATTTGTTTATACTAACAATTGGAACACAGAAAAACACTTTCTGGCTTGCTTGCAATGAGCACCAGAGAGACAGTTTTATTAACTGAACCGCACTCAGTATTCAAGACTGTCAAAGAACAACTTGTTTTCAGCAAACTGCATCTTTGCTTTTACAATCCATTATGAAGCATAAAAACACTTTCGGGCTCGCTTGCAATGAAAGGCAGAAAGAGTTTTATTAGCGGAACTGCACTCCATAAGAAAGACTATCAAAGAACAGCTTGCTTTCAGCAGACTGCATATTTGTTTATACTAACAATTGGAACACAGAAAAACACTTTCTGGCTTGTTTGCAATGAGCACCAGAAAGACAGTTTTATTAACTGAACCGCACTCAGTATTCAAGACTGTCAAAGAACAACTTGTTTTCAGCAAACTGCATCTTTGCTTTTACAATCCATTATGAAGCATAAAAACACTTTCGGGCTAGCTTGCAATGAAAGGCAGAAAGAGTTTTATTAGCTGAACTGCACTCCATAAGAAAGACTGTCAAAGAACAGCTTGCTTTCAGCAGACTGCATATTTGTTTATACTAACAAGTAGAACACAGAAAAACACTTTCTGGTTTGTTTGCAATGAGCACCAGAAAGACAGTTTTATTAACTGAACCGCACTCAGTATTCAAGACTGTCAAAGAACAACTTGTTTTCAGCAAACTGCATCTTTGCTTTTACAATCCATTATGAAGCATAAAAACACTTTCGGGCTCGCTTGCATTGAAAGGCAGAAAGAGTTTTATTAGCTGAACTGCACTCCATAAGAAAGACTGTCAGAGAACAGCTTGCTTTCAGCAGACTGCGTATTTCTTTATACTAGCAATTGGAACACAGAAAAACACTTTCTGGAGTGTTTGCAATGAGCACCAGAAAGACAGTTTTATTAACTGAACCGCACTCAGTATTCAAGACTGTCAAAGAACAACTTGTTTTCAGCAAATTGCATCTTTGCTTTTACAATCCATTATGAAGCATAAAAACACTTTCTGGCTCGCTTGCAATGAAAGGCAGAAAGAGTTTTATTAGCTGAACTGCACTCCATAAGAAAGACTATCAAAGAACAGCTTCCTTTCAGCAGACTGCGTATTTCTTTATACTAGCAATTGGAACACAGAAAAACACTTTCTGGCTTGTTTGCAATGAGCACCAGAAAGACAGTTTTATTAACTGAACCGCACTCAGTATACAAGACTGTCAAAGAACAACTTGTTTTCAGCAAACTGCATCTTTGCTTTTACAATCCATTATGAAGCATAAAAACACTTTCGGGCTCGCTTGCAATGAAAGGCAGAAAGAGTTTTACTAGCGGAACTGCACTCCATAAGAAAGACTATCAAAGAACAGCTTCCTTTCAGCAGACTGCATATTTGTTTATACTAACAATTGGAACACAGAAAAACACTTTCTGGCTTGTTTGCAATGAGCACCAGAAAGACAGTTTTATTAACTGAACCGCACTCAGTATTCAAGACTGTCAAAGAACAACTTGTTTTCAGCAAACTGCATCTTTGCTTTTACAATCCATTATGAAGCATAAAAACACTTTCGGGCTAGCTTGCAATGAAAGGCAGAAAGAGTTTTATTAGCTGAACTGCACTCCATAAGAAAGACTGTCAGAGCACAGCTTGCTTTCAGCAGACTGCTTATTTGCTTATACTAACAATTGGAACACAGAAAAACACTTTCTGGCTTGCTTGCAATGAGCACCAGAAAGACAGTTTTATTAACTGAACCGCACTCAGTATTCAAGACTGTCAAAGAACAACTTGTTTTCAGCAAACTGCATCTTTGCTTTTACAATCCATTATGAAGCATAAAAACACTTTCGGGCTCGCTTGCAATGAAAGGCAGAAAGAGTTTTATTAGCGGAACTGCACTCCATAAGAAAGACTGTCAAAGAACAGCTTGCTTTCAGCAGACTGCATATTTGTTTATACTAACAAGTAGAACACAGAAAAACACTTTCTGGTTTGTTTGCAATGAGCACCAGAAAGACAGTTTTATTAACTGAACCACACTCAGTATTCAAGACTGTCAAAGAACAACTTGTTTTCAGCAAACTGCATCTTTGCTTTTACAATCCATTATGAAGCATAAAAACACTTTCGGGCTCGCTTGCAATGAAAGGCAGAAAGAGTTTTATTAGCTGAACTGCACTCCATAAGAAAGACTGTCAGAGAACAGCTTGCTTTCAGCAGACTGCGTATTTCTTTATACTAGCAATTGGAACACAGAAAAACACTTTCTGGAGTGTTTGCAATGAGCACCAGAAAGACAGTTTTATTAACTGAACCGCACTCAGTATTCAAGACTGTCAAAGAACAACTTGTTTTCAGCAAACTGCATCTTTGCTTTTACAATCCATTATGAAGCATAAAAACACTTTCGGGCTCGCTTGCAATGAAAGGCAGAAAGAGTTTTATTAGCTGAACTGCACTCCATAAGAAAGACTGTCAGAGCACAGCTTGCTTTCAGCAGACTGCTTATTTGTTTATACTAACAATTGGAACACAGAAAAACACTTTCTGGCTTGCTTGCAATGAGCACCAGAAAGACAGTTTTATTAACTGAACCGCACTCAGTATTCAAGACTGTCAAAGAACAACTTGTTTTCAGCAAACTACATCTTTGCTTTTACAATCCATTATGAAGCATAAAATCACTATGGGGCTCGCTTGCAATGAAAGGCAGAAAGAGTTTTATTAGCTGAACTGCACTCCATAAGAAAGACTGTCAGAGCACAGCTTGCTTTCAGCAGACTGCTTATTTGCTTATACTAACAATTGGAACACAGAAAAACACTTTCTGGCTTGCTTGCAATGAGCACCAGAAAGACAGTTTTATTAAGTGAACCGCACTCAGTATTCAAGACTGTCAAAGAACAACTTGTTTTCAGCAAACTGCATCTTTGCTTTTACAATCCATTATGAAGCATAAAAACACTTTCGGGCTCGCTTGCAATGAAAGGCAGAAAGAGTTTTATTAGCGGAACTGCACTCCATAAGAAAGACTGTCAAAGAACAGCTTGCTTTCAGCAGACTGCATATTTGTTTATACTAACAAGTAGAACACAGAAAAACACTTTCTGGTTTGTTTGCAATGAGCACCAGAAAGACAGTTTTATTAACTGAACCACACTCAGTATTCAAGACTGTCAAAGAACAACTTGTTTTCAGCAAACTGCATCTTTGCTTTTACAATCCATTATGAAGCATAAAAACACTTTCGGGCTCGCTTGCAATGAAAGGCAGAAAGAGTTTTATTAGCTGAACTGCACTCCATAAGAAAGACTGTCAGAGAACAGCTTGCTTTCAGCAGACTGCGTATTTCTTTATACTAGCAATTGGAACACAGAAAAACACTTTCTGGAGTGTTTGCAATGAGCACCAGAAAGACAGTTTTATTAACTGAACCGCACTCAGTATTCAAGACTGTCAAAGAACAACTTGTTTTCAGCAAACTGCATCTTTGCTTTTACAATCCATTATGAAGCATAAAAACACTTTCGGGCTCGCTTGCAATGAAAGGCAGAAAGAGTTTTATTAGCTGAACTGCACTCCATAAGAAAGACTGTCAGAGCACAGCTTGCTTTCAGCAGACTGCTTATTTGTTTATACTAACAATTGGAACACAGAAAAACACTTTCTGGCTTGCTTGCAATGAGCACCAGAAAGACAGTTTTATTAACTGAACCGCACTCAGTATTCAAGACTGTCAAAGAACAACTTGTTTTCAGCAAACTACATCTTTGCTTTTACAATCCATTATGAAGCATAAAATCACTTTGGGGCTCGCTTGCAATGAAAGGCAGAAAGAGTTTTATTAGCTGAACTGCACTCCATAAGAAAGACTGTCAAAGAACAGCTTGCTTTCAGCAGACTGCGTATTTCTTTATACTAGCAATTGGAACACAGAAAAACACTTTCTGGAGTGTTTGCAATGAGCACCAGAAAGACAGTTTTATTAACTGAACCGCACTCAGTATTCAAGATCTCAAAGAACAACTTGTTTTCAGCAAACTACATCTTTGCTTTTACAATCCATTATGAAGCATAAAATCACTTTGGGGCTCGCTTGCAATGAAAGGCAGAAAGAGTTTTATTAGCTGAACTGCACTCCATAAGAAAGACTGTCAAAGAACAGCTTGCTTTCAGCAGACTGCGTATTTCTTTATACTAGCAATTGGAACACAGAAAAACACTTTCTGGAGTGTTTGCAATGAGCACCAGAAAGACAGTTTTATTAACTGAACCGCACTCAGTATACAAGACTGTCAAAGAACAACTTGTTTTCAGCAAACTGCATCTTTGCTTTTACAATCCATTATGAAGCATAAAAACACTTTCGGGCTCGCTTGCAATGAAAGGCAGAAAGAGTTTTACTAGCGGAACTGCACTCCATAAGAAAGACTATCAAAGAACAGCTTCCTTTCAGCAGACTGCATATTTGTTTATACTAACAATTGGAACACAGAAAAACACTTTCTGGCTTGTTTGCAATGAGCACCAGAAAGACAGTTTTATTAACTGAACCGCACTCAGTATTCAAGACTGTCAAAGAACAACTTGTTTTCAGCAAACTGCATCTTTGCTTTTACAATCCATTATGAAGCATAAAAACACTTTCGGGCTAGCTTGCAATGAAAGGCAGAAAGAGTTTTATTAGCTGAACTGCACTCCATAAGAAAGACTGTCAGAGCACAGCTTCCTTTCAGCAGACTGCATATTTGTTTATACTAACAATTGGAACACAGAAAAACACTTTCTGGCTTGTTTGCAATGAGCACCAGAAAGACAGTTTTATTAACTGAACCGCACTCAGTATTCAAGACTGTCAAAGAACAACTTGTTTTCAGCAAACTACATCTTTGCTTTTACAATCCATTATGAAGCATAAAATCACTTTGGGGCTCGCTTGCAATGAAAGGCAGAAAGAGTTTTATTAGCTGAACTGCACTCCATAAGAAAGACTGTCAAAGAACAGCTTGCTTTCAGCAGACTGCGTATTTCTTTATACTAGCAATTGGAACACAGAAAAACACTTTCTGGAGTGTTTGCAATGAGCACCAGAAAGACAGTTTTATTAACTGAACCGCACTCAGTATTCAAGACTGTCAAAGAACAACTTGTTTTCAGCAAACTACATCTTTGCTTTTACAATCCATTATGAAGCATAAAATCACTTTGGGGCTCGCTTGCAATGAAAGGCAGAAAGAGTTTTATTAGCTGAACTGCACTCCATAAGAAAGACTGTCAAAGAACAGCTTGCTTTCAGCAGACTGCGTATTTCTTTATACTAGCAATTGGAACACAGAAAAACACTTTCTGGAGTGTTTGCAATGAGCACCAGAAAGACAGTTTTATTAACTGAACCGCACTCAGTATACAAGACTGTCAAAGAACAACTTGTTTTCAGCAAACTGCATCTTTGCTTTTACAATCCATTATGAAGCATAAAAACACTTTCGGGCTCGCTTGCAATGAAAGGCAGAAAGAGTTTTACTAGCGGAACTGCACTCCATAAGAAAGACTATCAAAGAACAGCTTCCTTTCAGCAGACTGCATATTTGTTTATACTAACAATTGGAACACAGAAAAACACTTTCTGGCTTGTTTGCAATGAGCACCAGAAAGACAGTTTTATTAACTGAACCGCACTCAGTATTCAAGACTGTCAAAGAACAACTTGTTTTCAGCAAACTGCATCTTTGCTTTTACAATCCATTATGAAGCATAAAAACACTTTCGGGCTCGCTTGCAATGAAAGGCAGAAAGAGTTTTACTAGCGGAACTGCACTCCATAAGAAAGACTATCAAAGAACAGCTTCCTTTCAGCAGACTGCATATTTGTTTATACTAACAATTGGAACACAGAAAAACACTTTCTGGCTTGTTTGCAATGAGCACCAGAAAGACAGTTTTATTAACTGAACCGCACTCAGTATTCAAGACTGTCAAAGAACAACTTGTTTTCAGCAAACTGCATCTTTGCTTTTACAATCCATTATGAAGCATAAAAACACTTTCGGGCTCGCTTGCAATGAAAGGCAGAAAGAGTTTTACTAGCGGAACTGCACTCCATAAGAAAGACTATCAAAGAACAGCTTCCTTTCAGCAGACTGCATATTTGTTTATACTAACAATTGGAACACAGAAAAACACTTTCTGGCTTGCTTGCAATGAGCACCAGAAAGACAGTTTTATTAACTGAACCGCACTCAGTATTCAAGACTGTCAAAGAACAACTTGTTTTCAGCAAACTGCATCTTTGCTTTTACAATCCATTATGAAGCATAAAAACACTTTCGGGCTCGCTTGCAATGAAAGGCAGAAAGAGTTTTATTAGCGGAACTGCACTCCATAAGAAAGACTGTCAAAGAACAGCTTGCTTTCAGCAGACTGCATATTTGTTTATACTAACAAGTAGAACACAGAAAAACACTTTCTGGTTTGTTTGCAATGAGCACCAGAAAGACAGTTTTATTAACTGAACCGCACTCAGTATTCAAGACTGTCAAAGAACAACTTGTTTTCAGCAAACTGCATCTTTGCTTTTACAACCCATTATGAAGCATAAAAACACTTTCGGGCTCGCTTGCAATGAAAGGCAGAAAGAGTTTTATTAGCTGAACTGCGCTCCATAAGAAAGACTGTCAGAGCACAGCTTGCTTTCAGGAGACTGCGTATTTGTTTATACTAACAATTGGAACACAGAAAAACACTTTCTGGCGTGTTTGCAATGAGCACCAGAAAGACAGTTTTATTAACTGAACTGCACTCAGTATTCAAGACTGTCAAAGAACAACTTGTTTTCAGCAAACTGCATCTTTGCTTTTACAACCCGTTATGAAGCATAAAAACACTTTCGGGCTCGCTTGCAATGAAAGGCAGAAAGAGTTTTATTAGCTGAACTGCACTCCATAAGAAAGACTGTCAGAGCACAGCTTGCTTTCAGCAGACTGCTTATTTGTTTATACTAACAATTGGAACACAGAAAAACACTTTCTGGCTTGCTTGCAATGAGCACCAGAAAGACAGTTTTATTAACTGAACCGCACTCAATATTCAAGACTGTCAAAGAACAACTTGTTTTCAGCAAACTGCATCTTTGCTTTTACAGTCCATTATGAAGCATAAAAACACTTTCGGGCTCGCTTGCAATGAAAGGCAGAAAGAGTTTTATTAGCTGAACTGCACTCCATAAGAAAGACTGTCAGAGAACAGCTTGTTTTCAGCAGACTGCGTATTTCTCTATACTAGCAATTGGAACACAGAAAAACACTTTCTGGCTTGCTTGCAATGAGCACCAGAAAGACAGTTTTATTAACTGAACCGCACTCAGTATTCAAGACTGTCAAAGAACAACTTGTTTTCAGCAAACTGCATCTTTGCTTTTACAATCCATTATGAAGCATAAAAACACTTTCGGGCTCGCTTGCAATGAAAGGCAGAAAGAGTTTTATTAGCTGAACTGCACTCCATAAGAAAGACTGTCAGAGCACAGCTTGCTTTCAGCAGACTGCATATTTGTTTATACTAACAAGTAGAACACAGAAAAACACTTTCTGGTTTGTTTGCAATGAGCACCAGAAAGACAGTTTTATTAACTGAACCGCACTCAGTATTCAAGACTGTCAAAGAACAACTTGTTTTCAGCAAACTGCATCTTTGCTTTTACAATCCATTATGAAGCATAAAAACACTTTCGGGCTCGCTTGCAATGAAAGGCAGAAAGAGTTTTATTAGCTGAACTGAACTCCATAAGAAAGACTATCAAAGAACAGCTTCCTTTCAGCAGACTGCGTATTTCTTTATACTAGTAATTGGAACACAGAAAAACACTTTCTGGCTTGTTTGCAATGAGCACCAGAAAGACAGTTTTATTAAATGAACCGCACTCAGTATACAAGACTGTCAAAGAACAACTTGTTTTCAGCAAACTGCATCTTTGCTTTTACAATCCATTATGAAGCATAAAAACACTTTCGGGCTCGCTTGCAATGAAAGGCAGAAAGAGTTTTACTAGCGGAACTGCACTCCATAAGAAAGACTATCAAAGAACAGCTTCCTTTCAGCAGACTGCATATTTGTTTATACTAACAATTGGAACACAGAAAAACACTTTCTGGCTTGTTTGCAATGAGCACCAGAAAGACAGTTTTATTAACTGAACCGCACTCAGTATTCAAGACTGTCAAAGAACAACTTGTTTTCAGCAAACTGCATCTTTGCTTTTACAATCCATTATGAAGCATAAAAACACTTTCGGGCTAGCTTGCAATGAAAGGCAGAAAGAGTTTTATTAGCTGAACTGCACTCCATAAGAAAGACTGTCAGAGCACAGCTTGCTTTCAGCAGACTGCTTATTTGCTTATACTAACAATTGGAACACAGAAAAACACTTTCTGGCTTGCTTGCAATGAGCACCAGAAAGACAGTTTTATTAACTGAACCGCACTCAGTATTCAAGACTGTCAAAGAACAACTTGTTTTCAGCAAACTGCATCTTTGCTTTTACAATCCATTATGAAGCATAAAAACACTTTCGGGCTCGCTTGCAATGAAAGGCAGAAAGAGTTTTATTAGCGGAACTGCACTCCATAAGAAAGACTGTCAAAGAACAGCTTGCTTTCAGCAGACTGCATATTTGTTTATACTAACAAGTAGAACACAGAAAAACACTTTCTGGTTTGTTTGCAATGAGCACCAGAAAGACAGTTTTATTAACTGAACCGCACTCAGTATTCAAGACTGTCAAAGAACAACTTGTTTTCAGCAAACTGCATCTTTGCTTTTACAACCCATTATGAAGCATAAAAACACTTTCGGGCTCGCTTGCAATGAAAGGCAGAAAGAGTTTTATTAGCTGAACTGCGCTCCATAAGAAAGACTGTCAGAGCACAGCTTGCTTTCAGGAGACTGCGTATTTGTTTATACTAACAATTGGAACACAGAAAAACACTTTCTGGCGTGTTTGCAATGAGCACCAGAAAGACAGTTTTATTAACTGAACTGCACTCAGTATTCAAGACTGTCAAAGAACAACTTGTTTTCAGCAAACTGCATCTTTGCTTTTACAACCCGTTATGAAGCATAAAAACACTTTCGGGCTCGCTTGCAATGAAAGGCAGAAAGAGTTTTATTAGCTGAACTGCACTCCATAAGAAAGACTGTCAGAGCACAGCTTGCTTTCAGCAGACTGCTTATTTGTTTATACTAACAATTGGAACACAGAAAAACACTTTCTGGCTTGCTTGCAATGAGCACCAGAAAGACAGTTTTATTAACTGAACCGCACTCAATATTCAAGACTGTCAAAGAACAACTTGTTTTCAGCAAACTGCATCTTTGCTTTTACAGTCCATTATGAAGCATAAAAACACTTTCGGGCTCGCTTGCAATGAAAGGCAGAAAGAGTTTTATTAGCTGAACTGCACTCCATAAGAAAGACTGTCAGAGAACAGCTTGTTTTCAGCAGACTGCGTATTTCTCTATACTAGCAATTGGAACACAGAAAAACACTTTCTGGCTTGCTTGCAATGAGCACCAGAAAGACAGTTTTATTAACTGAACCGCACTCAGTATTCAAGACTGTCAAAGAACAACTTGTTTTCAGCAAACTGCATCTTTGCTTTTACAACCCGTTGTGAAGCAAAAAAACACTTTCGGGCTCGCTTGCAATGAAAGGCAGAAAGAGTTTTATTAGCTGAACTGCGCTCCATAAGAAAGACTGTCAGAGCACAGCTTGCTTTCAGCAGACTGCGTATTTGTTTATACTAACAATTGGAACACAGAAAAACACTTTCTGGCGTGTTTGCAATGAGCACCAGAAAGACAGTTTTATTAACTCAACTGCACTCAGTATTCAAGACTGTCAAAGATAAACTTGTTTTCAGCAAACTGCATCTTTGCTTTTACAATCCATTATGAAGCATAAAAACACTTTCGGGCTTGCTTGCAATGAAAGGCAGAAAGAGTTTTATTAGCTGAACTGCGCTCCATAAGAAAGACTGTCAGAGCACAGCTTGCTTTCAGCAGACTGCGTATTTGTTTATACTAACAATTGGAACACAGAAAAACACTTTCTGGCGTGTTTGCAATGAGCACCAGAAAGACAGTTTTATTAACTGAACCGCACTCAGTATTCAAGACTGTCAAAGATAAACTTGTTTTCAGCAAACTGCATCTTTGCTTTTACAATCCATTATGAAGCATAAAAACACTTTCGGGCTTGCTTGCAATGAAAGGCAGAAAGAGTTTTATTAGCTGAACTGCGCTCCATAAGAAAGACTGTCAGAGCACAGCTTGCTTTCAGCAGACTGCGTATTTGTTTATACTAACAATTGGAACACAGAAAAACACTTTCTGGCGTGTTTGCAATGAGCACCAGAAAGACAGTTTTATTAACTGAACCGCACTCAGTATTCAAGACTGTCAAAGATAAACTTGTTTTCAGCAAACTGCATCTTTGCTTTTACAATCCATTATGAAGCATAAAAACACTTTCGGGCTCGCTTGCAATGAAAGGCAGAAAGAGTTTTATTAGCTGAACTGCGCTCCATAAGAAAGACTGTCAGAGCACAGCTTGCTTTCAGCAGACTGCGTATTTGTTTATACTAACAATTGGAACACAGAAAAACACTTTCTGGCGTGTTTGCAATGAGCACCAGAAAGACAGTTTTATTAACTGAACCGCACTCAGTATTCAAGACTGTCAAAGAACAACTTGTTTTCAGCAAACTGCATCTTTGCTTTTACAACCCGTTATGAAGCATAAAAACACTTTCGGGCTCGCTTGCAATGAAAGGCAGAAAGAGTTTTATTAGCTGAACTGCGCTCCATAAGAAAGACTGTCAGAGCACAGCTTGCTTTCAGCAGACTGCGTATTTGTTTATACTAACAATTGGAACACAGAAAAACACTTTCTGGCTTGCTTGCAATGAGCACCAGAAAGACAGTTTTATTAACTCAACTGCACTTAGTATTCAAGACTGTCAAAGAACAACTTGTTTTCAGCAAACTGCATCTTTGCTTTTACAGTCCATTATGAAGCATAAAAACACTTTCGGGCTCGCTTGCAATGAAAGGCAGAAAGTGTTTTATTAGCTGAACTGCACTCCATAAGAATGACTGTCAGAGCACAGCTTGCTTTCAGCAGACTGCGTATTTCTTTATACTAGCAATTGGAACACAGAAAAACACTTTCTGGCTTGCTTGCAATGAGCACCAGAAAGACAGTTTTATTAACTGAACCGCACTCAGTATTCAAGACTGTCAAAGAACAACTTGTTTTCAGCAAACTGCATCTTTGCTTTTACAACCCGTTATGAAGCATAAAAACACTTTCGGGCTCGCTTGCAATGAAAGGCAGAAAGAGTTTTATTAGCTGAACTGCGCTCCATAAGAAAGACTGTCAGAGCACAGCTTGCTTTCAGCAGACTGCGTATTTGTTTATACTAACAATTGGAACACAGAAAAACACTTTCTGGCGTGTTTGCAATGAGCACCAGAAAGACAGTTTTATTAACTGAACCGCACTCAGTATTCAAGACTGTCAAAGAACAACTTGTTTTCAGCAAACTGCATCTTTGCTTTTACAACCCGTTATGAAGCATAAAAACACTTTCGGGCTCGCTTGCAATGAAAGGCAGAAAGAGTTTTATTAGCTGAACTGCGCTCCATAAGAAAGATTGTCAGAGCACAGCTTGCTTTCAGCAGACTGCGTATTTGTTTATACTAACAATTGGAACACAGAAAAACACTTTCTGGCGTGTTTGCAATGAGCACCAGAAAGACAGTTTTATTAACTGAACCGCACTCAGTATTCAAGACTGTCAAAGAACAACTTGTTTTCAGCAAACTGCATCTTTGCTTTTACAGTCCGTTATGAAGCATAAAAACACTTTCGGGCTCGCTTGCAATGAAAGGCAGAAATAGTTTTATTAGCTGAACTGCGCTCCATAAGAAAGACTGTCAGAGCACAGCTTGCTTTCAGCAGACTGCGTATTTGTTCATACTAACAATTGGAACACAGAAAAACACTTTCTGGCGTGTTTGCAATGAGCACCAGAAAGACAGTTTTATTAACTGAACCACACTCAGTATTCAAGACTGTCAAAGAACAACTTGTTTTCAGCAAACTGCATCTTTGCTTTTACAACCCGTTATGAAGCATAAAAACACTTTCGGGCTCGCTTGCAATGAAAGGCAGAAAGAGTTTTATTAGCTGAACTGCGCTCCATAAGAAAGACTGTCAGAGCACAGCTTGCTTTCAGCAGACTGCGTATTTGTTTATACTAACAATTGGAACACAGAAAAACACTTTCTGGCGTGTTTGCAATGAGCACCAGAAAGACAGTTTTATTAACTGAACCGCACTCAGTATTCAAGACTGTCAAAGATAAACTTGTTTTCAGCAAACTGCATCTTTGCTTTTACAATCCATTATGAAGCATAAAAACACTTTCGGGCTCGCTTGCAATGAAAGGCAGAAAGAGTTTTATTAGCTGAACTGCGCTCCATAAGAAAGACTGTCAGAGCACAGCTTGCTTTCAGCAGACTGCGTATTTGTTTATACTAACAATTGGAACACAGAAAAACACTTTCTGGCGTGTTTGCAATGAGCACCAGAAAGACAGTTTTATTAACTGAACCGCACTCAGTATTCAAGACTGTCAAAGAACAACTTGTTTTCAGCAAACTGCATCTTTGCTTTTACAACCCATTATGAAGCATAAAAACACTTTCGGGCTCGCTTGCAATGAAAGGCAGAAAGAGTTTTATTAGCTGAACTGCGCTCCATAAGAAAGACTGTCAGAGCACAGCTTGCTTTCAGGAGACTGCGTATTTGTTTATACTAACAATTGGAACACAGAAAAACACTTTCTGGCGTGTTTGCAATGAGCACCAGAAAGACAGTTTTATTAACTGAACCGCACTCAGTATTCAAGACTGTCAAAGAACAACTTGTTTTCAGCAAACTGCATCTTTGCTTTTACAACCCATTATGAAGCATAAAAACACTTTCGGGCTCGCTTGCAATGAAAGGCAGAAAGAGTTTTACTAGCTGAACTGCACTCCATAAGAAAGACTGTCAGAGCACAGCTTGCTTTCAGCAGACTGCTTATTTGTTTATACTAGCAATTGGAACACAGAAAAACACTTTCTGGCTTGCTTGCAATGAGCACCAGAAAGACAGTTTTATTAACTGAACCGCACTCAGTATTCAAGACTGTCAAAGAACAACTTGTTTTCAGCAAACTGCATCTTTGCTTTTACAACCCGTTATGAAGCATAAAAACACTTTCGGGCTCGCTTGCAATGAAAGGCAGAAAGAGTTTTATTAGCTGAACTGCGCTCCATAAGAAAGACTGTCAGAGCACAGCTTGCTTTCAGCAGACTGCGTATTTGTTTATACTAACAATTGGAACACAGAAAAACACTTTCTGGCGTGTTTGCAATGAGCACCAGAAAGACAGTTTTATTAACTGAACCGCACTCAGTATTCAAGACTGTCAAAGAACAACTTGTTTTCAGCAAACTGCATCTTTGCTTTTACAATCCATTATGAAGCATAAAAACACTTTCGGGCTTGCTTGCAATGAAAGGCAGAAAGAGTTTTATTAGCTGAACTGCACTCCATAAGAAAGACTGTCAGAGCACAGCTTGCTTTCAGCAGACTGCTTATTTGTTTATACTAACAATTGGAACACAGAAAAACACTTTCTGGCTTGCTTGCAATGAGCACCAGAAAGACAGTTTTATTAACTCAACTGCACTTAGTATTCAAGACTGTCAAAGAACAACTTGTTTTCAGCAAACTGCATCTTTGCTTTTACAGTCCATTATGAAGCATAAAAACACTTTCGGGCTCGCTTGCAATGAAAGGCAGAAAGTGTTTTATTAGCTGAACTGCACTCCATAAGAATGACTGTCAGAGCACAGCTTGCTTTCAGCAGACTGCGTATTTCTTTATACTAGCAATTGGAACACAGAAAAACACTTTCTGGCTTGCTTGCAATGAGCACCAGAAAGACAGTTTTATTAACTGAACCGCACTCAGTATTCAAGACTGTCAAAGAACAACTTGTTTTCAGCAAACTGCATCTTTGCTTTTACAACCCGTTATGAAGCATAAAAACACTTTCGGGCTCGCTTGCAATGAAAGGCAGAAAGAGTTTTATTAGCTGAACTGCGCTCCATAAGAAAGACTGTCAGAGCACAGCTTGCTTTCAGCAGACTGCGTATTTGTTTATACTAACAATTGGAACACAGAAAAACACTTTCTGGCTTGCTTGCAATGAGCACCAGAAAGACAGTTTTATTAACTGAACCGCACTCAGTATTCAAGACTGTCAAAGAACAACTTGTTTTCAGCAAACTGCATCTTTGCTTTTACAACCCGTTATGAAGCATAAAAACACTTTCGGGCTCGCTTGCAATGAAAGGCAGAAAGAGTTTTATTAGCTGAACTGCGCTCCATAAGAAAGACTGTCAGAGCACAGCTTGCTTTCAGCAGACTGCGTATTTGTTTATACTAACAATTGGAACACAGAAAAACACTTTCTGGCGTGTTTGCAATGAGCACCAGAAAGACAGTTTTATTAACTGAACCGCACTCAGTATTCAAGACTGTCAAAGAACAACTTGTTTTCAGCAAACTGCATCTTTGCTTTTACAACCCGTTATGAAGCATAAAAACACTTTCGGGCTCGCTTGCAATGAAAGGCAGAAAGAGTTTTATTAGCTGAACTGCACTCCATAAGAAAGACTGTCAGAGCACAGCTTGCTTTCAGCAGACTGCGTATTTCTTTATACCAGCAATTGGAACACAGAAAGACACTTTCTGGCGTGTTTGCAATGAGCACCAGAAAGACAGTTTTATTAACTGAACCGCACTCAGTATTCAAGACTGTCAAAGAACAACTTGTTTTCAGCAAACTGCATCTTTGCTTTTACAACCCATTATGAAGCATAAAAACACTTTCGGGCTTGCTTGCAATGAAAGGCAGAAAGAGTTTTATTAGCTGAACTGCGCTCCATAAGAAAGACTGTCAGAGCACAGCTTGCTTTCAGGAGACTGCGTATTTGTTTATACTAACAATTGGAACACAGAAAAACACTTTCTGGCGTGTTTGCAATGAGCACCAGAAAGACAGTTTTATTAACTGAACCGCACTCAGTATTCAAGACTGTCAAAGAACAACTTGTTTTCAGCAAACTGCATCTTTGCTTTTACAACCCATTATGAAGCATAAAAACACTTTCGGGCTCGCTTGCAATGAAAGGCAGAAAGAGTTTTATTAGCTGAACTGCACTCCATAAGAAAGACTGTCAGAGCACAGCTTGCTTTCAGCAGACTGCTTATTTGTTTATACTAGCAATTGGAACACAGAAAAACACTTTCTGGCTTGCTTGCAATGAGCACCAGAAAGACAGTTTTATTAACTCAACTGCACTTAGTATTCAAGACTGTCAAAGAACAACTTGTTTTCAGCAAACTGCATCTTTGCTTTTACAGTCCATTATGAAGCATAAAAACACTTTCGGGCTCGCTTGCAATGAAAGGCAGAAAGTGTTTTATTAGCTGAACTGCACTCCATAAGAATGACTGTCAGAGCACAGCTTGCTTTCAGCAGACTGCGTATTTCTTTATACTAGCAATTGGAACACAGAAAAACACTTTCTGGCTTGCTTGCAATGAGCACCAGAAAAACAGTTTTATTAACTGAACCGCACTCAGTATTCAAGACTGTCAAAGAACAACTTGTTTTCAGCAAACTGCATCTTTGCTTTTACAACCCGTTATGAAGCATAAAAACACTTTCGGGCTCGCTTGCAATGAAAGGCAAAAAGAGTTTTATTAGCTGAACTGCGCTCCATAAGAAAGACTGTCAGAGCACAGCTTGCTTTCAGCAGACTGCGTATTTGTTTATACTAACAATTGGAACACAGAAAAACACTTTCTGGCGTGTTTGCAATGAGCACCAGAAAGACAGTTTTATTAACTGAACCGCACTCAGTGTTCAAGACTGTCAAAGAACAACTTGTTTTCAGCAAACTGCATCTTTGCTTTTACAACCCGTTATGAAGCATAAAAACACTTTCGGGCTCGCTTGCAATGAAAGGCAGAAAGAGTTTTATTAGCTGAACTGCACTCCATAAGAAAGACTGTCAGAGCACAGCTTGCTTTCAGCAGACTGCTTATTTGTTTATACTAGCAATTGGAACACAGAAAAACACTTTCTGGCTTGCTTGCAATGAGCACCAGAAAGACAGTTTTATTAACTCAACTGCACTTAGTATTCAAGACTGTCAAAGAACAACTTGTTTTCAGCAAACTGCATCTTTGCTTTTACAGTCCATTATGAAGCATAAAAACACTTTCGGGCTCGCTTGCAATGAAAGGCAGAAAGTGTTTTATTAGCTGAACTGCACTCCATAAGAATGACTGTCAGAGCACAGCTTGCTTTCAGCAGACTGCGTATTTCTTTATACTAGCAATTGGAACACAGAAAAACACTTTCTGGCTTGCTTGCAATGAGCACCAGAAAGACAGTTTTATTAACTGAACCGCACTCAGTATTCAAGACTGTCAAAGAACAACTTGTTTTCAGCAAACTGCATCTTTGCTTTTACAACCCGTTATGAAGCATAAAAACACTTTCGGGCTCGCTTGCAATGAAAGGCAGAAAGAGTTTTATTAGCTGAACTGCGCTCCATAAGAAAGACTGTCAGAGCACAGCTTGCTTTCAGCAGACTGCGTATTTGTTTATACTAACAATTGGAACACAGAAAAACACTTTCTGGCGTGTTTGCAATGAGCACCAGAAAGACAGTTTTATTAACTGAACCGCACTCAGTATTCAAGACTGTCAAAGAACAACTTGTTTTCAGCAAACTGCATCTTTGCTTTTACAATCCATTATGAAGCATAAAAACACTTTCGGGCTTGCTTGCAATGAAAGGCAGAAAGAGTTTTATTAGCTGAACTGCACTCCATAAGAAAGACTGTCAGAGCACAGCTTGCTTTCAGCAGACTGCTTATTTGTTTATACTAACAATTGGAACACAGAAAAACACTTTCTGGCTTGCTTGCAATGAGCACCAGAAAGACAGTTTTATTAACTGAACCGCACTCAGTATTCAAGACTGTCAAAGAACAACTTGTTTTCAGCAAACTGCATCTTTGCTTTTACAACCCATTATGAAGCATAAAAACACTTTCGGGCTCGCTTGCAATGAAAGGCAGAAAGAGTTTTATTAGCTGAACTGCGCTCCATAAGAAAGACTGTCAGAGCACAGCTTGCTTTCAGGAGACTGCGTATTTGTTTATACTAACAATTGGAACACAGAAAAACACTTTCTGGCGTGTTTGCAATGAGCACCAGAAAGACAGTTTTATTAACTGAACCGCACTCAGTATTCAAGACTGTCAAAGAACAACTTATTTTCAGCAAACTGCATCTTTGCTTTTACAACCCATTATGAAGCATAAAAACACTTTCGGGCTCGCTTGCAATGAAAGGCAGAAAGAGTTTTATTAGCTGAACTGCACTCCATAAGAAAGACTGTCAGAGCACAGCTTGCTTTCAGCAGACTGCTTATTTGTTTATACTAGCAATTGGAACACAGAAAAACACTTTCTGGCTTGCTTGCAATGAGCACCAGAAAGACAGTTTTATTAACTCAACTGCACTTAGTATTCAAGACTGTCAAAGAACAACTTGTTTTCAGCAAACTGCATCTTTGCTTTTACAGTCCATTATGAAGCATAAAAACACTTTCGGGCTCGCTTGCAATGAAAGGCAGAAAGTGTTTTATTAGCTGAACTGCACTCCATAAGAATGACTGTCAGAGCACAGCTTGCTTTCAGCAGACTGCGTATTTCTTTATACTAGCAATTGGAACACAGAAAAACACTTTCTGGCTTGCTTGCAATGAGCACCAGAAAGACAGTTTTATTAACTGAACCGCACTCAGTATTCAAGACTGTCAAAGAACAACTTGTTTTCAGCAAACTGCATCTTTGCTTTTACAACCCGTTATGAAGCATAAAAACACTTTCGGGCTCGCTTGCAATGAAAGGCAGAAAGAGTTTTATTAGCTGAACTGCGCTCCATAAGAAAGACTGTCAGAGCACAGCTTGCTTTCAGCAGACTGCGTATTTGTTTATACTAACAATTGGAACACAGAAAAACACTTTCTGGCGTGTTTGCAATGAGCACCAGAAAGACAGTTTTATTAACTGAACCGCACTCAGTGTTCAAGACTGTCAAAGAACAACTTGTTTTCAGCAAACTGCATCTTTGCTTTTACAACCCGTTATGAAGCATAAAAACACTTTCGGGCTCGCTTGCAATGAAAGGCAGAAAGAGTTTTATTAGCTGAACTGCACTCCATAAGAAAGACTGTCAGAGCACAGCTTGCTTTCAGCAGACTGCTTATTTGTTTATACTAGCAATTGGAACACAGAAAAACACTTTCTGGCTTGCTTGCAATGAGCACCAGAAAGACAGTTTTATTAACTCAACTGCACTTAGTATTCAAGACTGTCAAAGAACAACTTGTTTTCAGCAAACTGCATCTTTGCTTTTACAGTCCATTATGAAGCATAAAAACACTTTCGGGCTCGCTTGCAATGAAAGGCAGAAAGTGTTTTATTAGCTGAACTGCACTCCATAAGAATGACTGTCAGAGCACAGCTTGCTTTCAGCAGACTGCGTATTTCTTTATACTAGCAATTGGAACACAGAAAAACACTTTCTGGCTTGCTTGCAATGAGCACCAGAAAGACAGTTTTATTAACTGAACCGCACTCAGTATTCAAGACTGTCAAAGAACAACTTGTTTTCAGCAAACTGCATCTTTGCTTTTACAACCCGTTATGAAGCATAAAAACACTTTCGGGCTCGCTTGCAATGAAAGGCAGAAAGAGTTTTATTAGCTGAACTGCGCTCCATAAGAAAGACTGTCAGAGCACAGCTTGCTTTCAGCAGACTGCGTATTTGTTTATACTAACAATTGGAACACAGAAAAACACTTTCTGGCGTGTTTGCAATGAGCACCAGAAAGACAGTTTTATTAACTGAACCGCACTCAGTATTCAAGACTGTCAAAGAACAACTTGTTTTCAGCAAACTGCATCTTTGCTTTTACAATCCATTATGAAGCATAAAAACACTTTCGGGCTTGCTTGCAATGAAAGGCAGAAAGAGTTTTATTAGCTGAACTGCACTCCATAAGAAAGACTGTCAGAGCACAGCTTGCTTTCAGCAGACTGCTTATTTGTTTATACTAACAATTGGAACACAGAAAAACACTTTCTGGCTTGCTTGCAATGAGCACCAGAAAGACAGTTTTATTAACTCAACTGCACTTAGTATTCAAGACTGTCAAAGAACAACTTGTTTTCAGCAAACTGCATCTTTGCTTTTACAGTCCATTATGAAGCATAAAAACACTTTCGGGCTCGCTTGCAATGAAAGGCAGAAAGTGTTTTATTAGCTGAACTGCACTCCATAAGAATGACTGTCAGAGCACAGCTTGCTTTCAGCAGACTGCGTATTTCTTTATACTAGCAATTGGAACACAGAAAAACACTTTCTGGCTTGCTTGCAATGAGCACCAGAAAGACAGTTTTATTAACTGAACCGCACTCAGTATTCAAGACTGTCAAAGAACAACTTGTTTTCAGCAAACTGCATCTTTGCTTTTACAACCCGTTATGAAGCATAAAAACACTTTCGGGCTCGCTTGCAATGAAAGGCAGAAAGAGTTTTATTAGCTGAACTGCGCTCCATAAGAAAGACTGTCAGAGCACAGCTTGCTTTCAGCAAACTGCGTATTTGTTTATACTAACAATTGGAACACAGAAAAACACTTTCTGGCTTGCTTGCAATGAGCACCAGAAAGACAGTTTTATTAACTGAACCGCACTCAGTATTCAAGACTGTCAAAGAACAACTTGTTTTCAGCAAACTGCATCTTTGCTTTTACAACCCGTTATGAAGCATAAAAACACTTTCGGGCTCGCTTGCAATGAAAGGCAGAAAGAGTTTTATTAGCTGAACTGCGCTCCATAAGAAAGTCTGTCAGAGCACAGCTTGCTTTCAGCAGACTGCGTATTTGTTTATACTAACAATTGGAACACAGAAAAACACTTTCTGGCGTGTTTGCAATGAGCACCAGAAAGACAGTTTTATTAACTGAACCGCACTCAGTATTCAAGACTGTCAAAGAACAACTTGTTTTCAGCAAACTGCATCTTTGCTTTTACAACCCGTTATGAAGCATAAAAACACTTTCGGGCTCGCTTGCAATGAAAGGCAGAAAGAGTTTTATTAGCTGAACTGCGCTCCATAAGAAAGACTGTCAGAGCACAGCTTGCTTTCAGCAGACTGCGTATTTGTTTATACTAACAATTGGAACACAGAAAAACACTTTCTGGCGTGTTTGCAATGAGCACCAGAAAGACAGTTTTATTAACTGAACCGCACTCAGTATTCAAGACTGTCAAAGAACAACTTGTTTTCAGCAAACTGCATCTTTGCTTTTACAACCCGTTATGAAGCATAAAAACACTTTCGGGCTCGCTTGCAATGAAAGGCAGAAAGAGTTTTATTAGCTGAACTGCACTCCATAATAAAGACTGTCAGAGCACAGCTTGCTTTCAGCAGACTGCGTATTTCTTTATACCAGCAATTGGAACACAGAAAGACACTTTCTGGCGTGTTTGCAATGAGCACCAGAAAGACAGTTTTATTAACTGAACCGCACTCAGTGTTCAAGACTGTCAAAGAACAACTTGTTTTCAGCAAACTGCATCTTTGCTTTTACAACCCTTTATGAAGCATAAAAACACTTTCGGGCTCGCTTGCAATGAAAGGCAGAAAGAGTTTTATTAGCTGAACTGCACTCCATAAGAAAGACTGTCAGAGCACAGCTTGCTTTCAGCAGACTGCGTATTTCTTTATACTAGCAATTGGAACACAGAAAAACACTTTCTGGCTTGCTTGCAATGAGCACCAGAAAGACAGTTTTATTAACTGAACCGCACTCAGTATTCAAGACTGTCAAAGAACAACTTGTTTTCAGCAAACTGCATCTTTGCTTTTACAACCCATTATGAAGCATAAAAACACTTTCGGGCTCGCTTGCAATGAAAGGCAGAAAGAGTTTTATTAGCTGAACTGCGCTCCATAAGAAAGACTGTTAGAGAACAGCTTGTTTTCAGCAGACTGCGTATTTCTTTATACTAGCAATTGGAACACAGAAAAACACTTTCTGGCTTGCTTGCAATGAGCACCAGAAAGACAGTTTTATTAACTCAACTGCACTCAGTATTCAAGACTGTCAAAGAACAACTTGTTTTCAGCAAACTGCATCTTTGCTTTTACAACCCGTTATGAAGCATAAAAACACTTTCGGGCTCGCTTGCAATGAAAGGCAGAAAGAGTTTTATTAGCTGAACTGCGCTCCATAAGAAAGACTGTCAGAGCACAGCTTGCTTTCAGCAGACTGCGTATTTGTTTATACTAACAATTGGAACACAGAAAAACACTTTCTGGCGTGTTTGCAATGAGCACCAGAAAGACAGTTTTATTAACTGAACCGCACTCAGTATTCAAGACTGTCAAAGAACAACTTGTTTTCAGCAAACTGCATCTTTGCTTTTACAACCCGTTATGAAGCATAAAAACACTTTCGGGCTCGCTTGCAATGAAAGGCAGAAAGAGTTTTATTAGCTGAACTGCACTCCATAAGAAAGACTGTCAGAGCACAGCTTGCTTTCAGCAGACTGCGTATTTGTTTATACTAACAATTGGAACACAGAAAAACACTTTCTGGCGTGTTTGCAATGAGCACCAGAAAGACAGTTTTATTAACTGAACCGCACTCAGTATTCAAGACTGTCAAAGAACAACTTGTTTTCAGCAAACTGCATCTTTGCTTTTACAACCCGTTATGAAGCATAAAAACACTTTCGGGCTCGCTTGCAATGAAAGGCAGAAAGAGTTTTATTAGCTGAACTGCGCTCCATAAGAAAGACTGTCAGAGCACAGCTTGCTTTCAGCAGACTGCGTATTTGTTTATACTAACAATTGGAACACAGAAAAACACTTTCTGGCTTGCTTGCAATGAGCACCAGAAAGACAGTTTTATTAACTGAACCGCACTCAGTATTCAAGACTGTCAAAGAACAACTTGTTTTCAGCAAACTGCATCTTTGCTTTTACAACCCATTATGAAGCATAAAAACACTTTCGGGCTCGCTTGCAATGAAAGGCAGAAAGAGTTTTATTAGCTGAACTGCACTCCATAAGAAAGACTGTCAGAGCACAGCTTGCTTTCAGCAGAATGCATATTTGTTTATACTAACAAGTAGAACACAGAAAAACACTTTCTGGTTTGTTTGCAATGAGCACCAGAAAGACAGTTTTATTAACTGAACCGCACTCAGTATTCAAGACTGTCAAAGAACAACTTGTTTTCAGCAAACTGCATCTTTGCTTTTACAGTCCATTATGAAGCATAAAAACACTTTCGGGCTCGCTTGCAATGAAAGGCAGAAAGAGTTTTATTAGCTGAACTGCACTCCATAAGAAAGACTGTCAGAGAACAGCTTCTTTTCAGCAGACTGCGTATTTCTCTATACTAGCAATTGGAACACAGAAAAACACTTTCTGGCTTGCTTGCAATGAGCACCAGAAAGACAGTTTTATTAACTGAACTGCACTCAGTATTCAAGACTGTCAAAGAACAACTTGTTTTCAGCAAACTGCATCTTTGCTTTTACAACCCATAATGAAGCATAAAAACACTTTCGGGCTCGCTTGCAATGAAAGGCAGAAAGAGTTTTATTAGCTGAACTGCACTCCATAAGAAAGACTGTCAGAGCACAGCTTGCTTTCAGCAGACTGCGTATTTGTTTATACTAACAATTGGAACACAGAAAAACACTTTCTGGCTTGCTTGCAATGAGCACCAGAAAGACAGTTTTATTAACTGAACCGCACTCAGTATTCAAGACTGTCAAAGAACAACTTGTTTTCAGCAAACTGCATCTTTGCTTTTACAACCCATTATGAAGCATAAAAACACTTTCGGGCTCGCTTGCAATGAAAGGCAGAAAGAGTTTTATTAGCTGAACTGCACTCCATAAGAAAGACTGTCAGAGCACAGCTTGCTTTCAGCAGAATGCATATTTGTTTATACTAACAAGTAGAACACAGAAAAACACTTTCTGGTTTGTTTGCAATGAGCACCAGAAAGACAGTTTTATTAACTGAACCGCACTCAGTATTCAAGACTGTCAAAGAACAACTTGTTTTCAGCAAACTGCATCTTTGCTTTTACAACCCATTATGAAGCATAAAAACACTTTCGGGCTCGCTTGCAATGAAAGGCAGAAAGAGTTTTATTAGCTGAACTGCACTCCATAAGAAAGACTGTCAGAGCACAGCTTGCTTTCAGCAGAATGCATATTTGTTTATACTAACAAGTAGAACACAGAAAAACACTTTCTGGTTTGTTTGCAATGAGCACCAGAAAGACAGTTTTATTAACTGAACCGCACTCAGTATTCAAGACTGTCAAAGAACAACTTGTTTTCAGCAAACTGCATCTTTGCTTTTACAACCCGTTGTGAAGCATAAAAACACTTTCGGGCTCGCTTGCAATGAAAGGCAGAAAGAGTTTTATTAGCTGAACTGCACTCCATAAGAAAGACTGTCAGAGCACAGCTTGCTTTCAGCAGATTGCATATTTGTTTATACTAACAAGTAGAACACAGAAAAACACTTTCTGGTTTGTTTGCAATGAGCACCAGAAAGACAGTTTTATTAACTGAACCGCACTCAGTATTCAAGACTGTCAAAGAACAACTTGTTTTCAGCAAACTGCATCTTTGCTTTTACAGTCCATTATGAAGCATAAAAACACTTTCGGGCTCGCTTGCAATGAAAGGCAGAAAGAGTTTTATTAGCTGAACTGCACTCCATAAGAAAGACTGTCAGAGAACAGCTTGTTTTCAGCAGACTGCGTATTTCTCTATACTAGCAATTGGAACACAGAAAAACACTTTCTGGCTTGCTTGCAATGAGCACCAGAAAGACAGTTTTATTAACTGAACCGCACTCAGTATTCAAGACTGTCAAAGAACAACTTGTTTTCAGCAAACTGCATCTTTGCTTTTACAACCCGTTATGAAGCATAAAAACACTTTCGGGCTCGCTTGCAATGAAAGGCAGAAAGAGTTTTATTAGCTGAACTGCACTCCATAAGAAAGACTGTCAGAGCACAGCTTGCTTTCAGCAGACTGCGTATTTGTTTATACTAACAATTGGAACACAGAAAAACACTTTCTGGCGTGTTTGCAATGAGCACCAGAAAGACAGTTTTATTAACTGAACCGCACTCAGTATTCAAGACTGTCAAAGAACAACTTGTTTTCAGCAAACTGCATCTTTGCTTTTACAACCCGTTATGAAGCATAAAAACACTTTCGGGCTCGCTTGCAATGAAAGGCAGAAAGAGTTTTATTAGCTGAACTGCGCTCCATAAGAAAGACTGTCAGAGCACAGCTTGCTTTCAGCAGACTGCATATTTGTTTATACTAACAAGTAGAACACAGAAAAACACTTTCTGGTTTGTTTGCAATGAGCACCAGAAAGACAGTTTTATTAACTGAACCGCACTCAGTATTCAAGACTGTCAAAGAACAACTTGTTTTCAGCAAACTGCATCTTTGCTTTTACAGTCCATTATGAAGCATAAAAACACTTTCGGGCTCGCTTGCAATGAAAGGCAGAAAGAGTTTTATTAGCTGAACTGCACTCCATAAGAAAGACTGTCAGAGCACAACTTGCTTTCAGCAGACTGCTTATTTGTTTATACTAACAATTGGAACACAGAAAAACACTTTCTGGCTTGTTTGCAATGAGCACCAGAAAGACAGTTTTATTAACTGAACCGCACTCAGTATTCAAGACTGTCAAAGAACAACTTGTTTTCAGCAAACTGCATCTTTGCTTTTACAGTCCATTATGAAGCATAAAAACACTTTCGGGCTCGCTTGCAATGAAAGGCAGAAAGAGTTTTATTAGCTGAACTGCACTCCATAAGAAAGACTGTCAGAGAACAGCTTGTTTTCAGCAGACTGCGTATTTCTCTATACTAGCAATTGGAACACAGAAAAACACTTTCTGGCTTGCTTGCAATGAGCACCAGAAAGACAGTTTTATTAACTGAACCGCACTCAGTATTCAAGACTGTCAAAGAACAACTTGTTTTCAGCAAACTGCATCTTTGCTTTTACAACCCATTATGAAGCATAAAAACACTTTCGGGCTCGCTTGCAATGAAAGGCAGAAAGAGTTTTATTAGCTGAACTGCACTCCATAAGAAAGACTGTCAGAGCACAGCTTGCTTTCAGCAGAATGCATATTTGTTTATACTAACAAGTAGAACACAGAAAAACACTTTCTGGTTTGTTTGCAATGAGCACCAGAAAGACAGTTTTATTAACTGAACCGCACTCAGTATTCAAGACTGTCAAAGAACAACTTGTTTTCAGCAAACTGCATCTTTGCTTTTACAACCCATTACGAAGCATAAAAACACTTTCGGGCTCGCTTGCAATGAAAGGCAGAAAGAGTTTTATTAGCTGAACTGCACTCCATAAGAAAGACTGTCAGAGAACAGCTTGTTTTCAGCAGACTGCGTATTTCTCTATACTAGCAATTGGAACACAGAAAAACACTTTCTGGCTTGCTTGCAATGAGCACCAGAAAGACAGTTTTATTAACTGAACCGCACTCAGTATTCAAGACTGTCAAAGAACAACTTGTTTTCAGCAAACTGCATCTTTGCTTTTACAACCCATTATGAAGCATAAAAAAACTTTCGGGCTCGCTTGCAATGAAAGGCAGAAAGAGTTTTATTAGCTGAACTGCACTCCATAAGAAAGACTGTCAGAGCACAGCTTGCTTTCAGCAGAATGCATATTTGTTTATACTAACAAGTAGAACACAGAAAAACACTTTCTGGTTTGTTTGCAATGAGCACCAGAAAGACAGTTTTATTAACTGAACCGCACTCAGTATTCAAGACTGTCAAAGAACAACTTGTTTTCAGCAAACTGCATCTTTGCTTTTACAGTCCATTATGAAGCATAAAAACACTTTCGGGCTCGCTTGCCATGAAAGGCAGAAAGAGTTTTATTAGCTGAACTGCACTCCATAAGAAAGACTGTCAGAGCACAACTTGCTTTCAGCAGACTGCGTATTTGTTTATACTAACAATTGGAACACAGAAAAACGCAGAAAGAGTTTTATTAGCTGAACTGCACTCCATAAGAAAGACTGTCAGAGAACAGCTTGTTTTCAGCAGACTGCGTATTTCTCTATACTAGCAATTGGAACACAGAAAAACACTTTCTGGCTTGCTTGCAATGAGCACCAGAAAGACAGTTTTATTAACTGAACCGCACTCAGTATTCAAGACTGTCAAAGAACAACTTGTTTTCAGCAAACTGCATCTTTGCTTTTACAACCCGTTATGAAGCATAAAAACACTTTCGGGCTCGCTTGCAATGAAAGGCAGAAAGAGTTTTATTAGCTGAACTGCACTCCATAAGAAAGACTGTCAGAGCACAGCTTGCTTTCAGCAGACTGCGTATTTGTTTATACTAACAATTGGAACACAGAAAAACACTTTCTGGCGTGTTTGCAATGAGCACCAGAAAGACAGTTTTATTAACTGAACCGCACTCAGTATTCAAGACTGTCAAAGAACAACTTGTTTTCAGCAAACTGCATCTTTGCTTTTACAACCCGTTATGAAGCATAAAAACACTTTCGGGCTCGCTTGCAATGAAAGGCAGAAAGAGTTTTATTAGCTGAACTGCGCTCCATAAGAAAGACAGTCAGAGCACAGATTGCTTTCAGCAGACTGCATATTTGTTTATACTAACAATTGGAACACAGAAAAACACTTTCTGGCGTGTTTGCAATGAGCACCAGAAAGACAGTTTTATTAACTGAACCGCACTCAGTATTCAAGACTGTCAAAGAACAACTTGTTTTCAGCAAACTGCATCTTTGCTTTTACAGTCCATTATGAAGCATAAAAACACTTTCGGGCTCGCTTGCAATGAAAGGCAGAAAGAGTTTTATTAGCTGAACTGCACTCCATAAGAATGACTGTCAGAGCACAGCTTGCTTTCAGCAGACTGCGTATTTCTTTATACTAGCAATTGGAACACAGAAAAACACTTTCTGGCTTGCTTGCAATGAGCACCAGAAAGACAGTTTTATTAACTGAACCGCACTCAGTATTCAAGACTGTCAAAGAACAACTTGTTTTCAGCAAACTGCATCTTTGCTTTTACAACCCGTTATGAAGCATAAAAACACTTTCGGGCTCGCTTGCAATGAAAGGCAGAAAGAGTTTTATTAGCTGAACTGCACTCCATAAGAAAGACTGTCAGAGCACAGCTTGCTTTCAGCAGACTGCATATTTGTTTATACTATCAAGTAGAACACAGAAAAACACTTTCTGGTTTGTTTGCAATGAGCACCAGAAAGACAGTTTTATTAACTGAACCGCACTCAGTATTCAAGACTGTCAAAGAACAACTTGTTTTCAGCAAACTGCATCTTTGCTTTTACAACCCGTTATGAAGCATAAAAACACTTTCGGGCTCGCTTGCAATGAAAGGCAGAAAGAGTTTTATTAGCTGAACTGCACTCCATAAGAAAGACTGTCAGAGCACAGCTTGCTTTCAGCAGACTGCTTATTTGTTTATACTAGCAATTGGAACACAGAAAAACACTTTCTGGCTTGCTTGCAATGAGCACCAGAAAGACAGTTTTATTAACTCAACTGCACTTAGTATTCAAGACTGTCAAAGATAAACTTGTTTTCAGCAAACTGCATCTTTGCTTTTACAATCCATTATGAAGCATAAAAACACTTTCGGGCTTGCTTGCAATGAAAGGCAGAAAGAGTTTTATTAGCTGAACTGCGCTCCATAAGAAAGACTGTCAGAGCACAGCTTGCTTTCAGCAGACTGCGTATTTGTTTATACTAACAATTGGAACACAGAAAAACACTTTCTGGCGTGTTTGCAATGAGCACCAGAAAGACAGTTTTATTAACTGAACCGCACTCAGTATTCAAGACTGTCAAAGAACAACTTGTTTTCAGCAAACTGCATCTTTGCTTTTACAACCCGTTATGAAGCATAAAAACACTTTCGGGCTCGCTTGCAATGAAAGGCAGAAAGAGTTTTATTAGCTGAACTGCACTCCATAAGAAAGACTGTCAGAGCACAGCTTGCTTTCAGCAGACTGCTTATTTGTTTATACTAGCAATTGGAACACAGAAAAACACTTTCTGGCTTGCTTGCAATGAGCACCAGAAAGACAGTTTTATTAACTGAACCGCACTCAGTATTCAAGACTGTCAAAGAACAACTTGTTTTCAGCAAACTGCATCTTTGCTTTTACAATCCATTATGAAGCATAAAAACACTTTCAGGCTTGCTTGCAATGAAAGGCAGAAAGAGTTTTATTAGCTGAACTGCGCTCCATAAGAAAGACTGTCAGAGCACAGCTTGCTTTCAGCAGACTGCGTATTTGTTTATACTAACAATTGGAACACAGAAAAACACTTTCTGGCTTGTTTGCAATGAGCACCAGAAAGACAGTTTTATTAACTGAACCGCACTCAGTATTCAAGACTGTCAAAGAACAACTTGTTTTAAGCAAACTGCATCTTTGCTTTTACAGTCCATTATGAAGCATAAAAACACTTTCGGGCTCGCTTGCAATGAAAGGCAGAAAGAGTTTTATTAGCTGAACTGCACTCCATAAGAAAGACTGTCAGAGAACAGCTTGTTTTCAGCAGACTGCGTATTTCTCTATACTAGCAATTGGAACACAGAAAAACACTTTCTGGCTTGCTTGCAATGAGCACCAGAAAGACAGTTTTATTAACTGAACCGCACTCAGTATTCAAGACTGTCAAAGAACAACTTGTTTTCAGCAAACTGCATCTTTGCTTTTACAGTCCATTATGAAGCATAAAAACACTTTCGGGCTCGCTTGCAATGAAAGGCAGAAAGTGTTTTATTAGCTGAACTGCACTCCATAAGAATGACTGTCAGATCACAGCTTGCTTTCAGCAGACTGCGTATTTCTTTATACTAGCAATTGGAACACAGAAAAACACTTTCTGGCTTGCTTGCAATGAGCACCAGAAAGACAGTTTTATTAACTGAACCGCACTCAGTATTCAAGACTGTCAAAGAACAACTTGTTTTCAGCAAACTGCATCTTTGCTTTTACAACCCGTTATGAAGCATAAAAACACTTTCGGGCTCGCTTGCAATGAAAGGCAGAAAGAGTTTTATTAGCTGAACTGCGCTCCATAAGAAAGACTGTCAGAGCACAGCTTGCTTTCAGCAGACTGCGTATTTGTTTATACTAACAATTGGAACACAGAAAAACACTTTCTGGCGTGTTTGCAATGAGCACCAGAAAGACAGTTTTATTAACTGAACCGCACTCAGTATTCAAGACTGTCAAAGAACAACTTGTTTTCAGCAAACTGCATCTTTGCTTTTACAACCCATTATGAAGCATAAAAACACTTTCGGGCTCGCTTGCAATGAAAGGCAGAAAGAGTTTTATTAGCTGAACTGCACTCCATAAGAAAGACTCTCAGAGCACAGCTTGCTTTCAGCAGACTGCGTATTTCTTTATACTAGCAATTGGAACACAGAAAAACACTTTCTGGCTTGCTTGCAATGAGCACCAGAAAGACAGTTTTATTAACTGAACCGCACTCAGTATTCAAGACTGTCAAAGAACAACTTGTTTTCAGCAAACTGCATCTTTGCTTTTACAACCCATTATGAAGCATAAAAACACTTTCGGGCTTGCTTGCAATGAGCACCAGAAAGACAGTTTTATTAACTCAACTGCACTTAGTATTCAAGACTGTCAAAGAACAACTTGTTTTCAGCAAACTGCATCTTTGCTTTTACAGTCCATTATGAAGCATAAAAACACTTTCGGGCTCGCTTGCAATGAAAGGCAGAAAGTGTTTTATTAGCTGAACTGCACTCCATAAGAATGACTGTCAGAGCACAGCTTGCTTTCAGCAGACTGCGTATTTCTTTATACTAGCAATTGGAACACAGAAAAACACTTTCTGGCTTGCTTGCAATGAGCACCAGAAAGACAGTTTTATTAACTGAACCGCACTCAGTATTCAAGACTGTCAAAGAACAACTTGTTTTCAGCAAACTGCATCTTTGCTTTTACAACCCGTTATGAAGCATAAAAACACTTTCGGGCTCGCTTGCAATGAAAGGCAGAAAGAGTTTTATTAGCTGAACTGCGCTCCATAAGAAAGACTGTCAGAGCACAGCTTGCTTTCAGCAGACTGCGTATTTGTTTATACTAACAATTGGAACACAGAAAAACACTTTCTGGCGTGTTTGCAATGAGCACCAGAAAGACAGTTTTATTAACTGAACCGCACTCAGTATTCAAGACTGTCAAAGAACAACTTGTTTTCAGCAAACTGCATCTTTGCTTTTACAACCCATTATGAAGCATAAAAACACTTTCGGGCTCGCTTGCAATGAAAGGCAGAAAGAGTTTTATTAGCTTAACTGCACTCCATAAGAAAGACTGTCAGAGCACAGCTTGCTTTCAGCAGACTGCATATTTGTTTATACTAACAAGTAGAACACAGAAAAACACTTTCTGGTTTGTTTGCAATGAGCACCAGAAAGACAGTTTTATTAACTGAACCGCACTCAGTATTCAAGACTGTCAAAGAACAACTTGTTTTCAGCAAACTGCATCTTTGCTTTTACAACCCGTTATGAAGCATAAAAACACTTTCGGGCTCGCTTGCAATGAAAGGCAGAAAGAGTTTTATTAGCTGAACTGCACTCCATAAGAAAGACTGTCAGAGCACAGCTTGCTTTCAGCAGAATGCATATTTGTTTATACTAACAAGTAGAACACAGAAAAACACTTTCTTGTTTGTTTGCAATGAGCACCAGAAAGACAGTTTTATTAACTGAACCGCACTCAGTATTCAAGACTGTCAAAGAACAACTTGTTTTCAGCAAACTGCATCTTTGCTTTTACAGTCCATTATGAAGCATAAAAACACTTTCGGGCTCGCTTGCAATGAAAGGCAGAAAGAGTTTTATTAGCTGAACTGCACTCCATAAGAATGACTGTCAGAGCACAGCTTGCTTTCAGCAGACTGCGTATTTCTTTATACTAGCAATTGGAACACAGAAAAACACTTTCTGGCTTGCTTGCAATGAGCACCAGAAAGACAGTTTTATTAACTGAACCGCACTCAGTATTCAAGACTGTCAAAGAAAAACTTGTTTTCAGCAAACTGCATCTTTGCTTTTACAACCCGTTATGAAGCATAAAAACACTTTCGGGCTCGCTTGCAATGAAAGGCAGAAAGAGTTTTATTAGCTGAACTGCACTCCATAAGAAAGACTGTCAGAGCACAGCTTGCTTTCAGCAGACTGCATATTTGTTTATACTATCAAGTAGAACACAGAAAAACACTTTCTGGTTTGTTTGCAATGAGCACCAGAAAGACAGTTTTATTAACTGAACCGCACTCAGTATTCAAGACTGTCAAAGAACAACTTGTTTTCAGCAAACTGCATCTTTGCTTTTACAACCCGTTATGAAGCATAAAAACACTTTCGGGCTCGCTTGCAATGAAAGGCAGAAAGAGTTTTATTAGCTGAACTGCACTCCATAAGAAAGACTGTCAGAGCACAGCTTGCTTTCAGCAGACTGCTTATTTGTTTATACTAGCAATTGGAACACAGAAAAACACTTTCTGGCTTGCTTGCAATGAGCACCAGAAAGACAGTTTTATTAACTCAACTGCACTTAGTATTCAAGACTGTCAAAGATAAACTTGTTTTCAGCAAACTGCATCTTTGCTTTTACAATCCATTATGAAGCATAAAAACACTTTCGGGCTTGCTTGCAATGAAAGGCAGAAAGAGTTTTATTAGCTGAACTGCGCTCCATAAGAAAGACTGTCAGAGCACAGCTTGCTTTCAGCAGACTGCGTATTTGTTTATACTAACAATTGGAACACAGAAAAACACTTTCTGGCGTGTTTGCAATGAGCACCAGAAAGACAGTTTTATTAACTGAACCGCACTCAGTATTCAAGACTGTCAAAGAACAACTTGTTTTCAGCAAACTGCATCTTTGCTTTTACAACCCGTTATGAAGCATAAAAACACTTTCGGGCTCGCTTGCAATGAAAGGCAGAAAGAGTTTTATTAGCTGAACTGCACTCCATAAGAAAGACTGTCAGAGCACAGCTTGCTTTCAGCAGACTGCTTATTTGTTTATACTAGCAATTGGAACACAGAAAAACACTTTCTGGCTTGCTTGCAATGAGCACCAGAAAGACAGTTTTATTAACTGAACCGCACTCAGTATTCAAGACTGTCAAAGAACAACTTGTTTTCAGCAAACTGCATCTTTGCTTTTACAATCCATTATGAAGCATAAAAACACTTTCGGGCTTGCTTGCAATGAAAGGCAGAAAGAGTTTTATTAGCTGAACTGCGCTCCATAAGAAAGACTGTCAGAGCACAGCTTGCTTTCAGCAGACTGCGTATTTGTTTATACTAACAATTGGAACACAGAAAAACACTTTCTGGCTTGTTTGCAATGAGCACCAGAAAGACAGTTTTATTAACTGAACCGCACTCAGTATTCAAGACTGTCAAAGAACAACTTGTTTTCAGCAAACTGCATCTTTGCTTTTACAGTCCATTATGAAGCATAAAAACACTTTCGGGCTCGCTTGCAATGAAAGGCAGAAAGAGTTTTATTAGCTGAACTGCACTCCATAAGAATGACTGTCAGAGCACAGCTTGCTTTCAGCAGACTGCGTATTTCTTTATACTAGCAATTGGAACACAGAAAAACACTTTCTGGCTTGCTTGCAATGAGCACCAGAAAGACGGTTTTATTAACTGAACCGCACTCAGTATTCAAGACTGTCAAAGAACAACTTGTTTTCAGCAAACTGCATCTTTGCTTTTACAACCCGTTATGAAGCATAAAAACACTTTCGGGCTCGCTTGCAATGAAAGGCAGAAAGAGTTTTATTAGCTGAACTGCACTCCATAAGAAAGACTGTCAGAGCACAGCTTGCTTTCAGCAGACTGCATATTTGTTTATACTATCAAGTAGAACACAGAAAAACACTTTCTGGTTTGTTTGCAATGAGCACCAGAAAGACAGTTTTATTAACTGAACCGCACTCAGTATTCAAGACTGTCAAAGAACAACTTGTTTTCAGCAAACTGCATCTTTGCTTTTACAACCCGTTATGAAGCATAAAAACACTTTCGGGCTCGCTTGCAATGAAAGGCAGAAAGAGTTTTATTAGCTGAACTGCACTCCATAAGAAAGACTGTCAGAGCACAGCTTGCTTTCAGCAGACTGCTTATTTGTTTATACTAGCAATTGGAACACAGAAAAACACTTTCTGGCTTGCTTGCAATGAGCACCAGAAAGACAGTTTTATTAACTCAACTGCACTTAGTATTCAAGACTGTCAAAGATAAACTTGTTTTCAGCAAACTGCATCTTTGCTTTTACAATCCATTATGAAGCATAAAAACACTTTCGGGCTTGCTTGCAATGAAAGGCAGAAAGAGTTTTATTAGCTGAACTGCGCTCCATAAGAAAGACTGTCAGAGCACAGCTTGCTTTCAGCAGACTGCGTATTTGTTTATACTAACAATTGGAACACAGAAAAACACTTTCTGGCGTGTTTGCAATGAGCACCAGAAAGACAGTTTTATTAACTGAACCGCACTCAGTATTCAAGACTGTCAAAGAACAACTTGTTTTCAGCAAACTGCATCTTTGCTTTTACAACCCGTTATGAAGCATAAAAACACTTTCGGGCTCGCTTGCAATGAAAGGCAGAAAGAGTTTTATTAGCTGAACTGCACTCCATAAGAAAGACTGTCAGAGCACAGCTTGCTTTCAGCAGACTGCTTATTTGTTTATACTAGCAATTGGAACACAGAAAAACACTTTCTGGCTTGCTTGCAATGAGCACCAGAAAGACAGTTTTATTAACTGAACCGCACTCAGTATTCAAGACTGTCAAAGAACAACTTGTTTTCAGCAAACTGCATCTTTGCTTTTACAATCCATTATGAAGCATAAAAACACTTTCGGGCTTGCTTGCAATGAAAGGCAGAAAGAGTTTTATTAGCTGAACTGCGCTCCATAAGAAAGACTGTCAGAGCACAGCTTGCTTTCAGCAGACTGCGTATTTGTTTATACTAACAATTGGAACACAGAAAAACACTTTCTGGCTTGTTTGCAATGAGCACCAGAAAGACAGTTTTATTAACTGAACCGCACTCAGTATTCAAGACTGTCAAAGAACAACTTGTTTTCAGCAAACTGCATCTTTGCTTTTACAGTCCATTATGAAGCATAAAAACACTTTCGGGCTCGCTTGCAATGAAAGGCAGAAAGAGTTTTATTAGCTGAACTGCACTCCATAAGAATGACTGTCAGAGCACAGCTTGCTTTCAGCAGACTGCGTATTTCTTTATACTAGCAATTGGAACACAGAAAAACACTTTCTGGCTTGCTTGCAATGAGCACCAGAAAGACGGTTTTATTAACTGAACCGCACTCAGTATTCAAGACTGTCAAAGAACAACTTGTTTTCAGCAAACTGCATCTTTGCTTTTACAACCCGTTATGAAGCATAAAAACACTTTCGGGCTCGCTTGCAATGAAAGGCAGAAAGAGTTTTATTAGCTGAACTGCACTCCATAAGAAAGACTGTCAGAGCACAGCTTGCTTTCAGCAGACTGCATATTTGTTTATACTATCAAGTAGAACACAGAAAAACACTTTCTGGTTTGTTTGCAATGAGCACCAGAAAGACAGTTTTATTAACTGAACCGCACTCAGTATTCAAGACTGTCAAAGAACAACTTGTTTTCAGCAAACTGCATCTTTGCTTTTACAACCCGTTATGAAGCATAAAAACACTTTCGGGCTCGCTTGCAATGAAAGGCAGAAAGAGTTTTATTAGCTGAACTGCACTCCATAAGAAAGACTGTCAGAGCACAGCTTGCTTTCAGCAGACTGCTTATTTGTTTATACTAGCAATTGGAACACAGAAAAACACTTTCTGGCTTGCTTGCAATGAGCACCAGAAAGACAGTTTTATTAACTCAACTGCACTTAGTATTCAAGACTGTCAAAGATAAACTTGTTTTCAGCAAACTGCATCTTTGCTTTTACAATCCATTATGAAGCATAAAAACACTTTCGGGCTTGCTTGCAATGAAAGGCAGAAAGAGTTTTATTAGCTGAACTGCGCTCCATAAGAAAGACTGTCAGAGCACAGCTTGCTTTCAGCAGACTGCGTATTTGTTTATACTAACAATTGGAACACAGAAAAACACTTTCTGGCGTGTTTGCAATGAGCACCAGAAAGACAGTTTTATTAACTGAACCGCACTCAGTATTCAAGACTGTCAAAGAACAACTTGTTTTCAGCAAACTGCATCTTTGCTTTTACAACCCGTTATGAAGCATAAAAACACTTTCGGGCTCGCTTGCAATGAAAGGCAGAAAGAGTTTTATTAGCTGAACTGCACTCCATAAGAAAGACTGTCAGAGCACAGCTTGCTTTCAGCAGACTGCTTATTTGTTTATACTAGCAATTGGAACACAGAAAAACACTTTCTGGCTTGCTTGCAATGAGCACCAGAAAGACAGTTTTATTAACTGAACCGCACTCAGTATTCAAGACTGTCAAAGAACAACTTGTTTTCAGCAAACTGCATCTTTGCTTTTACAATCCATTATGAAGCATAAAAACACTTTCGGGCTTGCTTGCAATGAAAGGCAGAAAGAGTTTTATTAGCTGAACTGCGCTCCATAAGAAAGACTGTCAGAGCACAGCTTGCTTTCAGCAGACTGCGTATTTGTTTATACTAACAATTGGAACACAGAAAAACACTTTCTGGCGTGTTTGCAATGAGCACCAGAAAGACAGTTTTATTAACTGAACCGCACTCAGTATTCAAGACTGTCAAAGAACAACTTGTTTTCAGCAAACTGCATCTTTGCTTTTACAGTCCATTATGAAGCATAAAAACACTTTCGGGCTCGCTTGCAATGAAAGGCAGAAAGAGTTTTATTAGCTGAACTGCACTCCATAAGAAAGACTGTCAGAGAACAGCTTGTTTTCAGCAGACTGCGTATTTCTCTATACTAGCAATTGGAACACAGAAAAACACTTTCTGGCTTGCTTGCAATGAGCACCAGAAAGACAGTTTTATTAACTGAACCGCACTCAGTATTCAAGACTGTCAAAGAACAACTTGTTTTCAGCAAACTGCATCTTTGCTTTTACAACCCGTTATGAAGCATAAAAACACTTTCGGGCTCGCTTGCAATGAAAGGCAGAAAGAGTTTTATTAGCTGAACTGCACTCCATAAGAAAGACTGTCAGAGCACAGCTTGCTTTCAGCAGACTGCTTATTTGTTTATACTAGCAATTGGAACACAGAAAAACACTTTCTGGCTTGCTTGCAATGAGCACCAGAAAGACAGTTTTATTAACTCAACTGCACTTAGTATTCAAGACTGTCAAAGAACAACTTGTTTTCAGCAAACTGCATCTTTGCTTTTACAGTCCATTATGAAGCATAAAAACACTTTCGGGCTCGCTTGCAATGAAAGGCAGAAAGTGTTTTATTAGCTGAACTGCACTCCATAAGAATGACTGTCAGATCACAGCTTGCTTTCAGCAGACTGCGTATTTCTTTATACTAGCAATTGGAACACAGAAAAACACTTTCTGGCTTGCTTGCAATGAGCACCAGAAAGACAGTTTTATTAACTGAACCGCACTCAGTATTCAAGACTGTCAAAGAACAACTTGTTTTCAGCAAACTGCATCTTTGCTTTTACAACCCGTTATGAAGCATAAAAACACTTTCGGGCTCGCTTGCAATGAAAGGCAGAAAGAGTTTTATTAGCTGAACTGCGCTCCATAAGAAAGACTGTCAGAGCACAGCTTGCTTTCAGCAGACTGCGTATTTGTTTATACTAACAATTGGAACACAGAAAAACACTTTCTGGCGTGTTTGCAATGAGCACCAGAAAGACAGTTTTATTAACTGAACCGCACTCAGTATTCAAGACTGTCAAAGAACAACTTGTTTTCAGCAAACTGCATCTTTGCTTTTACAACCCATTATGAAGCATAAAAACACTTTCGGGCTCGCTTGCAATGAAAGGCAGAAAGAGTTTTATTAGCTGAACTGCACTCCATAAGAAAGACTGTCAGAGCACAGCTTGCTTTCAGCAGACTGCGTATTTCTTTATACTAGCAATTGGAACACAGAAAAACACTTTCTGGCTTGCTTGCAATGAGCACCAGAAAGACAGTTTTATTAACTGAACCGCACTCAGTATTCAAGACTGTCAAAGAACAACTTGTTTTCAGCAAACTGCATCTTTGCTTTTACAACCCATTATGAAGCATAAAAACACTTTCGGGCTTGCTTGCAATGAGCACCAGAAAGACAGTTTTATTAACTCAACTGCACTTAGTATTCAAGACTGTCAAAGAACAACTTGTTTTCAGCAAACTGCATCTTTGCTTTTACAGTCCATTATGAAGCATAAAAACACTTTCGGGCTCGCTTGCAATGAAAGGCAGAAAGTGTTTTATTAGCTGAACTGCACTCCATAAGAATGACTGTCAGAGCACAGCTTGCTTTCAGCAGACTGCGTATTTCTTTATACTAGCAATTGGAACACAGAAAAACACTTTCTGGCTTGCTTGCAATGAGCACCAGAAAGACAGTTTTATTAACTGAACCGCACTCAGTATTCAAGACTGTCAAAGAACAACTTGTTTTCAGCAAACTGCATCTTTGCTTTTACAACCCGTTATGAAGCATAAAAACACTTTCGGGCTCGCTTGCAATGAAAGGCAGAAAGAGTTTTATTAGCTGAACTGCGCTCCATAAGAAAGACTGTCAGAGCACAGCTTGCTTTCAGCAGACTGCGTATTTGTTTATACTAACAATTGGAACACAGAAAAACACTTTCTGGCGTGTTTGCAATGAGCACCAGAAAGAAAGTTTTATTAACTGAACCGCACTCAGTATTCAAGACTGTCAAAGAACAACTTGTTTTCAGCAAACTGCATCTTTGCTTTTACAACCCATTATGAAGCATAAAAACACTTTCGGGCTCGCTTGCAATGAAAGGCAGAAAGAGTTTTATTAGCTGAACTGCACTCCATAAGAAAGACTGTCAGAGCACAGCTTGCTTTCAGCAGACTGCGTATTTCTTTATACTAGCAATTGGAACACAGAAAAACACTTTCTGGCTTGCTTGCAATGAGCACCAGAAAGACAGTTTTATTAACTGAACCGCACTCAGTATTCAAGACTGTCAAAGAACAACTTGTTTTCAGCAAACTGCATCTTTGCTTTTACAACCCATTATGAAGCATAAAAACACTTTCGGGCTCGCTTGCAATGAAAGGCAGAAAGAGTTTTATTAGCTGAACTGCACTCCATAAGAAAGACTGTCAGAGCACAGCTTGCTTTCAGCAGAATGCATATTTGTTTATACTAACAAGTAGAACACAGAAAAACACTTTCTTGTTTGTTTGCAATGAGCACCAGAAAGACAGTTTTATTAACTGAACCGCACTCAGTATTCAAGACTGTCAAAGAACAACTTGTTTTCAGCAAACTGCATCTTTGCTTTTACAGTCCATTATGAAGCATAAAAACACTTTCGGGCTCGCTTGCAATGAAAGGCAGAAAGAGTTTTATTAGCTGAACTGCACTCCATAAGAATGACTGTCAGAGCACAGCTTGCTTTCAGCAGACTGCGTATCTCTTTATACTAGCAATTGGAACACAGAAAAACACTTTCTGGCTTGCTTGCAATGAGCACCAGAAAGACAGTTTTATTAACTGAACCGCACTCAGTATTCAAGACTGTCAAAGAACAACTTGTTTTCAGCAAACTGCATCTTTGCTTTTACAGTCCATTATGAAGCATAAAAACACTTTCGGGCTCGCTTGCAATGAAAGGCAGAAAGAGTTTTATTAGCTGAACTGCACTCCATAAGAATGACTGTCAGAGCACAGCTTGCTTTCAGCAGACTGCGTATTTCTTTATACTAGCAATTGGAACACAGAAAAACACTTTCTGGCTTGCTTGCAATGAGCACCAGAAAGACAGTTTTATTAACTGAACCGCACTCAGTATTCAAGACTGTCAAAGAACAACTTGTTTTCAGCAAACTGCATCTTTGCTTTTACAACCCGTTATGAAGCATAAAAACACTTTCGGGCTCGCTTGCAATGAAAGGCAGAAAGAGTTTTATTAGCTGAACTGCACTCCATAAGAAAGACTGTCAGAGCACAGCTTGCTTTCAGCAGACTGCATATTTGTTTATACTATCAAGTAGAACACAGAAAAACACTTTCTGGATTGTTTGCAATGAGCACCAGAAAGACAGTTTTATTAACTGAACCGCACTCAGTATTCAAGACTGTCAAAGAACAACTTGTTTTCAGCAAACTGCATCTTTGCTTTTACAACCCGTTATGAAGCATAAAAACACTTTCGGGCTCGCTTGCAATGAAAGGCAGAAAGAGTTTTATTAGCTGAACTGCACTCCATAAGAAAGACTGTCAGAGCACAGCTTGCTTTCAGCAGACTGCTTATTTGTTTATACTAGCAATTGGAACACAGAAAAACACTTTCTGGCTTGCTTGCAATGAGCACCAGAAAGACAGTTTTATTAACTGAACCGCACTCAGTATTCAAGACTGTCAAAGAACAACTTGTTTTCAGCAAACTGCATCTTTGCTTTTACAATCCATTATGAAGCATAAAAACACTTTCGGGCTTGCTTGCAATGAAAGGCAGAAAGAGTTTTATTAGCTGAACTGCGCTCCATAAGAAAGACTGTCAGAGCACAGCTTGCTTTCAGCAGACTGCGTATTTGTTTATACTAACAATTGGAACACAGAAAAACACTTTCTGGCGTGTTTGCAATGAGCACCAGAAAGACAGTTTTATTAATTGAACCGCACTCAGTATTCAAGACTGTCAAAGAACAACTTGTTTTCAGCAAACTGCATCTTTGCTTTTACAACCCATTATGAAGCATAAAAACACTTTCGGGCTCGCTTGCAATGAAAGGCAGAAAGAGTTTTATTAGCTGAACTGCGCTCCATAAGAAAGACTGTCAGAGCACAGCTTGCTTTCAGGAGACTGCGTATTTGTTTATACTAACAATTGGAACACAGAAAAACACTTTCTGGCGTGTTTGCAATGAGCACCAGAAAGACAGTTTTATTAACTGAACCGCACTCAGTATTCAAGACTGTCAAAGAACAACTTGTTTTCAGCAAACTGCATCTTTGCTTTTACAACCCGTTATGAAGCATAACAACACTTTCGGGCTCGCTTGCAATGAAAGGCAGAAAGAGTTTTATTAGCTGAACTGCACTCCATAAGAAAGACTGTCAGAGCACAGCTTGCTTTCAGCAGACTGCGTATTTCTTTATACTAGCAATTGGAACACAGAAAAACACTTTCTGGTTTGTTTGCAATGAGCACCAGAAAGACAGTTTTATTAACTGAACCGCACTCAGTATTCAAGACTGTCAAAGAACAACTTGTTTTCAGCAAACTGCATCTTTGCTTTTACAACCCGTTATGAAGCATAAAAACACTTTCGGGCTCGCTTGCAATGAAAGGCAGAAAGAGTTTTATTAGCTGAACTGCACTCCATAAGAAAGACTGTCAGAGCACAGCTTGCTTTCAGCAGAATGCATATTTGTTTATACTAACAAGTAGAACACAGAAAAACACTTTCTTGTTTGTTTGCAATGAGCACCAGAAAGACAGTTTTATTAACTGAACCGCACTCAGTATTCAAGACTGTCAAAGAACAACTTGTTTTCAGCAAACTGCATCTTTGCTTTTACAACCCGTTATGAAGCATAAAAACACTTTCGGGCTAGCTTGCAATGAAAGGCAGAAAGAGTTTTATTAGCTGAACTGCACTCCATAAGAAAGACTGTCAGAGCACAGCTTGCTTTCAGCAGACTGCATATTTGTTTATACTATCAAGTAGAACACAGAAAAACACTTTCTGGTTTGTTTGCAATGAGCACCAGAAAGACAGTTTTATTAACTGAACCGCACTCAGTATTCAAGACTGTCAAAGAACAACTTGTTTTCAGCAAACTGCATCTTTGCTTTTACAACCCGTTATGAAGCATAAAAACACTTTCGGGCTCGCTTGCAATGAAAGGCAGAAAGAGTTTTATTAGCTGAACTGCGCTCCATAAGAAAGACTGTCAGAGCACAGCTTGCTTTCAGCAGACTGCGTATTTGTTTATACTAACAATTGGAACACAGAAAAACACTTTCTGGCGTGTTTGCAATGAGCACCAGAAAGACAGTTTTATTAACTGAACCGCACTCAGTATTCAAGACTGTCAAAGAACAACTTGTTTTCAGCAAACTGCATCTTTGCTTTTACAACCCGTTATGAAGCATAAAAACACTTTCGGGCTCGCTTGCAATGAAAGGCAGAAAGAGTTTTATTAGCTGAACTGCGCTCCATAAGAAAGACTGTCAGAGCACAGCTTGCTTTCAGCAGACTGCGTATTTGTTTATACTAACAATTGGAACACAGAAAAACACTTTCTGGCGTGTTTGCAATGAGCACCAGAAAGACAGTTTTATTAACTGAACCGCACTCAGTATTCAAGACTGTCAAAGAACAACTTGTTTTCAGCAAACTGCATCTTTGCTTTTACAACCCGTTATGAAGCATAAAAACACTTTCGGGCTCGCTTGCAATAAAAGGCAGAAAGAGTTTTATTAGCTGAACTGCACTCCATAAGAAAGACTGTCAGAGCACAGCTTGCTTTCAGCAGACTGCTTATTTGTTTATACTAGCAATTGGAACACAGAAAAACACTTTCTGGCTTGCTTGCAATGAGCACCAGAAAGACAGTTTTATTAACTGAACCGCACTCAGTATTCAAGACTGTCAAAGAACAACTTGTTTTGAGCAAACTGCATCTTTGCTTTTACAATCCATTATGAAGCATAAAAACACTTTCGGGCTTGCTTGCAATGAAAGGCAGAAAGAGTTTTATTAGCTGAACTGCGCTCCATAAGAAAGACTGTCAGAGCACAGCTTGCTTTCAGCAGACTGCGTATTTGTTTATACTAACAATTGGAACACAGAAAAACACTTTCTGGCGTGTTTGCAATGAGCACCAGAAAGACAGTTTTATTAACTGAACCGCACTCAGTATTCAAGACTGTCAAAGAACAACTTGTTTTCAGCAAACTGCATCTTTGCTTTTACAACCCATTATGAAGCATAAAAACACTTTCGGGCTCGCTTGCAATGAAAGGCAGAAAGAGTTTTATTAGCTGAACTGCGCTCCATAAGAAAGACTGTCAGAGCACAGCTTGCTTTCAGGAGACTGCGTATTTGTTTATACTAACAATTGGAACACAGAAAAACACTTTCTGGCGTGTTTGCAATGAGCACCAGAAAGACAGTTTTATTAACTGAACCGCACTCAGTATTCAAGACTGTCAAAGAACAACTTGTTTTCAGCAAACTGCATCTTTGCTTTTACAACCCGTTATGAAGCATAACAACACTTTCGGGCTCGCTTGCAATGAAAGGCAGAAAGAGTTTTATTAGCTGAACTGCACTCCATAAGAAAGACTGTCAGAGCACAGCTTGCTTTCAGCAGACTGCGTATTTCTTTATACTAGCAATTGGAACACAGAAAAACACTTTCTGGTTTGTTTGCAATGAGCACCAGAAAGACAGTTTTATTAACTGAACCGCACTCAGTATTCAAGACTGTCAAAGAACAACTTGTTTTCAGCAAACTGCATCTTTGCTTTTACAACCCGTTATGAAGCATAAAAACACTTTCGGGCTCGCTTGCAATGAAAGGCAGAAAGAGTTTTATTAGCTGAACTGCACTCCATAAGAAAGACTGTCAGAGCACAGCTTGCTTTCAGCAGAATGCATATTTGTTTATACTAACAAGTAGAACACAGAAAAACACTTTCTTGTTTGTTTGCAATGAGCACCAGAAAGACAGTTTTATTAACTGAACCGCACTCAGTATTCAAGACTGTCAAAGAACAACTTGTTTTCAGCAAACTGCATCTTTGCTTTTACAGTCCATTATGAAGCATAAAAACACTTTCGGGCTCGCTTGCAATGAAAGGCAGAAAGAGTTTTATTAGCTGAACTGCACTCCATAAGAATGACTGTCAGAGCACAGCTTGCTTTCAGCAGACTGCGTATTTCTTTATACTAGCAATTGGAACACAGAAAAACACTTTCTGGCTTGCTTGCAATGAGCACCAGAAAGACAGTTTTATTAACTGAACCGCACTCAGTATTCAAGACTGTCAAAGAACAACTTGTTTTCAGCAAACTGCATCTTTGCTTTTACAACCCGTTATGAAGCATAAAAACACTTTCGGGCTCGCTTGCAATGAAAGGCAGAAAGAGTTTTATTAGCTGAACTGCACTCCATAAGAAAGACTGTCAGAGCACAGCTTGCTTTCAGCAGACTGCATATTTGTTTATACTATCAAGTAGAACACAGAAAAACACTTTCTGGTTTGTTTGCAATGAGCACCAGAAAGACAGTTTTATTAACTGAACCGCACTCAGTATTCAAGACTGTCAAAGAACAACTTGTTTTCAGCAAACTGCATCTTTGCTTTTACAACCCGTTATGAAGCATAAAAACACTTTCGGGCTCGCTTGCAATGAAAGGCAGAAAGAGTTTTATTAGCTGAACTGCACTCCATAAGAAAGACTGTCAGAGCACAGCTTGCTTTCAGCAGACTGCTTATTTGTTTATACTAGCAATTGGAACACAGAAAAACACTTTCTGGCTTGCTTGCAATGAGCACCAGAAAGACAGTTTTATTAACTCAACTGCACTTAGTATTCAAGACTGTCAAAGATAAACTTGTTTTCAGCAAACTGCATCTTTGCTTTTACAATCCATTATGAAGCATAAAAACTCTTTCGGGCTTGCTTGCAATGAAAGGCAGAAAGAGTTTTATTAGCTGAACTGCGCTCCATAAGAAAGACTGTCAGAGCACAGCTTGCTTTCAGCAGACTGCGTATTTGTTTATACTAACAATTGGAACACAGAAAAACACTTTCTGGCGTGTTTGCAATGAGCACCAGAAAGACAGTTTTATTAACTGAACCGCACTCAGTATTCAAGACTGTCAAAGAACAACTTGTTTTCAGCAAACTGCATCTTTGCTTTTACAACCCGTTATGAAGCATAAAAACACTTTCGGGCTCGCTTGCAATGAAAGGCAGAAAGAGTTTTATTAGCTGAACTGCACTCCATAAGAAAGACTGTCAGAGCACAGCTTGCTTTCAGCAGACTGCTTATTTGTTTATACTAGCAATTGGAACACAGAAAAACACTTTCTGGCTTGCTTGCAATGAGCACCAGAAAGACAGTTTTATTAACTGAACCGCACTCAGTATTCAAGACTGTCAAAGAACAACTTGTTTTCAGCAAACTGCATCTTTGCTTTTACAATCCATTATGAAGCATAAAAACACTTTCGGGCTTGCTTGCAATGAAAGGCAGAAAGAGTTTTATTAGCTGAACTGCGCTCCATAAGAAAGACTGTCAGAGCACAGCTTGCTTTCAGCAGACTGCGTATTTGTTTATACTAACAATTGGAACACAGAAAAACACTTTCTGGCGTGTTTGCAATGAGCACCAGAAAGACAGTTTTATTAACTGAACCGCACTCAGTATTCAAGACTGTCAAAGAACAACTTGTTTTCAGCAAACTGCATCTTTGCTTTTACAACCCATTATGAAGCATAAAAACACTTTCGGGCTCGCTTGCAATGAAAGGCAGAAAGAGTTTTATTAGCTGAACTGCGCTCCATAAGAAAGACTGTCAGAGCACAGCTTGCTTTCAGGAGATTGCGTATTTGTTTATACTAACAATTGGAACACAGAAAAACACTTTCTGGCGTGTTTGCAATGAGCACCAGAAAGACAGTTTTATTAACTGAACCGCACTCAGTATTCAAGACTGTCAAAGAACAACTTGTTTTCAGCAAACTGCATCTTTGCTTTTACAACCCGTTATGAAGCATAACAACACTTTCGGGCTCGCTTGCAATGAAAGGCAGAAAGAGTTTTATTAGCTGAACTGCACTCCATAAGAAAGACTGTCAGAGCACAGCTTGCTTTCAGCAGACTGCGTATTTCTTTATACTAGCAATTGGAACACAGAAAAACACTTTCTGGTTTGTTTGCAATGAGCACCAGAAAGACAGTTTTATTAACTGAACCGCACTCAGTATTCAAGACTGTCAAAGAACAACTTGTTTTCAGCAAACTGCATCTTTGCTTTTACAGTCCATTATGAAGCATAAAAACACTTTCGGGCTCGCTTGCAATGAAAGGCAGAAAGAGTTTTATTAGCTGAACTGCACTCCATAAGAATGACTGTCAGAGCACAGCTTGCTTTCAGCAGACTGCATATTTGTTTATACTAACAAGTAGAACACAGAAAAACACTTTCTGGTTTGTTTGCAATGAGCACCAGAAAGACAGTTTTATTAACTGAACCGCACTCAGTATTCAAGACTGTCAAAGAACAACTTGTTTTCAGCAAACTGCATCTTTGCTTTTACAACCCGTTATGAAGCATAAAAACACTTTCGGGCTCGCTTGCAATGAAAGGCAGAAAGAGTTTTATTAGCTGAACTGCACTCCATAAGAAAGACTGTCAGAGCACAGCTTGCTTTCAGCAGACTGCTTATTTGTTTATACTAGCAATTGGAACACAGAAAAACACTTTCTGGCTTGCTTGCAATGAGCACCAGAAAGACAGTTTTATTAACTGAACCGCACTCAGTATTCAAGACTGTCAAAGATAAACTTGTTTTCAGCAAACTGCATCTTTGCTTTTACAACCCATTATGAAGCATGAAAACACTTTCGGGCTTGCTTGCAATGAAAGGCAGAAAGAGTTTTATTAGCTGAACTGCGCTCCATAAGAAAGACTGTCAGAGCACAGCTTGCTTTCAGCAGACTGCGTATTTGTTTATACTAACAATTGGAACACAGAAAAACACTTTCTGGCGTGTTTGCAATGAGCACCAGAAAGACAGTTTTATTAACTGAACCGCACTCAGTATTCAAGACTGTCAAAGAACAACTTGTTTTCAGCAAACTGCATCTTTGCTTTTACAACCCATTATGAAGCATAAAAACACTTTCGGGCTCGCTTGCAATGAAAGGCAGAAAGAGTTTTATTAGCTGAACTGCGCTCCATAAGAAAGACTGTCAGAGCACAGCTTGCTTTCAGGAGACTGCGTATTTGTTTATACTAACAATTGGAACACAGAAAAACACTTTCTGGCGTGTTTGCAATGAGCACCAGAAAGACAGTTTTATTAACTGAACCGCACTCAGTATTCAAGACTGTCAAAGAACAACTTGTTTTCAGCAAACTGCATCTTTGCTTTTACAACCCGTTATGAAGCATAAAAACACTTTCGGGCTCGCTTGCAATGAAAGGCAGAAAGAGTTTTATTAGCTGAACTGCACTCCATAAGAAAGACTGTCAGAGCACAGCTTGCTTTCAGCAGAATGCATATTTGTTTATACTAACAAGTAGAACACAGAAAAACACTTTCTTGTTTGTTTGCAATGAGCACCAGAAAGACAGTTTTATTAACTGAACCGCACTCAGTATTCAAGACTGTCAAAGAACAACTTGTTTTCAGCAAACTGCATCTTTGCTTTTACAGTCCATTATGAAGCATAAAAACACTTTCGGGCTCGCTTGCAATGAAAGGCAGAAAGAGTTTTATTAGCTGAACTGCACTCCATAAGAAAGACTGTCAGAGCACAGCTTGCTTTCAGCAGACTGCGTATTTGTTTATACTAACAATTGGAACACAGAAAAACACTGTCTGGCGTGTTTGCAATGAGCACCAGAAAGACAGTTTTATTAACTGAACCGCACTCAGTATTCAAGACTGTCAAAGAACAACTTGTTTTCAGCAAACTGCATCTTTGCTTTTACAACCCGTTATGAAGCATAAAAACACTTTCGGGCTCGCTTGCAATGAAAGGCAGAAAGAGTTTTATTAGCTTAACTGCACTCCATAAGAAAGACTGTCAGAGCACAGCTTGCTTTCAGCAGACTGCATATTTGTTTATACTAGCAATTGGAACACAGAAAAACACTGTCTGGCGTGTTTGCAATGAGCACCAGAAAGACAGTTTTATTAACTGAACCGCACTCAGTATTCAAGACTGTCAAAGAACAACTTGTTTTCAGCAAACTGCATCTTTGCTTTTACAACCCGTTATGAAGCATAAAAACACTTTCGGGCTTGCTTGCAATGAAAGGCAGAAAGAGTTTTATTAGCTGAACTGCGCTCCATAATAAAGACTGTCAGAGCACAGCTTGCTTTCAGCAGACTGCGTATTTGTTTATACTAACAATTGGAACACAGAAAAACACTTTCTGGCGTGTTTGCAATGAGCACCAGAAAGACAGTTTTATTAACTCAACTGCACTCAGTATTCAAGACTGTCAAAGATAAACTTGTTTTCAGCAAACTGCATCTTTGCTTTTACAATCCATTATGAAGCATAAAAACACTTTCGGGCTTGCTTGCAATGAAAGGCAGAAAGAGTTTTATTAGCTGAACTGCGCTCCATAAGAAAGACTGTCAGAGCACAGCTTGCTTTCAGCAGACTGCGTATTTGTTTATACTAACAATTGGAACACAGAAAAACACTTTCTGGCTTGCTTGCAATGAGCACCAGAAAGACAGTTTTATTAACTGAACCGCACTCAGTATTCAAGACTGTCAAAGAACAACTTGTTTTCAGCAAACTGCATCTTTGCTTTTACAACCCGTTATGAAGCATAAAAACACTTTCGGGCTCGCTTGCAATGAAAGGCAGAAAGAGTTTTATTAGCTGAACTGCACTCCATAAGAAAGACTGTCAGAGCACAGCTTGCTTTCAGCAGACTGCTTATTTGTTTATACTAACGATTGGAACACAGAAAAACACTTTCTGGCTTGTTTGCAATGAGCACCAGAAAGACAGTTTTATTAACTGAACCGCACTCAGTATTCAAGACTGTCAAAGAACAACTTGTTTTCAGCAAACTGCATCTTTGCTTTTACAGTCCATTATGAAGCATAAAAACACTTTCGGGCTTGCTTGCAATGAAAGGCAGAAAGAGTTTTATTAGCTGAACTGCACTCCATAAGAATGACTGTCAGAGCACAGCTTGCTTTCAGCAGACTGCGTATTTCTTTATACTAGCAATTGGAACACAGAAAAACACTTTCTGGCTTGCTTGCAATGAGCACCAGAAAGACAGTTTTATTAACTGAACCGCACTCAGTATTCAAGACTGTCAAAGAACAACTTGTTTTCAGCAAACTGCATCTTTGCTTTTACAGTCCATTATGAAGCATAAAAACACTTTCGGGCTCGCTTGCAATGAAAGGCAGAAAGAGTTTTATTAGCTGAACTGCGCTCCATAAGAATGACTGTCAGAGCACAGCTTACTTTCAGCAGACTGCGTATTTCTTTATACTAGCAATTGGAACACAGAAAAACACTTTCTGGCTTGCTTGCAATGAGCACCAGAAAGACAGTTTTATTAACTGAACCGCACTCAGTATTCAAGACTGTCAAAGAACAACTTGTTTTCAGCAAACTGCATCTTTGCTTTTACAACCCGTTATGAAGCATAAAAACACTTTCGGGCTCGCTTGCAATGAAAGGCAGAAAGAGTTTTATTAGCTGAACTGCACTCCATAAGAAAGACTGTCAGAGCACAGCTTGCTTTCAGCAGACTGCATATTTCTTTATACTATCAAGTAGAACACAGAAAAACACTTTCTGGTTTGTTTGCAATGAGCACCAGAAAGACAGTTTTATTAACTGAACCGCACTCAGTATTCAAGACTGTCAAAGAACAACTTGTTTTCAGCAAACTGCATCTTTGCTTTTACAACCTGTTATGAAGCATAAAAACACTTTCGGGCTCGCTTGCAATGAAAGGCAGAAAGAGTTTTATTAGCTGAACTGCACTCCATAAGAAAGACTGTCAGAGCACAGCTTGCTTTCAGCAGACTGCTTATTTGTTTATACTAGCAATTGGAACACAGAAAAACACTTTCTGGCTTGCTTGCAATGAGCACCAGAAAGACAGTTTTATTAACTCAACTGCACTTAGTATTCAAGACTGTCAAAGAACAACTTGTTTTCAGCAAACTGCATCTTTGCTTTTACAACCCGTTATGAAGCATAAAAACACTTTCGGGCTCGCTTGCAATGAAAGGCAGAAAGAGTTTTATTAGCTGAACTGCACTCCATAAGAAAGACTGTCAGAGCACAGCTTGCTTTCAGCAGACTGCGTATTTGTTTATACTAACAATTGGAACACAGAAAAACACTTTCTGGCTTGCTTGCAATGAGCACCAGAAAGACAGTTTTATTAACTCAACTGCACTTAGTATTCAAGACTGTCAAAGAACAACTTGTTTTCAGCAAACTGCATCTTTGCTTTTACAACCCGTTATGAAGCATAAAAACACTTTCGGGCTCGCTTGCAATGAAAGGCAGAAAGTGTTTCATTAGCTGAACTGCACTCCATAAGAATGACTGTCAGAGCACAGCTTGCTTTCAGCAGACTGCGTATTTCTTTATACTAGCAATTGGAACACAGAAAAACACTTTCTGGCTTGCTTGCAATGAGCACCAGAAAGACAGTTTTATTAACTGAACCGCACTCAGTATTCAAGACTGTCAAAGAACAACTTGTTTTCAGCAAACTGCATCTTTGCTTTTACAACCCGTTATGAAGCATAAAAACACTTTCGGGCTCGCTTGCAATGAAAGGCAGAAAGAGTTTTATTAGCTGAACTGCGCTCCATAAGAAAGACTGTCAGAGCACAGCTTGCTTTCAGCAGACTGCGTATTTGTTTATACTAACAATTGGAACACAGAAAAACACTTTCTGGCGTGTTTGCAATGAGCACCAGAAAGACAGTTTTATTAACTGAACCGCACTCAGTATTCAAGACTGTCAAAGAACAACTTGTTTTCAGCAAACTGCATCTTTGCTTTTACAACCCGTTATGAAGCATAAAAACACTTTCGGGCTCGCTTGCAATGAAAGGCAGAAAGAGTTTTATTAGCTGAACTGCACTCCATAAGAAAGACTGTCAGAGCACAGCTTGCTTTCAGCAGACTGCTTATTTGTTTATACTAGCAATTGGAACACAGAAAAACACTTTCTGGCTTGCTTGCAATGAGCACCAGAAAGACAGTTTTATTAACTGAACTGCACTCAGTATTCAAGACTGTCAAAGATAAACTTGTTTTCAGCAAACTGCATCTTTGCTTTTACAATCCATTATGAAGCATAAAAACACTTTCGGGCTTGCTTGCAATGAAAGGCAGAAAGAGTTTTATTAGCTGAACTGCACTCCATAAGAAAGACTGTCAGAGCACAGCTTGCTTTCAGCAGACTGCTTATTTGTTTATACTAGCAATTGGAACACAGAAAAACACTTTCTGGCTTGCTTGCAATGAGCACCAGAAAGACAGTTTTATTAACTGAACCGCACTCAGTATTCAAGACTGTCAAAGATAAACTTGTTTTCAGCAAACTGCATCTTTGCTTTTACAATCCATTATGAAGCATAAAAACACTTTCGGGCTCGCTTGCAATGAAAGGCAGAAAGAGTTTTATTAGCTGAACTGCGCTCCATAAGAAAGACTGTCAGAGCACAGCTTGCTTTCAGGAGACTGCGTATTTGTTTATACTAACAATTGGAACACAGAAAAACACTTTCTGGCGTGTTTGCAATGAGCACCAGAAAGACAGTTTTATTAACTGAACCGCACTCAGTATTCAAGACTGTCAAAGAACAACTTGTTTTCAGCAAACTGCATCTTTGCTTTTACAACCCGTTATGAAGCATAAAAACACTTTCGGGCTCGCTTGCAATGAAAGGCAGAAAGAGTTTTATTAGCTGAACTGCACTCCATAAGAAAGACTGTCAGAGCACAGCTTGCTTTCAGCAGACTGCGTATTTCTTTATACTAGCAATTGGAACACAGAAAAACACTTTCTTGTTTGTTTGCAATGAGCACCAGAAAGACAGTTTTATTAACTGAACCGCACCCAGTATTCAAGACTGTCAAAGAACAACTTGTTTTCAGCAAACTGCATCTTTGCTTTTACAGTCCATTATGAAGCATAAAAACACTTTCGGGCTCGCTTGCAATGAAAGGCAGAAAGAGTTTTATTAGCTGAACTGCACTCCATAAGAAAGACTGTCAGAGCACAGCTTGCTTTCAGCAGACTGCTTATTTGTTTATACTAGCAATTGGAACACAGAAAAACACTTTCTGGCTTGCTTGCAATGAGCACCAGAAAGACAGTTTTATTAACTCAACTGCACTTAGTATTCAAGACTGTCAAAGAACAACTTGTTTTCAGCAAACTGCATCTTTGCTTTTACAACCCGTTATGAAGCATAAAAACACTTTCGGGCTCGCTTGCAATGAAAGGCAGAAAGTGTTTCATTAGCTGAACTGCACTCCATAAGAATGACTGTCAGAGCACAGCTTGCTTTCAGCAGACTGCGTATTTCTTTATACTAGCAATTGGAACACAGAAAAACACTTTCTGGCTTGCTTGCAATGAGCACCAGAAAGACAGTTTTATTAACTGAACCGCACTCAGTATTCAAGACTGTCAAAGAACAACTTGTTTTCAGCAAACTGCATCTTTGCTTTTACAACCCATTATGAAGCATAAAAACACTTTCGGGCTCGCTTGCAATGAAAGGCAGAAAGAGTTTTATTAGCTGAACTGCGCTCCATAAGAAAGACTGTCAGAGCACAGCTTGCTTTCAGCAGACTGCGTATTTGTTTATACTAACAATTGGAACACAGAAAAACACTTTCTGGCGTGTTTGCAATGAGCACCAGAAAGACAGTTTTATTAACTGAACCGCACTCAGTATTCAAGACTGTCAAAGAACAACTTGTTTTCAGCAAACTGCATCTTTGCTTTTACAACCCGTTATGAAGCATAAAAACACTTTCGGGCTCGCTTGCAATGAAAGGCAGAAAGAGTTTTATTAGCTGAACTGCACTCCATAAGAAAGACTGTCAGAGCACAGCTTGCTTTCAGCAGACTGCTTATTTGTTTATACTAGCAATTGGAACACAGAAAAACACTTTCTGGCTTGCTTGCAATGAGCACCAGAAAGACAGTTTTATTAACTGAACCGCACTCAGTATTCAAGACTGTCAAAGATAAACTTGTTTTCAGCAAACTGCATCTTTGCTTTTACAATCCATTATGAAGCATAAAAACACTTTCGGGCTTGCTTGCAATGAAAGGCAGAAAGAGTTTTATTAGCTGAACTGCACTCCATAAGAAAGACTGTCAGAGCACAGCTTGCTTTCAGCAGACTGCTTATTTGTTTATACTAGCAATTGGAACACAGAAAAACACTTTCTGGCTTGCTTGCAATGAGCACCAGAAAGACAGTTTTATTAACTGAACCGCACTCAGTATTCAAGACTGTCAAAGAACAACTTGTTTTCAGCAAACTGCATCTTTGCTTTTACAACCCGTTATGAAGCATAAAAACACTTTCGGGCTCGCTTGCAATGAAAGGCAGAAAGAGTTTTATTAGCTGAACTGCACTCCATAAGAAAGACTGTCAGAGCACAGCTTGCTTTCAGCAGACTGCGTATTTCTTTATACTAGCAATTGGAACACAGAAAAACACTTTCTTGTTTGTTTGCAATGAGCACCAGAAAGACAGTTTTATTAACTGAACCGCACCCAGTATTCAAGACTGTCAAAGAACAACTTGTTTTCAGCAAACTGCATCTTTGCTTTTACAGTCCATTATGAAGCATAAAACACACTTTCGGGCTCGCTTGCAATGAAAGGCAGAAAGAGTTTTATTAGCTGAACTGCACTCCATAAGAAAGACTGTCAGAGCACAGCTTGCTTTCAGCAGACTGCTTATTTGTTTATACTAGCAATTGGAACACAGAAAAACACTTTCTGGCTTGCTTGCAATGAGCACCAGAAAGACAGTTTTATTAACTCAACTGCACTTAGTATTCAAGACTGTCAAAGAACAACTTGTTTTCAGCAAACTGCATCTTTGCTTTTACAACCCGTTATGAAGCATAAAAACACTTTCGGGCTCGCTTGCAATGAAAGGCAGAAAGTGTTTCATTAGCTGAACTGCACTCCATAAGAATGACTGTCAGAGCACAGCTTGCTTTCAGCAGACTGCGTATTTCTTTATACTAGCAATTGGAACACAGAAAAACACTTTCTGGCTTGCTTGCAATGAGCACCAGAAAGACAGTTTTATTAACTGAACCGCACTCAGTATTCAAGACTGTCAAAGAACAACTTGTTTTCAGCAAACTGCATCTTTGCTTTTACAACCCATTATGAAGCATAAAAACACTTTCGGGCTCGCTTGCAATGAAAGGCAGAAAGAGTTTTATTAGCTGAACTGCGCTCCATAAGAAAGACTGTCAGAGCACAGCTTGCTTTCAGCAGACTGCTTATTTGTTTATACTAGCAATTGGAACACAGAAAAACACTTTCTGGCTTGCTTGCAATGAGCACCAGAAAGACAGTTTTATTAACTGAACCGCACTCAGTATTCAAGACTGTCAAAGATAAACTTGTTTTCAGCAAACTGCATCTTTGCTTTTACAATCCATTATGAAGCATAAAAACACTTTCGGGCTCGCTTGCAATGAAAGGCAGAAAGAGTTTTATTAGCTGAACTGCGCTCCATAAGAAAGACTGTCAGAGCACAGCTTGCTTTCAGGAGACTGCGTATTTGTTTATACTAACAATTGGAACACAGAAAAACACTTTCTGGCGTGTTTGCAATGAGCACCAGAAAGACAGTTTTATTAACTGAACCGCACTCAGTATTCAAGACTGTCAAAGAACAACTTGTTTTCAGCAAACTGCATCTTTGCTTTTACAACCCGTTATGAAGCATAAAAACACTTTCGGGCTCGCTTGCAATGAAAGGCAGAAAGAGTTTTATTAGCTGAACTGCACTCCATAAGAAAGACTGTCAGAGCACAGCTTGCTTTCAGCAGACTGCGTATTTCTTTATACTAGCAATTGGAACACAGAAAAACACTTTCTTGTTTGTTTGCAATGAGCACCAGAAAGACAGTTTTATTAACTGAACCGCACCCAGTATTCAAGACTGTCAAAGAACAACTTGTTTTCAGCAAACTGCATCTTTGCTTTTACAGTCCATTATGAAGCATAAAAACACTTTCGGGCTCGCTTGCAATGAAAGGCAGAAAGAGTTTTATTAGCTGAACTGCACTCCATAAGAATGACTGTCAGAGCACAGCTTGCTTTCAGCAGACTGCATATTTGTTTATACTAACAAGTAGAACACAGAAAAACACTTTCTGGTTTGTTTGCAATGAGCACCAGAAAGACAGTTTTATTAACTGAACCGCACTCAGTATTCAAGACTGTCAAAGAACAACTTGTTTTCAGCAAACTGCATCTTTGCTTTTACAACCCGTTATGAAGCATAAAAACACTTTCGGGCTCGCTTGCAATGAAAGGCAGAAAGAGTTTTATTAGCTGAACTGCGCTCCATAAGAAAGACTGTCAGAGCACAGCTTGCTTTCAGCAGACTGCGTATTTGTTTATACTAACAATTGGAACACAGAAAAACACTTTCTGGCGTGTTTGCAATGAGCACCAGAAAGACAGTTTTATTAACTCAACTGCACTCAGTATTCAAGACTGTCAAAGAACAACTTGTTTTCAGCAAACTGCATCTTTGCTTTTACAGTCCATTATGAAGCATAAAAACACTTTCGGGCTCGCTTGCAATGAAAGGCAGAAAGAGTTTTATTAGCTGAACTGCGCTCCATAAGAAAGACTGTCAGAGCACAGCTTGCTTTCAGCAGACTGCGTATTTGTTTATACTAACAATTGGAACACAGAAAAACACTTTCTGGCGTGTTTGCAATGAGCACCAGAAAGACAGTTTTATTAACTGAACCGCACTCAGTATTCAAGACTGTCAAAGAACAACTTGTTTTCAGCAAACTGCATCTTTGCTTTTACAACCCGTTATGAAGCATAAAAACACTTTCGGGCTCGCTTGCAATGAAAGGCAGAAAGAGTTTTATTAGCTGAACTGCGCTCCATAAGAAAGACTGTCAGAGCACAGCTTGCTTTCAGGAGACTGCGTATTTTTTTATACTAACAATTGGAACACAGAAAAACACTTTCTTGTTTGTTTGCAATGAGCACCAGAAAGACAGTTTTATTAACTGAACCGCACTCAGTATTCAAGACTGTCAAAGAACAACTTGTTTTCAGCAAACTGCATCTTTGCTTTTACAGTCCATTATGAAGCATAAAAACACTTTCGGGCTCGCTTGCAATGAAAGGCAGAAAGAGTTTTATTAGCTGAACTGCACTCCATAAGAAAGACTGTCAGAGCACAGCTTGCTTTCAGCAGACTGCGTATTTCTTTATACTAGCAATTGGAACACAGAAAAACACTTTCTTGTTTGTTTGCAATGAGCACCAGAAAGACAGTTTTATTAACTGAACCGCACTCAGTATTCAAGACTGTCAAAGAACAACTTGTTTTCAGCAAACTGCATCTTTGCTTTTACAGTCCATTATGAAGCATAAAAACACTTTCGGGCTCGCTTGCAATGAAAGGCAGAAAGAGTTTTATTAGCTGAACTGCACTCCATAAGAATGACTGTCAGAGCACAGCTTGCTTTCAGCAGACTGCATATTTGTTTATACTAACAAGTAGAACACAGAAAAACACTTTCTGGTTTGTTTGCAATGAGCACCAGAAAGACAGTTTTATTAACTGAACCGCACTCAGTATTCAAGACTGTCAAAGAACAACTTGTTTTCAGCAAACTGCATCTTTGCTTTGACAATCCATTATGAAGCATCAAAACACTTTCGGGCTTGCTTGCAATGAAAGGCAGAAAGAGTTTTATTAGCTGAACTGCACTCCATAAGAAAGACTGTCAGAGCACAGCTTGCTTTCAGCAGACTGCTTATTTGTTTATACTAGCAATTGGAACACAGAAAAACACTTTCTGGCTTGCTTGCAATGAGCACCAGAAAGACAGTTTTATTAACTGAACCGCACTCAGTATTCAAGACTGTCAAAGATAAACTTGTTTTCAGCAAACTGCATCTTTGCTTTTACAATCCATTATGAAGCATAAAAACACTTTCGGGCTTGCTTGCAATGAAAGGCAGAAAGAGTTTTATTAGCTGAACTGCGCTCCATAAGAAAGACTGTCAGAGCACAGCTTGCTTTCAGCAGACTGCGTATTTGTTTATACTAACAATTGGAACACAGAAAAACACTTTCTGGCGTGTTTGCAATGAGCACCAGAAAGACAGTTTTATTAACTGAACCGCACTCAGTATTCAAGACTGTCAAAGAACAACTTGTTTTCAGCAAACTGCATCTTTGCTTTTACAGTCCATTATGAAGCATAAAAACACTTTCGGGCTCGCTTGCAATGAAAGGCAGAAAGAGTTTTATTAGCTGAACTGCGCTCCATAAGAAAGACTGTTAGAGAACAGCTTGTTTTCAGCAGACTGCGTATTTCTTTATACTAGCAATTGGAACACAGAAAAACACTTTCTGGCTTGCTTGCAATGAGCACCAGAAAGACAGTTTTATTAACTCAACTGCACTCAGTATTCAAGACTGTCAAAGATAAACTTGTTTTCAGCAAACTGCATCTTTGCTTTTACAATCCATTATGAAGCATAAAAACACTTTCGGGCTTGCTTGCAATGAAAGGCAGAAAGAGTTTTATTAGCTGAACTGCGCTCCATAAGAAAGACTGTCAGAGCACAGCTTGCTTTCAGCAGACTGCGTATTTGTTTATACTAACAAATGGAACACAGAAAAACACTTTCTGGCGTGTTTGCAATGAGCACCAGAAAGACAGTTTTATTAACTCAACTGCACTCAGTATTCAAGACTGTCAAAGAACAACTTGTTTTCAGCAAACTGCATCTTTGCTTTTACAGTCCATTATGAAGCATAAAAACACTTTCGGGCTCGCTTGCAATGAAAGGCAGAAAGAGTTTTATTAGCTGAACTGCACTCCATAAGAAAGACTGTCAGAGCACAGCTTGCTTTCAGCAGACTGCATATTTGTTTATACTAACAAGTAGAACACAGAAAAACACTTTCTGGTTTGTTTGCAATGAGCACCAGAAAGACAGTTTTATTAACTGAACCGCACTCAGTATTCAAGACTGTCAAAGAACAACTTGTTTTCAGCAAACTGCATCTTTGCTTTTACAACCCGTTATGAAGCATAAAAACACTTTCGGGCTCGCTTGCAATGAAAGGCAGAAAGAGTTTTATTAGCTGAACTGCACTCCATAAGAAAGACTGTCAGAGCACAGCTTGCTTTCAGCAGACTGCTTATTTGTTTATACTAGCAATTGGAACACAGAAAAACACTTTCTGGCTTGCTTGCAATGAGCACCAGAAAGACAGTTTTATTAACTCAACTGCACTTAGTATTCAAGACTGTCAAAGAACAACTTGTTTTCAGCAAACTGCATCTTTGCTTTTACAACCCGTTATGAAGCATAAAAACACTTTCGGGCTCACTTGCAATGAAAGGCAGAAAGTGTTTCATTAGCTGAACTGCACTCCATAAGAATGACTGTCAGAGCACAGCTTGCTTTCAGCAGACTGCGTATTTCTTTATACTAGCAATTGGAACACAGAAAAACACTTTCTGGCTTGCTTGCAATGAGCACCAGAAAGACAGTTTTATTAACTGAACCGCACTCAGTATTCAAGACTGTCAAAGAACAACTTGTTTTCAGCAAACTGCATCTTTGCTTTTACAACCCGTTATGAAGCATAAAAACACTTTCGGGCTTGCTTGCAATGAAAGGCAGAAAGAGTTTTATTAGCTGAACTGCGCTCCATAAGAAAGACTGTCAGAGCACAGCTTGCTTTCAGCAGACTGCGTATTTGTTTATACTAACAATTGGAACACAGAAAAACACTTTCTGGCGTGTTTGCAATGAGCACCAGAAAGACAGTTTTATTAACTCAACTGCACTCAGTATTCAAGACTGTCAAAGAACAACTTGTTTTCAGCAAACTGCATCTTTGCTTTTACAACCCGTTATGAAGCATAAAAACACTTTCGGGCTCGCTTGCAATGAAAGGCAGAAAGAGTTTTATTAGCTGAACTGCGCTCCATAAGAAAGACTGTCAGAGCACAGCTTGCTTTCAGCAGACTGCGTATTTGTTTATACTAACAATTGGAACACAGAAAAACACTTTCTGGCTTGCTTGCAATGAGCACCAGAAAGACAGTTTTATTAACTGAACCGCACTCAGTATTCAAGACTGTCAAAGAACAACTTGTTTTCAGCAAACTGCATCTTTGCTTTTACAACCCGTTATGAAGCATAAAAACACTTTCGGGCTCGCTTGCAATGAAAGGCAGAAAGAGTTTTATTAGCTGAACTGCACTCCATAAGAAAGACTGTCAGAGCACAGCTTGCTTTCAGCAGACTGCTTATTTGTTTATACTAACGATTGGAACACAGAAAAACACTTTCTGGCTTGTTTGCAATGAGCACCAGAAAGACAGTTTTATTAACTGAACCGCACTCAGTATTCAAGACTGTCAAAGATAAACTTGTTTTCAGCAAACTGCATCTTTGCTTTTACAATCCATTATGAAGCATAAAAACACTTTCGGGCTTGCTTGCAATGAAAGGCAGAAAGAGTTTTATTAGCTGAACTGCGCTCCATAAGAAAGACTGTCAGAGCACAGCTTGCTTTCAGCAGACTGCGTATTTGTTTATACTAACAATTGGAACACAGAAAAACACTTTCTGGCGTGTTTGCAATGAGCACCAGAAAGACAGTTTTATTAACTGAACCGCACTCAGTATTCAAGACTGTCAAAGAACAACTTGTTTTCAGCAAACTGCATCTTTGCTTTTACAACCCATTATGAAGCATAAAAACACTTTCGGGCTCGCTTGCAATGAAAGGCAGAAAGAGTTTTATTAGCTGAACTGCGCTCCATAAGAAAGACTGTCAGAGCACAGCTTGCTTTCAGGAGACTGCGTATTTGTTTATACTAACAATTGGAACACAGAAAAACACTTTCTGGCGTGTTTGCAATGAGCACCAGAAAGACAGTTTTATTAACTGAACCGCACTCAGTATTCAAGACTGTCAAAGAACAACTTGTTTTCAGCAAACTGCATCTTTGCTTTTACAGTCCATTATGAAGCATAAAAACACTTTCGGGCTCGCTTGCAATGAAAGGCAGAAAGAGTTTTATTAGCTGAACTGCGCTCCATAAGAAAGACTGTCAGAGCACAGCTTGCTTTCAGGAGACTGCGTATTTGTTTATACTAACAATTGGAACACAGAAAAACACTTTCTGGCGTGTTTGCAATGAGCACCAGAAAGACAGTTTTATTAACTGAACCGCACTCAGTATTCAAGACTGTCAAAGAACAACTTGTTTTCAGCAAACTGCATCTTTGCTTTTACAGTCCATTATGAAGCATAAAAACACTTTCGGGCTCGCTTGCAATGAAAGGCAGAAAGAGTTTTATTAGCTGAACTGCACTCCATAAGAATGACTGTCAGAGCACAGCTTGCTTTCAGCAGACTGCGTATTTCTTTATACTAGCAATTGGAACACAGAAAAACACTTTCTGGCTTGCTTGCAATGAGCACCAGAAAGACAGTTTTATTAACTGAACCGCACTCAGTATTCAAGACTGTCAAAGAACAACTTGTTTTTAGCAAACTGCATCTTTGCTTTTACAGTCCATTATGAAGCATAAAAACACTTTCGGGCTCGCTTGCAATGAAAGGCAGAAAGAGTTTTATTAGCTGAACTGCACTCCATAAGAATGACTGTCAGAGCACAGCTTGCTTTCAGCAGACTGCGTATTTCTTTATACTAGCAATTGGAACACAGAAAAACACTTTCTGGCTTGCTTGCAATGAGCACCAGAAAGACAGTTTTATTAACTGAACCGCACTCAGTATTCAAGACTGTCAAAGAACAACTTGTTTTCAGCAAACTGCATCTTTGCTTTTACAACCCGTTATGAAGCATAAAAACACTTTCGGGCTCGCTTGCAATGAAAGGCAGAAAGAGTTTTATTAGCTGAACTGCACTCCATAAGAAAGACTGTCAGAGCACAGCTTGCTTTCAGCAGACTGCATATTTGTTTATACTATCAAGTAGAACACAGAAAAACACTTTCTGGTTTGTTTGCAATGAGCACCAGAAAGACAGTTTTATTAACTGAACCGCACTCAGTATTCAAGACTGTCAAAGAACAACTTGTTTTCAGCAAACTGCATCTTTGCTTTTACAACCCGTTATGAAGCATAAAAACACTTTCGGGCTCGCTTGCAATGAAAGGCAGAAAGAGTTTTATTAGCTGAACTGCACTCCATAAGAAAGACTGTCAGAGCACAGCTTGCTTTCAGCAGACTGCTTATTTGTTTATACTAGCAATTGGAACACAGAAAAACACTTTCTGGCTTGCTTGCAATGAGCACCAGAAAGACAGTTTTATTAACTCAACTGCACTTAGTATTCAAGACTGTCAAAGATAAACTTGTTTTCAGCAAACTGCATCTTTGCTTTTACAATCCATTATGAAGCATAAAAACACTTTCGGGCTCGCTTGCAATGAAAGGCAGAAAGAGTTTCATTAGCTGAACTGCGCTCCATAAGAAAGACTGTCAGAGCACAGCTTGCTTTCAGCAGACTGCGTATTTGTTTATACTAACAATTGGAACACAGAAAAACACTTTCTGGCGTGTTTGCAATGAGCACCAGAAAGACAGTTTTATTAACTGAACCGCACTCAGTATTCAAGACTGTCAAAGAACAACTTGTTTTCAGCAAACTGCATCTTTGCTTTTACAACCCGTTATGAAGCATAAAAACACTTTCGGGCTCGCTTGCAATGAAAGGCAGAAAGAGTTTTATTAGCTTAACTGCACTCCATAAGAAAGACTGTCAGAGCACAGCTTGCTTTCAGCAGACTGCATATTTGTTTATACTAACAAGTAGAACACAGAAAAACACTTTCTGGTTTGTTTGCAATGAGCACCAGAAAGACAGTTTTATTAACTGAACCGCACTCAGTATTCAAGACTGTCAAAGAACAACTTGTTTTCAGCAAACTGCATCTTTGCTTTTACAACCCGTTATGAAGCATAAAAACACTTTCGGGCTCGCTTGCAATGAAAGGCAGAAAGAGTTTTATTAGCTGAACTGCACTCCATAAGAAAGACTGTCAGAGCACAGCTTGCTTTCAGCAGACTGCTTATTTGTTTATACTAGCAATTGGAACACAGAAAAACACTTTCTGGCTTGCTTGCAATGAGCACCAGAAAGACAGTTTTATTAACTCAACTGCACTTAGTATTCAAGACTGTCAAAGAACAACTTGTTTTCAGCAAACTGCATCTTTGCTTTTACAACCCGTTATGAAGCATAAAAACACTTTCGGGCTCGCTTGCAATGAAAGGCAGAAAGTGTTTCATTAGCTGAACTGCACTCCATAAGAATGACTGTCAGAGCACAGCTTGCTTTCAGTACACTGCGTATTTCTTTATACTAGCAATTGGAACACAGAAAAACACTTTCTGGCGTGTTTGCAATGAGCACCAGAAAGACAGTTTTATTAACTGAACCGCACTCAGTATTCAAGACTGTCAAAGATAAACTTGTTTTCAGCAAACTGCATCTTTGCTTTTACAACCCGTTATGAAGCATAAAAACACTTTTGGGCTCGCTTGCAATGAAAGGCAGAAAGAGTTTTATTAGCTGAACTGCGCTCCATAAGAAAGACTGTCAGAGCACAGCCTGCTTTCAGCAGACTGCGTATTTGTTTATACTAACAATTGGAACACAGAAAAACACTTTCTGGCGTGTTTGCAATGAGCACCAGAAAGACAGTTTTATTAACTCAACTGCACTCAGTATTCAAGACTGTCAAAGAATAACTTGTTTTCAGCAAACTGCATCTTTGCTTTTACAACCCGTTATGAAGCATAAAAACACTTTCGGGCTCGCTTGCAATGAAAGGCAGAAAGAGTTTTATTAGCTGAACTGCGCTCCATAAGAAAGACTGTCAGAGCACAGCTTGCTTTCAGCAGACTGCGTATTTGTTTATACTAACAATTGGAACACAGAAAAACACTTTCTGGCGTGTTTGCAATGAGCACCAGAAAGACAGTTTTATTCACTGAACCGCACTCAGTATTCAAGACTGTCAAAGAACAACTTGTTTTCAGCAAACTGCATCTTTGCTTTTACAACCCGTTATGAAGCATAAAAACACTTTCGGGCTCGCTTGCAATGAAAGGCAGAAAGAGTTTTATTAGCTGAACTGCGCTCCATAAGAAAGACTGTCAGAGCACAGCTTGCTTTCAGCAGACTGCGTATTTGTTTATACTAACAATTGGAACACAGAAAAACACTTTCTGGCGTGTTTGCAATGAGCACCAGAAAGACAGTTTTATTAACTCAACTGCACTCAGTATTCAAGACTGTCAAAGATAAACTTGTTTTCAGCAAACTGCATCTTTGCTTTTACAATCCATTATGAAGCATAAAAACACTTTCGGGCTTGCTTGCAATGAAAGGCAGAAAGAGTTTTATTAGCTGAACTGCGCTCCATAAGAAAGACTGTCAGAGCACAGCTTGCTTTCAGCAGACTGCGTATTTGTTTATACTAACAATTGGAACACAGAAAAACACTTTCTGGCTTGCTTGCAATGAGCACCAGAAAGACAGTTTTATTAACTGAACCGCACTCAGTATTCAAGACTGTCAAAGAACAACTTGTTTTCAGCAAACTGCATCTTTGCTTTTACAACCCGTTATGAAGCATAAAAACACTTTCGGGCTCGCTTGCAATGAAAGGCAGAAAGAGTTTTATTAGCTGAACTGCACTCCATAAGAAAGACTGTCAGAGCACAGCTTGCTTTCAGCAGACTGCGTATTTCTTTATACTAGCAATTGGAACACAGAAAAACACTTTCGGGCTCGCTTGCAATGAAAGGCAGAAAGAGTTTTATTAGCTGAACTGCACTCCATAAGAAAGACTGTCAGAGCACAGCTTGCTTTCAGCAGACTGCATATTTGTTTATACTAACAATTAGAACACAGAAAAAAAATTTCTGGTTTGTTTGCAATGAGCACCAGAAAGACAGTTTTATTAACTGAACCGCACTCAGTATTCAAGACTGTCAAAGAACAACTTGTTTTCAGCAAACTGCATCTTTGCTTTTACAACCCGTTATGAAGCATAAAAACACTTTCGGGCTCGCTTGCAATGAAAGGCAGAAAGAGTTTTATTAGCTGAACTGCACTCCATAAGAAAGACTGTCAGAGCACAGCTTGCTTTCAGCAGACTGCTTATTTGTTTATACTAGCAATTGGAACACAGAAAAACACTTTCTGGCTTGCTTGCAATGAGCACCAGAAAGACAGTTTTATTAACTCAACTGCACTTAGTATTCAAGACTGTCAAAGATAAACTTGTTTTCAGCAAACTGTATCTTTGCTTTTACAATCCATTATGAAGCATAAAAACACTTTCTGGCTTGCTTGCAATGAAAGGCAGAAAGAGTTTTATTAGCTGAACTGCGCTCCATAAGAAAGACTGTCAGAGCACAGCTTGCTTTCAGCAGACTGCATATTTGTTTATACTAACAAGTAGAACACAGAAAAACACTTTCTGGTTTGTTTGCAATGAGCACCAGAAAGACAGTTTTATTAACTGAACCGCACTCAGTATTCAAGACTGTCAAAGAACAACTTGTTTTCAGCAAACTGCATCTTTGCTTTTACAACCCGTTATGAAGCATAAAAACACTTTCGGGCTCGCTAGCAATGAAAGGCAGAAAGAGTTTTATTAGCTGAACTGCGCTCCATAAGAAAGACTGTCAGAGCACAGCTTGCTTTCAGCAGACTGCATATTTGTTTATACTAACAAGTAGAACACAGAAAAATACTTTCTGGTTTGTTTGCAATGAGCACCAGAAAGACAGTTTTATTAACTGAACCGCACTTAGTATTCAAGACTGTCAAAGATAAACTTGTTTTCAGCAAACTGCGTCTTTGCTTTTACAATCCATTATGAAGCATAAAAACACTTTCGGGCTTGCTTGCAATGAAAGGCAGAAAGAGTTTTATTAGCTGAACTGCGCTCCATAAGAAAGACTGTCAGAGCACAGCTTGCTTTCAGCAGACTGCGTATTTGTTTATACTAACAATTGGAACACAGAAAAACACTTTCTGGCGTGTTTGCAATGAGCACCAGAAAGACAGTTTTATTAACTGAACCGCACTCAGTATTCAAGACTGTCAGAGCACAGCTTGCTTTCAGCAAACTGCATCTTTGCTTTTACAACCCGTTATGAAGCATAAAAACACTTTCGGGCTCGCTTGCAATGAAAGGCAGAAAGAGATTTATTAGCTGAACTGCGCTCCATAAGAAAGACTGTCAGAGCACAGCTTGCTTTCAGCAGACTGCATATTTGTTTATACTAACAAGTAGAACACAGAAAAACACTTTCTGGCTTGCTTGCAATGAGCACCAGAAAGACAGTTTTATTAACTGAACCGCACTCAGTATTCAAGACTGTCAAAGAACAACTTGTTTTCAGCAAACTGCATCTTTGCTTTTACAATCCATTATGAAGCATAAAAACACTTTCGGGCTCGCTTGCAATGAAAGGCAGAAAGAGTTTTATTAGCTGAACTGCGCTCCATAAGAAAGACTGTCAGAGCACAGCTTGCTTTCAGCAGACTGCGTATTTCTTTATACTAGCAATTGGAACACAGAAAAACACTTTCTGGCGTGTTTGCAATGAGCACCAGAAAGACAGTTTTATTAACTCAACTGCACTCAGTATTCAAGACTGTCAAAGAACAACTTGTTTTCAGCAAACTGCATCTTTGCTTTTACAACCCGTTATGAAGCATAAAAACACTTTCGGGCTTGCTTGCAATGAAAGGCAGAAAGAGTTTTATTAGCTGAACTGCGCTCCATAAGAAAGACTGTCAGAGCACAGCTTGCTTTCAGCAGACTGCGTATTTGTTTATACTAACAATTGGAACACAGAAAAACACTTTCTGGCGTGTTTGCAATGAGCACCAGAAAGACAGTTTTATTAACTGAACCGCACTCAGTATTCAAGACTGTCAAAGAACAACTTGTTTTCAGCAAACTGCATCTTTGCTTTTACAATCCATTATGAAGCATAAAAACACTTTCGGGCTTGCTTGCAATGAAAGGCAGAAAGAGTTTTATTAGCTGAACTGCACTCCATAAGAAAGACTGTCAGAGCACAGCTTGCTTTCAGCAGACTGCGTATTTGTTTATACTAACAATTGGAACACAGAAAAACACTTTCTGGCGTGTTTGCAATGAGCACCAGAAAGACAGTTTTATTAACTGAACCGCACTCAGTATTCAAGACTGTCAAAGAACAACTTGTTTTCAGCAAACTGCATCTTTGCTTTTACAATCCATTATGAAGCATAAAAACACTTTCGGGCTTGCTTGCAATGAAAGGCAGAAAGAGTTTTATTAGCTGAACTGCGCTCCATAAGAAAGACTGTCAGAGCACAGCTTGCTTTCAGCAGACTGCGTATTTGTTTATACTAACAACTGGAACACAGAAAAACACTTTCTGGCGTGTTTGCAATGAGCACCAGAAAGACAGTTTTATTAACTGAACCGCACTCAGTATTCAAGACTGTCAAAGAACAACTTGTTTTCAGCAAACTGCATCTTTGCTTTTACAACCCGTTATGAAGCATAAAAACACTTTCGGGCTCGCTTGCAATGAAAGGCAGAAAGAGTTTTATTAGCTGAACTGCGCTCCATAAGAAAGACTGTCAGAGCACAGCTTGCTTTCAGCAGACTGCGTATTTGTTTATACTAACAATTGGAACACAGAAAAACACTTTCTGGCGTGTTTGCAATGAGCACCAGAAAGACAGTTTTATTAACTGAACCGCACTCAGTATTCAAGACTGTCAAAGAACAACTTGTTTTCAGCAAACTGCATCTTTGCTTTTACAACCCATTATGAAGCATAAAAACACTTTCGGGCTCGCTTGCAATGAAAGGCAGAAAGAGTTTTATTAGCTGAACTGCGCTCCATAAGAAAGACTGTCAGAGCACAGCTTGCTTTCAGGAGACTGCGTATTTGTTTATACTAACAATTGGAACACAGAAAAACACTTTCTGGCGTGTTTGCAATGAGCACCAGAAAGACAGTTTTATTAACTGAACCGCACTCAGTATTCAAGACTGTCAAAGAACAACTTGTTTTCAGCAAACTGCATCTTTGCTTTTACAACCCATTATGAAGCATAAAAACACTTTCGGGCTCGCTTGCAATGAAAGGCAGAAAGAGTTTTATTAGCTGAACTGCGCTCCATAAGAAAGACTGTCAGAGCACAGCTTGCTTTCAGGAGACTGCGTATTTGTTTATACTAACAATTGGAACACAGAAAAACACTTTCTGGCGTGTTTGCAATGAGCACCAGAAAGACAGTTTTATTAACTGAACCGCACTCAGTATTCAAGACTGTCAAAGAACAACTTGTTTTCAGCAAACTGCATCTTTGCTTTTACAACCCGTTATGAAGCATAAAAACACTTTCGGGCTCGCTTGCAATGAAAGGCAGAAAGAGTTTTATTAGCTGAACTGCACTCCATAAGAAAGACTGTCAGAGCACAGCTTGCTTTCAGCAGACTGCGTATTTCTTTATACTAGCAATTGGAACACAGAAAAACACTTTCTGGCTTGCTTGCAATGAGCACCAGAAAGACAGTTTTATTAACTGAACCGCACTCAGTATTCAAGACTGTCAAAGAACAACTTGTTTTCAGCAAACTGCATCTTTGCTTTTACAACCCGTTATGAAGCATAAAAACACTTTCGGGCTCGCTTGCAATGAAAGGCAGAAAGAGTTTTATTAGCTGAACTGCACTCCATAAGAAAGACTGTCAGAGCACAGCTTGCTTTCAGCAGACAGCGTATTTCTTTATACTAGCAATTGGAACACAGAAAAACACTTTCTGGCTTGCTTGCAATGAGCACCAGAGAGACAGTTTTATTAACTGAACCGCACTTAGTATTCAAGACTGTCAAAGATAAACTTGTTTTCAGCAAACTGCATCTTTGCTTTTACAATCCATTATGAAGCATAAAAACACTTTCGGGCTCGCTTGCAATGAAAGGCAGAAAGAGTTTTATTAGCTGAACTGCGCTCCATAAGAAAGACTGTCAGAGCACAGCTTGCTTTCAGCAGACTGCGTATTTGTTTATACTAACAATTGGAACACAGAAAAACACTTTCTGGCGTGTTTGCAATGAGCACCAGAAAGACAGTTTTATTAACTGAACCGCACTCAGTATTCAAGACTGTCAAAGAACAACTTGTTTTCAGCAAACTGCATCTTTGCTTTTACAACCCGTTATGAAGCATAAAAACACTTTCGGGCTCGCTTGCAATGAAAGGCAGAAAGAGTTTTATTAGCTGAACTGCGCTCCATAAGAAAGACTGTCAGAGCACAGCTTGCTTTCAGCAGACTGCGTATTTGTTTATACTAACAATTGGAACACAGAAAAACACTTTCTGGCGTGTTTGCAATGAGCACCAGAAAGACAGTTTTATTAACTGAACCGCACTCAGTATTCAAGACTGTCAAAGAACAACTTGTTTTCAGCAAACTGCATCTTTGCTTTTACAACCCATTATGAAGCATAAAAACACTTTCGGGCTCGCTTGCAATGAAAGGCAGAAAGAGTTTTATTAGCTGAACTGCGCTCCATAAGAAAGACTGTCAGAGCACAGCTTGCTTTCAGGAGACTGCGTATTTGTTTATACTAACAATTGGAACACAGAAAAACACTTTCTGGCGTGTTTGCAATGAGCACCAGAAAGACAGTTTTATTAACTGAACCGCACTCAGTATTCAAGACTGTCAAAGAACAACTTGTTTTCAGCAAACTGCATCTTTGCTTTTACAACCCGTTATGAAGCATAAAAACACTTTCGGGCTCGCTTGCAATGAAAGGAAGAAAGAGTTTTATTAGCTGAACTGCACTCCATAAGAAAGACTGTCAGAGCACAGCTTGCTTTCAGCAGACTGCGTATTTCTTTATACTAGCAATTGGAACACAGAAAAACACTTTCTGGCTTGCTTGCAATGAGCACCAGAAAGACAGTTTTATTAACTGAACCGCACTCAGTATTCAAGACTGTCAAAGAACAACTTGTTTTCAGCAAACTGCATCTTTGCTTTTACAACCCGTTATGAAGCATAAAAACACTTTCGGGCTCGCTTGCAATGAAAGGCAGAAAGAGTTTTATTAGCTGAACTGCACTCCATAAGAAAGACTGTCAGAGCACAGCTTGCTTTCAGCAGACTGCGTATTTCTTTATACTAGCAATTGGAACACAGAAAAACACTTTCTGGCTTGCTTGCAATGAGCACCAGAAAGACAGTTTTATTAACTGAACCGCACTTAGTATTCAAGACTGTCAAAGATAAACTTGTTTTCAGCAAACTGCATCTTTGCTTTTACAATCCATTATGAAGCATAAAAACACTTTCGGGCTTGCTTGCAATGAAAGGCAGAAAGAGTTTTATTAGCTGAACTGCGCTCCATAAGAAAGAATGTCAGAGCACAGCTTGCTTTCAGCAGACTGCGTATTTGTTTATACTAACAATTGGAACACAGAAAAACACTTTCTGGCGTGTTTGCAATGAGCACCAGAAAGACAGTTTTATTAACTGAACCGCACTCAGTATTCAAGACTGTCAAAGAACAACTTGTTTTCAGCAAACTGCATCTTTGCTTTTACAACCCGTTATGAAGCATAAAAACACTTTCGGGCTCGCTTGCAATGAAAGGCAGAAAGAGTTTTATTAGCTGAACTGCGCTCCATAAGAAAGACTGTCAGAGCACAGCTTGCTTTCAGCAGACTGCGTATTTGTTTATACTAACAATTGGAACACAGAAAAACACTTTCTGGCGTGTTTGCAATGAGCACCAGAAAGACAGTTTTATTAACTGAACCGCACTCAGTATTCAAGACTGTCAAAGAACAACTTGTTTTCAGCAAACTGCATCTTTGCTTTTACAACCCGTTATGAAGCATAAAAACACTTTCGGGCTCGCTTGCAATGAAAGGCAGAAAGAGTTTTATTAGCTGAACTGCGCTCCATAAGAAAGACTGTCAGAGCACAGCTTGCTTTCAGCAGACTGCGTATTTCTTTATACTAGCAATTGGAACACAGAAAAACACTTTCTGGCTTGCTTGCAATGAGCACCAGAAAGACAGTTTTATTAACTGAACCGCACTCAGTATTCAAGACTGTCAAAGAACAACTTGTTTTCAGCAAACTGCATCTTTGCTTTTACAACCCGTTATGAAGCATAAAAACACTTTCGGGCTCGCTTGCAATGAAAGGCAGAAAGAGTTTTATTAGCTGAACTGCACTCCATAAGAAAGACTGTCAGAGCACAGCTTGCTTTCAGCAGACTGCATATTTGTTTATACTAACAATTAGAACACAGAAAAAAAATTTCTGGTTTGTTTGCAATGAGCACCAGAAAGACAGTTTTATTAACTGAACCGCACTCAGTATTCAAGACTGTCAAAGAACAACTTGTTTTCAGCAAACTGCATCTTTGCTTTTACAACCCGTTATGAAGCATAAAAACACTTTCGGGCTCGCTTGCAATGAAAGGCAGAGTTTTATTAGCTGAACTGCACTCCATAAGAAAGACTGTCAGAGCACAGCTTGCTTTCAGCAGACTGCTTATTTGTTTATACTAGCAATTGGAACACAGAAAAACACTTTCTGGCTTGCTTGCAATGAGCACCAGAAAGACAGTTTTATTAACTCAACTGCACTTAGTATTCAAGACTGTCAAAGATAAACTTGTTTTCAGCAAACTGCATCTTTGCTTTTACAATCCATTATGAAGCATAAAAACACTTTCTGGCTTGCTTGCAATGAAAGGCAGAAAGAGTTTTATTAGCTGAACTGCGCTCCATAAGAAAGACTGTCAGAGCACAGCTTGCTTTCAGCAGACTGCATATTTGTTTATACTAACAAGTAGAACACAGAAAAACACTTTCTGGTTTGTTTGCAATGAGCACCAGAAAGACAGTTTTATTAACTGAACCGCACTCAGTATTCAAGACTGTCAAAGAACAACTTGTTTTCAGCAAACTGCATCTTTGCTTTTACAACCCGTTATGAAGCATAAAAACACTTTCGGGCTCGCTAGCAATGAAAGGCAGAAAGAGTTTTATTAGCTGAACTGCGCTCCATAAGAAAGACTGTCAGAGCACAGCTTGCTTTCAGCAGACTGCATATTTGTTTATACTAACAAGTAGAACACAGAAAAATACTTTCTGGTTTGTTTGCAATGAGCACCAGAAAGACAGTTTTATTAACTGAACCACACTTAGTATTCAAGACTGTCAAAGATAAACTTGTTTTCAGCAAACTGCATCTTTGCTTTTACAATCCATTATGAAGCATAAAAACACTTTCGGGCTTGCTTGCAATGAAAGGCAGAAAGAGTTTTATTAGCTGAACTGCGCTCCATAAGAAAGACTGTCAGAGCACAGCTTGCTTTCAGCAGACTGCGTATTTGTTTATACTAACAATTGGAACACAGAAAAACACTTTCTGGCGTGTTTGCAATGAGCACCAGAAAGACAGTTTTATTAACTGAACCGCACTCAGTATTCAAGACTGTCAGAGAACAACTTGTTTTCAGCAAACTGCATCTTTGCTTTTACAACCCGTTATGAAGCATAAAAACACTTTCGGGCTCGCTTGCAATGAAAGGCAGAAAGAGTTTTATTAGCTGAACTGCACTCCATAAGAAAGACTGTCAGAGCACAGCTTGCTTTCAGCAAACTGCATCTTTGCTTTTACAACCCGTTATGAAGCATAAAAACACTTTCGGGCTCGCTTGCAATGAAAGGCAGAAAGAGTTTTATTAGCTGAACTGCGCTCCATAAGAAAGACTGTCAGAGCACAGCTTGCTTTCAGCAGACTGCATATTTGTTTATACTAACAAGTAGAACACAGAAAAACACTTTCTGGCTTGCTTGCAATGAGCACCAGAAAGACAGTTTTATTAACTGAACCGCACTCAGTATTCAAGACTGTCAAAGAACAACTTGTTTTCAGCAAACTGCATCTTTGCTTTTACAATCCATTATGAAGCATAAAAACACTTTCGGGCTCGCTTGCAATGAAAGGCAGAAAGAGTTTTATTAGCTGAACTGCGCTCCATAAGAAAGACTGTCAGAGCACAGCTTGCTTTCAGCAGACTGCGTATTTCTTTATACTAGCAATTGGAACACAGAAAAACACTTTCTGGCGTGTTTGCAATGAGCACCAGAAAGACAGTTTTATTAACTCAACTGCACTCAGTATTCAAGACTGTCAAAGAACAACTTGTTTTCAGCAAACTGCATCTTTGCTTTTACAACCCGTTATGAAGCATAAAAACACTTTCGGGCTTGCTTGCAATGAAAGGCAGAAAGAGTTTTATTAGCTGAACTGCGCTCCATAAGAAAGACTGTCAGAGCACAGCTTGCTTTCAGCAGACTGCGTATTTGTTTATACTAACAATTGGAACACAGAAAAACACTTTCTGGCGTGTTTGCAATGAGCACCAGAAAGACAGTTTTATTAACTGAACCGCACTCAGTATTCAAGACTGTCAAAGAACAACTTGTTTTCAGCAAACTGCATCTTTGCTTTTACAATCCATTATGAAGCATAAAAACACTTTCGGGCTCGCTTGCAATGAAAGGCAGAAAGAGTTTTATTAGCTGAACTGCGCTCCATAAGAATGACTGTCAGAGCACAGCTTGCTTTCAGCAGACTGCGTATTTCTTTATACTAGCAATTGGAACACAGAAAAACACTTTCTGGCGTGTTTGCAATGAGCACCAGAAAGACAGTTTTATTAACTCAACTGCACTCAGTATTCAAGACTGTCAAAGAACAACTTGTTTTCAGCAAACTGCATCTTTGCTTTTACAACCCGTTATGAAGCATAAAAACACTTTCGGGCTTGCTTGCAATGAAAGGCAGAAAGAGTTTTATTAGCTGAACTGCGCTCCATAAGAAAGACTGTCAGAGCACAGCTTGCTTTCAGCAGACTGCGTATTTGTTTATACTAACAATTGGAACACAGAAAAACACTTTCTGGCGTGTTTGCAATGAGCACCAGAAAGACAGTTTTATTAACTGAACCGCACTCAGTATTCAAGACTGTCAAAGAACAACTTGTTTTCAGCAAACTGCATCTTTGCTTTTACAATCCATTATGAAGCATAAAAACACTTTCGGGCTTGCTTGCAATGAAAGGCAGAAAGAGTTTTATTAGCTGAACTGCACTCCATAAGAATGACTGTCAGAGCACAGCTTGCTTTCAGCAGACTGCGTATTTGTTTATACTAACAATTGGAACACAGAAAAACACTTTCTGGCGTGTTTGCAATGAGCACCAGAAAGACAGTTTTATTAACTGAACCGCACTCAGTATTCAAGACTGTCAAAGAACAACTTGTTTTCAGCAAACTGCATCTTTGCTTTTACAACCCGTTATGAAGCATAAAAACACTTTCGGGCTTGCTTGCAATGAAAGGCAGAAAGAGTTTTATTAGCTGAACTGCGCTCCATAAGAAAGACTGTCAGAGCACAGCTTGCTTTCAGCAGACTGCGTATTTGTTTATACTAACAATTGGAACACAGAAAAACACTTTCTGGCTTGTTTGCAATGAGCACCAGAAAGACAGTTTTATTAACTGAACCGCACTCAGTATTCAAGACTGTCAAAGAACAACTTGTTTTCAGCAAACTGCATCTTTGCTTTTACAATCCATTATGAAGCATAAAAACACTTTCGGGCTTGCTTGCAATGAAAGGCAGAAAGAGTTTTATTAGCTGAACTGCACTCCATAAGAATGACTGTCAGAGCACAGCTTGCTTTCAGCAGACTGCGTATTTGTTTATACTAACAATTGGAACACAGAAAAACACTTTCTGGCGTGTTTGCAATGAGCACCAGAAAGACAGTTTTATTAACTGAACCGCACTCAGTATTCAAGACTGTCAAAGAACAACTTGTTTTCAGCAAACTGCATCTTTGCTTTTACAACCCGTTATGAAGCATAAAAACACTTTCGGGCTTGCTTGCAATGAAAGGCAGAAAGAGTTTTATTAGCTGAACTGCACTCCATAAGAAAGACTGTCAGAGCACAGCTTGCTTTCAGCAGACTGCGTATTTGTTTATACTAACAATTGGAACACAGAAAAACACTTTCTGGCGTGTTTGCAATGAGCACCAGAAAGACAGTTTTATTAACTGAACCGCACTCAGTATTCAAGACTGTCAAAGAACAACTTGTTTTCAGCAAACTGCATCTTTGCTTTTACAACCCGTTATGAAGCATAAAAACACTTTCGGGCTCGCTTGCAATGAAAGGCAGAAAGAGTTTTATTAGCTGAACTGCGCTCCATAAGAAAGACTGTCAGAGCACAGCTTGCTTTCAGCAGACTGCGTATTTCTTTATACTAGCAATTGGAACACAGAAAAACACTTTCTGGCTTGCTTGCAATGAGCACCAGAAAGACAGTTTTATTAACTGAACCGCACTCAGTATTCAAGACTGTCAAAGAACAACTTGTTTTCAGCAAACTGCATCTTTGCTTTTACAACCCGTTATGAAGCATAAAAACACTTTCGGGCTCGCTTGCAATGAAAGGCAGAAAGAGTTTTATTAGCTGAACTGCACTCCATAAGAAAGACTGTCAGAGCACAGCTTGCTTTCAGCAGACTGCATATTTGTTTATACTAACAATTAGAACACAGAAAAAAAAATTCTGGTTTGTTTGCAATGAGCACCAGAAAGACAGTTTTATTAACTGAACCGCACTCAGTATTCAAGACTGTCAAAGAACAACTTGTTTTCAGCAAACTGCATCTTTGCTTTTACAACCCGTTATGAAGCATAAAAACACTTTCGGGCTCGCTTGCAATGAAAGGCAGAAAGAGTTTTATTAGCTGAACTGCACTCCATAAGAAAGACTGTCAGAGCACAGCTTGCTTTCAGCAGACTGCTTATTTGTTTATACTAGCAATTGGAACACAGAAAAACACTTTCTGGCTTGCTTGCAATGAGCACCAGAAAGACAGTTTTATTAACTCAACTGCACTTAGTATTCAAGACTGTCAAAGATAAACTTGTTTTCAGCAAACTGCATCTTTGCTTTTACAATCCATTATGAAGCATAAAAACACTTTCTGGCTTGCTTGCAATGAAAGGCAGAAAGAGTTTTATTAGCTGAACTGCGCTCCATAAGAAAGACTGTCAGAGCACAGCTTGCTTTCAGCAGACTGCATATTTGTTTATACTAACAAGTAGAACACAGAAAAACACTTTCTGGTTTGTTTGCAATGAGCACCAGAAAGACAGTTTTATTAACTGAACCGCACTCAGTATTCAAGACTGTCAAAGAACAACTTGTTTTCAGCAAACTGCATCTTTGCTTTTACAACCCGTTATGAAGCATAAAAACACTTTCGGGCTCGCTAGCAATGAAAGGCAGAAAGAGTTTTATTAGCTGAACTGCGCTCCATAAGAAAGACTGTCAGAGCACAGCTTGCTTTCAGCAGACTGCATATTTGTTTATACTAACAAGTAGAACACAGAAAAATACTTTCTGGTTTGTTTGCAATGAGCACCAGAAAGACAGTTTTATTAACTGAACCACACTTAGTATTCAAGACTGTCAAAGATAAACTTGTTTTCAGCAAACTGCATCTTTGCTTTTACAATCCATTATGAAGCATAAAAACACTTTCGGGCTTGCTTGCAATGAAAGGCAGAAAGAGTTTTATTAGCTGAACTGCGCTCCATAAGAAAGACTGTCAGAGCACAGCTTGCTTTCAGCAGACTGCATATTTGTTTATACTAACAATTGGAACACAGAAAAACACTTTCTGGCGTGTTTGCAATGAGCACCAGAAAGACAGTTTTATTAACTGAACCGCACTCAGTATTCAAGACTGTCAGAGAACAACTTGTTTTCAGCAAACTGCATCTTTGCTTTTACAACCCGTTATGAAGCATAAAAACACTTTCGGGCTCGCTTGCAATGAAAGGCAGAAAGAGTTTTATTAGCTGAACTGCACTCCATAAGAAAGACTGTCAGAGCACAGCTTGCTTTCAGCAAACTGCATCTTTGCTTTTACAACCCGTTATGAAGCATAAAAACACTTTCGGGCTCGCTTGCAATGAAAGGCAGAAAGAGTTTTATTAGCTGAACTGCGCTCCATAAGAAAGACTGTCAGAGCACAGCTTGCTTTCAGCAGACTGCATATTTGTTTATACTAACAAGTAGAACACAGAAAAACACTTTCTGGCTTGCTTGCAATGAGCACCAGAAAGACAGTTTTATTAACTGAACCGCACTCAGTATTCAAGACTGTCAAAGAACAACTTGTTTTCAGCAAACTGCATCTTTGCTTTTACAATCCATTATGAAGCATAAAAACACTTTCGGGCTCGCTTGCAATGAAAGGCAGAAAGAGTTTTATTAGCTGAACTGCGCTCCATAAGAAAGACTGTCAGAGCACAGCTTGCTTTCAGCAGACTGCGTATTTCTTTATACTAGCAATTGGAACACAGAAAAACACTTTCTGGCGTGTTTGCAATGAGCACCAGAAAGACAGTTTTATTAACTCAACTGCACTCAGTATTCAAGACTGTCAAAGAACAACTTGTTTTCAGCAAACTGCATCTTTGCTTTTACAACCCGTTATGAAGCATAAAAACACTTTCGGGCTTGCTTGCAATGAAAGGCAGAAAGAGTTTTATTAGCTGAACTGCGCTCCATAAGAAAGACTGTCAGAGCACAGCTTGCTTTCAGCAGACTGCGTATTTGTTTATACTAACAATTGGAACACAGAAAAACACTTTCTGGCGTGTTTGCAATGAGCACCAGAAAGACAGTTTTATTAACTGAACCGCACTCAGTATTCAAGACTGTCAAAGAACAACTTGTTTTCAGCAAACTGCATCTTTGCTTTTACAATCCATTATGAAGCATAAAAACACTTTCGGGCTTGCTTGCAATGAAAGGCAGAAAGAGTTTTATTAGCTGAACTGCACTCCATAAGAATGACTGTCAGAGCACAGCTTGCTTTCAGCAGACTGCGTATTTGTTTATACTAACAATTGGAACACAGAAAAACACTTTCTGGCGTGTTTGCAATGAGCACCAGAAAGACAGTTTTATTAACTGAACCGCACTCAGTATTCAAGACTGTCAAAGAACAACTTGTTTTCAGCAAACTGCATCTTTGCTTTTACAACCCGTTATGAAGCATAAAAACACTTTCGGGCTTGCTTGCAATGAAAGGCAGAAAGAGTTTTATTAGCTGAACTGCACTCCATAAGAAAGACTGTCAGAGCACAGCTTGCTTTCAGCAGACTGCATATTTGTTTATACTAACAAGTAGAACACAGAAAAACACTTTCTGGTTTGTTTGCAATGAGCACCAGAAAGACAGTTTTATTAACTGAACCGCACTCAGTATTCAAGACTGTCAAAGAACAACTTGTTTTCAGCAAACTGCATCTTTGCTTTTACAACCCGTTATGAAGCATAAAAACACTTTCGGGCTCGCTTGCAATGAAAGGCAGAAAGAGTTTTATTAGCTGAACTGCACTCCATAAGAAAGACTGTCAGAGCACAGCTTGCTTTCAGCAGACTGCTTATTTGTTTATACTAGCAATTGGAACACAGAAAAACACTTTCTGGCTTGCTTGCAATGAGCACCAGAAAGACAGTTTTATTAACTGAACCGCACTCAGTATTCAAGACTGTCAAAGAACAACTTGTTTTCAGCAAACTGCATCTTTGCTTTTACAACCCGTTATGAAGCATAAAAACACTTTCGGGCTCGCTTGCAATGAAAGGCAGAAAGTGTTTCATTAGCTGAACTGCACTCCATAAGAAAGACTGTCAGAGCACAGCTTGCTTTCAGCAGACTGCGTATTTCTTTATACTAGCAATTGGAACACAGAAAAACACTTTCTGGCGTGTTTGCAATGAGCACCAGAAAGACAGTTTTATTAACTCAACTGCACTCAGTATTCAAGACTGTCAAAGAACAACTTGTTTTCAGCAAACTGCATCATTGCTTTTACAACCCGTTATGAAGCATAAAAACACTTTCGGGCTTGCTTGCAATGAAAGGCAGAAAGAGTTTTATTAGCTGAACTGCGCTCCATAAGAAAGACTGTCAGAGCACAGCTTGCTTTCAGCAGACTGCGTATTTCTTTATACTAACAATTGGAACACAGAAAAACACTTTCTGGCGTGTTTGCAATGAGCACCAGAAAGACAGTTTTATTAACTCAACTGCACTCAGTATTCAAGACTGTCAGAGAACAACTTGTTTTCAGCAAACTGCATCTTTGCTTTTACAACCCGTTATGAAGCATAAAAACACTTTCGGGCTCGCTTGCAATGAAAGGCAGAAAGAGTTTTATTAGCTGAACTGCACTCCATAAGAAAGACTGTCAGAGCACAGCTTGCTTTCAGCAAACTGCATCTTTGCTTTTACAACCCGTTATGAATCATAAAAACACTTTCGGGCTCGCTTGCAATGAAAGGCAGAAAGAGTTTTATTAGCTGAACTGCGCTCCATAAGAAAGACTGTCAGAGCACAGCTTGCTTTCAGCAGACTGCATATTTGTTTATACTAACAAGTAGAACACAGAAAAACACTTTCTGGCTTGCTTGCAATGAGCACCAGAAAGACAGTTTTATTAACTGAACCGCACTCAGTATTCAAGACTGTCAAAGAACAACTTGTTTTCAGCAAACTGCATCTTTGCTTTTACAATCCATTATGAAGCATAAAAACACTTTCGGGCTCGCTTGCAATGAAAGGCAGAAAGAGTTTTATTAGCTGAACTGCGCTCCATAAGAAAGACTGTCAGAGCACAGCTTGCTTTCAGCAGACTGCGTATTTCTTTATACTAGCAATTGGAACACAGAAAAACACTTTCTGGCGTGTTTGCAATGAGCACCAGAAAGACAGATTTATTAACTCAACTGCACTCAGTAATCAAGACTGTCAAAGAACAACTTGTTTTCAGCAAACTGCATCTTTGCTTTTACAACCCGTTATGAAGCATAAAAACACTTTCGGGCTTGCTTGCAATGAAAGGCAGAAAGAGTTTTATTAGCTGAACTGCGCTCCATAAGAAAGACTGTCAGAGCACAGCTTGCTTTCAGCAGACTGCGTATTTGTTTATACTAACAATTGGAACACAGAAAAACACTTTCTGGCGTGTTTGCAATGAGCACCAGAAAGACAGTTTTATTAACTGAACCGCACTCAGTATTCAAGACTGTCAAAGAACAACTTGTTTTCAGCAAACTGCATCTTTGCTTTTACAACCCGTTATGAAGCATAAAAACACTTTCGGGCTCGCTTGCAATGAAAGGCAGAAAGAGTTTTATTAGCTGAACTGCGCTCCATAAGAAAGACTGTCAGAGCACAGCTTGCTTTCAGCAGACTGCGTATTTGTTTATACTAACAATTGGAACACAGAAAAACACTTTCTGGCGTGTTTGCAATGAGCACCAGAAAGACAGTTTTATTAACTGAACCGCACTCAGTATTCAAGACTGTCAAAGAACAACTTGTTTTCAGCAAACTGCATCTTTGCTTTTACAACCCGTTATGAAGCATAAAAACACTTTCGGGCTCGCTTGCAATGAAAGGCAGAAAGAGTTTTATTAGCTGAACTGCACTCCATAAGAAAGACTGTCAGAGCACAGCTTGCTTTCAGCAGACTGCATATTTGTTTATACTAACAAGTAGAACACAGAAAAACACTTTCTGGTTTGTTTGCAATGAGCACCAGAAAGACAGTTTTATTAACTGAACCGCACTCAGTATTCAAGACTGTCAAAGAACAACTTGTTTTCAGCAAACTGCATCTTTGCTTTTACAACCCGTTATGAAGCATAAAAACACTTTCGGGCTCGCTTGCAATGAAAGGCAGAAAGAGTTTTATTAGCTGAACTGCACTCCATAAGAAAGACTGTCAGAGCACAGCTTGCTTTCAGCAGACTGCGTATTTGTTTATACTAACAATTGGAACACAGAAAAACACTTTCTGGCGTGTTTGCAATGAGCACCAGAAAGACAGTTTTATTAACTGAACCGCACTCAGTATTCAAGACTGTCAAAGAACAACTTGTTTTCAGCAAACTGCATCTTTGCTTTTACAACCCGTTATGAAGTAAAAAAACACTTTCGGGCTCGCTTGCAATGAAAGGCAGAAAGAGTTTTATTAGCTGAACTGCACTCCATAAGAAAGACTGTCAGAGCACAGCTTGCTTTCAGCAAACTGCATCTTTGCTTTTACAACCCGTTATGAAGCATAAAAACACTTTCGGGCTCGCTTGCAATGAAAGGCAGAAAGAGTTTTATTAGCTGAACTGGACTCCATAAGAAAGACTGTCAGAGCACAGCTTGCTTTCAGCAGACTGCTTATTTGTTTATACTAGCAATTGGAACACAGAAAAACACTTTCTGGCTTGCTTGCAATGAGCACCAGAAAGACAGTTTTATTAACTCAACTGCACTTAGTATTCAAGACTGTCAAAGATAAACTTGTTTTCAGCAAACTGCATCTTTGCTTTTACAATCCATTATGAAGCATAAAAACACTTTCGGGCTTGCTTGCAATGAAAGGCAGAAAGAGTTTTATTAGCTGAACTGCGCTCCATAAGAAAGACTGTCAGAGCACAGCTTGCTTTCAGCAGACTGCGTATTTGTTTATACTAACAATTGGAACACAGAAAAACACTTTCTGGCGTGTTTGCAATGAGCACCAGAAAGACAGTTTTATTAACTGAACCGCACTCAGTATTCAAGACTGTCAAAGAACAACTTGTTTTCAGCAAACTGCATCTTTGCTTTTACAACCCGTTATGAAGCATAAAAACACTTTCGGGCTCGCTTGCAATGAAAGGCAGAAAGAGTTTTATTAGCTGAACTGCACTCCATAAGAAAGACTGTCAGAGCACAGCTTGCTTTCAGCAGACTGCATATTTGTTTATACTAACAAGTAGAACACAGAAAAACACTTTCTGGTTTGTTTGCAATGAGCACCAGAAAGACAGTTTTATTAACTGAACCGCACTCAGTATTCAAGACTGTCAAAGAACAACTTGTTTTCAGCAAACTGCATCTTTGCTTTTACAACCCGTTATGAAGCATAAAAACACTTTCGGGCTCGCTTGCAATGAAAGGCAGAAAGAGTTTTATTAGCTGAACTGCACTCCATAAGAAAGACTGTCAGAGCACAGCTTGCTTTCAGCAGACTGCGTATTTCTTTATACTAACAATTGGAACACAGAAAAACACTTTCTGGCGTGTTTGCAATGAGCACCAGAAAGACAGTTTTATTAACTCAACTGCACTCAGTATTCAAGACTGTCAGAGAACAACTTGTTTTCAGCAAACTGCATCTTTGCTTTTACAACCCGTTATGAAGCATAAAAACACTTTCGGGCTCGCTTGCAATGAAAGGCAGAAAGAGTTTTATTAGCTGAACTGCACTCCATAAGAAAGACTGTCAGAGCACAGCTTGCTTTCAGCAAACTGCATCTTTGCTTTTACAACCCGTTATGAAGCATAAAAACACTTTCGGGCTCGCTTGCAATGAAAGGCAGAAAGAGTTTTATTAGCTGAACTGCGCTCCATAAGAAAGACTGTCAGAGCACAGCTTGCTTTCAGCAGACTGCATATTTGTTTATACTAACAAGTAGAACACAGAAAAACACTTTCTGGCTTGCTTGCAATGAGCACCAGAAAGACAGTTTTATTAACTGAACCGCACTCAGTATTCAAGACTGTCAAAGAACAACTTGTTTTCAGCAAACTGCATCTTTGCTTTTACAACCCGTTATGAAGCATAAAAACACTTTCGGGCTTGCTTGCAATGAAAGGCAGAAAGAGTTTTATTAGCTGAACTGCGCTCCATAAGAAAGACTGTCAGAGCACAGCTTGCTTTCAGCAGACTGCGTATTTGTTTATACTAACAATTGGAACACAGAAAAACACTTTCTGGCGTGTTTGCAATGAGCACCAGAAAGACAGTTTTATTAACTGAACCGCACTCAGTATTCAAGACTGTCAAAGAACAACTTGTTTTCAGCAAACTGCATCTTTGCTTTTACAACCCGTTATGAAGCATAAAAACACTTTCGGGCTCGCTTGCAATGAAAGGCAGAAAGTGTTTCATTAGCTGAACTGCACTCCATAAGAATGACTGTCAGAGCACAGCTTGCTTTCAGCAGACTGCGTATTTCTTTATACTAACAATTGGAACACAGAAAAACACTTTCTGGCGTGTTTGCAATGAGCACCAGAAAGACAGTTTTATTAACTGAACCGCACTCAGTATTCAAGACTGTCAAAGAACAACTTGTTTTCAGCAAACTGCATCTTTGCTTTTACAATCCATTATGAAGCATAAAAACACTTTCGGGCTCGCTTGCAATGAAAGGCAGAAAGAGTTTTATTAGCTGAACTGCACTCCATAAGAATGACTGTCAGAGCAAAGCTTGCTTTCAGCAGACTGCGTATTTGTTTATACTAACAAGTAGAACACAGAAAAACACTTTCTGGCGTGTTTGCAATGAGCACCAGAAAGACAGTTTTATTAACTGAACCGCACTCAGTATTCAAGACTGTCAAAGAACAACTTGTTTTCAGCAAACTGCATCTTTGCTTTTACAACCCGTTATGAAGCATAAAAACACTTTCGGGCTCGCTTGCAATGAAAGGCAGAAAGAGTTTTATTAGCTGAACTGCACTCCATAAGAAAGACTGTCAGAGCACAGCTTGCTTTCAGCAGACTGCATATTTGTTTATACTATCAAGTAGAACACAGAAAAACACTTTCTGGTTTGTTTGCAATGAGCACCAGAAAGACAGTTTTATTAACTGAACCGCACTCAGTATTCAAGACTGTCAAAGAACAACTTGTTTTCAGCAAACTGCATCTTTGCTTTTACAACCCGTTATGAAGCATAAAAACACTTTCGGGCTCGCTTGCAATGAAAGGCAGAAAGAGTTTTATTAGCTGAACTGGACTCCATAAGAAAGACTGTCAGAGCACAGCTTGCTTTCAGCAGACTGCTTATTTGTTTATACTAGCAATTGGAACACAGAAAAACACTTTCTGGCTTGCTTGCAATGAGCACCAGAAAGACAGTTTTATTAACTGAACTGCACTTAGTATTCAAGACTGTCAAAGATAAACTTGTTTTCAGCAAACTGCATCTTTGCTTTTACAATCCATTATGAAGCATAAAAACACTTTCGGGCTTGCTTGCAATGAAAGGCAGAAAGAGTTTTATTAGCTGAACTGCGCTCCATAAGAAAGACTGTCAGAGCACAGCTTGCTTTCAGCAGACTGCGTATTTGTTTATACTAACAATTGGAACACAGAAAAACACTTTCTGGCGTGTTTGCAATGAGCACCAGAAAGACAGTTTTATTAACTGAACCGCACTCAGTATTCAAGACTGTCAAAGAACAACTTGTTTTCAGCAAACTGCATCTTTGCTTTTACAACCCGTTATGAAGCATAAAAACACTTTCGGGCTCGCTTGCAATGAAAGGCAGAAAGAGTTTTATTAGCTGAACTGCACTCCATAAGAAAGACTGTCAGAGCACAGCTTGCTTTCAGCAGACTGCATATTTGTTTATACTAACAAGTAGAACACAGAAAAACACTTTCTGGTTTGTTTGCAATGAGCACCAGAAAGACAGTTTTATTAACTGAACCGCACTCAGTATTCAAGACTGTCAAAGAACAACTTGTTTTCAGCAAACTGCATCTTTGCTTTTACAACCCGTTATGAAGCATAAAAACACTTTCGGGCTCGCTTGCAATGAAAGGCAGAAAGTGTTTCATTAGCTGAACTGCACTCCATAAGAATGACTGTCAGAGCACAGCTTGCTTTCAGCAGACTGCGTATTTCTTTATACTAACAATTGGAACACAGAAAAACACTTTCTGGCGTGTTTGCAATGAGCACCAGAAAGACAGTTTTATTAACTCAACTGCACTCAGTATTCAAGACTGTCAGAGAACAACTTGTTTTCAGCAAACTGCATCTTTGCTTTTACAACCCGTTATGAAGCATAAAAACACTTTCGGGCTCGCTTGCAATGAAAGGCAGAAAGAGTTTTATTAGCTGAACTGCACTCCATAAGAAAGACTGTCAGAGCACAGCTTGCTTTCAGCAAACTGCATCTTTGCTTTTACAACCCGTTATGAAGCATAAAAACACTTTCGGGCTCGCTTGCAATGAAAGGCAGAAAGAGTTTTATTAGCTGAACTGCACTCCATAAGAAAGACTGTCAGAGCACAGCTTGCTTTCAGCAGACTGCATCTTTGCTTTTACAACCCGTTATGAAGCATAAAAACACTTTCGGGCTCGCTTGCAATGAAAGGCAGAAAGTGTTTCATTAGCTGAACTGCACTCCATAAGAATGACTGTCAGAGCACAGCTTGCTTTCAGCAGACTGCGTATTTCTTTATACTAACAATTGGAACACAGAAAAACACTTTCTGGCGTGTTTGCAATGAGCACCAGAAAGACAGTTTTATTAACTGAACCGCACTCAGTATTCAAGACTGTCAAAGAACAACTTGTTTTCAGCAAACTGCATCTTTGCTTTTACAACCCGTTATGAAGCATAAAAACACTTTCGGGCTCGCTTGCAATGAAAGGCAGAAAGAGTTTTATTAGCTGAACTGGACTCCATAAGAAAGACTGTCAGAGCACAGCTTGCTTTCAGCAGACTGCTTATTTGTTTATACTAGCAATTGGAACACAGAAAAACACTTTCTGGCTTGCTTGCAATGAGCACCAGAAAGACAGTTTTATTAACTCAACTGCACTTAGTATTCAAGACTGTCAAAGATAAACTTGTTTTCAGCAAACTGCATCTTTGCTTTTACAATCCATTATGAAGCATAAAAACACTTTCGGGCTTGCTTGCAATGAAAGGCAGAAAGAGTTTTATTAGCTGAACTGCGCTCCATAAGAAAGACTGTCAGAGCACAGCTTGCTTTCAGCAGACTGCGTATTTGTTTATACTAACAATTGGAACACAGAAAAACACTTTCTGGCGTGTTTGCAATGAGCACCAGAAAGACAGTTTTATTAACTGAACCGCACTCAGTATTCAAGACTGTCAAAGAACAACTTGTTTTCAGCAAACTGCATCTTTGCTTTTACAACCCGTTATGAAGCATAAAAACACTTTCGGGCTCGCTTGCAATGAAAGGCAGAAAGAGTTTTATTAGCTGAACTGCACTCCATAAGAAAGACTGTCAGAGCACAGCTTGCTTTCAGCAGACTGCATATTTGTTTATACTAACAAGTAGAACACAGAAAAACACTTTCTGGTTTGTTTGCAATGAGCACCACACTTTCTGGCGTGTTTGCAATGAGCACCAGAAAGACAGTTTTATTAACTCAACTGCACTCAGTATTCAAGACTGTCAAAGAACAACTTGTTTTCAGCAAACTGCATCTTTGCTTTTACAACACGTTATGAAGCATAAAAACACTTTCGGGCTCGCTTGCAATGAAAGGCAGAAAGAGTTTTATTAGCTGAACTGCGCTCCATAAGAAAGACTGTCAGAGCACAGCTTGCTTTCAGCAGACTGCGTATTTGTTTATACTAACAATTGGAACACAGAAAAACACTTTCTGGCGTGTTTGCAATGAGCACCAGAAAGACAGTTTTATTAACTGAACCGCACTCAGTATTCAAGACTGTCAAAGAACAACTTGTTTTCAGCAAACTGCATCTTTGCTTTTACAACCCGTTATGAAGCATAAAAACACTTTCGGGCTCGCTTGCAATGAAAGGCAGAAAGAGTTTTATTAGCTGAACTGCGCTCCATAAGAAAGACTGTCAGAGCACAGCTTGCTTTCAGCAGACTGCGTATTTCTTTATACTAGCAATTGGAACACAGAAAAACACTTTCTGGCTTGCTTGCAATGAGCACCAGAAAGACAGTTTTATTAACTGAACCGCACTCAGTATTCAAGACTGTCAAAGAACAACTTGTTTTCAGCAAACTGCATCTTTGCTTTTACAACCCGTTATGAAGCATAAAAACACTTTCGGGCTCGCTTGCAATGAAAGGCAGAAAGAGTTTTATTAGCTGAACTGCACTCCATAAGAAAGACTGTCAGAGCACAGCTTGCTTTCAGCAGACTGCATATTTGTTTATACTAACAATTAGAACACAGAAAAAAAATTTCTGGTTTGTTTGCAATGAGCACCAGAAAGACAGTTTTATTAACTGAACCGCACTCAGTATTCAAGACTGTCAAAGAACAACTTGTTTTCAGCAAACTGCATCTTTGCTTTTACAACCCGTTATGAAGCATAAAAACACTTTCGGGCTCGCTTGCAATGAAAGGCAGAAAGAGTTTTATTAGCTGAACTGCACTCCATAAGAAAGACTGTCAGAGCACAGCTTGCTTTCAGCAGACTGCTTATTTGTTTATACTAACAATTGGAACACAGAAAAACACTTTCTGGCTTGCTTGCAATGAGCACCAGAAAGACAGTTTTATTAACTCAACTGCACTTAGTATTCAAGACTGTCAAAGATAAACTTGTTTTCAGCAAACTGCATCTTTGCTTTTACAATCCATTATGAAGCATAAAAACACTTTCTGGCTTGCTTGCAATGAAAGGCAGAAAGAGTTTTATTAGCTGAACTGCGCTCCATAAGAAAGACTGTCAGAGCACAGCTTGCTTTCAGCAGACTGCATATTTGTTTATACTAACAAGTAGAACACAGAAAAACACTTTCTGGTTTGTTTGCAATGAGCACCAGAAAGACAGTTTTATTAACTGAACCGCACTCAGTATTCAAGACTGTCAAAGAACAACTTGTTTTCAGCAAACTGCATCTTTGCTTTTACAACCCGTTATGAAGCATAAAAACACTTTCGGGCTCGCTAGCAATGAAAGGCAGAAAGAGTTTTATTAGCTGAACTGCGCTCCATAAGAAAGACTGTCAGAGCACAGCTTGCTTTCAGCAGACTGCATATTTGTTTATACTAACAAGTAGAACACAGAAAAATACTTTCTGGTTTGTTTGCAATGAGCACCAGAAAGACAGTTTTATTAACTGAACCACACTTAGTATTCAAGACTGTCAAAGATAAACTTGTTTTCAGCAAACTGCATCTTTGCTTTTACAATCCATTATGAAGCATAAAAACACTTTCGGGCTTGCTTGCAATGAAAGGCAGAAAGAGTTTTATTAGCTGAACTGCGCTCCATAAGAAAGACTGTCAGAGCACAGCTTGCTTTCAGCAGACTGCGTATTTGTTTATACTAACAATTGGAACACAGAAAAACACTTTCTGGCGTGTTTGCAATGAGCACCAGAAAGACAGTTTTATTAACTGAACCGCACTCAGTATTCAAGACTGTCAGAGAACAACTTGTTTTCAGCAAACTGCATCTTTGCTTTTACAACCCGTTATGAAGCATAAAAACACTTTCGGGCTCGCTTGCAATGAAAGGCAGAAAGAGTTTTATTAGCTGAACTGCACTCCATAAGAAAGACTGTCAGAGCACAGCTTGCTTTCAGCAAACTGCATCTTTGCTTTTACAACCCGTTATGAAGCATAAAAACACTTTCGGGCTCGCTTGCAATGAAAGGCAGAAAGAGTTTTATTAGCTGAACTGCGCTCCATAAGAAAGACTGTCAGAGCACAGCTTGCTTTCAGCAGACTGCATATTTGTTTATACTAACAAGTAGAACACAGAAAAACACTTTCTGGCTTGCTTGCAATGAGCACCAGAAAGACAGTTTTATTAACTGAACCGCACTCAGTATTCAAGACTGTCAAAGAACAACTTGTTTTCAGCAAACTGCATCTTTGCTTTTACAACCCGTTATGAAGCATAAAAACACTTTCGGGCTTGCTTGCAATGAAAGGCAGAAAGAGTTTTATTAGCTGAACTGCGCTCCATAAGAAAGACTGTCAGAGCACAGCTTGCTTTCAGCAGACTGCGTATTTGTTTATACTAACAATTGGAACACAGAAAAACACTTTCTGGCGTGTTTGCAATGAGCACCAGAAAGACAGTTTTATTAACTGAACCGCACTCAGTATTCAAGACTGTCAAAGAACAACTTGTTTTCAGCAAACTGCATCTTTGCTTTTACAATCCATTATGAAGCATAAAAACACTTTCGGGCTTGCTTGCAATGAAAGGCAGAAAGAGTTTTATTAGCTGAACTGCACTCCATAAGAATGACTGTCAGAGCACAGCTTGCTTTCAGCAGACTGCGTATTTGTTTATACTAACAATTGGAACACAGAAAAACACTTTCTGGCGTGTTTGCAATGAGCACCAGAAAGACAGTTTTATTAACTGAACCGCACTCAGTATTCAAGACTGTCAAAGAACAACTTGTTTTCAGCAAACTGCATCTTTGCTTTTACAACCCGTTATGAAGCATAAAAACACTTTCGGGCTTGCTTGCAATGAAAGGCAGAAAGAGTTTTATTAGCTGAACTGCACTCCATAAGAAAGACTGTCAGAGCACAGCTTGCTTTCAGCAGACTGCATATTTGTTTATACTAACAAGTAGAACACAGAAAAACACTTTCTGGTTTGTTTGCAATGAGCACCAGAAAGACAGTTTTATTAACTGAACCGCACTCAGTATTCAAGACTGTCAAAGAACAACTTGTTTTCAGCAAACTGCATCTTTGCTTTTACAACCCGTTATGAAGCATAAAAACACTTTCGGGCTCGCTTGCAATGAAAGGCAGAAAGAGTTTTATTAGCTGAACTGCACTCCATAAGAAAGACTGTCAGAGCACAGCTTGCTTTCAGCAGACTGCTTATTTGTTTATACTAGCAATTGGAACACAGAAAAACACTTTCTGGCTTGCTTGCAATGAGCACCAGAAAGACAGTTTTATTAACTCAACTGCACTTAGTATTCAAGACTGTCAAAGAACAACTTGTTTTCAGCAAACTGCATCTTTGCTTTTACAACCCGTTATGAAGCATAAAAACACTTTCGGGCTCGCTTGCAATGAAAGGCAGAAAGTGTTTCATTAGCTGAACTGCACTCCATAAGAATGACTGTCAGAGCACAGCTTGCTTTCAGCAGACTGCGTATTTCTTTATACTAACAATTGGAACACAGAAAAACACTTTCTGGCGTGTTTGCAATGAGCACCAGAAAGACAGTTTTATTAACTCAACTGCACTCAGTATTCAAGACTGTCAGAGAACAACTTGTTTTCAGCAAACTGCATCTTTGCTTTTACAACCCGTTATGAAGCATAAAAACACTTTCGGGCTCGCTTGCAATGAAAGGCAGAAAGAGTTTTATTAGCTGAACTGCACTCCATAAGAAAGACTGTCAGAGCACAGCTTGCTTTCAGCAAACTGCATCTTTGCTTTTACAACCCGTTATGAAGCATAAAAACACTTTCGGGCTCGCTTGCAATGAAAGGCAGAAAGAGTTTTATTAGCTGAACTGCGCTCCATAAGAAAGACTGTCAGAGCACAGCTTGCTTTCAGCAGACTGCATATTTGTTTATACTAACAAGTAGAACACAGAAAAACACTTTCTGGCTTGCTTGCAATGAGCACCAGAAAGACAGTTTTATTAACTGAACCGCACTCAGTATTCAAGACTGTCAAAGAACAACTTGTTTTCAGCAAACTGCATCTTTGCTTTTACAATCCATTATGAAGCATAAAAACACTTTCGGGCTCGCTTGCAATGAAAGGCAGAAAGAGTTTTATTAGCTGAACTGCGCTCCATAAGAAAGACTGTCAGAGCACAGCTTGCTTTCAGCAGACTGCGTATTTGTTTATACTAGCAATTGGAACACAGAAAAACACTTTCTGGCGTGTTTGCAATGAGCACCAGAAAGACAGTTTTATTAACTCAACTGCACTCAGTATTCAAGACTGTCAAAGAACAACTTGTTTTCAGCAAACTGCATCTTTGCTTTTACAACCCGTTATGAAGCATAAAAACACTTTCGGGCTTGCTTGCAATGAAAGGCAGAAAGAGTTTTATTAGCTGAACTGCGCTCCATAAGAAAGACTGTCAGAGCACAGCTTGCTTTCAGCAGACTGCGTATTTGTTTATACTAACAATTGGAACACAGAAAAACACTTTCTGGCGTGTTTGCAATGAGCACCAGAAAGACAGTTTTATTAACTGAACCGCACTCAGTATTCAAGACTGTCAAAGAACAACTTGTTTTCAGCAAACTGCATCTTTGCTTTTACAACCCGTTATGAAGCATAAAAACACTTTCGGGCTCGCTTGCAATGAAAGGCAGAAAGAGTTTTATTAGCTGAACTGCACTCCATAAGAAAGACTGTCAGAGCACAGCTTGCTTTCAGCAGACTGCATATTTGTTTATACTATCAAGTAGAACACAGAAAAACACTTTCTGGTTTGTTTGCAATGAGCACCAGAAAGACAGTTTTATTAACTGAACCGCACTCAGTATTCAAGACTGTCAAAGAACAACTTGTTTTCAGCAAACTGCATCTTTGCTTTTACAACCCGTTATGAAGCATAAAAACACTTTCGGGCTCGCTTGCAATGAAAGGCAGAAAGAGTTTTATTAGCTGAACTGGACTCCATAAGAAAGACTGTCAGAGCACAGCTTGCTTTCAGCAGACTGCTTATTTGTTTATACTAGCAATTGGAACACAGAAAAACACTTTCTGGCTTGCTTGCAATGAGCACCAGAAAGACAGTTTTATTAACTCAACTGCACTTAGTATTCAAGACTGTCAAAGATAAACTTGTTCTCAGCAAACTGCATCTTTGCTTTTACAATCCATTATGAAGCATAAAAACACTTTCGGGCTTGCTTGCAATGAAAGGCAGAAAGAGTTTTATTAGCTGAACTGCGCTCCATAAGAAAGACTGTCAGAGCACAGCTTGCTTTCAGCAGACTGCGTATTTGTTTATACTAACAATTGGAACACAGAAAAACACTTTCTGGCGTGTTTGCAATGAGCACCAGAAAGACAGTTTTATTAACTGAACCGCACTCAGTATTCAAGACTGTCAAAGAACAACTTGTTTTCAGCAAACTGCATCTTTGCTTTTACAACCCGTTATGAAGCATAAAAACACTTTCGGGCTCGCTTGCAATGAAAGGCAGAAAGAGTTTTATTAGCTGAACTGCACTCCATAAGAAAGACTGTCAGAGCACAGCTTGCTTTCAGCAGACTGCATATTTGTTTATACTAACAAGTAGAACACAGAAAAACACTTTCTGGTTTGTTTGCAATGAGCACCAGAAAGACAGTTTTATTAACTGAACCGCACTCAGTATTCAAGACTGTCAAAGAACAACTTGTTTTCAGCAAACTGCATCTTTGCTTTTACAACCCGTTATGAAGCATAAAAACACTTTCGGGCTCGCTTGCAATGAAAGGCAGGAAGAGTTTTATTAGCTGAACTGCACTCCATAAGAAAGACTGTCAGAGCACAGCTTGCTTTCAGCAGACTGCGTATTTGTTTATACTAACAATTGGAACACAGAAAAACACTTTCTGGCGTGTTTGCAATGAGCACCAGAAAGACAGTTTTATTAACTGAACCGCACTCAGTATTCAAGACTGTCAAAGAACAACTTGTTTTCAGCAAACTGCATCTTTGCTTTTACAACCCGTTATGAAGTAAAAAAACACTTTCGGGCTCGCTTGCAATGAAAGGCAGAAAGAGTTTTATTAGCTGAACTGCACTCCATAAGAAAGACTGTCAGAGCACAGCTTGCTTTCAGCAAACTGCATCTTTGCTTTTACAACCCGTTATGAAGCATAAAAACACTTTCGGGCTCGCTTGCAATGAAAGGCAGAAAGAGTTTTATTAGCTGAACTGGACTCCATAAGAAAGACTGTCAGAGCACAGCTTGCTTTCAGCAGACTGCTTATTTGTTTATACTAGCAATTGGAACACAGAAAAACACTTTCTGGCTTGCTTGCAATGAGCACCAGAAAGACAGTTTTATTAACTCAACTGCACTTAGTATTCAAGACTGTCAAAGATAAACTTGTTTTCAGCAAACTGCATCTTTGCTTTTACAATCCATTATGAAGCATAAAAACACTTTCGGGCTTGCTTGCAATGAAAGGCAGAAAGAGTTTTATTAGCTGAACTGCACTCCATAAGAAAGACTGTCAGAGCACAGCTTGCTTTCAGCAGACTGCATATTTGTTTATACTAACAAGTAGAACACAGAAAAACACTTTCTGGTTTGTTTGCAATGAGCACCAGAAAGACAGTTTTATTAACTGAACCGCACTCAGTATTCAAGACTGTCAAAGAACAACTTGTTTTCAGCAAACTGCATCTTTGCTTTTACAACCCGTTATGAAGCATAAAAACACTTTCGGGCTCGCTTGCAATGAAAGGCAGAAAGAGTTTTATTAGCTGAACTGCACTCCATAAGAAAGACTGTCAGAGCACAGCTTGCTTTCAGCAGACTGCTTATTTGTTTATACTAGCAATTGGAACACAGAAAAACACTTTCTGGCTTGCTTGCAATGAGCACCAGAAAGACAGTTTTATTAACTCAACTGCACTTAGTATTCAAGACTGTCAAAGAACAACTTGTTTTCAGCAAACTGCATCTTTGCTTTTACAACCCGTTATGAAGCATAAAAACACTTTCGGGCTCGCTTGCAATGAAAGGCAGAAAGTGTTTCATTAGCTGAACTGCACTCCATAAGAATGACTGTCAGAGCACAGCTTGCTTTCAGCAGACTGCGTATTTCTTTATACTAACAATTGGAACACAGAAAAACACTTTCTGGCGTGTTTGCAATGAGCACCAGAAAGACAGTTTTATTAACTCAACTGCACTCAGTATTCAAGACTGTCAGAGAACAACTTGTTTTCAGCAAACTGCATCTTTGCTTTTACAACCCGTTATGAAGCATAAAAACACTTTCGGGCTCGCTTGCAATGAAAGGCAGAAAGAGTTTTATTAGCTGAACTGCACTCCATAAGAAAGACTGTCAGAGCACAGCTTGCTTTCAGCAAACTGCATCTTTGCTTTTACAACCCGTTATGAAGCATAAAAACACTTTCGGGCTCGCTTGCAATGAAAGGCAGAAAGAGTTTTATTAGCTGAACTGCGCTCCATAAGAAAGACTGTCAGAGCACAGCTTGCTTTCAGCAGACTGCATATTTGTTTATACTAACAAGTAGAACACAGAAAAACACTTTCTGGCTTGCTTGCAATGAGCACCAGAAAGACAGTTTTATTAACTGAACCGCACTCAGTATTCAAGACTGTCAAAGAACAACTTGTTTTCAGCAAACTGCATCTTTGCTTTTACAATCCATTATGAAGCATAAAAACACTTTCGGGCTCGCTTGCAATGAAAGGCAGAAAGAGTTTTATTAGCTGAACTGCGCTCCATAAGAAAGACTGTCAGAGCACAGCTTGCTTTCAGCAGACTGCGTATTTCTTTATACTAACAATTGGAACACAGAAAAACACTTTCTGGCGTGTTTGCAATGAGCACCAGAAAGACAGTTTTATTAACTGAACCGCACTCAGTATTCAAGACTGTCAAAGAACAACTTGTTTTCAACAAACTGCATCTTTGCTTTTACAACCCGTTATGAAGCATAAAAACACTTTCGGGCTCGCTTGCAATGAAAGGCAGAAAGTGTTTCATTAGCTGAACTGCACTCCATAAGAATGACTGTCAGAGCACAGCTTGCTTTCAGCAGACTGCGTATTTGTTTATACTAACAATTGGAACACAGAAAAACACTTTCTGGCGTGTTTGCAATGAGCACCAGAAAGACAGTTTTATTAACTGAACCGCACTCAGTATTCAAGACTGTCAAAGAACAACTTGTTTTCAGCAAACTGCATCTTTGCTTTTACAACCCGTTATGAAGTAAAAAAACACTTTCGGGCTCGCTTGCAATGAAAGGCAGAAAGAGTTTTATTAGCTGAACTGCAGTCCATAAGAAAGACTGTCAGAGCACAGCTTGCTTTCAGCAAACTGCATCTTTGCTTTTACAACCCGTTATGAAGCATAAAAACACTTTCGGGCTCGCTTGCAATGAAAGGCAGAAAGAGTTTTATTAGCTGAACTGGACTCCATAAGAAAGACTGTCAGAGCACAGCTTGCTTTCAGCAGACTGCTTATTTGTTTATACTAGCAATTGGAACACAGAAAAACACTTTCTGGCTTGCTTGCAATGAGCACCAGAAAGACAGTTTTATTAACTCAACTGCACTTAGTATTCAAGACTGTCAAAGATAAACTTGTTTTCAGCAAACTGCATCTTTGCTTTTACAATCCATTATGAAGCATAAAAACACTTTCGGGCTTGCTTGCAATGAAAGGCAGAAAGAGTTTTATTAGCTGAACTGCGCTCCATAAGAAAGACTGTCAGAGCACAGCTTGCTTTCAGCAGACTGCGTATTTGTTTATACTAACAATTGGAACACAGAAAAACACTTTCTGGCGTGTTTGCAATGAGCACCAGAAAGACAGTTTTATTAACTGAACCGCACTCAGTATTCAAGACTGTCAAAGAACAACTTGTTTTCAGCAAACTGCATCTTTGCTTTTACAACCCGTTATGAAGCATAAAAACACTTTCGGGCTCGCTTGCAATGAAAGGCAGAAAGAGTTTTATTAGCTGAACTGCACTCCATAAGAAAGACTGTCAGAGCACAGCTTGCTTTCAGCAGACTGCATATTTGTTTATACTAACAAGTAGAACACAGAAAAACACTTTCTGGTTTGTTTGCAATGAGCACCAGAAAGACAGTTTTATTAACTGAACCGCACTCAGTATTCAAGACTGTCAAAGAACAACTTGTTTTCAGCAAACTGCATCTTTGCTTTTACAACCCGTTATGAAGCATAAAAACACTTTCGGGCTCGCTTGCAATGAAAGGCAGAAAGAGTTTTATTAGCTGAACTGCACTCCATAAGAAAGACTGTCAGAGCACAGCTTGCTTTCAGCAGACTGCTTATTTGTTTATACTAGCAATTGGAACACAGAAAAACACTTTCTGGCTTGCTTGCAATGAACACCAGAAAGACAGTTTTATTAACTCAACTGCACTTAGTATTCAAGACTGTCAAAGAACAACTTGTTTTCAGCAAACTGCATCTTTGCTTTTACAACCCGTTATGAAGCATAAAAACACTTTCGGGCTCGCTTGCAATGAAAGGCAGAAAGTGTTTCATTAGCTGAACTGCACTCCATAAGAATGACTGTCAGAGCACAGCTTGCTTTCAGCAGACTGCGTATTTCTTTATACTAACAATTGGAACACAGAAAAACACTTTCTGGCGTGTTTGCAATGAGCACCAGAAAGACAGTTTTATTAACTCAACTGCACTCAGTATTCAAGACTGTCAGAGAACAACTTGTTTTCAGCAAACTGCATCTTTGCTTTTACAACCCGTTATGAAGCATAAAAACACTTTCGGGCTCGCTTGCAATGAAAGGCAGAAAGAGTTTTATTAGCTGAACTGCACTCCATAAGAAAGACTGTCAGAGCACAGCTTGCTTTCAGCAAACTGCATCTTTGCTTTTACAACCCGTTATGAAGCATAAAAACACTTTCGGGCTCGCTTGCAATGAAAGGCAGAAAGAGTTTTATTAGCTGAACTGCGCTCCATAAGAAAGACTGTCAGAGCACAGCTTGCTTTCAGCAGACTGCATATTTGTTTATACTAACAAGTAGAACACAGAAAAACACTTTCTGGCTTGCTTGCAATGAGCACCAGAAAGACAGTTTTATTAACTGAACCGCACTCAGTATTCAAGACTGTCAAAGAACAACTTGTTTTCAGCAAACTGCATCTTTGCTTTTACAATCCATTATGAAGCATAAAAACACTTTCGGGCTCGCTTGCAATGAAAGGCAGAAAGAGTTTTATTAGCTGAACTGCGCTCCATAAGAAAGACTGTCAGAGCACAGCTTGCTTTCAGCAGACTGCGTATTTCTTTATACTAGCAATTGGAACACAGAAAAACACTTTCTGGCGTGTTTGCAATGAGCACCAGAAAGACAGATTTATTAACTCAACTGCACTCAGTATTCAAGACTGTCAAAGAACAACTTGTTTTCAGCAAACTGCATCTTTGCTTTTACAACCCGTTATGAAGCATAAAAACACTTTCGGGCTTGCTTGCAATGAAAGGCAGAAAGAGTTTCATTAGCTGAACTGCGCTCCATAAGAAAGACTGTCAGAGCACAGCTTGCTTTCAGCAGACTGCGTATTTGTTTATACTAACAATTGGAACACAGAAAAACACTTTCTGGCGTGTTTGCAATGAGCACCAGAAAGACAGTTTTATTAACTGAACCGCACTCAGTATTCAAGACTGTCAAAGAACAACTTGTTTTCAGCAAACTGCATCTTTGCTTTTACAACCCGTTATGAAGCATAAAAACACTTTCGGGCTCGCTTGCAATGAAAGGCAGAAAGAGTTTTATTAGCTGAACTGCACTCCATAAGAATGACTGTCAGAGCAAAGCTTGCTTTCAGCAGACTGCGTATTTGTTTATACTAACAAGTAGAACACAGAAAAACACTTTCTGGCGTGTTTGCAATGAGCACCAGAAAGACAGTTTTATTAACTGAACCGCACTCAGTATTCAAGACTGTCAAAGAACAACTTGTTTTCAGCAAACTGCATCTTTGCTTTTACAACCCGTTATGAAGCATAAAAACACTTTCGGGCTCGCTTGCAATGAAAGGCAGAAAGAGTTTTATTAGCTGAACTGCACTCCATAAGAAAGACTGTCAGAGCACAGCTTGCTTTCAGCAGACTGCATATTTGTTTATACTATCAAGTAGAACACAGAAAAACACTTTCTGGTTTGTTTGCAATGAGCACCAGAAAGACAGTTTTATTAACTGAACCGCACTCAGTATTCAAGACTGTCAAAGAACAACTTGTTTTCAGCAAACTGCATCTTTGCTTTTACAACCCGTTATGAAGCATAAAAACACTTTCGGGCTCGCTTGCAATGAAAGGCAGAAAGAGTTTTATTAGCTGAACTGGACTCCATAAGAAAGACTGTCAGAGCACAGCTTGCTTTCAGCAGACTGCTTATTTGTTTATACTAGCAATTGGAACACAGAAAAACACTTTCTGGCTTGCTTGCAATGAGCACCAGAAAGACAGTTTTATTAACTCAACTGCACTTAGTATTCAAGACTGTCAAAGATAAACTTGTTTTCAGCAAACTGCATCTTTGCTTTTACAATCCATTATGAAGCATAAAAACACTTTCGGGCTTGCTTGCAATGAAAGGCAGAAAGAGTTTTATTAGCTGAACTGCGCTCCATAAGAAAGACTGTCAGAGCACAGCTTGCTTTCAGCAGACTGCGTATTTGTTTATACTAACAATTGGAACACAGAAAAACACTTTCTGGCGTGTTTGCAATGAGCACCAGAAAGACAGTTTTATTAACTGAACCGCACTCAGTATTCAAGACTGTCAAAGAACAACTTGTTTTCAGCAAACTGCATCTTTGCTTTTACAACCCGTTATGAAGCATAAAAACACTTTCGGGCTCGCTTGCAATGAAAGGCAGAAAGAGTTTTATTAGCTGAACTGCACTCCATAAGAAAGACTGTCAGAGCACAGCTTGCTTTCAGCAGACTGCATATTTGTTTATACTAACAAGTAGAACACAGAAAAACACTTTCTGGTTTGTTTGCAATGAGCACCAGAAAGACAGTTTTATTAACTGAACCGCACTCAGTATTCAAGACTGTCAAAGAACAACTTGTTTTCAGCAAACTGCATCTTTGCTTTTACAACCCGTTATGAAGCATAAAAACACTTTCGGGCTCGCTTGCAATGAAAGGCAGAAAGTGTTTCATTAGCTGAACTGCACTCCATAAGAATGACTGTCAGAGCACAGCTTGCTTTCAGCAGACTGCGTATTTCTTTATACTAACAATTGGAACGCAGAAAAACACTTTCTGGCGTGTTTGCAATGAGCACCAGAAAGACAGTTTTATTAACTCAACTGCACTCAGTATTCAAGACTGTCAGAGAACAACTTGTTTTCAGCAAACTGCATCTTTGCTTTTACAACCCGTTATGAAGCATAAAAACACTTTCGGGCTCGCTTGCAATGAAAGGCAGAAAGAGTTTTATTAGCTGAACTGCACTCCATAAGAAAGACTGTCAGAGCACAGCTTGCTTTCAGCAAACTGCATCTTTGCTTTTACAACCCGTTATGAAGCATAAAAACACTTTCGGGCTCGCTTGCAATGAAAGGCAGAAAGAGTTTTATTAGCTGAACTGCACTCCATAAGAAAGACTGTCAGAGCACAGCTTGCTTTCAGCAGACTGCATATTTGTTTATACTATCAAGTAGAACACAGAAAAACACTTTCTGGTTTGTTTGCAATGAGCACCAGAAAGACAGTTTTATTAACTGAACCGCACTCAGTATTCAAGACTGTCAAAGAACAACTTGTTTTCAGCAAACTGCATCTTTGCTTTTACAACCCGTTATGAAGCATAAAAACACTTTCGGGCTCGCTTGCAATGAAAGGCAGAAAGAGTTTTATTAGCTGAACTGGACTCCATAAGAAAGACTGTCAGAGCACAGCTTGCTTTCAGCAGACTGCTTATTTGTTTATACTAGCAATTGGAACACAGAAAAACACTTTCTGGCTTGCTTGCAATGAGCACCAGAAAGACAGTTTTATTAACTCAACTGCACTTAGTATTCAAGACTGTCAAAGATAAACTTGTTTTCAGCAAACTGCATCTTTGCTTTTACAATCCATTATGAAGCATAAAAACACTTTCGGGCTTGCTTGCAATGAAAGGCAGAAAGAGTTTTATTAGCTGAACTGCGCTCCATAAGAAAGACTGTCAGAGCACAGCTTGCTTTCAGCAGACTGCGTATTTGTTTATACTAACAATTGGAACACAGAAAAACACTTTCTGGCGTGTTTGCAATGAGCACCAGAAAGACAGTTTTATTAACTGAACCGCACTCAGTATTCAAGACTGTCAAAGAACAACTTGTTTTCAGCAAACTGCATCTTTGCTTTTACAACCCGTTATGAAGCATAAAAACACTTTCGGGCTCGCTTGCAATGAAAGGCAGAAAGAGTTTTATTAGCTGAACTGCACTCCATAAGAAAGACTGTCAGAGCACAGCTTGCTTTCAGCAGACTGCATATTTGTTTATACTAACAAGTAGAACACAGAAAAACACTTTCTGGTTTGTTTGCAATGAGCACCAGAAAGACAGTTTTATTAACTGAACCGCACTCAGTATTCAAGACTGTCAAAGAACAACTTGTTTTCAGCAAACTGCATCTTTGCTTTTACAACCCGTTATGAAGCATAAAAACACTTTCGGGCTCGCTTGCAATGAAAGGCAGAAAGAGTTTTATTAGCTGAACTGCACTCCATAAGAAAGACTGTCAGAGCACAGCTTGCTTTCAGCAGACTGCTTATTTGTTTATACTAGCAATTGGAACACAGAAAAACACTTTCTGGCTTGCTTGCAATGAGCACCAGAAAGACAGTTTTATTAACTCAACTGCACTTAGTATTCAAGACTGTCAAAGAACAACTTGTTTTCAGCAAACTGCATCTTTGCTTTTACAACCCGTTATGAAGCATAAAAACAGTTTCGGGCTCGCTTGCAATGAAAGGCAGAAAGTGTTTCATTAGCTGAACTGCACTCCATAAGAATGACTGTCAGAGCACAGCTTGCTTTCAGCAGACTGCGTATTTCTTTATACTAACAATTGGAACACAGAAAAACACTTTCTGGCGTGTTTGCAATGAGCACCAGAAAGACAGTTTTATTAACTCAACTGCACTCAGTATTCAAGACTGTCAGAGAACAACTTGTTTTCAGCAAACTGCATCTTTGCTTTTACAACCCGTTATGAAGCATAAAAACATTTTCGGGCTCGCTTGCAATGAAAGGCAGAAAGAGTTTTATTAGCTGAACTGCGCTCCATAAGAAAGACTGTCAGAGCACAGCTTGCTTTCAGCAGACTGCGTATTTCTTTATACTAGCAATTGGAACACAGAAAAACACTTTCTGGCGTGTTTGCAATGAGCACCAGAAAGACAGTTTTATTAACTCAACTGCACTCAGTATTCAAGACTGTCAAAGAACAACTTGTTTTCAGCAAACTGCATCTTTGCTTTTACAACCCGTTATGAAGCATAAAAACACTTTCGGGCTTGCTTGCAATGAAAGGCAGAAAGAGTTTTATTAGCTGAACTGCGCTCCATAAGAAAGACTGTCAGAGCACAGCTTGCTTTCAGCAGACTGCGTATTTGTTTATACTAACAATTGGAACACAGAAAAACACTTTCTGGCGTGTTTGCAATGAGCACCAGAAAGACAGTTTTATTAACTGAACCGCACTCAGTATTCAAGACTGTCAAAGAACAACTTGTTTTCAGCAAACTGCATCTTTGCTTTTACAACCCGTTATGAAGCAAAAAAACACTTTCGGGCTCGCTTGCAATGAAAGGCAGAAAGAGTTTTATTAGCTGAACTGCACTCCATAAGAAAGACTGTCAGAGCACAGCTTGCTTTCAGCAGACTGCATATTTGTTTATACTATCAAGTAGAACACAGAAAAACACTTTCTGGTTTGTTTGCAATGAGCACCAGAAAGACAGTTTTATTAACTGAACCGCACTCAGTATTCAAGACTGTCAAAGAACAACTTGTTTTCAGCAAACTGCATCTTTGCTTTTACAACCCGTTATGAAGCATAAAAACACTTTCGGGCTCGCTTGCAATGAAAGGCAGAAAGAGTTTTATTAGCTGAACTGGACTCCATAAGAAAGACTGTCAGAGCACAGCTTGCTTTCAGCAGACTGCTTATTTGTTTATACTAGCAATTGGAACACAGAAAAACACTTTCTGGCTTGCTTGCAATGAGCACCAGAAAGACAGTTTTATTAACTCAACTGCACTTAGTATTCAAGACTGTCAAAGATAAACTTGTTTTCAGCAAACTGCATCTTTGCTTTTACAATCCATTATGAAGCATAAAAACACTTTCGGGCTTGCTTGCAATGAAAGGCAGAAAGAGTTTTATTAGCTGAACTGCGCTCCATAAGAAAGACTGTCAGAGCACAGCTTGCTTTCAGCAGACTGCGTATTTGTTTATACTAACAATTGGAACACAGAAAAACACTTTCTGGCGTGTTTGCAATGAGCACCAGAAAGACAGTTTTATTAACTGAACCGCACTCAGTATTCAAGACTGTCAAAGAACAACTTGTTTTCAGCAAACTGCATCTTTGCTTTTACAACCCGTTATGAAGCATAAAAACACTTTCGGGCTCGCTTGCAATGAAAGGCAGAAAGAGTTTTATTAGCTGAACTGCACTCCATAAGAAAGACTGTCAGAGCACAGCTTGCTTTCAGCAGACTGCATATTTGTTTATACTAACAAGTAGAACACAGAAAAACACTTTCTGGTTTGTTTGCAATGAGCACCAGAAAGACAGTTTTATTAACTGAACCGCACTCAGTATTCAAGACTGTCAAAGAACAACTAGTTTTCAGCAAACTGCATCTTTGCTTTTACAACCCGTTATGAAGCATAAAAACACTTTCGGGCTCGCTTGCAATGAAAGGCAGAAAGAGTTTTATTAGCTGAACTGCACTCCATAAGAAAGACTGTCAGAGCACAGCTTGCTTTCAGCAGACTGCGTATTTGTTTATACTAACAATTGGAACACAGAAAAACACTTTCTGGCGTGTTTGCAATGAGCACCAGAAAGACAGTTTTATTAACTGAACCGCACTCAGTATTCAAGACTGTCAAAGAACAACTTGTTTTCAGCAAACTGCATCTTTGCTTTTACAACCCGTTATGAAGTAAAAAAACACTTTCGGGCTCGCTTGCAATGAAAGGCAGAAAGAGTTTTATTAGCTGAACTGCACTCCATAAGAAAGACTGTCAGAGCACAGCTTGCTTTCAGCAAACTGCATCTTTGCTTTTACAACCCGTTATGAAGCATAAAAACACTTTCGGGCTCGCTTGCAATGAAAGGCAGAAAGAGTTTTATTAGCTGAACTGCGCTCCATAAGAAAGACTGTCAGAGCACAGCTTGCTTTCAGCAGACTGCATATTTGTTTATACTAACAAGTAGAACACAGAAAAACACTTTCTGGCTTGCTTGCAATGAGCACCAGAAAGACAGTTTTATTAACTGAACCGCACTCAGTATTCAAGACTGTCAAAGAACAACTTGTTTTCAGCAAACTGCATCTTTGCTTTTACAATCCATTATGAAGCATAAAAACACTTTCGGGCTCGCTTGCAATGAAAGGCAGAAAGAGTTTTATTAGCTGAACTGCACTCCATAAGAAAGACTGTCAGAGCACAGCTTGCTTTCAGCAGACTGCATATTTGTTTATACTAACAAGTAGAACACAGAAAAACACTTTCTGGTTTGTTTGCAATGAGCACCAGAAAGACAGTTTTATTAACTGAACCGCACTCAGTATTCAAGACTGTCAAAGAACAACTTGTTTTCAGCAAACTGCATCTTTGCTTTTACAACCCGTTATGAAGCATAAAAACACTTTCGGGCTCGCTTGCAATGAAAGGCAGAAAGTGTTTCATTAGCTGAACTGCACTCCATAAGAATGACTGTCAGAGCACAGCTTGCTTTCAGCAGACTGCGTATTTCTTTATACTAACAATTGGAACGCAGAAAAACACTTTCTGGCGTGTTTGCAATGAGCACCAGAAAGACAGTTTTATTAACTCAACTGCACTCAGTATTCAAGACTGTCAGAGAACAACTTGTTTTCAGCAAACTGCATCTTTGCTTTTACAACCCGTTATGAAGCATAAAAACACTTTCGGGCTCGCTTGCAATGAAAGGCAGAAAGAGTTTTATTAGCTGAACTGCACTCCATAAGAAAGACTGTCAGAGCACAGCTTGCTTTCAGCAAACTGCATCTTTGCTTTTACAACCCGTTATGAAGCATAAAAACACTTTCGGGCTCGCTTGCAATGAAAGGCAGAAAGAGTTTTATTAGCTGAACTGCACTCCATAAGAAAGACTGTCAGAGCACAGCTTGCTTTCAGCAGACTGCATATTTGTTTATACTATCAAGTAGAACACAGAAAAACACTTTCTGGTTTGTTTGCAATGAGCACCAGAAAGACAGTTTTATTAACTGAACCGCACTCAGTATTCAAGACTGTCAAAGAACAACTTGTTTTCAGCAAACTGCATCTTTGCTTTTACAACCCGTTATGAAGCATAAAAACACTTTCGGGCTCGCTTGCAATGAAAGGCAGAAAGAGTTTTATTAGCTGAACTGGACTCCATAAGAAAGACTGTCAGAGCACAGCTTGCTTTCAGCAGACTGCTTATTTGTTTATACTAGCAATTGGAACACAGAAAAACACTTTCTGGCTTGCTTGCAATGAGCACCAGAAAGACAGTTTTATTAACTCAACTGCACTTAGTATTCAAGACTGTCAAAGATAAACTTGTTTTCAGCAAACTGCATCTTTGCTTTTACAATCCATTATGAAGCATAAAAACACTTTCGGGCTTGCTTGCAATGAAAGGCAGAAAGAGTTTTATTAGCTGAACTGCGCTCCATAAGAAAGACTGTCAGAGCACAGCTTGCTTTCAGCAGACTGCGTATTTGTTTATACTAACAATTGGAACACAGAAAAACACTTTCTGGCGTGTTTGCAATGAGCACCAGAAAGACAGTTTTATTAACTGAACCGCACTCAGTATTCAAGACTGTCAAAGAACAACTTGTTTTCAGCAAACTGCATCTTTGCTTTTACAACCCGTTATGAAGCATAAAAACACTTTCGGGCTCGCTTGCAATGAAAGGCAGAAAGAGTTTTATTAGCTGAACTGCACTCCATAAGAAAGACTGTCAGAGCACAGCTTGCTTTCAGCAGACTGCATATTTGTTTATACTAACAAGTAGAACACAGAAAAACACTTTCTGGTTTGTTTGCAATGAGCACCAGAAAGACAGTTTTATTAACTGAACCACACTCAGTATTCAAGACTGTCAAAGAACAACTTGTTTTCAGCAAACTGCATCTTTGCTTTTACAACCCGTTATGAAGCATAAAAACACTTTCGGGCTCGCTTGCAATGAAAGGCAGAAAGAGTTTTATTAGCTGAACTGCACTCCATAAGAAAGACTGTCAGAGCACAGCTTGCTTTCAGCAGACTGCTTATTTGTTTATACTAGCAATTGGAACACAGAAAAACACTTTCTGGCTTGCTTGCAATGAGCACCAGAAAGACAGTTTTATTAACTCAACTGCACTTAGTATTCAAGACTGTCAAAGAACAACTTGTTTTCAGCAAACTGCATCTTTGCTTTTACAACCCGTTATGAAGCATAAAAACACTTTCGGGCTCGCTTGCAATGAAAGGCAGAAAGTGTTTCATTAGCTGAACTGCACTCCATAAGAATGACTGTCAGAGCACAGCTTGCTTTCAGCAGACTGCGTATTTCTTTATACTAACAATTGGAACACAGAAAAACACTTTCTGGCGTGTTTGCAATGAGCACCAGAAAGACAGTTTTATTAACTGAACCGCACTCAGTATTCAAGACTGTCAAAGAACAACTTGTTTTCAGCAAACTGCATCTTTGCTTTTACAACCCGTTATGAAGCATAAAAACACTTTCGGGCTCGCTTGCAATGAAAGGCAGAAAGAGTTTTATTAGCTGAACTGCACTCCATAAGAAAGACTGTCAGAGCACAGCTTGCTTTCAGCAGACTGCGTATTTGTTTATACTATCAAGTAGAACACAGAAAAACACTTTCTGGTTTATTTGCAATGAGCACCAGAAAGACAGTTTTATTAACTGAACCGCACTCAGTATTCAAGACTGTCAAAGAACAACTTGTTTTCAGCAAACTGCATCTTTGCTTTTACAACCCGTTATGAAGCATAAAAACACTTTCGGGCTCGCTTGCAATGAAAGGCAGAAAGAGTTTTATTAGCTGAACTGGACTCCATAAGAAAGACTGTCAGAGCACAGCTTGCTTTCAGCAGACTGCTTATTTGTTTATACTAGCAATTGGAACACAGAAAAACACTTTCTGGCTTGCTTGCAATGAGCACCAGAAAGACAGTTTTATTAACTCAACTGCACTTAGTATTCAAGACTGTCAAAGATAAACTTGTTTTCAGCAAACTGCATCTTTGCTTTTACAATCCATTATGAAGCATAAAAACACTTTCGGGCTTGCTTGCAATGAAAGGCAGAAAGAGTTTTATTAGCTGAACTGCGCTCCATAAGAAAGACTGTCAGAGCACAGCTTGCTTTCAGCAGACTGCGTATTTGTTTATACTAACAATTGGAACACAGAAAAACACTTTCTGGCGTGTTTGCAATGAGCACCAGAAAGACAGTTTTATTAACTGAACCGCACTCAGTATTCAAGACTGTCAAAGAACAACTTGTTTTCAGCAAACTGCATCTTTGCTTTTACAACCCGTTATGAAGCATAAAAACACTTTCGGGCTCGCTTGCAATGAAAGGCAGAAAGAGTTTTATTAGCTGAACTGCACTCCATAAGAAAGACTGTCAGAGCACAGCTTGCTTTCAGCAGACTGCATATTTGTTTATACTAACAAGTAGAACACAGAAAAACACTTTCTGGTTTGTTTGCAATGAGCACCAGAAAGACAGTTTTATTAACTGAACCGCACTCAGTATTCAAGACTGTCAAAGAACAACTAGTTTTCAGCAAACTGCATCTTTGCTTTTACAACCCGTTATGAAGCATAAAAACACTTTCGGGCTCGCTTGCAATGAAAGGCAGAAAGAGTTTTATTAGCTGAACTGCACTCCATAAGAAAGACTGTCAGAGCACAGCTTGCTTTCAGCAGACTGCGTATTTGTTTATACTAACAATTGGAACACAGAAAAACACTTTCTGGCGTGTTTGCAATGAGCACCAGAAAGACAGTTTTATTAACTGAACCGCACTCAGTATTCAAGACTGTCAAAGAACAACTTGTTTTCAGCAAACTGCATCTTTGCTTTTACAACCCGTTATGAAGTAAAAAAACACTTTCGGGCTCGCTTGCAATGAAAGGCAGAAAGAGTTTTATTAGCTGAACTGCGCTCCATAAGAAAGACTGTCAGAGCACAGCTTGCTTTCAGCAGACTGCATATTTGTTTATACTAACAAGTAGAACACAGAAAAACACTTTCTGGCTTGCTTGCAATGAGCACCAGAAAGACAGTTTTATTAACTGAACCGCACTCAGTATTCAAGACTGTCAAAGAACAACTTGTTTTCAGCAAACTGCATCTTTGCTTTTACAATCCATTATGAAGCATAAAAACACTTTCGGGCTCGCTTGCAATGAAAGGCAGAAAGAGTTTTATTAGCTGAACTGCGCTCCATAAGAAAGACTGTCAGAGCACAGCTTGCTTTCAGCAGACTGCGTATTTCTTTATACTAGCAATTGGAACACAGAAAAACACTTTCTGGCGTGTTTGCAATGAGCACCAGAAAGACAGTTTTATTAACTCAACTGCACTCAGTATTCAAGACTGTCAAAGAACAACTTGTTTTCAGCAAACTGCATCTTTGCTTTTACAACCCGTTATGAAGCATAAAAACACTTTCGGGCTTGCTTGCAATGAAAGGCAGAAAGAGTTTTATTAGCTGAACTGCGCTCCATAAGAAAGACTGTCAGAGCACAGCTTGCTTTCAGCAGACTGCGTATTTGTTTATACTAACAATTGGAACACAGAAAAACACTTTCTGGCGTGTTTGCAATGAGCACCAGAAAGACAGTTTTATTAACTGAACCGCACTCAGTATTCAAGACTGTCAAAGAACAACTTGTTTTCAGCAAACTGCATCTTTGCTTTTACAATCCATTATGAAGCATAAAAACACTTTCGGGCTTGCTTGCAATGAAAGGCAGAAAGAGTTTTATTAGCTGAACTGCACTCCATAAGAAAGACTGTCAGAGCACAGCTTGCTTTCAGCAGACTGCATATTTGTTTATACTATCAAGTAGAACACAGAAAAACACTTTCTGGTTTGTTTGCAATGAGCACCAGAAAGACAGTTTTATTAACTGAACCGCACTCAGTATTCAAGACTGTCAAAGAACAACTTGTTTTAAGCAAACTGCATCTTTGCTTTTACAACCCGTTATGAAGCATAAAAACACTTTCGGGCTCGCTTGCAATGAAAGGCAGAAAGAGTTTTATTAGCTGAACTGGACTCCATAAGAAAGACTGTCAGAGCACAGCTTGCTTTCAGCAGACTGCTTATTTGTTTATACTAGCAATTGGAACACAGAAAAACACTTTCTGGCTTGCTTGCAATGAGCACCAGAAAGACAGTTTTATTAACTCAACTGCACTTAGTATTCAAGACTGTCAAAGATAAACTTGTTTTCAGCAAACTGCATCTTTGCTTTTACAATCCATTATGAAGCATAAAAACACTTTCGGGCTTGCTTGCAATGAAAGGCAGAAAGAGTTTTATTAGCTGAACTGCGCTCCATAAGAAAGACTGTCAGAGCACAGCTTGCTTTCAGCAGACTGCGTATTTGTTTATACTAACAATTGGAACACAGAAAAACACTTTCTGGCGTGTTTGCAATGAGCACCAGAAAGACAGTTTTATTAACTGAACCGCACTCAGTATTCAAGACTGTCAAAGAACAACTTGTTTTCAGCAAACTGCATCTTTGCTTTTACAACCCGTTATGAAGCATAAAAACACTTTCGGGCTCGCTTGCAATGAAAGGCAGAAAGAGTTTTATTAGCTGAACTGCACTCCATAAGAAAGACTGTCAGAGCACAGCTTGCTTTCAGCAGACTGCATATTTGTTTATACTAACAAGTAGAACACAGAAAAACACTTTCTGGTTTGTTTGCAATGAGCACCAGAAAGACAGTTTTATTAACTGAACCGCACTCAGTATTCAAGACTGTCAAAGAACAACTTGTTTTCAGCAAACTGCATCTTTGCTTTTACAACCCGTTATGAAGCATAAAAACACTTTCGGGCTCGCTTGCAATGAAAGGCAGAAAGAGTTTTATTAGCTGAACTGCACTCCATAAGAAAGACTGTCAGAGCACAGCTTGCTTTCAGCAGACTGCTTATTTGTTTATACTAGCAATTGGAACACAGAAAAACACTTTCTGGCTTGCTTGCAATGAGCACCAGAAAGACAGTTTTATTAACTCAACTGCACTCAGTATTCAAGACTGTCAAAGAACAACTTGTTTTCAGCAAACTGCATCTTTGCTTTTACAACCCGTTATGAAGCATAAAAACACTTTCGGGCTTGCTTGCAATGAAAGGCAGAAAGAGTTTTATTAGCTGAACTGCGCTCCATAAGAAAGACTGTCAGAGCACAGCTTGCTTTCAGCAGACTGCGTATTTGTTTATACTAACAATTGGAACACAGAAAAACACTTTCTGGCGTGTTTGCAATGAGCACCAGAAAGACAGTTTTATTAACTCAACTGCACTTAGTATTCAAGACTGTCAAAGAACAACTTGTTTTCAGCAAACTGCATCTTTGCTTTTACAACCCGTTATGAAGCATAAAAACACTTTCGGGCTCGCTTGCAATGAAAGGCAGAAAGTGTTTCATTAGCTGAACTGCACTCCATAAGAATGACTGTCAGAGCACAGCTTGCTTTCAGCAGACTGCGTATTTCTTTATACTAACAATTGGAACACAGAAAAACACTTTCTGGCGTGTTTGCAATGAGCACCAGAAAGACAGTTTTATTAACACAACTGCACTCAGTATTCAAGACTGTCAGAGAACAACTTGTTTTCAGCAAACTGCATCTTTGCTTTTACAACCCGTTATGAAGCATAAAAACACTTTCGGGCTCGCTTGCAATGAAAGGCAGAAAGAGTTTTATTAGCTGAACTGCACTCCATAAGAAAGACTGTCAGAGCACAGCTTGCTTTCAGCAAACTGCATCTTTGCTTTTACAACCCGTTATGAAGCATAAAAACACTTTCGGGCTCGCTTGCAATGAAAGGCAGAAAGAGTTTTATTAGCTGAACTGCGCTCCATAAGAAAGACTGTCAGAGCACAGCTTGCTTTCAGCAGACTGCATATTTGTTTATACTAACAAGTAGAACACAGAAAAACACTTTCTGGCTTGCTTGCAATGAGCACCAGAAAGACAGTTTTATTAACTGAACCGCACTCAGTATTCAAGACTGTCAAAGAACAACTTGTTTTCAGCAAACTGCATCTTTGCTTTTACAATCCATTATGAAGCATAAAAACACTTTCGGGCTTGCTTGCAATGAAAGGCAGAAAGAGTTTTATTAGCTGAACTGCGCTCCATAAGAAAGACTGTCAGAGCACAGCTTGCTTTCAGCAGACTGCGTATTTCTTTATACTAGCAATTGGAACACAGAAAAACACTTTCTGGCGTGTTTGCAATGAGCACCAGAAAGACAGTTTTATTAACTCAACTGCACTCAGTATTCAAGACTGTCAAAGAACAACTTGTTTTCAGCAAACTGCATCTTTGCTTTTACAACCCGTTATGAAGCATAAAAACACTTTCGGGCTTGCTTGCAATGAAAGGCAGAAAGAGTTTTATTAGCTGAACTGCGCTCCATAAGAAAGACTGTCAGAGCACAGCTTGCTTTCAGCAGACTGCGTATTTGTTTATACTAACAATTGGAACACAGAAAAACACTTTCTGGCGTGTTTGCAATGAGCACCAGAAAGACAGTTTTATTAACTCAACTGCACTCAGTATTCAAGACTGTCAAAGAACAACTTGTTTTCAGCAAACTGCATCTTTGCTTTTACAACCCGTTATGAAGCATAAAAACACTTTCGGGCTCGCTTGCAATGAAAGGCAGAAAGAGTTTTATTAGCTGAACTGCGCTCCATAAGAAAGACTGTCAGAGCACAGCTTGCTTTCAGCAAACTGCATCTTTGCTTTTACAACCCGTCATGAAGCATAAAAACACTTTCGGGCTCGCTTGCAATGAAAGGCAGAAAGAGTTTTATTAGCTGAACTGCGCTCCATAAGAAAGACTGTCAGAGCACAGCTTGCTTTCAGCAGACTGCATATTTGTTTATACTAACAAGTAGAACACAGAAAAACACTTTCTGGCTTGCTTGCAATGAGCACCAGAAAGACAGTTTTATTAACTGAACCGCACTCAGTATTCAAGACTGTCAAAGAACAACTTGTTTTCAGCAAACTGCATCTTTGCTTTTACAATCCGTTATGAAGCATAAAAACACTTTCGGGCTCGCTTGCAATGAAAGGCAGAAAGAGTTTTATTAGCTGAACTGCGCTCCATAAGAAAGACTGTCAGAGCACAGCTTGCTTTCAGCAGACTGCATATTTGTTTATACTAACAATTGGAACACAGAAAAACACTTTCTGGCGTGTTTGCAATGAGCACCAGAAAGACAGTTTTATTAACTGAACCGCACTCAGTATTCAAGACTGTCAAAGAACAACTTGTTTTCAGCAAACTGCATCTTTGCTTTTACAACCCGTTATGAAGCATAAAAACACTTTCGGGCTCGCTTGCAATGAAAGGCAGAAAGAGTTTTATTAGCTGAACTGCACTCCATAAGAAAGACTGTCAGAGCACAGCTTGCTTTCAGCAAACTGCATCTTTGCTTTTACAACCCGTTATGAAGCATAAAAACACTTTCGGGCTCGCTTGCAATGAAAGGCAGAAAGAGTTTTATTAGCTGAACTGGACTCCATAAGAAAGACTGTCAGAGCACAGCTTGCTTTCAGCAGACTGCTTATTTGTTTATACTAGCAATTGGAACACAGAAAAACACTTTCTGGCTTGCTTGCAATGAGCACCAGAAAGACAGTTTTATTAACTGAACCGCACTCAGTATTCAAGACTGTCAAAGAACAACTTGTTTTCAGCAAACTGCATCTTTGCTTTTACAACCCGTTATGAAGCATAAAAACACTTTCGGGCTCGCTTGCAATGAAAGGCAGAAAGAGTTTTATTAGCTGAACTGCACTCCATAAGAAAGACTGTCAGAGCACAGCTTGCTTTCAGCAGACTGCTTATTTGTTTATACTAGCAATTGGAACACAGAAAAACACTTTCTGGCTTGCTTGCAATGAGCACCAGAAAGACAGTTTTATTAACTCAACTGCACTTAGTATTCAAGACTGTCAAAGATAAACTTGTTTTCAGCAAACTGCATCTTTGCTTTTACAACCCGTTATGAAGCATAAAAACACTTTCGGGCTCGCTTGCAATGAAAGGCAGAAAGAGTTTTATTAGCTGAACTGGACTCCATAAGAAAGACTGTCAGAGCACAGCTTGCTTTCAGCAGACTGCTTATTTGTTTATACTAGCAATTGGAACACAGAAAAACACTTTCTGGCTTGCTTGCAATGAGCACCAGAAAGACAGTTTTATTAACTCAACTGCACTTAGTATTCAAGACTGTCAAAGATAAACTTGTTTTCAGCAAACTGCATCTTTGCTTTTACAATCCATTATGAAGCATAAAAACACTTTCGGGCTTGCTTGCAATGAAAGGCAGAAAGAGTTTTATTAGCTGAACTGCGCTCCATAAGAAAGACTGTCAGAGCACAGCTTGCTTTCAGCAGACTGCGTATTTGTTTATACTAACAATCGGAACACAGAAAAACACTTTCTGGCGTGTTTGCAATGAGCACCAGAAAGACAGTTTTATTAACTGAACCGCACTCAGTATTCAAGACTGTCAAAGAACAACTTGTTTTCAGCAAACTGCATCTTTGCTTTTACAACCCGTTATGAAGCATAAAAACACTTTCGGGCTCGCTTGCAATGAAAGGCAGAAAGAGTTTTATTAGCTGAACTGCACTCCATAAGAAAGACTGTCAGAGCACAGCTTGCTTTCAGCAGACTGCATATTTGTTTATACTAACAAGTAGAACACAGAAAAACACTTTCTGGTTTGTTTGCAATGAGCACCAGAAAGACAGTTTTATTAACTGAACCGCACTCAGTATTCAAGACTGTCAAAGAACAACTTGTTTTCAGCAAACTGCATCTTTGCTTTTACAACCCGTTATGAAGCATAAAAACACTTTCGGGCTCGCTTGCAATGAAAGGCAGAAAGAGTTTTATTAGCTGAACTGCACTCCATAAGAAAGACTGTCAGAGCACAGCTTGCTTTCAGCAGACTGCTTATTTGTTTATACTAGCAATTGGAACACAGAAAAACACTTTCTGGCTTGCTTGCAATGAGCACCAGAAAGACAGTTTTATTAACTCAACTGCACTTAGTATTCAAGACTGTCAAAGAACAACTTGTTTTCAGCAAACTGCATCTTTGCTTTTACAACCCGTTATGAAGCATAAAAACACTTTCGGGCTCGCTTGCAATGAAAGGCAGAAAGTGTTTCATTAGCTGAACTGCACTCCATAAGAATGACTGTCAGAGCACAGCTTGCTTTCAGCAGACTGCGTATTTCTTTATACTAACAATTGGAACACAGAAAAACACTTTCTGGCGTGTTTGCAATGAGCACCAGAAAGACAGTTTTATTAACTGAACCGCACTCAGTATTCAAGACTGTCAAAGAACAACTTGTTTTCAGCAAACTGCATCTTTGCTTTTACAATCCATTATGAAGCATAAAAACACTTTCGGGCTCGCTTGCAATGAAAGGCAGAAAGAGTTTTATTAGCTGAACTGCGCTCCATAAGAAAGACTGTCAGAGCACAGCTTGCTTTCAGCAGACTGCGTATTTCTTTATACTAGCAATTGGAACACAGAAAAACACTTTCTGGCGTGTTTGCAATGAGCACCAGAAAGACAGTTTTATTAACTCAACTGCACTCAGTATTCAAGACTGTCAAAGAACAACTTGTTTTCAGCAAACTGCATCTTTGCTTTTACAACCCGTTATGAAGCATAAAAACACTTTCGGGCTTGCTTGCAATGAAAGGCAGAAAGAGTTTTATTAGCTGAACTGCGCTCCATAAGAAAGACTGTCAGAGCACAGCTTGCTTTCAGCAGACTGCGTATTTGTTTATACTAACAATTGGAACACAGAAAAACACTTTCTGGCGTGTTTGCAATGAGCACCAGAAAGACAGTTTTATTAACTGAACCGCACTCAGTATTCAAGACTGTCAAAGAACAACTTGTTTTCAGCAAACTGCATCTTTGCTTTTACAACCCGTTATGAAGCATAAAAACACTTTCGGGCTCGCTTGCAATGAAAGGCAGAAAGAGTTTTATTAGCTGAACTGCACTCCATAAGAAAGACTGTCAGAGCACAGCTTGCTTTCAGCAAACTGCATCTTTGCTTTTACAACCCGTCATGAAGCATAAAAACACTTTCGGGCTCGCTTGCAATGAAAGGCAGAAAGAGTTTTATTAGCTGAACTGCGCTCCATAAGAAAGACTGTCAGAGCACAGCTTGCTTTCAGCAGACTGCATATTTGTTTATACTAACAAGTAGAACACAGAAAAACACTTTCTGGCTTGCTTGCAATGAGCACCAGAAAGACAGTTTTATTAACTGAACCGCACTCAGTATTCAAGACTGTCAAAGAACAACTTGTTTTCAGCAAACTGCATCTTTGCTTTTACAATCCATTATGAAGCATAAAAACACTTTCGGGCTCGCTTGCAATGAAAGGCAGAAAGTGTTTCATTAGCTGAACTGCACTCCATAAGAATGACTGTCAGAGCACAGCTTGCTTTCAGCAGACTGCGTATTTCTTTATACTAACAATTGGAACACAGAAAAACACTTTCTGGCGTGTTTGCAATGAGCACCAGAAAGACAGTTTTATTAACTGAACCGCACTCAGTATTCAAGACTGTCAAAGAACAACTTGTTTTCAGCAAACTGCATCTTTGCTTTTACAATCCATTATGAAGCATAAAAACACTTTCGGGCTCGCTTGCAATGAAAGGCAGAAAGAGTTTTATTAGCTGAACTGCGCTCCATAAGAAAGACTGTCAGAGCACAGCTTGCTTTCAGCAGACTGCGTATTTCTTTATACTAGCAATTGGAACACAGAAAAACACTTTCTGGCGTGTTTGCAATGAGCACCAGAAAGACAGTTTTATTAACTCAACTGCACTCAGTATTCAAGACTGTCAAAGAACAACTTGTTTTCAGCAAACTGCATCTTTGCTTTTACAACCCGTTATGAAGCATAAAAACACTTTCGGGCTTGCTTGCAATGAAAGGCAGAAAGAGTTTTATTAGCTGAACTGCGCTCCATAAGAAAGACTGTCAGAGCACAGCTTGCTTTCAGCAGACTGCGTATTTGTTTATACTAACAATTGGAACACAGAAAAACACTTTCTGGCGTGTTTGCAATGAGCACCAGAAAGACAGTTTTATTAACTGAACCGCACTCAGTATTCAAGACTGTCAAAGAACAACTTGTTTTCAGCAAACTGCATCTTTGCTTTTACAACCCGTTATGAAGCATAAAAACACTTTCGGGCTCGCTTGCAATGAAAGGCAGAAAGAGTTTTATTAGCTGAACTGCACTCCATAAGAAAGACTGTCAGAGCACAGCTTGCTTTCAGCAAACTGCATCTTTGCTTTTACAACCCGTCATGAAGCATAAAAACACTTTCGGGCTCGCTTGCAATGAAAGGCAGAAAGAGTTTTATTAGCTGAACTGCGCTCCATAAGAAAGACTGTCAGAGCACAGCTTGCTTTCAGCAGACTGCATATTTGTTTATACTAACAAGTAGAACACAGAAAAACACTTTCTGGCTTGCTTGCAATGAGCACCAGAAAGACAGTTTTATTAACTGAACCGCACTCAGTATTCAAGACTGTCAAAGAACAACTTGTTTTCAGCAAACTGCATCTTTGCTTTTACAATCCATTATGAAGCATAAAAACACTTTCGGGCTCGCTTGCAATGAAAGGCAGAAAGAGTTTTATTAGCTGAACTGCGCTCCATAAGAAAGACTGTCAGAGCACAGCTTGCTTTCAGCAGACTGCATATTTGTTTATACTAACAATTGGAACACAGAAAAACACTTTCTGGCGTGTTTGCAATGAGCACCAGAAAGACAGTTTTATTAACTGAACCGCACTCAGTATTCAAGACTGTCAAAGAACAACTTGTTTTCAGCAAACTGCATCTTTGCTTTTACAACCCGTTATGAAGCATAAAAACACTTTCGGGCTCGCTTGCAATGAAAGGCAGAAAGAGTTTTATTAGCTGAACTGCACTCCATAAGAAAGACTGTCAGAGCACAGCTTGCTTTCAGCAAACTGCATCTTTGCTTTTACAACCCGTTATGAAGCATAAAAACACTTTCGGGCTCGCTTGCAATGAAAGGCAGAAAGAGTTTTATTAGCTGAACTGGACTCCATAAGAAAGACTGTCAGAGCACAGCTTGCTTTCAGCAGACTGCTTATTTGTTTATACTAGCAATTGGAACACAGAAAAACACTTTCTGGCTTGCTTGCAATGAGCACCAGAAAGACAGTTTTATTAACTCAACTGCACTTAGTATTCAAGACTGTCAAAGATAAACTTGTTTTCAGCAAACTGCATCTTTGCTTTTACAATCCATTATGAAGCATAAAAACACTTTCGGGCTTGCTTGCAATGAAAGGCAGAAAGAGTTTTATTAGCTGAACTGCGCTCCATAAGAAAGACTGTCAGAGCACAGCTTGCTTTCAGCAGACTGCGTATTTGTTTATACTAACAATTGGAACACAGAAAAACACTTTCTGGTGTGTTTGCAATGAGCACCAGAAAGACAGTTTTATTAACTGAACCGCACTCAGTATTCAAGACTGTCAAAGAACAACTTGTTTTCAGCAAACTGCATCTTTGCTTTTACAACCCGTTATGAAGCATAAAAACACTTTCGGGCTCGCTTGCAATGAAAGGCAGAAAGAGTTTTATTAGCTGAACTGCACTCCATAAGAAAGACTGTCAGAGCACAGCTTGCTTTCAGCAGACTGCATATTTGTTTATACTAACAAGTAGAACACAGAAAAACACTTTCTGGTTTGTTTGCAATGAGCACCAGAAAGACAGTTTTATTAACTGAACCGCACTCAGTATTCAAGACTGTCAAAGAACAACTTGTTTTCAGCAAACTGCATCTTTGCTTTTACAACCCGTTATGAAGCATAAAAACACTTTCGGGCTCGCTAGCAATGAAAGGCAGAAAGAGTTTTATTAGCTGAACTGCACTCCATAAGAAAGACTGTCAGAGCACAGCTTGCTTTCAGCAGACTGCTTATTTGTTTATACTAGCAATTGGAACACAGAAAAACACTTTCTGGCTTGCTTGCAATGAGCACCAGAAAGACAGTTTTATTAACTCAACTGCACTTAGTATTCAAGACTGTCAAAGAACAACTTGTTTTCAGCAAACTGCATCTTTGCTTTTACAACCCGTTATGAAGCATAAAAACACTTTCGGGCTCGCTTGCAATGAAAGGCAGAAAGTGTTTCATTAGCTGAACTGCACTCCATAAGAATGACTGTCAGAGCACAGCTTGCTTTCAGCAGACTGCATATTTGTTTATACTAACAAGTAGAACACAGAAAAACACTTTCTGGCTTGCTTGCAATGAGCACCAGAAAGACAGTTTTATTAACTGAACCGCACTCAGTATTCAAGACTGTCAAAGAACAACTTGTTTTCAGCAAACTGCATCTTTGCTTTTACAATCCATTATGAAGCATAAAAACACTTTCGGGCTCGCTTGCAATGAAAGGCAGAAAGAGTTTTATTAGCTGAACTGCGCTCCATAAGAAAGACTGTCAGAGCACAGCTTGCTTTCAGCAGACTGCATATTTGTTTATACTAACAATTGGAACACAGAAAAACACTTTCTGGCGTGTTTGCAATGAGCACCAGAAAGACAGTTTTATTAACTGAACCGCACTCAGTATTCAAGACTGTCAAAGAACAACTTGTTTTCAGCAAACTGCATCTTTGCTTTTACAACCCGTTATGAAGCATAAAAACACTTTCGGGCTCGCTTGCAATGAAAGGCAGAAAGAGTTTTATTAGCTGAACTGCACTCCATAAGAAAGACTGTCAGAGCACAGCTTGCTTTCAGCAAACTGCATCTTTGCTTTTACAACCCGTTATGAAGCATAAAAACACTTTCGGGCTCGCTTGCAATGAAAGGCAGAAAGAGTTTTATTAGCTGAACTGGACTCCATAAGAAAGACTGTCAGAGCACAGCTTGCTTTCAGCAGACTGCTTATTTGTTTATACTAGCAATTGGAACACAGAAAAACACTTTCTGGCTTGCTTGCAATGAGCACCAGAAAGACAGTTTTATTAACTCAACTGCACTTAGTATTCAAGACTGTCAAAGATAAACTTGTTTTCAGCAAACTGCATCTTTGCTTTTACAATCCATTATGAAGCATAAAAACACTTTCGGGCTTGCTTGCAATGAAAGGCAGAAAGAGTTTTATTAGCTGAACTGCGCTCCATAAGAAAGACTGTCAGAGCACAGCTTGCTTTCAGCAGACTGCGTATTTGTTTATACTAACAATTGGAACACAGAAAAACACTTTCTGGTGTGTTTGCAATGAGCACCAGAAAGACAGTTTTATTAACTGAACCGCACTCAGTATTCAAGACTGTCAAAGAACAACTTGTTTTCAGCAAACTGCATCTTTGCTTTTACAACCCGTTATGAAGCATAAAAACACTTTCGGGCTCGCTTGCAATGAAAGGCAGAAAGAGTTTTATTAGCTGAACTGCACTCCATAAGAAAGACTGTCAGAGCACAGCTTGCTTTCAGCAGACTGCATATTTGTTTATACTAACAAGTAGAACACAGAAAAACACTTTCTGGTTTGTTTGCAATGAGCACCAGAAAGACAGTTTTATTAACTGAACCGCACTCAGTATTCAAGACTGTCAAAGAACAACTTGTTTTCAGCAAACTGCATCTTTGCTTTTACAACCCGTTATGAAGCATAAAAACACTTTCGGGCTCGCTAGCAATGAAAGGCAGAAAGAGTTTTATTAGCTGAACTGCACTCCATAAGAAAGACTGTCAGAGCACAGCTTGCTTTCAGCAGACTGCTTATTTGTTTATACTAGCAATTGGAACACAGAAAAACACTTTCTGGCTTGCTTGCAATGAGCACCAGAAAGACAGTTTTATTAACTCAACTGCACTTAGTATTCAAGACTGTCAAAGAACAACTTGTTTTCAGCAAACTGCATCTTTGCTTTTACAACCCGTTATGAAGCATAAAAACACTTTCGGGCTCGCTTGCAATGAAAGGCAGAAAGTGTTTCATTAGCTGAACTGCACTCCATAAGAATGACTGTCAGAGCACAGCTTGCTTTCAGCAGACTGCGTATTTCTTTATACTAACAATTGGAACACAGAAAAACACTTTCTGGCGTGTTTGCAATGAGCACCAGAAAGACAGTTTTATTAACACAACTGCACTCAGTATTCAAGACTGTCAGAGAACAACTTGTTTTCAGCAAACTGCATCTTTGCTTTTACAACCCGTTATGAAGCATAAAAACACTTTCGGGCTCGCTTGCAATGAAAGGCAGAAAGAGTTTTATTAGCTGAACTGCACTCCATAAGAAAGACTGTCAGAGCACAGCTTGCTTTCAGCAAACTGCATCTTTGCTTTTACAACCCGTTATGAAGCATAAAAACACTTTCGGGCTCGCTTGCAATGAAAGGCAGAAAGAGTTTTATTAGCTGAACTGCGCTCCATAAGAAAGACTGTCAGAGCACAGCTTGCTTTCAGCAGACTGCTTATTTGTTTATACTAGCAATTGGAACACAGAAAAACACTTTCTGGCTTGCTTGCAATGAGCACCAGAAAGACAGTTTTATTAACTCAACTGCACTTAGTATTCAAGACTGTCAAAGATAAACTTGTTTTCAGCAAACTGCATCTTTGCTTTTACAATCCATTATGAAGCATAAAAACACTTTCGGGCTTGCTTGCAATGAAAGGCAGAAAGAGTTTTATTAGCTGAACTGCGCTCCATAAGAAAGACTGTCAGAGCACAGCTTGCTTTCAGCAGACTGCGTATTTGTTTATACTAACAATTGGAACACAGAAAAACACTTTCTGGCGTGTTTGCAATGAGCACCAGAAAGACAGTTTTATTAACTGAACTGCACTCAGTATTCAAGACTGTCAAAGAACAACTTGTTTTCAGCAAACTGCATCTTTGCTTTTACAACCCGTTATGAAGCATAAAAACACTTTCGGGCTCGCTTGCAATGAAAGGCAGAAAGAGTTTTATTAGCTGAACTGCACTCCATAAGAAAGACTGTCAGAGCACAGCTTGCTTTCAGCAGACTGCATATTTGTTTATACTAACAAGTAGAACACAGAAAAACACTTTCTGTTTTGTTTGCAATGAGCACCAGAAAGACAGTTTTATTAACTGAACCGCACTCAGTATTCAAGACTGTCAAAGAACAACTTGTTTTCAGCAAACTGCATCTTTGCTTTTACAACCCGTTATGAAGCATAAAAACACTTTCGGGCTCGCTTGCAATGAAAGGCAGAAAGAGTTTTATTAGCTGAACTGCACTCCATAAGAAAGACTGTCAGAGCACAGCTTGCTTTCAGCAGACTGCTTATTTGTTTATACTAGCAATTGGAACACAGAAAAACACTTTCTGGCTTGCTTGCAATGAGCACCAGAAAGACAGTTTTATTAACTCAACTGCACTTAGTATTCAAGACTGTCAAAGAACAACTTGTTTTCAGCAAACTGCATCTTTGCTTTTACAACCCGTTATGAAGCATAAAAACACTTTCGGGCTCGCTTGCAATGAAAGGCAGAAAGTGTTTCATTAGCTGAACTGCACTCCATAAGAATGACTGTCAGAGCACAGCTTGCTTTCAGCAGACTGCGTATTTCTTTATACTAGCAATTGGAACACAGAAAAACACTTTCTGGCTTGCTTGCAATGAGCACCAGAAAGACAGTTTTATTAACTGAACCGCACTTAGTATTCAAGACTGTCAAAGAACAACTTGTTTTCAGCAAACTGCATCTTTGCTTTTACAACCCGTTATGAAGCATAAAAACACTTTCGGGCTTGCTTGCAATGAAAGGCAGAAAGAGTTTTATTAGCTTAACTGCACTCCATAAGAAAGACTGTCAGAGCACAGCTTTCTTTCAGCAGACTGCATATTTGTTTATACTAACAAGTAGAACACAGAAAAACACTTTCTGTTTTGTTTGCAATGAGCACCAGAAAGACAGTTTTATTAACTGAACCGCACTCAGTATTCAAGACTGTCAAAGAACAACTTGTTTTCAGCAAACTGCATCTTTGCTTTTACAACCCGTTATGAAGCATAAAAACACTTTCGGGCTCGCTTGCAATGAAAGGCAGAAAGAGATTTATTAGCTGAACTGCACTCCATAAGAAAGACTGTCAGAGCACAGCTTGCTTTCAGCAGACTGCTTATTTGTTTATACTAGCAATTGGAACACAGAAAAACACTTTCTGGCTTGCTTGCAATGAGCACCAGAAAGACAGTTTTATTAACTCAACTGCACTTAGTATTCAAGACTGTCAAAGAACAACTTGTTTTCAGCAAACTGCATCTTTGCTTTTACAACCCGTTATGAAGCATAAAAACACTTTCGGGCTCGCTTGCAATGAAAGGCAGAAAGTGTTTCATTAGCTGAACTGCACTCCATAAGAATGACTGTCAGAGCACAGCTTGCTTTCAGCAGACTGCGTATTTCTTTATACTAGCAATTGGAACACAGAAAAACACTTTCTGGCTTGCTTGCAATGAGCACCAGAAAGACAGTTTTATTAACTGAACCGCACTCAGTATTCAAGACTGTCAAAGAACAACTTGTTTTCAGCAAACTGCATCTTTGCTTTTACAACCCGTTATGAAGCATAAAAACACTTTCGGGCTCGCTTGCAATGAAAGGCAGAAAGAGTTTTATTAGCTGAACTGCACTCCATAAGAAAGACTGTCAGAGCACAGCTTGCTTTCAGCAGACTGCATATTTGTTTATACTAACAAGTAGAACACAGAAAAACACTTTCTGGTTTGTTTGCAATGAGCACCAGAAAGACAGTTTTATTAACTGAACCGCACTCAGTATTCAAGACTGTCAAAGAACAACTTGTTTTCAGCAAACTGCATCTTTGCTTTTACAACCCGTTATGAAGCATAAAAACACTTTCGGGCTCGCTAGCAATGAAAGGCAGAAAGAGTTTTATTAGCTGAACTGCACTCCATAAGAAAGACTGTCAGAGCACAGCTTGCTTTCAGCAGACTGCTTATTTGTTTATACTAGCAATTGGAACACAGAAAAACACTTTCTGGCTTGCTTGCAATGAGCACCAGAAAGACAGTTTTATTAACTCAACTGCACTTAGTATTCAAGACTGTCAAAGAACAACTTGTTTTCAGCAAACTGCATCTTTGCTTTTACAACCCGTTATGAAGCATAAAAACACTTTCGGGCTCGCTTGCAATGAAAGGCAGAAAGTGTTTCATTAGCTGAACTGCACTCCATAAGAATGACTGTCAGAGCACAGCTTGCTTTCAGCAGACTGCGTATTTCTTTATACTAACAATTGGAACACAGAAAAACACTTTCTGGCGTGTTTGCAATGAGCACCAGAAAGACAGTTTTATTAACACAACTGCACTCAGTATTCAAGACTGTCAGAGAACAACTTGTTTTCAGCAAACTGCATCTTTGCTTTTACAACCCGTTATGAAGCATAAAAACACTTTCGGGCTCGCTTGCAATGAAAGGCAGAAAGAGTTTTATTAGCTGAACTGCACTCCATAAGAAAGACTGTCAGAGCACAGCTTGCTTTCAGCAAACTGCATCTTTGCTTTTACAACCCGTTATGAAGCATAAAAACACTTTCGGGCTCGCTTGCAATGAAAGGCAGAAAGAGTTTTATTAGCTGAACTGCGCTCCATAAGAAAGACTGTCAGAGCACAGCTTGCTTTCAGCAGACTGCTTATTTGTTTATACTAGCAATTGGAACACAGAAAAACACTTTCTGGCTTGCTTGCAATGAGCACCAGAAAGACAGTTTTATTAACTCAACTGCACTTAGTATTCAAGACTGTCAAAGATAAACTTGTTTTCAGCAAACTGCATCTTTGCTTTTACAATCCATTATGAAGCATAAAAACACTTTCGGGCTTGCTTGCAATGAAAGGCAGAAAGAGTTTTATTAGCTGAACTGCGCTCCATAAGAAAGACTGTCAGAGCACAGCTTGCTTTCAGCAGACTGCGTATTTGTTTATACTAACAATTGGAACACAGAAAAACACTTTCTGGCGTGTTTGCAATGAGCACCAGAAAGACAGTTTTATTAACTGAACTGCACTCAGTATTCAAGACTGTCAAAGAACAACTTGTTTTCAGCAAACTGCATCTTTGCTTTTACAACCCGTTATGAAGCATAAAAACACTTTCGGGCTCGCTTGCAATGAAAGGCAGAAAGAGTTTTATTAGCTTAACTGCACTCCATAAGAAAGACTGTCAGAGCACAGCTTGCTTTCAGCAGACTGCATATTTGTTTATACTAACAAGTAGAACACAGAAAAACACTTTCTGTTTTGTTTGCAATGAGCACCAGAAAGACAGTTTTATTAACTGAACCGCACTCAGTATTCAAGACTGTCAAAGAACAACTTGTTTTCAGCAAACTGCATCTTTGCTTTTACAACCCGTTATGAAGCATAAAAACACTTTCGGGCTCGCTTGCAATGAAAGGCAGAAAGAGTTTTATTAGCTGAACTGCACTCCATAAGAAAGACTGTCAGAGCACAGCTTGCTTTCAGCAGACTGCTTATTTGTTTATACTAGCAATTGGAACACAGAAAAACACTTTCTGGCTTGCTTGCAATGAGCACCAGAAAGACAGTTTTATTAACTCAACTGCACTTAGTATTCAAGACTGTCAAAGAACAACTTGTTTTCAGCAAACTGCATCTTTGCTTTTACAACCCGTTATGAAGCATAAAAACACTTTCGGGCTCGCTTGCAATGAAAGGCAGAAAGTGTTTCATTAGCTGAACTGCACTCCATAAGAATGACTGTCAGAGCACAGCTTGCTTTCAGCAGACTGCGTATTTCTTTATACTAGCAATTGGAACACAGAAAAACACTTTCTGGCTTGCTTGCAATGAGCACCAGAAAGACAGTTTTATTAACTGAACCGCACTTAGTATTCAAGACTGTCAAAGATAAACTTGTTTTCAGCAAACTGCATCTTTGCTTTTACAATCCATTATGAAGCATAAAAACACTTTCGGGCTTGCTTGCAATGAAAGGCAGAAAGAGTTTTATTAGCTTAACTGCACTCCATAAGAAAGACTGTCAGAGCACAGCTTGCTTTCAGCAGACTGCATATTTGTTTATACTAACAAGTAGAACACAGAAAAACACTTTCTGTTTTGTTTGCAATGAGCACCAGAAAGACAGTTTTATTAACTGAACCGCACTCAGTATTCAAGACTGTCAAAGAACAACTTGTTTTCAGCAAACTGCATCTTTGCTTTTACAACCCGTTATGAAGCATAAAAACACTTTCGGGCTCGCTTGCAATGAAAGGCAGAAAGAGTTTTATTAGCTGAACTGCACTCCATAAGAAAGACTGTCAGAGCACAGCTTGCTTTCAGCAGACTGCTTATTTGTTTATACTAGCAATTGGAACACAGAAAAACACTTTCTGGCTTGCTTGCAATGAGCACCAGAAAGACAGTTTTATTAACTCAACTGCACTTAGTATTCAAGACTGTCAAAGAACAACTTGTTTTCAGCAAACTGCATCTTTGCTTTTACAACCCGTTATGAAGCATAAAAACACTTTCGGGCTCGCTTGCAATGAAAGGCAGAAAGTGTTTCATTAGCTGAACTGCACTCCATAAGAATGACTGTCAGAGCACAGCTTGCTTTCAGCAGACTGCGTATTTCTTTATACTAGCAATTGGAACACAGAAAAACACTTTCTGGCTTGCTTGCAATGAGCACCAGAAAGACAGTTTTATTAACTGAACCGCACTCAGTATTCAAGACTGTCAAAGAACAACTTGTTTTCAGCAAACTGCATCTTTGCTTTTACAACCCGTTATGAAGCATAAAAACACTTTCGGGCTCGCTTGCAATGAAAGGCAGAAAGAGTTTTATTAGCTGAACTGCGCTCCATAAGAAAGACTGTCAGAGCACAGCTTGCTTTCAGCAGACTGCGTATTTGTTTATACTAACAATTGGAACACAGAAAAACACTTTCTGGCTTGCTTGCAATGAGCACCAGAAAGACAGTTTTATTAACTGAACCGCACTCAGTATTCAAGACTGTCAAAGAACAACTTGTTTTCAGCAAACTGCATCTTTGCTTTTACAACCCGTTATGAAGCATAAAAACACTTTCGGGCTCGCTTGCAATGAAAGGCAGAAAGAGTTTTATTAGCTGAACTGCACTCCATAAGAAAGACTGTCAGAGCACAGCTTGCTTTCAGCAGACTGCATATTTGTTTATACTAACAATTAGAACACAGAAAAACACTTTCTGGCTTGCTTGCAATGAGCACCAGAAAGACAGTTTTATTAACTGAACCGCACTCAGTATTCAAGACTGTCAAAGAACAACTTGTTTTCAGCAAACTGCATCTTTGCTTTTACAACCCGTTATGAAGCATAAAAACACTTTCGGGCTCGCTTGCAATGAAAGGCAGAAAGAGTTTTATTAGCTGAACTGCACTCCATAAGAATGACTGTCAGAGCAAAGCTTGCTTTCAGCAGACTGCGTATTTGTTTATACTAACAATTGGAACACAGAAAAACACTTTCTGGCGTGTTTGCAATGAGCACCAGAAAGACAGTTTTATTAACTGAACCGCACTCAGTATTCAAGACTGTCAAAGAACAACTTGTTTTCAGCAAACTGCATCTTTGCTTTTACAACCCGTTATGAAGCATAAAAACACTTTCGGGCTCGCTTGCAATGAAAGGCAGAAAGAGTTTTATTAGCTTAACTGCACTCCATAAGAAAGACTGTCAGAGCACAGCTTGCTTTCAGCAGACTGCATATTTGTTTATACTAACAAGTAGAACACAGAAAAACACTTTCTGGTTTGTTTGCAATGAGCACCAGAAAGACAGTTTTATTAACTGAACCGCACTCAGTATTCAAGACTGTCAAAGAACAACTTGTTTTCAGCAAACTGCATCTTTGCTTTTACAACCCGTTATGAAGCATAAAAACACTTTCGGGCTCGCTTGCAATGAAAGGCAGAAAGAGTTTTATTAGCTGAACTGCACTCCATAAGAAAGACTGTCAGAGCACAGCTTGCTTTCAGCAGACTGCTTATTTGTTTATACTAGCAATTGGAACACAGAAAAACACTTTCTGGCTTGCTTGCAATGAGCACCAGAAAGACAGTTTTATTAACTCAACTGCACTTAGTATTCAAGACTGTCAAAGAACAACTTGTTTTCAGCAAACTGCATCTTTGCTTTTACAACCCGTTATGAAGCATAAAAACACTTTCGGGCTCGCTTGCAATGAAAGGCAGAAAGTGTTTCATTAGCTGAACTGCACTCCATAAGAATGACTGTCAGAGCACAGCTTGCTTTCAGCAGACTGCATATTTGTTTATACTAACAAGTAGAACACAGAAAAACACTTTCTGGTTTGTTTGCAATGAGCACCAGAAAGACAGTTTTATTAACTGAACCGCACTCAGTATTCAAGACTGTCAAAGAACAACTTGTTTTCAGCAAACTGCATCTTTGCTTTTACAACCCGTTATGAAGCATAAAAACACTTTCGGGCTCGCTTGCAATGAAAGGCAGAAAGAGTTTTATTAGCTGAACTGCACTCCATAAGAAAGACTGTCAGAGCACAGCTTGCTTTCAGCAGACTGCTTATTTGTTTATACTAGCAATTGGAACACAGAAAAACACTTTCTGGCTTGCTTGCAATGAGCACCAGAAAGACAGTTTTATTAACTCAACTGCACTTAGTATTCAAGACTGTCAAAGAACAACTTGTTTTCAGCAAACTGCATCTTTGCTTTTACAACCCGTTATGAAGCATAAAAACACTTTCGGGCTCGCTTGCAATGAAAGGCAGAAAGTGTTTCATTAGCTGAACTGCACTCCATAAGAATGACTGTCAGAGCACAGCTTGCTTTCAGCAGACTGCGTATTTCTTTATACTAGCAATTGGAACACAGAAAAACACTTTCTGGCTTGCTTGCAATGAGCACCAGAAAGACAGTTTTATTAACTGAACCGCACTCAGTATTCAAGACTGTCAAAGAACAACTTGTTTTCAGCAAACTGCATCTTTGCTTTTACAACCCGTTATGAAGCATAAAAACACTTTCGGGCTCGCTTGCAATGAAAGGCAGAAAGAGTTTTATTAGCTGAACTGCGCTCCATAAGAAAGACTGTCAGAGCACAGCTTGCTTTCAGCAGACTGCGTATTTGTTTATACTAACAATTGGAACACAGAAAAACACTTTCTGGCTTGCTTGCAATGAGCACCAGAAAGACAGTTTTATTAACTGAACCGCACTCAGTATTCAAGACTGTCAAAGAACAACTTGTTTTCAGCAAACTGCATCGTTGCTTTTACAACCCATTATGAAGCATAAAAACACTTTCGGGCTCGCTTGCAATGAAAGGCAGAAAGAGTTTTATTAGCTGAACTGCACTCCATAAGAAAGACTGTCAGAGCACAGCTTGCTTTCAGCAGACTGCTTATTTGTTTATACTAGCAATTGGAACACAGAAAAACACTTTCTGGCTTGCTTGCAATGAGCACCAGAAAGACAGTTTTATTAACTCAACTGCACTTAGTATTCAAGACTGTCAAAGAACAACTTGTTTTCAGCAAACTGCATCTTTGCTTTTACAACCCGTTATGAAGCATAAAAACACTTTCGGGCTCGCTTGCAATGAAAGGCAGAAAGTGTTTCATTAGCTGAACTGCACTCCATAAGAATGACAGTCAGAGCACAGCTTGCTTTCAGCAGACTGCATATTTGTTTATACTAACAAGTAGAACACAGAAAAACACTTTCTGGTTTGTTTGCAATGAGCACCAGAAAGACAGTTTTATTAACTGAACCGCACTCAGTATTCAAGACTGTCAAAGAACAACTTGTTTTCAGCAAACTGCATCTTTGCTTTTACAACCCGTTATGAAGCATAAAAACACTTTCGGGCTCGCTTGCAATGAAAGGCAGAAAGAGTTTTATTAGCTGAACTGCACTCCATAAGAAAGACTGTCAGAGCACAGCTTGCTTTCAGCAGACTGCTTATTTGTTTATACTAGCAATTGGAACACAGAAAAACACTTTCTGGCTTGCTTGCAATGAGCACCAGAAAGACAGTTTTATTAACTCAACTGCACTTAGTATTCAAGACTGTCAAAGAACAACTTGTTTTCAGCAAACTGCATCTTTGCTTTTACAACCCGTTATGAAGCATAAAAACACTTTCGGGCTCGCTTGCAATGAAAGGCAGAAAGTGTTTCATTAGCTGAACTGCACTCCATAAGAATGACTGTCAGAGCACAGCTTGCTTTCAGCAGACTGCGTATTTCTTTATACTAGCAATTGGAACACAGAAAAACACTTTCTGGCTTGCTTGCAATGAGCACCAGAAAGACAGTTTTATTAACTGAACCGCACTCAGTATTCAAGACTGTCAAAGAACAACTTGTTTTCAGCAAACTGCATCTTTGCTTTTACAACCCGTTATGAAGCATAAAAACACTTTCGGGCTCGCTTGCAATGAAAGGCAGAAAGAGTTTTATTAGCTGAACTGCGCTCCATAAGAAAGACTGTCAGAGCACAGCTTGCTTTCAGCAGACTGCGTATTTGTTTATACTAACAATTGGAACACAGAAAAACACTTTCTGGCTTGCTTGCAATGAGCACCAGAAAGACAGTTTTATTAACTGAACCGCACTCAGTATTCAAGACTGTCAAAGAACAACTTGTTTTCAGCAAACTGCATCTTTGCTTTTACAACCCGTTATGAAGCATAAAAACACTTTCGGGCTCGCTTGCAATGAAAGGCAGAAAGAGTTTTATTAGCTGAACTGCACTCCATAAGAAAGACTGTCAGAGCACAGCTTGCTTTCAGCAGACTGCATATTTGTTTATACTAACAATTAGAACACAGAAAAACACTTTCTGGCTTGCTTGCAATGAGCACCAGAAAGACAGTTTTATTAACTGAACCGCACTCAGTATTCAAGACTGTCAAAGAACAACTTGTTTTCAGCAAACTGCATCTTTGCTTTTACAACCCGTTATGAAGCATAAAAACACTTTCGGGCTCGCTTGCAATGAAAGGCAGAAAGAGTTTTATTAGCTGAACTGCACTCCATAAGAAAGACTGTCAGAGCACAGCTTGCTTTCAGCAGACTGCTTATTTGTTTATACTAGCAATTGGAACACAGAAAAACACTTTCTGGCTTGCTTGCAATGAGCACCAGAAAGACAGTTTTATTAACTCAACTGCACTTAGTATTCAAGACTGTCAAAGAACAACTTGTTTTCAGCAAACTGCATCTTTGCTTTTACAACCCGTTATGAAGCATAAAAACACTTTCGGGCTCGCTTGCAATGAAAGGCAGAAAGTGTTTCATTAGCTGAACTGCACTCCATAAGAATGACTGTCAGAGCACAGCTTGCTTTCAGCAGACTGCGTATTTCTTTATACTAGCAATTGGAACACAGAAAAACACTTTCTGGCTTGCTTGCAATGAGCACCAGAAAGACAGTTTTATTAACTGAACCGCACTCAGTATTCAAGACTGTCAAAGAACAACTTGTTTTCAGCAAACTGCATCTTTGCTTTTACAACCCGTTATGAAGCATAAAAACACTTTCGGGCTCGCTTGCAATGAAAGGCAGAAAGAGTTTTATTAGCTGAACTGCGCTCCATAAGAAAGACTGTCAGAGCACAGCTTGCTTTCAGCAGACTGCGTATTTGTTTATACTAACAATTGGAACACAGAAAAACACTTTCTGACTTGCTTGCAATGAGCACCAGAAAGACAGTTTTATTAACTGAACCGCACTCAGTATTCAAGACTGTCAAAGAACAACTTGTTTTCAGCAAACTGCATCTTTGCTTTTACAACCCGTTATGAAGCATAAAAACACTTTCGGGCTCGCTTGCAATGAAAGGCAGAAAGAGTTTTATTAGCTGAACTGCACTCCATAAGAAAGACTGTCAGAGCACAGCTTGCTTTCAGCAGACTGCTTATTTGTTTATACTAGCAATTGGAACACAGAAAAACACTTTCTGGCTTGCTTGCAATGAGCACCAGAAAGACAGTTTTATTAACTCAACTGCACTTAGTATTCAAGACTGTCAAAGAACAACTTGTTTTCAGCAAACTGCATCTTTGCTTTTACAACCCGTTATGAAGCATAAAAACACTTTCGGGCTCGCTTGCAATGAAAGGCAGAAAGTGTTTCATTAGCTGAACTGCACTCCATAAGAATGACTGTCAGAGCACAGCTTGCTTTCAGCAGACTGCATATTTGTTTATACTAACAAGTAGAACACAGAAAAACACTTTCTGGTTTGTTTGCAATGAGCACCAGAAAGACAGTTTTATTAACTGAACCGCACTCAGTATTCAAGACTGTCAAAGAACAACTTGTTTTCAGCAAACTGCATCTTTGCTTTTACAACCCGTTATGAAGCATAAAAACACTTTCGGGCTCGCTTGCAATGAAAGGCAGAAAGAGTTTTATTAGCTGAACTGCACTCCATAAGAAAGACTGTCAGAGCACAGCTTGCTTTCAGCAGACTGCTTATTTGTTTATACTAGCAATTGGAACACAGAAAAACACTTTCTGGCTTGCTTGCAATGAGCACCAGAAAGACAGTTTTATTAACTCAACTGCACTTAGTATTCAAGACTGTCAAAGAACAACTTGTTTTCAGCAAACTGCATCTTTGCTTTTACAACCCGTTATGAAGCATAAAAACACTTTCGGGCTCGCTTGCAATGAAAGGCAGAAAGTGTTTCATTAGCTGAACTGCACTCCATAAGAATGACTGTCAGAGCACAGCTTGCTTTCAGCAGACTGCGTATTTCTTTATACTAGCAATTGGAACACAGAAAAACACTTTCTGGCTTGCTTGCAATGAGCACCAGAAAGACAGTTTTATTAACTGAACCGCACTCAGTATTCAAGACTGTCAAAGAACAACTTGTTTTCAGCAAACTGCATCTTTGCTTTTACAACCCGTTATGAAGCATAAAAACACTTTCGGGCTCGCTTGCAATGAAAGGCAGAAAGAGTTTTATTAGCTGAACTGCGCTCCATAAGAAAGACTGTCAGAGCACAGCTTGCTTTCAGCAGACTGCGTATTTGTTTATACTAACAATTGGAACACAGAAAAACACTTTCTGGCTTGCTTGCAATGAGCACCAGAAAGACAGTTTTATTAACTGAACCGCACTCAGTATTCAAGACTGTCAAAGAACAACTTGTTTTCAGCAAACTGCATCTTTGCTTTTACAACCCGTTATGAAGCATAAAAACACTTTCGGGCTCGCTTGCAATGAAAGGCAGAAAGAGTTTTATTAGCTGAACTGCACTCCATAAGAAAGACTGTCAGAGCACAGCTTGCTTTCAGCAGACTGCATATTTGTTTATACTAACAATTAGAACACAGAAAAACACTTTCTGGCTTGCTTGCAATGAGCACCAGAAAGACAGTTTTATTAACTGAACCGCACTCAGTATTCAAGACTGTCAAAGAACAACTTGTTTTCAGCAAACTGCATCTTTGCTTTTACAACCCGTTATGAAGCATAAAAACACTTTCGGGCTCGCTTGCAATGAAAGGCAGAAAGAGTTTTATTAGCTGAACTGCACTCCATAAGAAAGACTGTCAGAGCACAGCTTGCTTTCAGCAGACTGCTTATTTGTTTATACTAGCAATTGGAACACAGAAAAACACTTTCTGGCTTGCTTGCAATGAGCACCAGAAAGACAGTTTTATTAACTCAACTGCACTTAGTATTTAAGACTGTCAAAGAACAACTTGTTTTCAGCAAACTGCATCTTTGCTTTTACAACCCGTTATGAAGCATAAAAACACTTTCGGGCTCGCTTGCAATGAAAGGCAGAAAGAGTTTTATTAGCTGAACTGCACTCCATAAGAAAGACTGTCAGAGCACAGCTTGCTTTCAGCAAACTGCATCTTTGCTTTTACAACCCGTTATGAAGCATAAAAACACTTTCGGGCTCGCTTGCAATGAAAGGCAGAAAGAGTTTTATTAGCTGAACTGCGCTCCATAAGAAAGACTGTCAGAGCACAGCTTGCTTTCAGCAGACTGCGTATTTCTTTATACTAGCAATTGGAACACAGAAAAACACTTTCTGGCGTGTTTGCAATGAGCACCAGAAAGACAGTTTTATTAACTCAACTGCACTCAGTATTCAAGACTGTCAAAGAACAACTTGTTTTCAGCAAACTGCATCTTTGCTTTTACAACCCGTTATGAAGCATAAAAACACTTTCGGGCTTGCTTGCAATGAAAGGCAGAAAGAGTTTTATTAGCTGAACTGCGCTCCATAAGAAAGACTGTCAGAGCACAGCTTGCTTTCAGCAGACTGCGTATTTGTTTATACTAACAATTGGAACACAGAAAAACACTTTCTGGCGTGTTTGCAATGAGCACCAGAAAGACAGTTTTATTAACTGAACCGCACTCAGTATTCAAGACTGTCAAAGAACAACTTGTTTTCAGCAAACTGCATCTTTGCTTTTACAATCCATTATGAAGCATAAAAACACTTTCGGGCTTGCTTGCAATGAAAGGCAGAAAGAGTTTTATTAGCTGAACTGCACTCCATAAGAATGACTGTCAGAGCACAGCTTGCTTTCAGCAGACTGCGTATTTGTTTATACTAACAATTGGAACACAGAAAAACACTTTCTGGCGTGTTTGCAATGAGCACCAGAAAGACAGTTTTATTAACTGAACCGCACTCAGTATTCAAGACTGTCAAAGAACAACTTGTTTTCAGCAAACTGCATCTTTGCTTTTACAACCTGTTATGAAGCATAAAAACACTTTCGGGCTTGCTTGCAATGAAAGGCAGAAAGAGTTTTATTAGCTGAACTGCGCTCCATAAGAAAGACTGTCAGAGCACAGCTTGCTTTCAGCAGACTGCGTATTTGTTTATACTAACACTTGGAACACAGAAAAACACTTTCTGGCGTGTTTGCAATGAGCACCAGAAAGACAGTTTTATTAACTGAACCGCACTCAGTATTCAAGACTGTCAAAGAACAACTTGTTTTCAGCAAACTGCATCTTTGCTTTTACAACCCGTTATGAAGCATAAAAACACTTTCGGGCTCGCTTGCAATGAAAGGCAGAAAGAGTTTTATTAGCTGAACTGCACTCCATAAGAAAGACTGTCAGAGCACAGCTTGCTTTCAGCAGACTGCTTATTTGTTTATACTAGCAATTGGAACACAGAAAAACACTTTCTGGCTTGCTTGCAATGAGCACCAGAAAGACAGTTTTATTAACTCAACTGCACTTAGTATTCAAGACTGTCAAAGAACAACTTGTTTTCAGCAAACTGCATCTTTGCTTTTACAACCCGTTATGAAGCATAAAAACACTTTCGGGCTCGCTTGCAATGAAAGGCAGAAAGTGTTTCATTAGCTGAACTGCACTCCATAAGAATGACTGTCAGAGCACAGCTTGCTTTCAGCAGACTGCGTATTTCTTTATACTAGCAATTGGAACACAGAAAAACACTTTCTGGCTTGCTTGCAATGAGCACCAGAAAGACAGTTTTATTAACTGAACCGCACTCAGTATTCAAGACTGTCAAAGAACAACTTGTTTTCAGCAAACTGCATCTTTGCTTTTACAACCCGTGATGAAGCATAAAAACACTTTCGGGCTCGCTTGCAATGAAAGGCAGAAAGAGTTTTATTAGCTGAACTGCACTCCATAAGAAAGACTGTCAGAGCACAGCTTGCTTTCAGCAGACTGCATATTTGTTTATACTAACAATTAGAACACAGAAAAACACTTTCTGGCTTGCTTGCAATGAGCACCAGAAAGACAGTTTTATTAACTGAACCGCACTCAGTATTCAAGACTGTCAAAGAACAACTTGTTTTCAGCAAACTGCATCTTTGCTTTTACAACCCGTTATGAAGCATAAAAACACTTTCGGGCTCGCTTGCAATGAAAGGCAGAAAGAGTTTTATTAGCTGAACTGCGCTCCATAAGAAAGACTGTCAGAGCACAGCTTGCTTTCAGCAGACTGCTTATTTGTTTATACTAGCAATTGGAACACAGAAAAACACTTTCTGGCTTGCTTGCAATGAGCACCAGAAAGACAGTTTTATTAACTCAACTGCACTTAGTATTCAAGACTGTCAAAGATAAACTTGTTTTCAGCAAACTGCATCTTTGCTTTTACAATCCATTATGAAGCATAAAAACACTTTCTGGCTTGCTTGCAATGAAAGGCAGAAAGAGTTTTATTAGCTGAACTGCGCTCCATAAGAAAGACTGTCAGAGCACAGCTTGCTTTCAGCAGACTGCATATTTGTTTATACTAACAAGTAGAACACAGAAAAACACTTTCTGGTTTGTTTGCAATGAGCACCAGAAAGACAGTTTTATTAACTGAACCGCACTCAGTATTCAAGACTGTCAAAGAACAACTTGTTTTCAGCAAACTGCATCTTTGCTTTTACAACCCGTTATGAAGCATAAAAACACTTTCGGGCTCGCTAGCAATGAAAGGCAGAAAGAGTTTTATTACCTGAACTGCGCTCCATAAGAAAGACTGTCAGAGCACAGCTTGCTTTCAGCAGACTGCATATTTGTTTATACTAACAAGTAGAACACAGAAAAATACTTTCTGGTTTGTTTGCAATGAGCACCAGAAAGACAGTTTTATTAACTGAACCGCACTTAGTATTCAAGACTGTCAAAGATAAACTTGTTTTCAGCAAACTGCATCTTTGCTTTTACAATCCATTATGAAGCATAAAAACACTTTCGGGCTTGCTTGCAATGAAAGGCAGAAAGAGTTTTATTAGCTGAACTGCGCTCCATAAGAAAGACTGTCAGAGCACAGCTTGCTTTCAGCAGACTGCGTATTTGTTTATACTAACAATTGGAACACAGAAAAACACTTTCTGGCGTGTTTGCAATGAGCACCAGAAAGACAGTTTTATTAACTGAACCGCACTCAGTATTCAAGACTGTCAGAGAACAACTTGTTTTCAGCAAACTGCATCTTTGCTTTTACAACCCGTTATGAAGCATAAAAACACTTTCGGGCTCGCTTGCAATGAAAGGCAGAAAGAGTTTTATTAGCTGAACTGCACTCCATAAGAAAGACTGTCAGAGCACAGCTTGCTTTCAGCAAACTGCATCTTTGCTTTTACAACCCGTTATGAAGCATAAAAACACTTTCGGGCTCGCTTGCAATGAAAGGCAGAAAGAGTTTTATTAGCTGAACTGCGCTCCATAAGAAAGACTGTCAGAGCACAGCTTGCTTTCAGCAGACTGCATATTTGTTTATACTAACAAGTAGAACACAGAAAAACACTTTCTGGCTTGCTTGCAATGAGCACCAGAAAGACAGTTTTATTAACTGAACCGCACTCAGTATTCAAGATTGTCAAAGAACAACTTGTTTTCAGCAAACTGCATCTTTGCTTTTACAATCCATTATGAAGCATAAAAACACTTTCGGGCTCGCTTGCAATGAAAGGCAGAAAGAGTTTTATTAGCTGAACTGCGCTCCATAAGAAAGACTGTCAGAGCACAGCTTGCTTTCAGCAGACTGCGTATTTGTTTATACTAACAATTGGAACACAGAAAAACACTTTCTGGCGTGTTTGCAATGAGCACCAGAAAGACAGTTTTATTAACTGAACCGCACTCAGTATTCAAGACTGTCAAAGAACAACTTGTTTTCAGCAAACTGCATCTTTGCTTTTACAATCCATTATGAAGCATAAAAACACTTTCGGGCTTGCTTGCAATGAAAGGCAGAAAGAGTTTTATTAGCTGAACTGCACTCCATAAGAATGACTGTCAGAGCACAGCTTGCTTTCAGCAGACTGCGTATTTGTTTATACTAACAATTGGAACACAGAAAAACACTTTCTGGCGTGTTTGCAATGAGCACCAGAAAGACAGTTTTATTAACTGAACCGCACTCAGTATTCAAGACTGTCAAAGAACAACTTGTTTTCAGCAAACTGCATCTTTGCTTTTACAACCTGTTATGAAGCATAAAAACACTTTCGGGCTTGCTTGCAATGAAAGGCAGAAAGAGTTTTATTAGCTGAACTGCGCTCCATAAGAAAGACTGTCAGAGCACAGCTTGCTTTCAGCAGACTGCGTATTTGTTTATACTAACACTTGGAACACAGAAAAACACTTTCTGGCGTGTTTGCAATGAGCACCAGAAAGACAGTTTTATTAACTGAACCGCACTCAGTATTCAAGACTGTCAAAGAACAACTTGTTTTCAGCAAACTGCATCTTTGCTTTTACAACCCGTTATGAAGCATAAAAACACTTTCGGGCTCGCTTGCAATGAAAGGCAGAAAGAGTTTTATTAGCTGAACTGCACTCCATAAGAAAGACTGTCAGAGCACAGCTTGCTTTCAGCAAACTGCATCTTTGCTTTTACAACCCGTTATGAAGCATAAAAACACTTTCGGGCTCGCTTGCAATGAAAGGCAGAAAGAGTTTTATTAGCTGAACTGCGCTCCATAAGAAAGACTGTCAGAGCACAGCTTGCTTTCAGCAGACTGCATATTTGTTTATACTAACAAGTAGAACACAGAAAAACACTTTCTGGCTTGCTTGCAATGAGCACCAGAAAGACAGTTTTATTAACTGAACCGCACTCAGTATTCAAGACTGTCAAAGAACAACTTGTTTTCAGCAAACTGCATCTTTGCTTTTACAATCCATTATGAAGCATAAAAACACTTTCGGGCTCGCTTGCAATGAAAGGCAGAAAGAGTTTTATTAGCTGAACTGCGCTCCATAAGAAAGACTGTCAGAGCACAGCTTGCTTTCAGCAGACTGCGTATTTCTTTATACTAGCAATTGGAACACAGAAAAACACTTTCTGGCGTGTTTGCAATGAGCACCAGAAAGACAGTTTTATTAACTCAACTGCACTCAGTATTCAAGACTGTCAAAGAACAACTTGTTTTCAGCAAACTGCATCTTTGCTTTTACAACCCGTTATGAAGCATAAAAACACTTTCGGGCTTGCTTGCAATGAAAGGCAGAAAGAGTTTTATTAGCTGAACTGCGCTCCATAAGAAAGACTGTCAGAGCACAGCTTGCTTTCAGCAGACTGCGTATTTGTTTATACTAACAATTGGAACACAGAAAAACACTTTCTGGCGTGTTTGCAATGAGCACCAGAAAGACAGTTTTATTAACTGAACCGCACTCAGTATTCAAGACTGTCAAAGAACAACTTGTTTTCAGCAAACTGCATCTTTGCTTTTACAATCCATTATGAAGCATAAAAACACTTTCGGGCTTGCTTGCAATGAAAGGCAGAAAGAGTTTTATTAGCTGAACTGCACTCCATAAGAAAGACTGTCAGAGCACAGCTTGCTTTCAGCAAACTGCATCTTTGCTTTTACAACCCGTTATGAAGCATAAAAACACTTTCGGGCTCGCTTGCAATGAAAGGCAGAAAGAGTTTTATTAGCTGAACTGCGCTCCATAAGAAAGACTGTCAGAGCACAGCTTGCTTTCAGCAGACTGCATATTTGTTTATACTAACAAGTAGAACACAGAAAAACACTTTCTGGCTTGCTTGCAATGAGCACCAGAAAGACAGTTTTATTAACTGAACCGCACTCAGTATTCAAGACTGTCAAAGAACAACTTGTTTTCAGCAAACTGCATCTTTGCTTTTACAATCCATTATGAAGCATAAAAACACTTTCGGGCTCGCTTGCAATGAAAGGCAGAAAGAGTTTTATTAGCTGAACTGCGCTCCATAAGAAAGACTGTCAGAGCACAGCTTGCTTTCAGCAGACTGCGTATTTCTTTATACTAGCAATTGGAACACAGAAAAACACTTTCTGGCGTGTTTGCAATGAGCACCAGAAAGACAGTTTTATTAACTCAACTGCACTCAGTATTCAAGACTGTCAAAGAACAACTTGTTTTCAGCAAACTGCATCTTTGCTTTTACAACCCGTTATGAAGCATAAAAACACTTTCGGGCTTGCTTGCAATGAAAGGCAGAAAGAGTTTTATTAGCTGAACTGCGCTCCATAAGAAAGACTGTCAGAGCACAGCTTGCTTTCAGCAGACTGCTTATTTGTTTATACTAGCAATTGGAACACAGAAAAACACTTTCTGGCTTGCTTGCAATGAGCACCAGAAAGACAATTTTATTAACTCAACTGCACTTAGTATTCAAGACTGTCAAAGATAAACTTGTTTTCAGCAAACTGCATCTTTGCTTTTACAATCCATTATGAAGCATAAAAACACTTTCGGGCTTGCTTGCAATGAAAGGCAGAAAGAGTTTTATTAGCTGAACTGCGCTCCATAAGAAAGACTGTCAGAGCACAGCTTGCTTTCAGCAGACTGCGTATTTGTTTATACTAACAATTGGAACACAGAAAAACACTTTCTGGCGTGTTTGCAATGAGCACCAGAAAGACAGTTTTATTAACTCAACTGCACTCAGTATTCAAGACTGTCAAAGAACAACTTGTTTTCAGCAAACTGCATCTTTGCTTTTACAACCCGTTATGAAGCATAAAAACACTTTCGGGCTTGCTTGCAATGAAAGGCAGAAAGAGTTTTATTAGCTGAACTGCGCTCCATAAGAAAGACTGTCAGAGCACAGCTTGCTTTCAGCAGACTGCTTATTTGTTTATACTAGCAATTGGAACACAGAAAAACACTTTCTGGCTTGCTTGCAATGAGCACCAGAAAGACAGTTTTATTAACTCAACTGCACTTAGTATTCAAGACTGTCAAAGATAAACTTGTTTTCAGCAAACTGCATCTTTGCTTTTACAATCCATTATGAAGCATAAAAACACTTTCGGGCTTGCTTGCAATGAAAGGCAGAAAGAGTTTTATTAGCTGAACTGCGCTCCATAAGAAAGACTGTCAGAGCACAGCTTGCTTTCAGCAGACTGCGTATTTGTTTATACTAACAATTGGAACACAGAAAAACACTTTCTGGCGTGTTTGCAATGAGCACCAGAAAGACAGTTTTATTAACTGAACCGCACTCAGTATTCAAGACTGTCAAAGAACAACTTGTTTTCAGCAAACTGCATCTTTGCTTTTACAACCCGTTATGAAGCATAAAAACACTTTCGGGCTCGCTTGCAATGAAAGGCAGAAAGAGTTTTATTAGCTTAACTGCACTCCATAAGAAAGACTGTCAGAGCACAGCTTGCTTTCAGCAGACTGCATATTTGTTTATACTAACAAGTAGAACACAGAAAAACACTTTCTGGTTTGTTTGCAATGAGCACCAGAAAGACAGTTTTATTAACTGAACCGCACTCAGTATTCAAGACTGTCAAAGAACAACTTGTTTTCAGCAAACTGCATCTTTGCTTTTAAAACCCGTTATGAAGCATAAAAACACTTTCGGGCTCGCTTGCAATGAAAGGCAGAAAGAGTTTTATTAGCTGAACTGCACTCCATAAGAAAGACTGTCAGAGCACAGCTTGCTTTCAGCAAACTGCATCTTTGCTTTTACAACCCGTTATGAAGCATAAAAACACTTTCGGGCTCGCTTGCAATGAAAGGCAGAAAGAGTTTTATTAGCTGAACTGCGCTCCATAAGAAAGACTGTCAGAGCACAGCTTGCTTTCAGCAGACTGCATATTTGTTTATACTAACAACTGGAACACAGAAAAACACTTTCTGGCGTGTTTGCAATGAGCACCAGAAAGACAGTTTTATTAACTGAACCGCACTCAGTATTCAAGACTGTCAAAGAACAACTTGTTTTCAGCAAACTGCATCTTTGCTTTTACAACCCGTTATGAAGCATAAAAACACTTTCGGGCTTGCTTGCAATGAAAGGCAGAAAGAGTTTTATTAGCTGAACTGCGCTCCATAAGAAAGACTGTCAGAGCACAGCTTGCTTTCAGCAGACTGCTTATTTGTTTATACTAGCAATTGGAACACAGAAAAACACTTTCTGGCTTGCTTGCAATGAGCACCAGAAAGACAGTTTTATTAACTCAACTGCACTTAGTATTCAAGACTGTCAAAGATAAACTTGTTTTCAGCAAACTGCATCTTTGCTTTTACAATCCATTATGAAGCATAAAAACACTTTCGGGCTTGCTTGCAATGAAAGGCAGAAAGAGTTTTATTAGCTGAACTGCGCTCCATAAGAAAGACTGTCAGAGCACAGCTTGCTTTCAGCAGACTGCGTATTTGTTTATACTAACAATTGGAACACAGAAAAACACTTTCTGGCGTGTTTGCAATGAGCACCAGAAAGACAGTTTTATTAACTCAACTGCACTCAGTATTCAAGACTGTCAAAGAACAACTTGTTTTCAGCAAACTGCATCTTTGCTTTTACAACCCGTTATGAAGCATAAAAACACTTTCGGGCTTGCTTGCAATGAAAGGCAGAAAGAGTTTTATTAGCTGAACTGCGCTCCATAAGAAAGACTGTCAGAGCACAGCTTGCTTTCAGCAGACTGCTTATTTGTTTATACTAGCAATTGGAACACAGAAAAACACTTTCTGGCTTGCTTGCAATGAGCACCAGAAAGACAGTTTTATTAACTCAACTGCACTTAGTATTCAAGACTGTCAAAGATAAACTTGTTTTCAGCAAACTGCATCTTTGCTTTTACAATCCATTATGAAGCATAAAAACACTTTCGGGCTTGCTTGCAATGAAAGGCAGAAAGAGTTTTATTAGCTGAACTGCGCTCCATAAGAAAGACTGTCAGAGCACAGCTTGCTTTCAGCAGACTGCGTATTTGTTTATACTAACAATTGGAACACAGAAAAACACTTTCTGGCGTGTTTGCAATGAGCACCAGAAAGACAGTTTTATTAACTGAACCGCACTCAGTATTCAAGACTGTCAAAGAACAACTTGTTTTCAGCAAACTGCATCTTTGCTTTTACAACCCGTTATGAAGCATAAAAACACTTTCGGGCTCGCTTGCAATGAAAGGCAGAAAGAGTTTTATTAGCTTAACTGCACTCCATAAGAAAGACTGTCAGAGCACAGCTTGCTTTCAGCAGACTGCATATTTGTTTATACTAACAAGTAGAACACAGAAAAACACTTTCTGGTTTGTTTGCAATGAGCACCAGAAAGACAGTTTTATTAACTGAACCGCACTCAGTATTCAAGACTGTCAAAGAACAACTTGTTTTCAGCAAACTGCATCTTTGCTTTTAAAACCCGTTATGAAGCATAAAAACACTTTCGGGCTCGCTTGCAATGAAAGGCAGAAAGAGTTTTATTAGCTGAACTGCACTCCATAAGAAAGACTGTCAGAGCACAGCTTGCTTTCAGCAAACTGCATCTTTGCTTTTACAACCCGTTATGAAGCATAAAAACACTTTCGGGCTCGCTTGCAATGAAAGGCAGAAAGAGTTTTATTAGCTGAACTGCGCTCCATAAGAAAGACTGTCAGAGCACAGCTTGCTTTCAGCAGACTGCATATTTGTTTATACTAACAAGTAGAACACAGAAAAACACTTTCTGGCTTGCTTGCAATGAGCACCAGAAAGACAGTTTTATTAACTGAACCGCACTCAGTATTCAAGACTGTCAAAGAACAACTTGTTTTCAGCAAACTGCATCTTTGCTTTTACAATCCATTATGAAGCATAAAAACACTTTCGGGCTCGCTTGCAATGAAAGGCAGAAAGAGTTTTATTAGCTGAACTGCGCTCCATAAGAAAGACTGTCAGAGCACAGCTTGCTTTCAGCAGACTGCGTATTTCTTTATACTAGCAATTGGAACACAGAAAAACACTTTCTGGCGTGTTTGCAATGAGCACCAGAAAGACAGTTTTATTAACTCAACTGCACTCAGTATTCAAGACTGTCAAAGAACAACTTGTTTTCAGCAAACTGCATCTTTGCTTTTACAACCCGTTATGAAGCATAAAAACACTTTCGGGCTTGCTTGCAATGAAAGGCAGAAAGAGTTTTATTAGCTGAACTGCGCTCCATAAGAAAGACTGTCAGAGCACAGCTTGCTTTCAGCAGACTGCGTATTTGTTTATACTAACAATTGGAACACAGAAAAACACTTTCTGGCGTGTTTGCAATGAGCACCAGAAAGACAGTTTTATTAACTGAACCGCACTCAGTATTCAAGACTGTCAAAGAACAACTTGTTTTCAGCAAACTGCATCTTTGCTTTTACAATCCATTATGAAGCATAAAAACACTTTCGGGCTTGCTTGCAATGAAAGGCAGAAAGAGTTTTATTAGCTGAACTGCACTCCATAAGAATGACTGTCAGAGCAAAGCTTGCTTTCAGCAGACTGCGTATTTGTTTATACTAACAATTGGAACACAGAAAAACACTTTCTGGCGTGTTTGCAATGAGCACCAGAAAGACAGTTTTATTAACTGAACCGCACTCAGTATTCAAGACTGTCAAAGAACAACTTGTTTTCAGCAAACTGCATCTTTGCTTTTACAACCCGTTATGAAGCATAAAAACACTTTCGGGCTCGCTTGCAATGAAAGGCAGAAAGAGTTTTATTAGCTGAACTGCACTCCATAAGAAAGACTGTCAGAGCACAGCTTGCTTTCAGCAGACTGCATATTTGTTTATACTATCAAGTAGAACACAGAAAAACACTTTCTGGTTTGTTTGCAATGAGCTCCAGAAAGACAGTTTTATTAACTGAACCGCACTCAGTATTCAAGACTGTCAAAGAACAACTTGTTTTCAGCAAACTGCATCTTTGCTTTTACAACCCGTTATGAAGCATAAAAACACTTTCGGGCTCGCTTGCAATGAAAGGCAGAAAGAGTTTTATTAGCTGAACTGGACTCCATAAGAAAGACTGTCAGAGCACAGCTTGCTTTCAGCAGACTGCTTATTTGTTTATACTAGCAATTGGAACACAGAAAAACACTTTCTGGCTTGCTTGCAATGAGCACCAGAAAGACAGTTTTATTAACTCAACTGCACTTAGTATTCAAGACTGTCAAAGATAAACTTGTTTTCAGCAAACTGCATCTTTGCTTTTACAATCCATTATGAAGCATAAAAACACTTTCGGGCTTGCTTGCAATGAAAGGCAGAAAGAGTTTTATTAGCTGAACTGCGCTCCATAAGAAAGACTGTCAGAGCACAGCTTGCTTTCAGCAGACTGCGTATTTGTTTATACTAACAATTGGAACACAGAAAAACACTTTCTGGCGTGTTTGCAATGAGCACCAGAAAGACAATTTTATTAACTGAACCGCACTCAGTATTCAAGACTGTCAAAGAACAACTTGTTTTCAGCAAACTGCATATTTGCTTTTACAACCCGTTATGAAGCATAAAAACACTTTCGGGCTCGCTTGCAATGAAAGGCAGAAAGAGTTTTATTAGCTTAACTGCACTCCATAAGAAAGACTGTCAGAGCACAGCTTGCTTTCAGCAGACTGCATATTTGTTTATACTAACAAGTAGAACACAGAAAAACACTTTCTGGTTTGTTTGCAATGAGCACCAGAAAGACAGTTTTATTAACTGAACCGCACTCAGTATTCAAGACTGTCAAAGAACAACTTGTTTTCAGCAAACTGCATCTTTGTTTTACAACCCGTTATGAAGCATAAAAACACTTTCGGGCTTGCTTGCAATGACAGGCAGAAAGAGTTTTATTAGCTGAACTGCACTCCATAAGAAAGACTGTCAGAGCACAGCTTGCTTTCAGCAAACTGCATCTTTGCTTTTACAACCCGTTATGAAGCATAAAAACACTTTCGGGCTCGCTTGCAATGAAAGGCAGAAAGAGTTTTATTAGCTGAACTGCGCTCCATAAGAAAGACTGTCAGAGCACAGCTTGCTTTCAGCAGACTGCATATTTGTTTATACTAACAAGTAGAACACAGAAAAACACTTTCTGGCGTGTTTGCAATGAGCACCAGAAAGACAGTTTTATTAACTGAACCGCACTCAGTATTCAAGACTGTCAAAGAACAACTTGTTTTCAGCAAACTGCATCTTTGCTTTTACAACCCGTTATGAAGCATAAAAACACTTTCGGGCTCGCTTGCAATGAAAGGCAGAAAGAGTTTTATTAGCTTAACTGCACTCCATAAGAAAGACTGTCAGAGCACAGCTTGCTTTCAGCAGACTGCATATTTGTTTATACTAACAAGTAGAACACAGAAAAACACTTTCTGGTTTGTTTGCAATGAGCACCAGAAAGACAGTTTTATTAACTGAACCGCACTCAGTATTCAAGACTGTCAAAGAACAACTTGTTTTCAGCAAACTGCATCTTTGCTTTTAAAACCCGTTATGAAGCATAAAAACACTTTCGGGCTCGCTTGCAATGAAAGGCAGAAAGAGTTTTATTAGCTGAACTGCACTCCATAAGAAAGACTGTCAGAGCACAGCTTGCTTTCAGCAAACTGCATCTTTGCTTTTACAACCCGTTATGAAGCATAAAAACACTTTCGGGCTCGCTTGCAATGAAAGGCAGAAAGAGTTTTATTAGCTGAACTGCGCTCCATAAGAAAGACTGTCAGAGCACAGCTTGCTTTCAGCAGACTGCATATTTGTTTATACTAACAAGTAGAACACAGAAAAACACTTTCTGGCTTGCTTGCAATGAGCACCAGAAAGACAGTTTTATTAACTGAACCGCACTCAGTATTCAAGACTGTCAAAGAACAACTTGTTTTCAGCAAACTGCATCTTTGCTTTTACAATCCATTATGAAGCATAAAAACACTTTCGGGCTCGCTTGCAATGAAAGGCAGAAAGAGTTTTATTAGCTGAACTGCGCTCCATAAGAAAGACTGTCAGAGCACAGCTTGCTTTCAGCAGACTGCGTATTTCTTTATACTAGCAATTGGAACACAGAAAAACACTTTCTGGCGTGTTTGCAATGAGCACCAGAAAGACAGTTTTATTAACTCAACTGCACTCAGTATTCAAGACTGTCAAAGAACAACTTGTTTTCAGCAAACTGCATCTTTGCTTTTACAACCCGTTATGAAGCATAAAAACACTTTCGGGCTTGCTTGCAATGAAAGGCAGAAAGAGTTTTATTAGCTGAACTGCGCTCCATAAGAAAGACTGTCAGAGCACAGCTTGCTTTCAGCAGACTGCGTATTTGTTTATACTAACAATTGGAACACAGAAAAACACTTTCTGGCGTGTTTGCAATGAGCACCAGAAAGACAGTTTTATTAACTGAACCGCACTCAGTATTCAAGACTGTCAAAGAACAACTTGTTTTCAGCAAACTGCATCTTTGCTTTTACAATCCATTATGAAGCATAAAAACACTTTCGGGCTTGCTTGCAATGAAAGGCAGAAAGAGTTTTATTAGCTGAACTGCACTCCATAAGAATGACTGTCAGAGCAAAGCTTGCTTTCAGCAGACTGCGTATTTGTTTATACTAACAATTGGAACACAGAAAAACACTTTCTGGCGTGTTTGCAATGAGCACCAGAAAGACAGTTTTATTAACTGAACCGCACTCAGTATTCAAGACTGTCAAAGAACAACTTGTTTTCAGCAAACTGCATCTTTGCTTTTACAACCCGTTATGAAGCATAAAAACACTTTCGGGCTCGCTTGCAATGAAAGGCAGAAAGAGTTTTATTAGCTGAACTGCACTCCATAAGAAAGACTGTCAGAGCACAGCTTGCTTTCAGCAGACTGCATATTTGTTTATACTATCAAGTAGAACACAGAAAAACACTTTCTGGTTTGTTTGCAATGAGCTCCAGAAAGACAGTTTTATTAACTGAACCGCACTCAGTATTCAAGACTGTCAAAGAACAACTTGTTTTCAGCAAACTGCATCTTTGCTTTTACAACCCGTTATGAAGCATAAAAACACTTTCGGGCTCGCTTGCAATGAAAGGCAGAAAGAGTTTTATTAGCTGAACTGGACTCCATAAGAAAGACTGTCAGAGCACAGCTTGCTTTCAGCAGACTGCTTATTTGTTTATACTAGCAATTGGAACACAGAAAAACACTTTCTGGCTTGCTTGCAATGAGCACCAGAAAGACAGTTTTATTAACTCAACTGCACTTAGTATTCAAGACTGTCAAAGATAAACTTGTTTTCAGCAAACTGCATCTTTGCTTTTACAATCCATTATGAAGCATAAAAACACTTTCGGGCTTGCTTGCAATGAAAGGCAGAAAGAGTTTTATTAGCTGAACTGCGCTCCATAAGAAAGACTGTCAGAGCACAGCTTGCTTTCAGCAGACTGCGTATTTGTTTATACTAACAATTGGAACACAGAAAAACACTTTCTGGCGTGTTTGCAATGAGCACCAGAAAGACAATTTTATTAACTGAACCGCACTCAGTATTCAAGACTGTCAAAGAACAACTTGTTTTCAGCAAACTGCATATTTGCTTTTACAACCCGTTATGAAGCATAAAAACACTTTCGGGCTCGCTTGCAATGAAAGGCAGAAAGAGTTTTATTAGCTTAACTGCACTCCATAAGAAAGACTGTCAGAGCACAGCTTGCTTTCAGCAGACTGCATATTTGTTTATACTAACAAGTAGAACACAGAAAAACACTTTCTGGTTTGTTTGCAATGAGCACCAGAAAGACAGTTTTATTAACTGAACCGCACTCAGTATTCAAGACTGTCAAAGAACAACTTGTTTTCAGCAAACTGCATCTTTGTTTTACAACCCGTTATGAAGCATAAAAACACTTTCGGGCTTGCTTGCAATGACAGGCAGAAAGAGTTTTATTAGCTGAACTGCACTCCATAAGAAAGACTGTCAGAGCACAGCTTGCTTTCAGCAAACTGCATCTTTGCTTTTACAACCCGTTATGAAGCATAAAAACACTTTCGGGCTCGCTTGCAATGAAAGGCAGAAAGAGTTTTATTAGCTGAACTGCGCTCCATAAGAAAGACTGTCAGAGCACAGCTTGCTTTCAGCAGACTGCATATTTGTTTATACTAACAAGTAGAACACAGAAAAACACTTTCTGGCGTGTTTGCAATGAGCACCAGAAAGACAGTTTTATTAACTGAACCGCACTCAGTATTCAAGACTGTCAAAGAACAACTTGTTTTCAGCAAACTGCATCTTTGCTTTTACAACCCGTTATGAAGCATAAAAACACTTTCGGGCTCGCTTGCAATGAAAGGCAGAAAGAGTTTTATTAGCTTAACTGCACTCCATAAGAAAGACTGTCAGAGCACAGCTTGCTTTCAGCAGACTGCATATTTGTTTATACTAACAAGTAGAACACAGAAAAACACTTTCTGGTTTGTTTGCAATGAGCACCAGAAAGACAGTTTTATTAACTGAACCGCACTCAGTATTCAAGACTGTCAAAGAACAACTTGTTTTCAGCAAACTGCATCTTTGCTTTTAAAACCCGTTATGAAGCATAAAAACACTTTCGGGCTCGCTTGCAATGAAAGGCAGAAAGAGTTTTATTAGCTGAACTGCACTCCATAAGAAAGACTGTCAGAGCACAGCTTGCTTTCAGCAAACTGCATCTTTGCTTTTACAACCCGTTATGAAGCATAAAAACACTTTCGGGCTCGCTTGCAATGAAAGGCAGAAAGAGTTTTATTAGCTGAACTGCGCTCCATAAGAAAGACTGTCAGAGCACAGCTTGCTTTCAGCAGACTGCATATTTGTTTATACTAACAAGTAGAACACAGAAAAACACTTTCTGGCTTGCTTGCAATGAGCACCAGAAAGACAGTTTTATTAACTGAACCGCACTCAGTATTCAAGACTGTCAAAGAACAACTTGTTTTCAGCAAACTGCATCTTTGCTTTTACAATCCATTATGAAGCATAAAAACACTTTCGGGCTCGCTTGCAATGAAAGGCAGAAAGAGTTTTATTAGCTGAACTGCGCTCCATAAGAAAGACTGTCAGAGCACAGCTTGCTTTCAGCAGACTGCGTATTTCTTTATACTAGCAATTGGAACACAGAAAAACACTTTCTGGCGTGTTTGCAATGAGCACCAGAAAGACAGTTTTATTAACTCAACTGCACTCAGTATTCAAGACTGTCAAAGAACAACTTGTTTTCAGCAAACTGCATCTTTGCTTTTACAACCCGTTATGAAGCATAAAAACACTTTCGGGCTTGCTTGCAATGAAAGGCAGAAAGAGTTTTATTAGCTGAACTGCGCTCCATAAGAAAGACTGTCAGAGCACAGCTTGCTTTCAGCAGACTGCGTATTTGTTTATACTAACAATTGGAACACAGAAAAACACTTTCTGGCGTGTTTGCAATGAGCACCAGAAAGACAGTTTTATTAACTGAACCGCACTCAGTATTCAAGACTGTCAAAGAACAACTTGTTTTCAGCAAACTGCATCTTTGCTTTTACAATCCATTATGAAGCATAAAAACACTTTCGGGCTTGCTTGCAATGAAAGGCAGAAAGAGTTTTATTAGCTGAACTGCACTCCATAAGAATGACTGTCAGAGCAAAGCTTGCTTTCAGCAGACTGCGTATTTGTTTATACTAACAATTGGAACACAGAAAAACACTTTCTGGCGTGTTTGCAATGAGCACCAGAAAGACAGTTTTATTAACTGAACCGCACTCAGTATTCAAGACTGTCAAAGAACAACTTGTTTTCAGCAAACTGCATCTTTGCTTTTACAACCCGTTATGAAGCATAAAAACACTTTCGGGCTCGCTTGCAATGAAAGGCAGAAAGAGTTTTATTAGCTGAACTGCACTCCATAAGAAAGACTGTCAGAGCACAGCTTGCTTTCAGCAGACTGCATATTTGTTTATACTATCAAGTAGAACACAGAAAAACACTTTCTGGTTTGTTTGCAATGAGCTCCAGAAAGACAGTTTTATTAACTGAACCGCACTCAGTATTCAAGACTGTCAAAGAACAACTTGTTTTCAGCAAACTGCATCTTTGCTTTTACAACCCGTTATGAAGCATAAAAACACTTTCGGGCTCGCTTGCAATGAAAGGCAGAAAGAGTTTTATTAGCTGAACTGGACTCCATAAGAAAGACTGTCAGAGCACAGCTTGCTTTCAGCAGACTGCTTATTTGTTTATACTAGCAATTGGAACACAGAAAAACACTTTCTGGCTTGCTTGCAATGAGCACCAGAAAGACAGTTTTATTAACTCAACTGCACTTAGTATTCAAGACTGTCAAAGATAAACTTGTTTTCAGCAAACTGCATCTTTGCTTTTACAATCCATTATGAAGCATAAAAACACTTTCGGGCTTGCTTGCAATGAAAGGCAGAAAGAGTTTTATTAGCTGAACTGCGCTCCATAAGAAAGACTGTCAGAGCACAGCTTGCTTTCAGCAGACTGCGTATTTGTTTATACTAACAATTGGAACACAGAAAAACACTTTCTGGCGTGTTTGCAATGAGCACCAGAAAGACAATTTTATTAACTGAACCGCACTCAGTATTCAAGACTGTCAAAGAACAACTTGTTTTCAGCAAACTGCATCTTTGCTTTTACAACCCGTTATGAAGCATAAAAACACTTTCGGGCTCGCTTGCAATGAAAGGCAGAAAGAGTTTTATTAGCTTAACTGCACTCCATAAGAAAGACTGTCAGAGCACAGCTTGCTTTCAGCAGACTGCATATTTGTTTATACTAACAAGTAGAACACAGAAAAACACTTTCTGATTTGTTTGCAATGAGCACCAGAAAGACAGTTTTATTAACTGAACCGCACTCAGTATTCAAGACTGTCAAAGAACAACTTGTTTTCAGCAAACTGCATCTTTGCTTTTACAACCCGTTATGAAGCATAAAAACACTTTCGGGCTCGCTTGCAATGAAAGGCAGAAAGAGTTTTATTAGCTGAACTGCACTCCATAAGAAAGACTGTCAGAGCACAGCTTGCTTTCAGCAAACTGCATCTTTGCTTTTACAACCCGTTATGAAGCATAAAAACACTTTCGGGCTCGCTTGCAATGAAAGGCAGAAAGAGTTTTATTAGCTGAACTGCGCTCCATAAGAAAGACTGTCAGAGCACAGCTTGCTTTCAGCAGACTGCATATTTGTTTATACTAACAAGTAGAACACAGAAAAACACTTTCTGGCGTGTTTGCAATGAGCACCAGAAAGACAGTTTTATTAACTGAACCGCACTCAGTATTCAAGACTGTCAAAGAACAACTTGTTTTCAGCAAACTGCATCTTTGCTTTTACAACCCGTTATGAAGCATAAAAACACTTTCGGGCTCGCTTGCAATGAAAGGCAGAAAGAGTTTTATTAGCTGAACTGCACTCCATAAGAAAGACTGTCAGAGCACAGCTTGCTTTCAGCAAACTGCATCTTTGCTTTTACAACCCGTTATGAAGCATAAAAACACTTTCGGGCTCGCTTGCAATGAAAGGCAGAAAGAGTTTTATTAGCTGAACTGCGCTCCATAAGAAAGACTGTCAGAGCACAGCTTGCTTTCAGCAGACTGCATATTTGTTTATACTAACAAGTAGAACACAGAAAAACACTTTCTGGCTTGCTTGCAATGAGCACCAGAAAGACAGTTTTATTAACTGAACCGAACTCAGTATTCAAGACTGTCAAAGAACAACTTGTTTTCAGCAAACTGCATCTTTGCTTTTACAATCCATTATGAAGCATAAAAACACTTTCGGGCTCGCTTGCAATGAAAGGCAGAAAGAGTTTTATTAGCTGAACTGCGCTCCATAAGAAAGACTGTCAGAGCACAGCTTGCTTTCAGCAGACTGCGTATTTCTTTATACTAGCAATTGGAACACAGAAAAACACTTTCTGGCGTGTTTGCAATGAGCACCAGAAAGACAGTTTTATTAACTCAACTGCACTCAGTATTCAAGACTGTCAAAGAACAACTTGTTTTCAGCAAACTGCATCTTTGCTTTTACAACCCGTTATGAAGCATAAAAACACTTTCGGGCTTGCTTGCAATGAAAGGCAGAAAGAGTTTTATTAGCTGAACTGCGCTCCATAAGAAAGACTGTCAGAGCACAGCTTGCTTTAAGCAGACTGCGTATTTGTTTATACTAACAATTGGAACACAGAAAAACACTTTCTGGCGTGTTTGCAATGAGCACCAGAAAGACAGTTTTATTACCTGAACCGCACTCAGTATTCAAGACTGTCAAAGAACAACTTGTTTTCAGCAAACTGCATCTTTGCTTTTACAATCCATTATGAAGCATAAAAACACTTTCGGGCTTGCTTGCAATGAAAGGCAGAAAGAGTTTTATTAGCTGAACTGCGCTCCATAAGAAAGACTGTCAGAGCACAGCTTGCTTTCAGCAGACTGCATATTTGTTTATACTAACAAGTAGAACACAGAAAAACACTTTCTGGTTTGTTTACAATGAGCACCAGAAAGACAGTTTTATTAACTGAACCGCACTCAGTATTCAAGACTGTCAAAGAACAACTTGTTTTCAGCAAACTGCATCTTTGCTTTTACAACCCGTTATGAAGCATAAAAACACTTTCGGGCTCGCTTGCAATGAAAGGCAGAAAGAGTTTTATTAGCTGAACTGCACTCCATAAGAAAGACTGTCAGAGCACAGCTTGCTTTCAGCAAACTGCATCTTTGCTTTTACAACCCGTTATGAAGCATAAAAACACTTTCGGGCTCGCTTGCAATGAAAGGCAGAAAGAGTTTTATTAGCTGAACTGCGCTCCATAAGAAAGACTGTCAGAGCACAGCTTGCTTTCAGCAGACTGCATATTTGTTTATACTAACAAGTAGAACACAGAAAAACACTTTCTGGCTTGCTTGCAATGAGCACCAGAAAGACAGTTTTATTAACTGAACCGCACTCAGTATTCAAGACTGTCAAAGAACAACTTGTTTTCAGCAAACTGCATCTTTGCTTTTACAATCCATTATGAAGCATAAAAACACTTTCGGGCTCGCTTGCAATGAAAGGCAGAAAGAGTTTTATTAGCTGAACTGCGCTCCATAAGAAAGACTGTCAGAGCACAGCTTGCTTTCAGCAGACTGCGTATTTCTTTATACTAGCAATTGGAACACAGAAAAACACTTTCTGGCGTGTTTGCAATGAGCACCAGAAAGACAGTTTTATTAACTGAACCGCACTCAGTATTCAAGACTGTCAAAGAACAACTTGTTTTCAGCAAACTGCATCTTTGCTTTTACAACCCGTTATGAAGCATAAAAACACTTTCGGGCTCGCTTGCAATGAAAGGCAGAAAGAGTTTTATTAGCTGAACTGCACTCCATAAGAAAGACTGTCAGAGCACAGCTTGCTTTCAGCAGACTGCATATTTGTTTATACTATCAAGTAGAACACAGAAAAACACTTTCTGGTTTGTTTGCAATGAGCACCAGAAAGACAGTTTTATTAACTGAACCGCACTCAGTATTCAAGACTGTCAAAGATAAACTTGTTTTCAGCAAACTGCATCTTTGCTTTTACAACCCGTTATGAAGCATAAAAACACTTTCGGGCTCGCTTGCAATGAAAGGCAGAAAGAGTTTTATTAGCTGAACTGCGCTCCATAAGAAAGACTGTCAGAGCACAGCTTGCTTTCAGCAGACTGCTTATTTGTTTATACTAGCAATTGGAACACAGAAAAACACTTTCTGGCTTGCTTGCAATGAGCACCAGAAAGACAGTTTTATTAACTCAACTGCACTTAGTATTCAAGACTGTCAAAGATAAACTTGTTTTCAGCAAACTGCATCTTTGCTTTTACAATCCATTATGAAGCATAAAAACACTTTCGGGCTTGCTTGCAATGAAAGGCAGAAAGAGTTTTATTAGCTGAACTGTTCCAATTGTTAGTATAAACAAATACGCAGTCTGCTGAAAGCAAGCTGTGCTCTGACAGTCTTTCTTATGGAGCGCGAGAGTGCTCTCTTAACATCCCACTACCGACAGCTTAGCAGTAAACTCCTTCACCATAAGCGTCGCCTAGTGACCCACGCGGGTTTACCGTATCGAGGACCTCGCTTTAAGCGGGAAAGACGCGGATCGGGGGACGGGGGTTTCGGCGGCGCAACATCTCGCGTTTCCTCCTGGAAATGCAGACCTCTAGTTATGTTGCGCCTGCTGCTTTAAGCAGCAGCGCGCAATATATTGTTCTTCTTAAGTCATATTATTATTATTATTTTTATTATTCCGCGTTTCCTTGTCCGCCTAACTAGTCCCGCAGCTTTCGAGCTATCGACTCCGTTCCACCTGGAAATCGTGCGTCCTATAGCGACGATGTGGGCTTGTATACAGCTTTCCGATACCCGCACTCGTTCGTCCGCTACACTCGTTTATCGCTCCGTTTTTCCCCAGTCATTTCTATGGAATTAATTTTCAAAGTGCTCTAACTCGGTCATTTTTCAAGCTACGGACACGGGATTTCAGACGGTCGGACCCGGGCGTACCGGCTCCCATCACTTCCGTTTTCGGAATTTTGGCACTCATCCTTCCCTTTCTTTTCCTCCTTCAAAATCCCTCCATTCATTTCAATGGGAGGCTCTTAGAGTGGGGGTGATGTCATCCACTGTAGTTTCAGTGGCAAAAAGCCGTTTTTTCACTTTTCAGCCGAACAAATCGCCATAACTTCCTTATACTTTCACCTAGAAACTTCATTTAAATTTTAAATGGTAGAGAAACTTGTCCTTTCTAACACCTCTAAATTTGAACATTATTGAAAATACGGTTTTTGAGTTATGAATTTTTGTTCGGCACTAGGGAGGGTTTCGGCTCCCATAGGGTTCAATGTATTTTTGGAGCAGCTCAGAGTGCGGTTTCTAAAAATTTCTCCTGTTTTTAACTCGTCATAACATGCTCAATTCTCACTTAATCTGCAATTTTTTTATACCACATCGATCCCCAGACTCTCCTTGTCGCAACGGTATATACAGTTAAGTGATGTGGGGAAAACTTTCCGAGCTATAAGCATTTGTTCGGAGGGTGGGTACGCTCCCATAGGAACCCATTGAAATTATTTTTTTTCTTTTTCAATTTTCTGCCGAACATTTCACCATAACTTCCTTATACTTTCACCTACAGACTTCATTTAAATTTTAAATGGTAGAGAAATTTCCCCTTTCTCACACTTGTAAGTTTCAGACCGTTTGAGAATACCGTTCTTGAGTTATGAATTTTTGTTCCACACTTGGGAGGGTTTTCCTCCCATAGAGCTCAATGTATTTTAAGAGCGGGTCTGCACGCAGATTTTCAAAACTTTGCCTGTTTTTAACTCGTAATTACACCATCAAATCTCGCTCAAAGTGCAAAAATTTTTACACCATCTCGAGCACAAGACTCTCCTTGTCGCTACGGTATGCTTCGTTCAATTTTGGTTGAGAAAAGTTTTCGAGCTACGGGTGATTTTTTGGAGGGTGCTCCCCGGTCGAAATTCATTGAATCATGAGTCTGTCAGTTGTATTCTGTGAGCGTGCGTGTGAGAGAGACAGAGAGGGGGGAGGGGGAGGGGCAGAGGCAGAGACTGAGGGGAAGAGCTGTGAGGGCCACAGAAATACACAGGCAGTCTGTAACACTTTAAAGGTCATTTTTAAGGGGGACGTCTTAATTATCCAGGGTTTCTTAAGGTGGAATTTTTTAAGAATACCTCATTCACAATATACTGCCTGTCTTTTCGACATTTTAAGCTTTATTTCAAGTGGTCATTTTTAAAGGTGGACGTGTCAATACAACTGTGTGTTTCTTAAGGTGCAATTTTTATTAAGGTGGTATTTAAAATGTATTGGCCATCTTTTTTTGCTTTTAAGACTCTTTTGGCCTGTGATGTGGACATTTCAATACAATTCTGGGTTTCTTAAGGTGGAGTTGTTTTTAAAGGTGGAATTCAAAATGTATCGTTTTCCATTCACGGCCTACAGAGCTCCATAGAGTCCAATGTAAACTGCTGTGGGAGAGTGCTCTCTTAACATCCCACTACCAACAGCTTAGCAGTAAACTCCTTCACCATAAGCGTCGCCTAGTGACCCACGAGGGTTTCCGTACCGAGGACCTCGCTTTAAGCGGGAATGACGCGGATCGGGGGACGGGGTTTAGGCGGCGCAACATCTCGCGTTTCCTCCTGGAAATGCAGACCTCTAGTTATGTTGCGCCTGCTGCTTTAAGCAGCGGCGCAATATATTGTTATCCGTAAGTCATATTATTATTATTTTTATTATTATTTTTATTATTCCGCGTTTCCTTGTCCGCTTAACTAGTCCCGCAGCTTTCCAGCTATCGACTCCGTTCCACCTGGAAATCGTGCGTCCTATAGCGACGATGTGGGCTTGTATACAGCTTTCCGATACCCGCACTCGTTCGTCCGCTACACTCGTTTTTCGCTCTGTTTTTCCCCAGTCATTTCTATGGAATTAATTTTCAAAGTGCTCTAACTCGGTCATTTTTCAAGCTACGGACACGGGATTTCAGACGGTCGGACCCGGGCGTACCGGCTCCCATCACTTCCGTTTTCGGAATTTTTGCACTCATCCTTCCCTTTCTTTTCCTCCTTCAAAATCCCTCCATTCATTTCAATGGGAGGCTCTTAGAGTGGGGGTGATGTCATCCACTGTAGTTTCAGTGGCAAAAAGCCGTTTTTTCACTTTTCAGCCGAACAAATCGCCATAACTTCCTCATAGTTTCACCTAGAAACTTCATTTAAATTTTAAATGGTAGAGAAACTTGTCCTTTCTGAGACCTCTAAATTTGAACATTATTGAAAATACGGTTTTTGAGTTATGAATTTTTGTTCGGCACTAGGGACGGTTTCGGCTCCCATAGGGTTCAATGTATTTTTGGAGCAGCTCAGAGTGCGGTTTCTAAAATTTTCTCCTGTTTTAACTCGTCATAACATGCTCAATTCTCACTTAATCTGCAAATTTTTTATACCATATCGATCCCCAGACTCTCCTTGTCGCAACGGTATATACGGTTAAGTGATGTGAGGAAAACTTTCCGAGCTATAAGAATTTGTTCGGAGGGTGGGTACGCTCCCATAGGAACCCATTGAAATTATTATTTTTCTTTTTCAATTTTCTGCCGAACATTTCACCATAACTTCCTTATACTTTCACCTACAGACTTCATTTAAATTTTAAATGGTAGAGAAATTTCCCCTTTCTCAAACTTGTAAGTTTCAGACCGTTTGAGAATACCGTTCTTGAGTTATGAATTTTTGTTTGACACTTGGGAGGGTTTTCCTCCCATAGAGCTCAATGTATTTTAAGAGCGGGTCGGCACGCAGATTTTCAAAACTTTGCCTGTTTTTAACTCGTAATTACACCATCAAATCTCACTCAAAGTGCAAAAATTTTTACACCATCTCGAGCACAAGACTCTCCTTGTCGCTACGGTATGCTTTGTTCATTTTTGGTTGGGAAAAGTTTTCGAGCTACGGGTGATTTTTTGGAGGGTGCTCCCCGGTCGAAATTCATTGAATCATGAGTCTGTCAGTTGTATTCTGTGAGCATGCGTGTGAGAGAGACAGAGGGGGGAGGGGGAGGGGCAGAGGCAGAGACTGAGGGGAAGAGCTGTGAGGGCCACAGAAATACACAGGCAGTCTGTAACACTTTAAAGGTCATTTTTAAGGGGGACGTCTTAATTATCCAGGGTTTCTTAAGGTGGAATTTTTAAAGAATACCTCATTCACAATATACTGCCTGTCTTTTCGACATTTTAAGCTTTATTTAAAGTGGTCATTTTTAAAGGTGGACGTGTCAATATAACTGTGGGTTTCTTAAGGTGGAATTTTTATTAAGGTGGTATTTAAAATGTATTGGCCATCTTTTTTTGCTTTTAAGACTCTTTTGGCCTGTGATGTGGACATTTCAATACAATTCTGGGTTTCTTAAGGTGGAATTGTTTTTAAAGGTGGAATTCAAAATGTATCGTTTTCCATTCACGGCCTACAGAGCTCCATAGAGTCCAATGTAAACTGCTGTGGGAGAGTGCTCTCTTAACATCCCACTACCGACAGCTTAGCAGTAAACTCCTTCACCATAAGCGTCGCCTAGTGACCCACGCGGGTTTACCGTATCGAGGACCTCGCTTTAAGCGGGAAAGACGCGGATCGGGGGGCAGGGGTTTAGGCGGCGCAACATGTCGCGTTTCCTCCTGGTGTTACGTTTGCTGCCCTTAATTCTGAGGATCGTTCATTCTTGTCCGGTTAACTCCGCCCACAGTTTTCGAGATATCGACTCCGTTCAAAGTTTCATTCGTAGAGCTTCCCTGTGGGATGCGGGCTTGTATACAGCTTTTGGAAAAGTTGCATAGTTTTCGCACAGTAAGCATTTGAAGTTTCATCCTTACTCCCATAGGAATGAATGGAAAAATGTCCATAAACTTTTGTCAAACTTTCAAACTGCTGTCACACGGTCAGTTTTCGAGCTAGAGACACCAGAATTCAAACGGGCAGACCCGAGAGTCCACGGTCCCGCCACGTGAAATTATGGGCCGATAGCCCACCCGCTTCATGACCTTTGACCCCGTTTTCCATTCACGGCCTACAGAGCTCCATAGAGTCCAATGTAAACTGCTGTGGGAGAGTGCTCTCTTAACATCCCACTACCAACAGCTTAGCAGTAAACTCCTTCACCATAAGCGTCGCCTAGTGACCCACGCGGGTTTACCGTATCGAGGACCTCGCTTTAAGCGGGAAAGACGCGGATCGGGGGGCAGGGGTTTAGGCGGCGCAACATCTCGCGTTTCCTCCTGGAAATGCAGACCTCTAGTGTTACGTTTGCTGCCCTTCATTCTGAGGATCGTTCATTCTTGTCCGGTTAACTCAGCCCACAGTTTTCGAGATATCGACTCCGTTCAAAGTTTGTTTCGTAGAGCTTCCCTGTGGGATGCGGGCTTGTATACAGCTTTTGGAAAAGTTGCATAGTTTTCGCACAGTAAGCCTTTGAATTTTCATCTTTTCTCCCATAGGAATGAATGGGAAAATGTCCATAAACTTTTGTCAAACTTTAAAACTGCTGTCACACGGTCAGTTTTCGAGCTAGAGACACCAGAATTCAAACGGGCACACCCGAGAGTCCACGGTCCCACCACGTGAATTTATGGGCCGATAGCCCACCCGCTTCATGACCTTTGACCCCGTTTTCCTTTCACGGCCTACAGAGCTCCATAGAGTCCAATGTAAACTGCTGTGGGAGAGTGCTCTCTTAACATCCCACTACCGACAGCTTAGCAGTAAACTCCTTCACCATAAGCGTCGCCTAGTGACCCACGCGGGTTTACCGTATCGAGGACCTCGCTTTAAGCGGGAAAGACGCGGATCGGGGGGCGGGGGTTTAGGCGGCGCAACATCTCGCGTTTCCTCCTGGAAATGCAGACCTCTAGTGTTACGTTTGCTGCCCTTCATTCTGAGGATCGTTCGTTCTTGTCCGGTTAACTCCGCCCACAGCTTTCGAGATATTGACTCCGTTCAAAGTTTGTTTCGTAGAGCTGCCCTGTGGGATGCGGGCTTGTATACAGCTTTTGGAAAAGTTGCATAGTTTTCGCACAGTAACCATTTGAAGTTTCATCTTTACTCCCATAGGAATGAATGGAAAAATGTCCATAAACTTTTGTCAAACTTTCAAAGTGCTGTCACACGGTCAGTTTTCGAGCTACAGACACCAGAATTCAAACGGGTAGACCCGAGGGTCCACGGTCCCACCACGTAAAATTATGGGCCGATAGCCCGCCCGCTTCATGACCTTTGACCCCGTTTTCCTTTCACGGCCTACACAGCTCCATAGAGTCCAATGTAAACTGCTGTGGGAGAGTGCTCTCTTAACATCCCACTACCGACAGCTTAGCAGTAAACTCCTTCACCATAAGCGTCGCCTAGTGACCCACGCGGGTTTACCGTATCGAGGACCTCGCTTTAAGCGGGAAAAACGCGGATCGGGGGAAGGGGGTTTAGGCGGCGCAACATCTCGCGTTTCCTCCTGGAAATGCAGACCTCTAGTGTTACGTTTGCTGCCCTTCATTCTGAGGATCGTTCATTCTTGTCCGGTTAACTCCGCCCACAGTTTTCGAGATATCGACTCCGTTCAAAGTTTGTCTCGTAGAGCTTCCCTGTGGGATGCGGGCTTGTATACAGCTTTTGGAAAAGTTACATAGTTTTCGCACAGTAAGCATTTGAAGTTTCATCTTTACTCCCATAGGAATGAATGGAAAAATGTCCATAAACTTTTGTCACACTTTAAAACTGCTGTCACACGCTCAGTTTTCGAGCTAGAGACACCAGAACTCAAACGGGCAGACCCGAGGGTCCACGGTCCCACCACGTGAAACTATAGGCCGATAGCCCACCCACTTCATGAACTTTGACCCCGTTTTCCATTCACGGCCTACAGAGCTCCATAGAGTCCAATGTAAACTGCTGTGGGAGACTGCTCTCTTAACATCCCACTACCAACAGCTTAGCAGTAAACTCCTTCACCATAAGCGTCGCCTAGTGACCCACGCGGGTTTACCGTATCGAGGACCTCGCTTTAAGCGGGAAAGACGCGGATCGGGGGGCAGGGGTTTAGGCGGCGCAACATCTCGCGTTTCCTCCTGGAAATGCAGACCTCTAGTGTTACGTTTGCTGCCCTTCATTCTGAGGATCGTTCATTCTTGTCCGGTTAACTCCGCCCACAGTTTTCGAGATATCGACTCCGTTCAAAGTTTCATTCGTAGAGCTTCCCTGTGGGATGCGGGCTTGTATACAGCTTTTGGAAAATTTGCATAGTTTTCGCACAGTAAGCATTTGAAGTTTCATCTTTTCTCCCATAGGAATGAATGGAAAAATGTCCATAAACTTTTGTCAAACTTTCAAACTGCTGTCACACGCTCAGTTTTCGAGCTAGAGACACCAGAACTCAAACGGGCAGACCCGAGAGTCCAAGGTCCCACCACGTGAAATTATGGGCCGATAGCCCACCCGCTTCATGACCTTTGACCCCGTTTTCCATTCACGGCCTACACAGCTCCACATAGTCCAATGTAAACTGCTGTGGGACAGTGCTCTCTTAACATCCCACTACTTAGCAGTAGCTTAGCAGTAAACTCCTTCACCATAAGCGTCGCCTAGTGACCCACGCGGGTTTACCGTGTCGAGGACCTCGCTTTAAGCGGGAAAGTTTTCGAGCTAGAGACACCAGAATTCAAACGGGCTGACCCGAGAGTCCACGGTCCCACCACGTGAAACTATAGGCCGATAGCCCACCCGCGTCATGACCTTTGACCCCTTTTTTCCATTCACGGCCTACACAGCTCCATGGAGTCCAATGTAAACTGCTGTGGGAGAGTGCTCTCTTAACATCCCACTACCAACAGCTTAGCAGTAAACTCCTTCACCATAAGCGTCGCCTAGTGACCCACGCGGGTTTACCGTATCGAGGGCCTCGCTTTAAGCGGGAAAGACGCGGATCGGGGGACGGGGGTTTAGGCGGCGCAACATCTCGCGTTTCCTCCTGGAAATGCAGACCTCTAGTGTTACGTTTGCTGCCCTTCATTCTGAGGATCGTTCATTCTTGTCCGGTTAACTCCGCCCACAGTTTTCGAGATATAGACTCCGTTCAAAGTTTGTCTCGTAGAGCTTCCCTGTGGGATGCGGGCTTGTATACAGCTTTTGGAAAAGTTACATAGTTTTCGCACAGTAAGCATTTGAAGTTTCATCTTAACTCCCATAGGAATGAATGGAAAAATGTCCATAAACTTTTGTCAAACTTTAAAACTGCTGTCACACGGTCAGTTTTCGAGCTAGAGACACCAGAACTCAAACGGGCAGACCCGAGGGTCCACGGTCCCATCACGTAAAATTATGGGCCGATAGGCCACCCGCTTCATGACCTTTGACCCCGTTTTCCATTCACGGCCTACAGAGCTCCATAGAGTCCAATGTAAACTGCTGTGGGACAGTGCTCTATTAACATCCCACTACCGACAGCTTAGCAGTAAACTCCTTCACCATAAGCGTCGCCTAGTAACCCACGCGGGTTTACCGTACCGAGGACCTCGCTTTAAGCGGGAAAGACGCGGATCGGGGGGCGGGGGTTTAGGCGGCGCAACATCTCGCGTTTCCTCCTGGAAATGCAGACCTCTAGTGTTACGTTTGCTGCCCTTCATTCTGAGGATCGTTCATTCTTGTCCGGTTAACTCCGCCCACAGTTTTCGAGATATCGACTCCGTTCAAAGTTTCATTCGTAGAGCTTCCCTGTGGGATGCGGGCTTGTATACAGCTTTTGGAAAAGTTGCATAGTTTTCGCACAGTAAGCATTTGAAGTTTCGTGTTTTCTCCCATAGGAATGAATGGAAAAATGTCCATAAATTTTTGTCAAACTTTCAAACTGCTGTCACACGGTCAGTTTTCGAACTACAGTCACCAGAATTCAAACGGGCACACCCGAGAGTCCACGGTCCCACCACGTGAATTTATGGGCCGATAGCCCACCCGCTTCATGACCTTTGACCCCGTTTTCCTTTCACGGCCTACAGAGCTCCATAGAGTCCAATGTAAACTGCTGTGGGAGAGTGCTCTCTTAACATCCCACTACCAACAGCTTAGCAGTAAACTCCTTCACCATAGCGTCGCCTAGTGACCCACGCGGGTTTACCGTATCGAGGACCTCGCTTTAAGCGGGAAAGACGCGGATCGGGGGGCAGGGGTTTAGGCGGCGCAACATCTCGCGTTTCCTCCTGGAAATGCAGACCTCTAGTGTTACGTTTGCTGCCCTTCATTCTGAGGATCGTTCATTCTTGTCCGGTTAACTCCGCCCACAGTTTTCGAGATATCGACTCCGTTCAAAGTTTGTTTCGTAGAGCTTCCCTGTGGGATGCGGGCTTGTATACAGCTTTTGGAAAAGTTGCATAGTTTTCGCACAGTAAGCATTTGAAATTTCATCTTTTGTCCCATAGGAATGAATGGAAATATGTCCATAAACTTTTGTCAAAATTTCAAACTGCTGTCACACGCTCAGTTTTCGAGCTAGAGACACCAGAACTCAAACGGGCAGACCCGAGGGTCCACGGTCCCGCCACGTAAAATTATGGGCCGATAGCCCACCCGCTTCATGACCTTTGACCCCGTTTTCCATTCACGGCCTACACATCTCCATAGAGTCCAATGTAAACTGCTGTGGGAGAGTGCTCTCTTAACATCCCACTACCAACAGCTTAGCAGTAAACTCCTTCACCATAAGCGTCGCCTAGTGACCCACGCAGGTTTACCGTATCGAGGACCTCGCTTTAAGCGGTAAAGACGCGGATCGGGGGGCAGGGGTTTAGGCGGCGCAACATCTCGTGTTACGTTTGCTGCCCTTCATTCTGAGGATCGTTCGTTCTTGTCCGGTTAACTCCGCCCACAGTTTTCGAGATATTGACTCCGTTCAAAGTTTGTTTCGTAGAGCTGCCCTGTGGGATGCGGGCTTGTATACAGCTTTTGGAAAAGTTGCATAGTTTTCGCACAGTAACCATTTGAAGTTTCATCTTTACTCCCATAGGAATGAATGGAAAAATGTCCATAAACTTTTGTCAAACGTTCAAAGTGCTGTCACACGCTCAGTTTTCGAGCTACAGACACCAGAATTCAAACGGGTAGACCCGAGAGTCCAAGGTCCCACCACGTGAAATTATAGGCCGATAGCCCACCCGCTTCATGACCTTTGACCCCGTTTTCCATTCACGGCCTACAGAGCTCCATAGAGTCCAATGTAAACTGCTGTGGGAGAGTGCTCTCTTAACATCCCACTACCGACAGCTTAGCAGTAAACTCCTTCACCATAAGCGTCGCCTAGTGACCCACGCGGGTTTACCGTATCGAGGACCTCGCTTTAAGCGGGAAAGACGCGGATCGGGGGGCGGGGGTTTAGGCGGCGCAACATCTCGCGTTTCCTCCTGGAAATGCAGACCTCTAGTGTTACGTTTGCTGCCCTTCATTCTGAGGATCGTTCATTCTTGTCCGGTTAACTCCGCCCACAGTTTTCGAGATATCGACTCCGTTCAAAGTTTCATTCGTAGAGCTTCCCTGTGGGATGCGGGCTTGTATACAGCTTTTGGAAAAGTTGCATAGTTTTCGCAGAGTAAGCATTTGAAGTTTCATCTTTTCTCCCATAGGAATGAATGGAAAAATGTCCATGAACTTTTGTCAAACTTTCAAACTGCTGTCACACGGTCAGTTTTCGAGCTAGAGACACCAGAATTCAAACAGGCAGACCCGAGAGTCCACGGTCCCGCCACGTGAAATTATGGGCCGATAGCCCACCCACTTCATGACCTTTGACCCCGTTTTCCATTCATGGCCTACACAGCTCCATAGAGTCCAATGTAAACTGCTGTGGGAGAGTGCTCCCTTAACATCCCACTACCGACAGCTTAGCAGTAAACTCCTTCACCATAAGCGTCGCCTAGTGACCCACGCGGGTTTACCGTATCGAGGACCTCGCTTTAAGCGGGAAAGACGCGGATCGGGGGGCGGGGGTTTAGGCGGCGCAACATCTCGCGTTTCCTCCTGGAAATGCAGACCTCTAGTGTTACGTTTGCTGCCCTTCATTCTGAGGATCGTTCATTCTTGTCCGGTTAACTCCGCCCACAGTTTTCGAGATATCGACTCCGTTCAAAGTTTGTTTCGTACAGCTTCCCTGTGGGATGCGGGCTTGTATACAGGTTTTGGAAATGTTACATAGTTTTTGCACAGTAAGCATTTGAAGTTTCGTGTTTTCTCCCATAGGAATGAATGGAAAAATGTCCATAAACTTTTGTCAAACTTTCAAAGTGCTGTCACACGGTCAGTTTTCGAGCTAGAGACACCAGAACTCAAACAGGCAGACCCGAGAGTCCACGGTCCCGCCACGTGAAATTATGGGCCGATAGCCCACCCGCTTCATGACCTTTGACCCCGTTTTCCATTCATGGCCTACACAGCTCCATAGAGTCCAATGTAAACTGCTGTGGGAGAGTGCTCCCTTAACATCCCACTACCGACAGCTTAGCAGTAAACTCCTTCACCATAAGCGTCGCCTAGTGACCCACGCGGGTTTACCGTATCGAGGACCTCGCTTTAAGCGGGAAAGACGCGGATCGGGGGGCGGGGGTTTAGGCGGCGCAACATCTCGCGTTTCCTCCTGGAAATGCAGACCTCTAGTGTTACGTTTGCTGCCCTTCATTCTGAGGATCGTTCATTCTTGTCCGGTTAACTCCGCCCACAGTTTTCGAGATATCGACTCCGTTCAAAGTTTGTTTCGTACAGCTTCCCTGTGGGATGCGGGCTTGTATACAGGTTTTGGAAATGTTACATAGTTTTTGCACAGTAAGCATTTGAAGTTTCGTGTTTTCTCCCATAGGAATGAATGGAAAAATGTCCATAAACTTTTGTCAAACTTTCAAAGTGCTGTCACACGGTCAGTTTTCGAGCTAGAGACACCAGAACTCAAACGGGCAGACCCGAGGGTCCACGGTCCCACCACGTGAAATTATGGGCCGATACCCCGCCCGCTTCATGACCTTTGACCCCGTTTTCCATTCACGGCCTACAGAGCTCCATAGAGTCCAATGTAAACTGCTGTGGGAGAGTGCTCTCTTAACATCCCACTACCGACAGCTTAGCAGTAAACTCCTTCACCATAAGCGTCGCCTAGCGACCCACGCGGGTTTACCGTATCGAGGACCTCGCTTTAAGCGGGAAAGACGCGGATCGGGGGGCAGGGGTTTAGGCGGCGCAACATCTCGCGTTTCCTCCTGGAAATGCAGACCTCTAGTGTTACGTTTGCTGCCCTTCATTCTGAGGATCGTTCATTCTTGTCCGGTTAACTCCGCCCACAGTTTTCGAGATATCGACTCCGTTCAAAGTTTGTCTCGTAGAGCTGCCCTGTGGGATGCGGGCTTGTATACAGCTTTTGGAAAAGTTACATAGTTTTCGCACAGTAAGCATTTGAAGTTTCATCTTTACTCCCATAGGAATGAATGGAAAAATGTCCATAAACTTTTGTCACACTTTAAAACTGCTGTCACACGCTCAGTTTTCGAGCTAGAGACACCAGAACTCAAACGGGCAGACCCGAGGGTCCACGGTCCCACCACGTGAAACTATAGGCCGATAGCCCACCCACTTCATGAACTTTGACCCCGTTTTCCATTCACGGCCTACAGAGCTCCATAGAGTCCAATGTAAACTGCTGTGGGAGACTGCTCTCTTAACATCCCACTACCAACAGCTTAGCAGTAAACTCCTTCACCATAAGCGTCGCCTAGTGACCCACGCGGGTTTACCGTATCGAGGACCTCGCTTTAAGCGGGAAAGACGCGGATCGGGGGGCAGGGGTTTAGGCGGCGCAACATCTCGCGTTTCCTCCTGGAAATGCAGACCTCTAGTGTTACGTTTGCTGCCCTTAATTCTGAGGATCGTTCGTTCTTGTCCGGTTAACTCCGCCCACAGTTTTCGAGATATCGACTCCGTACAAAGTTTGTTTCGTAGAGCTTCCCTGTGGGATGCGGGCTTGTATACAGCTTTTGGAAAAGTTGCATAGTTTTCGCACAGTAAGCATTTGAAGCTTCATCCTTACTCCCATAGGAATGAATGGAAAAATGTCCATAAACTTTTGTCAAACTTTTAAACTGCCGTCACACGGTCAGTTTTCGAGCTAGAGACACCAGAACTCAAACGGGCAGACCCGAGGGTCCACGGTCCCACCACGTGAAATTATAGGCCGATACCCCGCCCGCTTCATGACCTTTGACCCCGTTTTCCATTCACGGCCTACAGAGCTCCATAGAGTCCAATGTAAACTGCTGTGGGAGAGTGCTCTCTTAACATCCCACTACCAACGGCTTAGCAGTAAACTCCTTCACCATAAGCGTCGCCTAGTGACCCACGCGGGTTTACCGTACCGAGGACCTCGCTTTAAGCGGGAAAGACGCGGATCGGGGGGCGGGGGTTTAGGCGGCGCAACATCTCGCGTTTCCTCCTGGAAATGCAGACCTCTAGTGTTACGTTTGCTGCCCTTCATTCTGAGGATCGTTCGTTCTTGTCCGGTTAACTCCGCCCACAGTTTTCGAGATATCGACTCCGTTCAAAGTTTGTTTCGTAGAGCTGCCCTGTGGGATGCGGGCTTGTATACAGCTTTTGGAAAAGTTACATAGTTTTCGCACAGTAAGCATTTTAACTTTCATCTTTACTCCCATAGGAATGAATGGAAAAATGTCCATAAACTTTTGTCAAATATTAAAACTGCTGTCACACGGTCAGTTTTCGAGCTACAGACACCAGAATTCAAATGGGCACACCCGAGAGTCCACGGTCCCACCACGTGAATTTATGGGCCGATAGCCCACCCGCTTCATGACCTTTGACCCCGTTTTCCTTTCACGGCCTACAGAGCTCCATAGAGTCCAATGTAAACTGCTGTGGGAGAGTGCTCTCTTAACATCCCACTACCGACAGCTTAGCAGTAAACTCCTTCACCATAAGCGTCGCCTAGTGACCCACGCGGGTTTACCGTATCGAGGACCTCGCTTTAAGCGGGAAAGACGCGGATCGGGGGACGGGGGTTTAGGCGGCGCAACATCTCGCGTTTCCTCCTGGAAATGCAGACCTCTAGTTATGTTGCGCCTGCTGCTTTAAGCAGCGGCGCAATATATTGTTATCCGTAAGTCATATTATTATTATTTTTATTATTATTTTTATTATTCCGCGTTTCCTTGTCCGCTTAACTAGTTCCGCAGCTTTCGAGCTATCGACTCCGTTCCACCTGGAAATCGTGCGTCCTATAGCGACGATGTGGGCTTGTATACAGCTTTCCGATACCCGCACTCGTTCGTCCGCTACACTCGTTTTTCGCTCTGTTTTTCCCCAGTCATTTCTATGGAATTAATTTTCAAAGTGCTCTAACTCGGTCATTTTTCAAGCTACGGACACGGGATTTCAGACGGTCGGACCCGGGCGTACCGGCTCCCATCACTTCCGTTTTCGGAAATTTTGCACTCATCCTTCCCTTTCTTTTCCTCCTTCAAAATCCCTCCATTCATTTCAATGGGAGGCTCTTAGAGTGGGGGTGATGTCATCCACTGTAGTTTCAGTGGCAAAAAGCCGTTTTTTCACTTTTCAGCCGAACAAATCGCCATAACTTCCTCATAGTTTCACCTAGAAACTTCATTTAAATTTTAAATGGTAGAGAAACTTGTCCTTTCTGAGACCTCTAAATTTGAACATTATTGAAAATACGGTTTTTGAGTTATGAATTTTTGTTCGGCACTAGGGACGGTTTCGGCTCCCATAGGGTTCAATGTATTTTTGGAGCAGCTCAGAGTGCGGTTTCTAAAATTTTCTCCTGTTTTTAACTCGTCATAACATGCTCAATTCTCACTTAATCTGCAAATCTTTTATACCATATCGATCCCCAGACTCTCCTTGTCGCAACGGTATATACGGTTAAGTGATGTGAGGAAAACTTTCCGAGCTATAAGCATTTGTTCGGAGGGTGGGTACGCTCCCATAGGAACCCATTGAAATTATTTTTTTTCTTTTTCAATTTTCTGCCGAACATTTCACCATAACTTCCTTATACTTTCACCTACAGACTTCATTTAAATTTTAAATGGTAGAGAAATTTCCCCTTTCTCAAACTTGTAAGTTTCAGACCGTTTGAGAATACCGTTCTTGAGTTATGAATTTTTGTTTGACACTTGGGAGGGTTTTCCTCCCATAGAGCTCAATGTATTTTAAGAGCGGGTCGGCACGCAGATTTTCAAAACTTTGCCTGTTTTTAACTCGTAATTACACCATCAAATCTCGCTCAAAGTGCAAAAATTTTTACACCATCTCGAGCACAAGACTCTCCTTGTCGCTACGGTATGCTTCGTTCAATTTTGGTTGGGAAAAGTTTTCGAGCTACGGGTGATTTTTTGGAGGGTGCTCCCCGGTCGAAATTCATTGAATCATGAGTCTGTCAGTTGTATTCTGTGAGCATGCGTGTGAGAGAGACAGAGGGGGGAGGGGGAGGGGCAGAGGCAGAGACTGAGGGGAAGAGCTGTGAGGGCCACAGAAATACACAGGCAGTCTGTAACACTTTAAAGGTCATTTTTAAGGGGGACGTCTTAATTATCCAGGGTTTCTTAAGGTGGAATTTTTAAAGAATACCTCATTCACAATATACTGGCTGTCTTTTCGACATTTTAAGCTTTATTTAAAGTGGTCATTTTTAAAGGTGGACGTGTCAATACAACTGTGGGTTTCTTAAGGTGGAATTTTTATTAAGGTGGTATTTAAAATGTATTGGCCATCTTTTTTTGCTTTTGGCCTGTGATGTGGACATTTCAATACAATTCTGGGTTTCTTAAGGTGGAATTGTTTTTAAAGGTGGAATTCAAAATTTATCGTTTTCTATTCACGCCCTACTGAGCTCCATAGAGTCCAATGTAAACTGCTGTGGGAGAGTGCTCTCTTAACATCCCACTACCAACAGCTTAGCAGTAAACTCCTTCACCATAAGCGTCGCCTAGTGACCCACGCGGGTTTACCGTATCGAGGACCTCGCTTTAAGCGGGAAAGACGCGGATCGGGGGACGGGGGTTTAGGCGGCGCAACATCTCGCGTTTCCTCCTGGAAATGCAGACCTCTAGTGTTACGTTTGCTGCCCTTCATTCTGAGGATCTTCATTCCTTGTCCGGTTAACTCCGCCCACAGTTTTCGAGATATCGACTCCGTTCAAAGTTTCATTCGTAGAGCTTCCCTGTGGGATGCGGGCTTGTATACAGCTTTTGGAAAAGTTGCATAGTTTTCGCACAGTAAGCATTTGAAGTTTCATCTTTTCTCTCATAGGAATGAATGGAAAAATGTCCATAAACTTTTGTCAAACTTTCAAATTGCTGTCACACGGTCATTTTTCGAGCTACAGACACCAGAATTCAAACGGTCAGACCCGAGGGTCCACGGTCCCACCACCTGAAATTATAGGCCGATAGCCCACCCGCTTCATGACCTTTGACCCCGTTTTCCATTCACGGCCTACTGAGCTCCATAGAGTCCAATGTAAACTGCTGTGGGAGAGTGCTCTCTTAACATCCCACTACCGACAGCTTAGCAGTAAACTCCTTCACCATAAGCGTCGCCTAGTGACCCACGTGGGTTTACCGTATCGAGGACCTCGCTTTAAGCGGGAAAGACGCGGATCGGGGGGCGGGGGTTTAGGCGGCGCAACATCTTGCGTTTCCTCCTGGAAATGCAGACCTCTAGTGTTACGTTTGCTGCCCTTCATTCTGAGGATCGTTCATTCTTGTCCGGTTAACTCCGCCCACAGTTTTCGAGATATCGACTCCGTTCAAAGTTTCATTCGTAGAGCTTCCCTGTGGGATGCGGGCTTGTATACAGCTTTTGGAAAAGTTGCATAGTTTTCGCACAGTAAGCATTTGAAGTTTCGTGTTTTCTCCCATAGGAATGAATGGAAAAATGTCCATAAACTTTTGTCAAACATTCAAACTGCTGTCACACGCTCAGTTTTCGAGCTAGAGACACCAGAATTCAAACGGGCAGACCCGAGAGTCCACGGTCCCACCACGTGAAATTATGGGCCGATAGCCCACCCGCTTCATGACCTTTGACCCCATTTTCCATTCACGGCCTACAGAGCTCCATAGAGTCCAATGTAAACTGCTGTGGGAGAGTGCTCTCTTAACATCCCACTACCAACAGCTTAGCAGTAAACTCCTTCACCATAAGCATCGCCTAGTGACCCACGCGGGTTTACCGTATCGAGGACCTCGCTTTAAGCGGGAAAGACGCGGATCGGGGGGCAGGGGTTTAGGCGGCGCAACATCTCGCGTTTCCTCCTGGAAATGCAGACCTCTAGTGTTACGTTTGCTGCCCTTCATTCTGAGGATCGTTCGTTCTTGTCCGGTTAACTCCGCCCACAGTTTTTGAGATATCGACTCCGTTCAAAGTTTGTTTCTTAGAGCTTCCCTGTGGGATGCGGGCTTGTATACAGCTTTTGGAAAAGTTACATAGTTTTCGCACAGGAAGCATTTGAAGTTTCATCTTTACTCCCATAGGAATGAATGGAAAAATGTCCATAAACTTTTGTCAAACTTTAAAACTGCTGTTACACGCTCAGTTTTCGAGCTAGAGACACCAGAACTCAAACGGGCAGACCCGAGAGTCCACGGTCCCCCCACGTGAAATTATGGGCCGATAGCCCACCCGCTTCATGACCTTTGACCCCGTTTTCCTTTCACGGCCTACAGAGCTCCATAGAGTCCAATGTAAACTGCTCTGGGAGAGTGCTCTCTTAACATCCCACTACCAACAGCTTAGCAGTAAACTCCTTCACCATAAGCGTCGCCTAGTGACCCACGCGGGTTTACCGTATCGAGGACCTCGCTTTAAGCGGTAAAGACGCGGATCGGGGGGCGGGGGTTTAGGCGGCGCAACATCTCGCGTTTCCTCCTGGAAATGCAGACCTCTAGTGTTACGTTTGCTGCCCTTCATTCTGAGGATCGTTCATTCTTGTCCGGTTAACTCCGCCCACAGTTTTCGAGATATAGACTCCGTTCAAAGTTTGTCTCGTAGAGCTGCCCTGTGGGATGCGGGCTTGTATACAGCTTTTGGAAAAGTTACATAGTTTTCGCACAGTAAGCATTTGAAGTTTCATCTTTTCTCCCATAGGAATTAATGGAAAAATGTCCATAAACTTTTGTCAAACTTTAAAACTGTTGTCACACGGTCAGTTTTCGAGCTAGAGACACCAGAATTCAAACGGGCAGACCCGAGAGTCCACGGTCCCGCCACGTGAAATTATGGGCCGATAGCCCACCCGCTTCATGACCTTTGACCCCGTTTTCCATTCACGGCCTACAGAGCGCCATAGAGTCCAATGTAAACTGCTGTGGGAGAGTGCTCTCTTAACATCCCACTACCGACAGCTTAGCAGTAAACTCCTTCACCATAGGCGTCGCCTAGTGACCCACGCGGGTTTACCGTATCGAGGACCTCGCTTTAAGCGAGAAAGACGCGGATCGGGGGGCGGGGGTTTAGGCGGCGCAACATCTCGCGTTTCCTCCTGGAAATGCAGACCTCTAGTGTTACGTTTGCTGCCCTTCATTCTGAGGATCGTTCATTCTTGTCCGGTTAACTCCGCCCACAGTTTTCGAGATATCGACTCCGTTCAAAGTTTGTTTCGTAGAGCTTCCCTGTGGGATGCGGGCTTGTATACAGCTTTTGGAAAAGTTACATAGTTTTCGCACAGTAAGCGTTTGAAGTTTCACCTTTTGTCCCATAGGAATGAATGGAAAAATGTCCATAAACTTTTGTCAAACTTTTAAACTGCTGTCACACGGTCAGTTTTCGAGCTAGAGACACCAGAACTCAAACGGGCAGACCCGAGAGTCCACGGTCCCACCACGTGAAACTATAGGCCGATAGCCCACCCGCTTCATGACCTTTGACCCCGTTTTCCATTCACGGCCTACACAGCTCCATAGAGTCCAATGTAAACTGCTGTGGGACAGTGCTCTCTTAACATCCCACTACCAACAGCTTAGCAGTAAACTCCTTCACCATAAGCGTCGCCTAGTGACCCACGCGGGTTTACCGTATCGAGGACCTCGCTTTAAGCGGGAAAGACGCGGATCGGGGGGCGGGGCTTTAGGCGGCGCAACATCTCGCGTTTCCTCCTGGAAATGCAGACCTCTAGTGTTACGTTTGCTGCCCTTCATTCTGAGGATCGTTCGTTCTTGTCCGGTTAACTCCGCCCACAGTTTTCGAGATATCGACTCCGTTCAAAGTTTGTTTCGTAGAGCTGCCCTGTGGGATGCGGGCTTGTATACAGCTTTTGGAAAAGTTACATAGTTTTCGCACAGTAAGCATTTTAACTTTCATCTTTACTCCCATAGGAATGAATGGAAAAATGTCCATAAACTTTTGTCAAATATTAAAACTGCTGTCACACGGTCAGTTTTCGAGCTACAGACACCAGAATTCAAATGGGCACACCCGAGAGTCCACGGTCCCACCACGTGAATTTATGGGCCGATAGCCCACCCGCTTCATGACCTTTGACCCCGTTTTCCTTTCACGGCCTACAGAGCTCCATAGAGTCCAATGTAAACTGCTGTGGGAGAGTGCTCTCTTAACATCCCACTACCGACAGCTTAGCAGTAAACTCCTTCACCATAAGCGTCGCCTAGTGACCCACGCGGGTTTACCGTATCGAGGACCTCGCTTTAAGCGGGAAAGACGCGGATCGGGGGACGGGGGTTTAGGCGGCGCAACATCTCGCGTTTCCTCCTGGAAATGCAGACCTCTAGTTATTATTTTTATTCTTATTATTCCGCGTTTCCTTGTCCGCCTAACTAGTCCCGCAGCTTTCGAGCTATCGACTCCGTTCCACCTGGAAATCGTGCGTCCTATAGCGATGATGTGGGCTTGTATACAGCTTTCCGATACCCGCACTCGTTCGTCCGCTACACTCGTTTATCGCTCCGTTTTTCCCCAGTCATTTCTATGGAATTAATTTTCAAAGTGCTCTAACTCGGTCATTTTTCAAGCTACGGACACGGGATTTCAGACGGTCGGACCCGGGCGTACCGGCTCCCATCACTTCCGTTTTCAGATTTTTTGCACTCATCCTTCCCTTTCTATTCCTCCTTCAAAATCCCTCCATTCATTTCAATGGGAGGCTCTTACAGTGGGTGACGTCATACACTGTAGATTCCTTCTCAGAAAACGGGTTTTTCACTTTTCAGCCAAACAAATCACCATAACTTCCTCATACTTTCACCTAGAAACTTCATTTAAATTTTAAATGGTAGAGAAACTTGTCCTTTCTAAGACCTCTAAATTTGAACATTATTGAAAATACGGTTTTTGAGTTATGAATTTTTGTTCGGCACTAGGGAGGGTTTCGGCTCCCATAGGGTTCAATGTATTTTTGGAGCAGCTCAGAGTGCGGTTTCTAAAATTTTCTCCTGTTTTTAACTCGTCATAACATGCTCAATTCTCACTTAATCTGCAAATTTTTTATACCATATCGATCCCCAGACTCTCCTTGTCGCAACGGTATATACGGTTAAGTGATGTGGGGAAAACTTTCCGAGCTATAAGCATTTGTTCGGAGGGTGGGTACGCTCCCATAGGAACCCATTGAAATTTTTTTTTTTCTTTTTCAATTTTCTGCCGAACATTTCACCATAACTTCCTTATACTTTCACCTACAGACTTCATTTAAACTTTAAATGCTAGAGAAATTTCCCCTTTCTCACACTTGTAAGTTTCAGACCGTTTGAGAATACCGTTCTTGAGTTATGAATTTTTGTTTGACACATGGGAGGGTTTTCCTCCCATAGAGCTCAATGTATTTTAAGAGCGGGTCTGCACGCAAATTTTCAAAACTTTGCCTGTTTTTAACTCGTAATTACACCATCAAATCTCGCTCAAAGTGCAAAAATTTTTACACCATCTCGAGCACCAGACTCTCCTTGTCGCTACGGTATGCTTCGTTCAATTTTGGTTGGGAAAAGTTTTCGAGCTACGGGTGATTTTTTGGAGGGTGCTCCCCGGTCGAAATTCATTGAATCGTGAGTTTGTCAGTTGTATTCTGTGAGCGTGCGTGTGAGAGAGACACAGAGGGGGGAGGGGGAGGGGCAGAGGCAGACACTGACGGGGAGAGCTGTGAGGGCCACAGAAATACACAGGCAGTCTGTAACACTTTAAAGGTCATTTTTAAGGGGGACGTCTTAATTATCCAGGGTTTCTTAAGGTGGAATTTTTAAAGAATACCTCATTCACAATATACTGGCTGTCTTTTCGACATTTTAAGCTTTATTTAAAGTGGTCATTTTTAAAGGTGGACGTGTCAATACAACTGTGGGTTTCTTAAGGTGGAATTTTTATTAAGGTGGTATTTAAAATGTATTGGCCATCTTTTTTTGCTTTTGGCCTGTGATGTGGACATTTCAATACAATTCTGGGTTTCTTAAGGTGGAATTGTTTTTAAAGGTGGAATTCAAAATTTATCGTTTTCTATTCACGCCCTACTGAGCTCCATAGTGTCCAATGTAAACTGCTGTGGGAGAGTGCTCTCTTAACATCCCACTACCGACACCTTAGCAGTAAACTCCTTCACCATAAGCGTCGCCTAGTGACCCACGCGGGTTTACCGTATCGAGGACCTCGCTTTAAGCGGGAAAGACGCGGATCGGGGGGCGGGGGTTTAGGCGGCGCAACATCTCGCGTTTCCTCCTGGAAATGCAGACCTCTAGTGTTACGTTTGCTGCCCTTCATTCTGAGGATCTTCATTCCTTGTCCGGTTAACTCCGCCCACAGTTTTCGAGATATCGACTCCGTTCAAAGTTTGTTTCGTAGAGCTTACCTGTGGGATGCGGGCTTGTATACAGCTTTTGGAAAAGTTGCATAGTTTTTGCACAGTAAGCATTTGAAGTTTCATCTTTACTCTCATAGGAATGAATGGGAAAATGTCCATAAACTTTTGTCAAACTTTCAAACTGCTGTCACACGCTCAGTTTTCGAGCTAGAGACACCAGAATTCAAACGGGCAGACCCGAGAGTCCAAGGTCCCACCACGTGAAACTATAGGCCGATAGCCCACCCGCTTCATGACCTTTGACCCCGTTTTCCATTCACGGCCTACACAGCTCCACATAGTCCAATGTAAACTGCTGTGGGACAGTGCTCTCTTAACATCCCACTACCAACAGCTTAGCAGTAAACTCCTTCACCATAAGCGTCGCCTAGTGACCCACGCGGGTTTACCGTATCGAGGACCTCGCTTTAAGCGGGAAAGACGCGGATCGGGAGACGGGGGTTTCGGCGGCGCAACATCTCGTGTGTTACGTTTGCTGCCCTTCATTCTGAGGATCGTTCATTCTTGTCCGGTTAACTCCGCCCACAGTTTTCGAGATATCGACTCCGTTCAAAGTTTGTTTCGTACAGCTTCCCTGTGGGATGCGGGCTTGTATACAGCTTTTGGAAAAGTTACATAGTTTTCGCACAGTAAGCATTTGAAGTTTCGTGTTTTCTCCCATAGGAATGAATGGAAAAATGTCCATAAACTTTTGTCAAACTTTCAAACTGCTGTCACACGGTCAGTTTTCGAGCTAGACACACCAGAATTCAAACGGGCAGACCCGAGAGTCCACGGTCCCGCCACGTGAAATTATGGGCCGATAGCCCACCCGCTTCATGACCTTTGACCCCGTTTTCCATTCACGGCCTACAGAGCTCCATAGAGTCCAATGTAAACTGCTGTGGGAGAGTGCTCTCTTAACATCCCACTACCAACAGCTTAGCAGGTAACTCCTTCACCATAAGCGTCGCCTAGTGACCCACGCGGGTTTACCGTATCGAGGACCTCGCTTTAAGCGGGAAAGACGCGGATCGGGGGACGGGGGTTTAGGCGGCGCAACATCTCGCGTTTCCTCCTGGAAATGCAGACCTCTAGTTACGTTTGCTGCCCTTCATTCTGAGGATCGTTCATTCTTGTCCGGTTAACTCCGCCCACAGTTTTCGAGATATCGACTCCGTTCAAAGTTTCATTCGTAGAGCTTCCCTGTGGGATGCGGGCTTGTATACAGCTTTTGGAAAAGTTACATAGTTTTAGCACAGGAAGCATTTGAAGTTTCATCTTTACTCCCATAGGAATGAATGGAAAAATGTCCATAAACTTTTGTCAAACTTTAAAACTGCTGTCACACGGTCAGTTTTCGAGCTAGAGACACCAGAACTCAAACGGGCAGACCCGAGGGTCCACGGTCCCACCACGTAAAATTATGGGCCGATAGCCCACCCGCTTCATGACCTTTGACCCCGTTTTCGTTTCACGGCCTACAGAGCTCCATAGAGTCCAATGTAAACTGCTGTGGGAGAGTGCTCTCTTAACATCCCACTACCGACGGCTTAGCAGTAAACTCCTTCACCATAAGCGTCGCCTAGTGACCCACGCGGGTTTACCGTATCGAGGACCTCGCTTTAAGCGGGAAAGACGCGGATCGGGGGGCAGGGGTTTAGGCGGCGCAACATCTCGCGTTTCCTCCTGGAAATGCAGACCTCTAGTTATGTTGCGCCTGCTGCTGTAAGCAGCGGCGCGATATATTGTTATCCGTAAGTCATATTATTATTATTATTATTATTCTTATTATTCCGCGTTTCCTTGTCCGCCTAACTAGTCCCGCATTTTTCGAGCTATCAACTCCGTTCCACCTGGAAATCGTGCGTCCTATAGCGACGATGTGGGCTTGTATACAGCTTTCCGATACCCGCACTCGTTCGTCCGCTACACTCGTTTATCGCTCCGTTTTTCCCCAGTCATTTCTATGGAATTAATTTTCGATCTGCTCTAACTCGGTCAATTTTCAAGCTACGGACACGAGATTTCAGACGGTCGGACCCGGGCGCACCGTGACCCGTCACTTCCGTTTTCGGACCTCTCGCACTCATCCCTCTCTTTCTATTCCTCCTTGAATATCCCTCCATTCACTTGTATGGAAGACATTTAGAGTGGGTGACATCATAGACACTCTGGGTTCACTGGCCAAAACCGTTTTTTCACTTTTCAGCCGAACAATTCACCATAACGTTCTCATACTTTCACCTAAAAACTTCATTTAAATTTTAAATGATAGAGAAACTTGTCCTTTCTAGCATCTGTAAATTTGAACGTAATCGATAATACGGTTTTTGAGTTATGAATTTTTGTTCGGCACTAGGGAGGGTTTTGGCTCCCATAGAGTTCAATGTATTTTTGGAGCGGCTCAGAGTGCGGTTTCTAAATTTTTCTCCTGTTTTTAACTCGTCATAACATGGTCAATTCTCGCTCAAACTGCTAATTTTTTATACCAGCTTCTTCCTTGGACTCTCCTTGTCGCAACGGTATATGCAGTTTAGCCATTTGGGATATCTTTTCTGAGCTATAAGCATTTGTTCGGAGGGTGGGTACGCTCCCATAGGAATACATTGAAATGAATATGCCTGTCCTTTTTCGATATTCAACTTTTAGCCGAACATTTTGCCATAACTTCCTTATACTTTCACCTACAGACTTCATTTTACTTTCAAATGGTAGAGAAACTTCCCCTTTCTAAAATATGTAGATTTGAAATCATTTGAAGATACGGTTCTGGAGTTATGAAGATTTGTTTGGCAGTAGGACGTTTCGGCTCCCATAGAGTTCAATGTATTTTCAGAAAGCCAAATTTTCTCAAATTTGCCCTTTTTTAACTCATCTTTACACCATCAATTCTCGCTCAAACTGAAAAAATTTTTACACCATCTCGAGCGCCAGACTCTCCTTGTCGCTACGGTATGCTTCGTTCAATTTTGGTTGGGAAAAGTTTTCGAGCTACGGGTCATTTTTTGAAGGGTGCTCCCCGGTCGAAATTCATTGAATCATGAGTCTGTCAGTTGTATTCTGTGAGCGTGCGTGTGAGAGAGACAGAGGGGGGAGGGGGAGGGGCAGAGGCAGAGACTGAGGGGAAGAGCTGTGAGGGCCACAGAAATACACAGGCAGTCTGTAACACTTTAAAGGTCATTTTTAAGGGGGACGTCTTAATTATCCAGGGTTTCTTAAGGTGGAATTTTTTAAGAATACCTCATTCACAATACACTGGCTGTCTTTTCGACATTTTAAGCTTTATTTCAACTGGTCATTTTTAAAGGTGGACGTGTCAATACAACTGTGTGTTTCTTAAGGTGGTATTTAAAATGTATTGGCCATCTTTTTTTGCTTTTAAGACTCTTTTGGCCTGTGATGTGGACATTTCAATACAATTCTGGGTTTCTTAAGGTGGAATTGTTTTTAAAGGTGGAATTCAAAATGTATCGTTTTCTATTCACGCCCTACTGAGCTCCATAGAGTCCAATGTAAACTCCTGTGGGAGAGTGCTCTCTTAACATCCCACTACCGACAGCTTAGCAGTAAACTCCTTCACCATAAGCGTCGCCTAGTGACCCACGCGGGTTTACCGTATCGAGGACCTCGCTTTAAGCGGGAAAGACGCGGATCGGGGGACGGGGGTTTAGGCGGCGCAACATCTCGCGTTTCCTCATGGTGTTACGTTTGCTGCCCTTCATTCTGAGGATCGTTCGTTCTTGTCCGGTTAACTCCGCCCACAGTTTTCGAGATATCGACTCCGTTCAAAGTTTCATTCGTAGAGCTTCCCTGTGGGATGCGGGCTTGTATACAGCTTTTGGAAAAGTTGCATAGTTTTAGCACAGTAAGCATTTGAAGTTTCATCTTTTGTCCCTTAGGAATGAATGGAAATATGTCCATAAACTTTTGTCAAACTTTCAAACTGCTGTCACACGCTCAGTTTTCGAGCTAGAGACACCAGAATTCAAACGGGCAGACCCGAGAGTCCAAGGTCCCTCCACGTGAAATTATAGGCCGATACCCCGCCCGCTTCATGACCTTTGACCCCGTTTTCCATTCACGGCCTACAGAGCTCCATAGAGTCCAATGTAAACTGCTGTGGGAGAGTGCTCTCTTAACATCCCACTACCGACAGCTTAGCAGTAAACTCCTTCACCATAAGCGTCGCCTAGTGACCCACGCGGGTTTACCGTATCGAGGACATCGCTTTAAGCGGGAAAGACGCGGATCGGGGGGCAGGGGTTTAGGCGGCGCAACATCTCGCGTTTCCTCCTGGAAATGCAGACCTCTAGTGTTACGTTTGCTGCCCTTCATTCTGAGGATCGTTCATTCTTGTCCGGTTAACTCCGCCCACAGTTTTCGAGATATCGACTCCGTTCAAAGTTTGTTTCGTACAGCTTCCCTGTGGGATGCGGGCTTGTATACAGCTTTTGGAAAAGTTACATAGTTTTCGCACAGTAAGCATTTGAAGTTTCGTGTTTTCTCCCATAGGAATGAATGGAAAAATGTCCATAAACTTTTGTCAAACTTTTAAACTGCTGTCACACGCTCAGTTTTCGAGCTAGAGACACCAGAACTGAAACCTTCAGACCCGAGAGTCCACGGTCCCACCACGTGAAATTATAGGCCGATACCCCGCCCGCTTCATGACCTTTGACCCCATTTTCCATTCACGGCCTACACAGCTCCATAGAGTCCAATGTAAACTGCTGTGGGAGAGTGCTCTCTTAACATCCCACTACCAACAGCTTAGCAGTAAACTCCTTCACCATAGGCGTCGCCTAGTGACCCACGCGGGTTTACCGTATCGAGGACCTCGCTTTAAGCGGGAAAGACGCGGATCGGGGGGCAGGGGTTTAGGCGGCGCAACATCTCGCGTTTCCTCCTGGAAATGCAGACCTCTAGTTATTATTATTATTATTTTTATTATTCCGCGTTTCCTTGTCCACCTAACTAGTCCCGCAGCTTTCGAGCTATCGACTCCGTTCCACCTGGAAATCGTGCGTCCTATAGCGACGATGTGGGCTTGTATACAGCTTTCCGATACCCGCACTCGTTCGTCCGCTACACTCGTTTATCGCTCCGTTTTTCCCCAGTCATTTCTATGGAATTAATTTTCAAAGTGCTCTAACTCGGTCATTTTTCAAGCTACGGACACGGGATTTTAGACGGTCGGACCCGGGCGTACCGGCTCCCATCACTTCCGTTTTCAGAATTTTTGCACTCATCCTTCCCTTTCTATACCTCCTTCAAAATCCCTCCATTCATTTCAATGGGAGGCCCTTAGAGTGGGGGTGATGTCATCCACTGTAGTTTCAGTGGCAAAAAGCCGTTTTTTCACTTTTCAGCCGAACAAATCGCCATAACTTCCTTATAGTTTCACCTAGAAACTTCATTTAAATTTTAAATGGTAGAGAAACTTGTCCTTTCTAAGACCTCTAAATTTGAACATTATTGAAAATACGGTTTTTGAGTTATGAATTTTTGTTCGGCACTAGGGACGGTTTCGGCTCCCATAGGGTTCAATGTATTTTTGGAGCAGCTCAGAGTGCGGTTTCTAAAATTTTCTCCTGTTTTTAACTCGTCATAACATGCTCAATTCTCACTTAATCTGCAAATCTTTTTATACCATATCGATCCCCAGACTCTCCTTGTCGCAACGGTATATACGGTTAAGTGATGTGAGGAAAACTTTCCGAGCTATAAGCATTTGTTCGGAGGGTGGGTACGCTCCCATAGGAACCCATTGAAATTATTTTTTTTCTTTTTCAATTTTCTGCCGAACATTTCACCATAACTTCCTTATACTTTCACCTACAGACTTCATTTAAACTTTAAATGGTAGAGAAATTTCCCCTTTCTCACACTTGTAAGTTTCAGACCGTTTGAGAATACCGTTCTTGAGTTATGAATTTTTGTTTGACACTTGGGAGGGTTTTCCTCCCATAGAGCTCAATGTATTTTAAGAGCGGCTCGGCACGCAGATTTTCAAAACTTTGCCTGTTTTTAACTCGTAATTACACCATCAAATCTCGCTCAAAGTGCAAAAATTTTTACACCATCTCGAGCACCAGACTCTCCTTGTCGCTACGGTATGCTTCGTTCATTTTTGGACCTGGAAAAGTTTTGGAGATATTTGAGGTTTTTTGGAGGGTGCCCCACCGGTCGAAATTCATTGAATCATGAGTCTGTCAGTTGTGTTCTGTGAGCGTGCGTGTGAGAGACAGAGAGGGGGGAGGGGGAGGGGCAGAGGCAGAGACTGACGGGGAGAGGTGTGAGGGCCACAGAAATACACAGGCAGTCTGTAACACTTTAAAGGTCATTTTTAAGGGGGACATCTTAATTATCCAGGGTTTCTTAAGGTGGAATTTTTTAAGAATACCTCATTCACAATATACTGCCTGTCTTTTCAACATTTTAAGACGCGGATCGGGGGACGGGGGTTTCGGCGGCGCAACATCTCGCGTTTCCTCCTGGAAATGCAGACCTCTAGTTATGTTGCGCCTGCTGCTTTAAGCAGCAGCGCGCAATATATTGTTATCCGTAAGTCATATTATTATTATTTTTATTATTATTTTTATTATTCCGCGTTTCCTTGTCCGCTTAACTAGTCCCGCAGCTTTTGAGCTATCGACTCCGTTCCACCTGGAAATCGTGCGTCCTATAGCGACGATGTGGGCTTGTATACAGCTTTCCGATACCCGCACTCGTTCGTCCGCTACACTCGTTTTTCGCTCTGTTTTTCCCCAGTCATTTCTATGGAATTAATTTTCAAAGTGCTCTAATTCGGTCATTTTTCAAGCTACGGACACGGGATTTCAGACGGTCGGACCCGGGCGTACCGGCTCCCATCACTTCCGTTTTCGGAATTTTTGCACTCATCCTTCCCTTTCTTTTCCTCCTTCAAAATCCCTCCATTCATTTCAATGGGAGGCTCTTAGAGTGGGGGTGATGTCATCCACTGTAGTTTCAGTGGCAAAAAGCCGTTTTTTCACTTTTCAGCCGAACAATTCACCATAACTTCCTCATACTTTCACCTAGAAACTTCATTTAAATTTTAAATGGTAGAGAAACTTGTCCTTTCTAACACCTCTAAATTTGAACATTATTGAAAATACGGTTTTTGAGTTATGAATTTTTGTTCGGCACTAGGGACGGTTTCGGCTCCCATAGGGTTCAATGTATTTTTGGAGCAGCTCAGAGTGCGGTTTCTAAAATTTTCTCCTGTTTTTAACTCGTCATAACATGCTCAATTCTCACTTAATCTGCAAATTTTATATACCATATCGATCCCCAGACTCTCCTTGTCGCAACGGTATATACGGTTAAGTGATGTGGGGAAAACTTTCCGAGCTATAAGCATTTGTTCGGAGGGTGGGTACGCTCCCATAGGAACCCATTGAAATTATTTTTTTTCTTTTTCAATTTTCTGCCGAACATTTCACCATAACTTCCTTATACTTTCACCTACAGACTTCATTTAAACTTTAAATGGTAGAGAAATTTCCCCTTTCTCACACTTGTAAGTTTCAGACCGTTTGATAATACCGTTCTTGAGTTATGAATTTTTGTTTGACACTTGGGAGGGTTTTCCTCCCATAGAGCTCAATGTATTTTAAGAGCGGCTCGGCACGCAGATTTTCAAAACTTTGCCTGTTTTTAACTCGTAATTACACCATCAAATCTCGCTCAAAGTGCAAAAATTTTTACACCATCTCGAGCACCAGACTCTCCTTGTCGCTACGGTATGCTTCGTTCATTTTTGGACCTGGAAAAGTTTTTGAGATATTTGAGGTTTTTTGGAAGGTGCGCAACCGGTCGAAATTCATTGAATCCTGAGTCTGTCAGTTGTATTCTGTGAGCCTGCGTGTGAGAGAGAGAGGGGGGGGAGGGGGAGGGGCAGAGGCAGAGACTGACGGGGAAGAGCTGTGAGGGCCACAGAAATACACAGGCAGTCTGTAACACTTTAAAGGTCATTTTTAAGGGGGACATCTTAATTATCCAGGGTTTCTTAAGGTGGAATTTTTTAAGAATACCTCATTCACAATATACTGCCTGTCTTTTCGACATTTTAAGCTTTATTTAAAGTGGTCATTTTTAAAGTTGGACGTGTCAATACAACTGTGGGTTTCTTAAGGTGGAATTTTTATTAAGGTGGTATTTAAAATGTATTGGCCATCTTTTTTGCTTTTAAGATTCTTTTGGCCTGTGATGTGGACATTTCAATACAATTCTGGGTTTCTTAAGGTGGAATTGTTTTTAAAGGTGGAATTCAAAATGTATCGTTTTCCATTCACGGCCTACAGAGCTCCATAGAGTCCAATGTAAACTGCTGTGGGAGAGTGCTCTCTTAACATCCCACTACCGACAGCTTAGCAGTAAACTCCTTCACCATAAGCGTCGCCTAGTGACCCACGCGGGTTTACCGTATCGAGGACCTCGCTTTAAGCGGGAAAGACGCGGATCGGGGGGCAGGGGTTTAGGCGGCGCAACATCTCGCGTTTCCTCCTGGAAATGCAGACCTCTAGTTATGTTGCGCCTGCTGCTGTAAGCAGCGGCGCGATATATTGTTATCCGTAAGTCATATTATTATTATTTTTATTATTATTTTTATTATTCCGCGTTTCCTTGTCCGCTTAACTAGTCCCTCAGCTTTTGAGCTATCGACTCCGTTCCACCTGGAAATCGTGCGTCCTATAGCGTCGATGTGGGCTTGTATACAGCTTTCCGATACCCGCACTCGTTCGTCCGCTACACTCGTTTTTCGCTCTGTTTTTCCCCAGTCATTTCTATGGAATTAATTTTCAAAGTGCTCTAACTCGGTCATTTTTCAAGCTACGGACACGGGATTTCAGACGGTCGGACCCGGGCGTACCGGCTCCCATCACTTCCGTTTTCGGAATTTTTGCACTCATCCTTCCCTTTCTTTTCCTCCTTCAAAATCCCTCCATTCATTTCAATGGGAGGCTCTTAGAGTGGGGGTGATGTCATCCACTGTAGTTTCAGTGGCAAAAAGCCGTTTTTTCACTTTTCAGCCGAACAATTCACCATAACTTCCTCATACTTTCACCTAGAAACTTCATTTAAATTTTAAATGGTAGAGAAACTTGTCCTTTCTAACACCTCTAAATTTGAACATTATTGAAAATACGGTTTTTGAGTTATGAATTTTTGTTCGGCACTAGGGACGGTTTCGGCTCCCATAGGGTTCAATGTATTTTTGGAGCAGCTCAGAGTGCGGTTTCTAAAATTTTCTCCTGTTTTTAACTCGTCATAACATGCTCAATTCTCACTTAATCTGCAAATTTTATATACCATATCGATCCCCAGACTCTCCTTGTCGCAACGGTATATACGGTTAAGTGATGTGGGGAAAACTTTCCGAGCTATAAGCATTTGTTCGGAGGGTGAGTACGCTCCCATAGGAACCCATTGAAATTATTTTTTTTCTTTTTCAATTTTCTGCCGAACATTTCACCATAACTTCCTTATACTTTCACCTACAGACTTCATTTAAATTTTAAATGGTAGAGAAATGTCCCCTTTCTCAAACTTGTAAGTTTCAGACCGTTTGATAATACCGTTCTTGAGTTATGAATTTTTGTTTGACACTTGGGAGGGTTTTCCTCCCATAGAGCTCAATGTATTTTAAGAGCGGGTCGGCACGCAGATTTTCAAAACTTTGCCTGTTTTTAACTCGTAATTACACCATCAAATCTCGCTCAAAGTGCAAAAATTTTTACACCATCTCGAGCACCAGACTCTCCTTGTCGCTACGGTATGCTTCGTTCATTTTTGGACCTGGAAAAGTTTTTGAGATATTTGAGGTTTTTTGGAGGGTGTCCCACCGGTCGAAATTCATTGAATCGTGAGTCTGTCAGTTGTGTTCTGTGAGCGTGCGTGTGAGAGACAGAGAGGGGGGAGGGGGAGGGGCAGAGGCAGAGACTGACGGGGAGAGGTGTGAGGGCCACAGAAATACACAGGCAGTGTCTAACACTTTAAAGGTCATTTTTAAGGGGGACGTCTTAATTATCCAGGGTTTCTTAAGGTGGAATTTTTAAAGAATACCTCGTTCACAATATACTGGCTAATCATTTCAACATTTTAACCTTTATTTCAAGTGGTCATTTTTAAAGGTGGACGTCTCAATACAATTGTGGGTTTCTTAAGGTGGAATTTTTCTTAAGGTGGTATTTAAAATGTATTGGCCATCTTTTTTGCTTTGAAGACTCTTTTGGCCTGCGATGTGGACATCTCAATACAATTCTGGGTTTCTTAAGGTGGAATTGTTTTTAAAGGTGGAATTCAAAATGTATCGTTTTCCTTTCACGGCCTACAGATCTCCATAGAGTCCAATGTAAACTGCTGTGGGAGAGTGCTCTCTTAACATCCAACTACCAACAGCTTAGCAGTAAACTCCTTCACCATAAGCGTCGCCTAGTGACCCACGCGGGTTTACCGTATCGAGGACCTCGCTTTAAGCGGGAAAGACGCGGATCGGGGGGCAGGGGTTTAGGCGGCGCAACATCTCGCGTTTCCTCCTGGAAATGCAGACCTCTAGTTATGTTGCGCCTGCTGCTGTAAGCAGCGGCGCGATATATTGTTATCCGTAAGTCATATTATTATTATTTTTATTATTATTTTTATTATTCCGCGTTTCCTTGTCCGCTTAACTAGTCCCTCAGCTTTTGAGCTATCGACTCCGTTCCACCTGGAAATCGTGCGTCCTATAGCGTCGATGTGGGCTTGTATACAGCTTTCCGATACCCGCACTCGTTCGTCCGCTACACTCGTTTTTCGCTCTGTTTTTCCCCAGTCATTTCTATGGAATTAATTTTCAAAGTGCTCTAACTCGGTCATTTTTCAAGCTACGGACACGGGATTTCAGACGGTCGGACCCGGGCGTACCGGCTCCCATCACTTCCGTTTTCGGAATTTTTGCACTCATCCTTCCCTTTCTTTTCCTCCTTCAAAATCCCTCCATTCATTTCAATGGGAGGCTCTTAGAGTGGGGGTGATGTCATCCACTGTAGTTTCAGTGGCAAAAAGCCGTTTTTTCACTTTTCAGCCGAACAATTCACCATAACTTCCTCATACTTTCACCTAGAAACTTCATTTAAATTTTAAATGGTAGAGAAACTTGTCCTTTCTAAGACCTCTAAATTTGAACATTATTGAAAATACGGTTTTTGAGTTATGAATTTTTGTTCGGCACTAGGGACGGTTTCGGCTCCCATAGGGTTCAATGTATTTTTGGAGCAGCTCAGAGTGCGGTTTCTAAAATTTTCTCCTGTTTTTAACTCGTCATAACATGCTCAATTCTCACTTAATCTGCAAATTTTTTATACCATATCGATCCCCCGACTCTCCTTGTCGCAACGGTATATACGGTTAAGTGATGTGGGGAAAACTTTCCGAGCTATAAGCATTTGTTCGGAGGGTGGGTACGCTCCCATAGGAACCCATTGAAATTATTTTTTTTCTTTTTCAATTTTCTGCCGAACATTTCACCATAACTTCCTTATACTTTCACCTACAGACTTCATTTAAATTTTAAATGGTAGAGAAATGTCCCCTTTCTCAAACTTGTAAGTTTCAGACCGTTTGAGAATACCGTTCTTGAGTTATGAATTTTTGTTTGACACTTGGGAGGGTTTTACTCCCATAGAGCTCAATGTATTTTAAGAGCGGCTCGGCACGCAGATTTTCAAAACTTTGCCTGTTTTTAACTCGTAATTACACCATCAAATCTCGCTCAAAGTGCAAAAATTTTTACACCATCTCGAGCACCAGACTCTCCTTGTCGCTACGGTATGCTTCGTTCATTTTTGGACCTGGAAAAGTTTTGGAGATATTTGAGGTTTTTTGGAGGGTGCCCCACGGGTCGAAATTCATTGAATCATGAGTCTGTCAGTTGTGTTCTGTGAGCGTGCGTGTGAGAGAGAGAGAGGGGGGAGGGGGAGGGGCAGAGAAATTCACAGGCAGCCTGTAACACTTTAAAGGTCATTTTTAAGGGGGACGTCTTAATTATCCAGGGTTTCTTAAGGTGGAATTTTTAAAAAAGACCTCATTCACAATATACTGCCTGTCTTTTCAACATTTTAAGACGCGGATCGGGGGACGGGGGTTTCGGCGGCGCAACATCTCGCGTTTCCTCCTGGAAATGCAGACCTCTAGTGTTACGTTTGCTGCCCTTCATTTTGAGGATCTTCATTCCTTGTCCGGTTAACTCCGCCCACAGTTTTCGAGATATCGACTCCGTTCAAAGTTTCATTCGTAGAGCTTCCCTGTGGGATGTGGGCTTGTATACAGCTTTTGGAAAAGTTACATAGTTTTCGCACAGTAAGCATTTGAAGTTTCGTGTTTTCTCCCATAGGAATGAATGGAAAAGTGTCCATAAACTTTTGTCAAACATTCAAACTGCTGTCACACGGTCAGTTTTCGAGCTAGACACACCAGAATTCAAACGGGCAGACCCGAGAGTCCACGGTCCCGCCACGTGAAATTATGGGCCGATAGCCCACCCGCTTCATGACCTTTGACCCCGTTTTCCATTCACGGCCTACAGAGCTCCATAGAGTCCAATGTAAACTGCTGTGGGAGAGTGCTCTCTTAACATCCCACTACCAACAGCTTAGCAGGTAACTCCTTCACCATAAGCGTCGCCTAGTGACCCACGCGGGTTTACCGTATCGAGGACCTCGCTTTAAGCGGGAAAGACGCGGATCGGGGGACGGGGGTTTAGGCGGCGCAACATCTCGCGTTTCCTCCTGGAAATGCAGACCTCTAGTTACGTTTGCTGCCCTTCATTCTGAGGATCGTTCATTCTTGTCCGGTTAACTCCGCCCACAGTTTTCGAGATATCGACTCCGTTCAAAGTTTCATTCGTAGAGCTTCCCTGTGGGATGCGGGCTTGTATACAGCTTTTGGAAAAGTTGCATAGTTTTCGCACAGTAAGCATTTGAAGTTTCATCTTTTCTCTCATAGGAATGAATGGAAAAATGTCCATAAACTTTTGTCAAACTTTCAAAGTGCTGTCACACGGTCAGTTTTCGAGCTAGAGACACCAGAACTCAAACGGGCAGACCCGAGGGTCCACGGTCCCACCACGTAAAACTATGGGCCGATAGCCCACCCGCTTCATGACCTTTGACCCCTTTTCCATTCACGGCCTACAGAGCTCCTTAGAGTCCAATGTAAACTGCTGTGGGACAGTGCTCTATTAACATCCCACTACCAACAGCTTAGCAGTAAACTCCTTCACCATAAGCGTCGCCTAGTGACCCACACGGGTTTACCGTATCGAGGACCTCGCTTTAAGCGGGAAAGACGCGGATCGGGGGGCGGGGGTTTAGCGGCGCAACATCTCGCGTTTCCTCCTGGAAATGCAGACCTCTAGTGTTATGTTGCGCCTGCTGCTTTAAGCAGCGGCGCAATATATTGTTATCCGTAAGTCATATTATTATTATTTTTATTATTATTTTTATTATTCCGCGTTTCCTTGTCCGCTTAACTAGTCCCGCAGCTTTCGAGCTATCGACTCCGTTCCACCTGGAAATCGTGCGTCCTATAGCGACGATGTGGGCTTGTATACAGCTTTCCGATACCCGCACTCGTTCGTCCGCTACACTCGTTTTTCGCTCTGTTTTTCCCCAGTCATTTCTATGGAATTAATTTTCAAAGTGCTCTAACTCGGTCATTTTTCAAGCTACGGACACGGGATTTCAGACGGTCGGACCCGGGCGTACCGGCTCCCATCACTTCCGTTTTCGGAATTTTTGCACTCATCCTTCCCTTTCTTTTCCTCCTTCAAAATCCCTCCATTCATTTCAATGGGAGGCTCTTAGAGTGGGGGTGATGTCATCCACTGTAGTTTCAGTGGCAAAAAGCCGTTTTTTCACTTTTCAGCCGAACAAATCGCCATAACTTCCTCATAGTTTTACCTAGAAACTTCATTTAAATTTTAAATGGTAGAGAAACTTGTCCTTTCTGAGACCTCTAAATTTGAACATTATTGAAAATACGGTTTTTGAGTTATGAATTTTTGTTCGGCACTAGGGACGGTTTCGGCTCCCATAGGGTTCAATGTATTTTTGGAGCAGCTCAGAGTGCGGTTTCTAAAATTTTCTCCTGTTTTTAACTCGTCATAACATGCTCAATTCTCACTTAATCTGCAAATTTTTTATACCATATCGATCCCCAGACTCTCCTTGTCGCAACGGTATATACGGTTAAGTGATGTGAGGAAAACTTTCCGAGCTATAAGCATTTGTTCGGAGGGTGGGTACGCTCCCATAGGAACCCATTGAAATTATTTTTTTTCTTTTTCAATTTTCTGCCGAACATTTCACCATAACTTCCTTATACTTTCACCTACAGACTTCATTTAAATTTTAAATGGTAGAGAAATTTCCCCTTTCTCAAACTTGTAAGTTTCAGACCGTTTGAGAATACCGTTCTTGAGTTATGAATTTTTGTTTGACACTTGGGAGGGTTTTCCTCCCATAGAGCTCAATGTATTTTAAGAGCGGGTCGGCACGCAGATTTTCAAAACTTTGCCTGTTTTTAACTCGTAATTACACCATCAAATCTCGCTCAAAGTGCAAAAATTTTTACTCCATCTCGAGCACAAGACTCTCCTTGTCGCTACGGTATGCTTCGTTCAATTTTGGTTGGGAAAAGTTTTCGAGCTACGGGTGATTTTTTGGAGGGTGCCCCCGGTCGAAATTCATTGAATCATGAGTCTGTCAGTTGTATTCTGTGAGCATGCGTGTGAGAGAGACAGAGGGGGGAGGGGGAGGGGCAGAGGCAGAGACTGAGGGGAAGAGCTGTGAGGGCCACAGAAATACACAGGCAGTCTGTAACACTTTAAAGGTCATTTTTAAGGGGGACGTCTTAATTATCCAGGGTTTCTTAAGGTGGAATTTTTAAAGAATACCTCATTCACAATATACTGGCTGTCTTTTCGACATTTTAAGCTTTATTTAAAGTGGTCATTTTTAAAGGTGGACGTGTCAATACAACTGTGGGTTTCTTAAGGTGGAATTTTTATTAAGGTGGTATTTAAAATGTATTGGCCATCTTTTTTTGCTTTTGGCCTGTGATGTGGACATTTCAATACAATTCTGGGTTTCTTAAGGTGGAATTGTTTTTAAAGGTGGAATTCAAAATTTATCGTTTTCTATTCACGCCCTACTGAGCTCCATAGAGTCCAATGTAAACTGCTGTGGGAGAGTGCTCTCTTAACATCCCACTACCAACAGCTTAGCAGTAAACTCCTTCACCATAAGCGTCGCCTAGTGACCCACGCGGGTTTACCGTATCGAGGACCTCGCTTTAAGCGGGAAAGACGCGGATCGGGGGACGGGGGTTTAGGCGGCGCAACATCTCGCGTTTCCTCCTGGAAATGCAGACCTCTAGTGTTACGTTTGCTGCCCTTCATTCTGAGGATCGTTCATTCTTGTCCGGTTAACTCAGCCCACAGTTTTCGAGATATCGACTCCGTTCAAAGTTTGTTTCGTAGAGCTTCCCTGTGGGATGCGGGCTTGTATACAGCTTTTGGAAAAGTTGCATAGTTTTCACACAGTAAGCCTTTGAAGTTTCATCTTTTCTCCCATAGGAATGAATGGGAAAATGTCCATAAACTTTTGTCAAACTTTAAAACTGCTGTCACATGGTCAGTTTTCGAGCTAGAGACACCAGAATTCAAACGGGCACACCCGAGAGTCCACGGTCCCACCACGTGAATTTATGGGCCGATAGCCCACCCGCTTCATGACCTTTGACCCCGTTTTCCTTTCACGGCCTACAGAGCTCCATAGAGTCCAATGTAAACTGCTGTGGGAGAGTGCTCTCTTAACATCCCACTACCGACAGCTTAGCAGTAAACTCCTTCACCATAAGCGTCGCCTAGTGACCCACGCGGGTTTACCGTATCGAGGACCTCGCTTTAAGCGGGAAAGACGCGGATCGGGGGGCGGGGGTTTAGGCGGCGCAACATCTCGCGTTTCCTCCTGGAAATGCAGACCTCTAGTGTTACGTTTGCTGCCCTTAATTCTGAGGATCGTTCATTCTTGTCCGGTTAACTCCGCCCACAGTTTTCGAGATATCGACTCCGTTCAAAGTTTCATTCGTAGAGCTTCCCTGTGGGATGCGGGCTTGTATACAGCTTTTGGAAAAGTTGCATAGTTTTCGCACAGTAAGCATTTGAAGTTTCATCCTTACTCCCATAGGAATGAATGGAAAAATGTCCATAAACTTTTGTCAAACTTTCAAACTGCTGTCACACGGTCAGTTTTCGAGCTAGAGACACCAGAATTCAAACGGGCAGACCCGAGAGTCCACGGTCCCGCCACGTGAAATTATGGGCCGATAGCCCACCCGCTTCATGACCTTTGACCCCGTTTTCCATTCACGGCCTACAGAGTTCCATAGAGTCCAATGTAAACTGCTGTGGGAGAGTGCTCTCTTAACATCCCACTACCGACAGCTTAGCAGTAAACTCCTTCACCATAAGCGTCGCCTAGTGACCCACGCGGGTTTACCGTATCGAGGACCTCGCATTAAGCGGGAAAGACGCGGATCGGGGGACGGGGGTTTCGGCGGCGCAACATCTCGCGTTTCCTCCTGGAAATGCAGACCTCTAGTGTTACGTTTGCTGCCCTTCATTCTGAGGATCGTTCATTCTTGTCCGGTTAACTCCGCCCACAGTTTTCGAGATATCGACTCCGTTCAAAGTTTGTTTCGTAGAGCTGCCCTGTGGGATGCGGGCTTGTATACAGCTTTTAGAAAAGTTACATAGTTTTCGCACAGGAAGCATTTGAAGTTTCATCTTTTCTCACATAGGAATGAATGGAAAAATGTCCATAAACTTTTGTCAAACATTCAAACTGCTGTCACGCGGTCAGTTTTCGAGCTAGAGACACCAGAACTCAAACGGGCAGACCCGAGGGTCCACGGTCCCACCACGTAAAATTATGGGCCGATAACCCACCCGCTTCATGACCTTTGACCCCGTTTTCCTTTCACGGCCTACAGAGCTCCATAGAGTCCAATGTAAACTGCTGTGGGAGAGTGCTCTCTTAACATCCCACTACCGACAGCTTAGCAGTAAACTCCTTCACCATAAGCGTCGCCTAGTGACCCACGCGGGTTTACCGTATCGAGGACCTCGCTTTAAGCGGGAAAGACGCGGATCGGGGGAAGGGGGTTTAGGCGGCGCAACATCTCGCGTTTCCTCCTGGTTATGTTGCGCCTGCTGCTTTAAGCAGCAGCGCGCAATATATTGTTATCCGTAAGTCATATTATTATTATTTTTATTATTATTTTTATTATTCCGCGTTTCCTTGTCCGCTTAACTAGTCCCTCAGCTTTTGAGCTATCGACTCCGTTCCACCTGGAAATCGTGCGTCCTATAGCGTCGATGTGGGCTTGTATACAGCTTTCCGATACCCGCACTCGTTCGTCCGCTACACTCGTTTTTCGCTCTGTTTTTCCCCAGTCATTTCTATGGAATTAATTTTCAAAGTGCTCTAACTCGGTCATTTTTCAAGCTACGGACACGGGATTTCAGACGGTCGGACCCGGGCGTACCGGCTCCCATCACTTCCGTTTTCGGAATTTTTGCACTCATCCTTCCCTTTCTTTTCCTCCTTCAAAATCCCTCCATTCATTTCAATGGGAGGCTCTTAGAGTGGGGGTGATGTCATCCACTGTAGTTTCAGTGGCAAAAAGCCGTTTTTTCACTTTTCAGCCGAACAATTCACCATAACTTCCTCATACTTTCACCTAGAAACTTCATTTAAATTTTAAATGGTAGAGAAACTTGTCCTTTCTAAGACCTCTAAATTTGAACATTATTGAAAATACGGTTTTTGAGTTATGAATTTTTGTTCGGCACTAGGGACGGTTTCGGCTCCCATAGGGTTCAATGTATTTTTGGAGCAGCTCAGAGTGCGGTTTCTAAAATTTTCTCCTGTTTTTAACTCGTCATAACATGCTCAATTCTCACTTAATCTGCAAATTTTTTATACCATATCGATCCCCCGACTCTCCTTGTCGCAACGGTATATACGGTTAAGTGATGTGGGGAAAACTTTCCGAGCTATAAGCATTTGTTCGGAGGGTGGGTACGCTCCCATAGGAACCCATTGAAATTATTTTTTTTCTTTTTCAATTTTCTGCCGAACATTTCACCATAACTTCCTTATACTTTCACCTACAGACTTCATTTAAATTTTAAATGGTAGAGAAATGTCCCCTTTCTCAAACTTGTAAGTTTCAGACCGTTTGAGAATACCGTTCTTGAGTTATGAATTTTTGTTTGACACTTGGGAGGGTTTTACTCCCATAGAGCTCAATGTATTTTAAGAGCGGCTCGGCACGCAGATTTTCAAAACTTTGCCTGTTTTTAACTCGTAATTACACCATCAAATCTCGCTCAAAGTGCAAAAATTTTTACACCATCTCGAGCACCAGACTCTCCTTGTCGCTACGGTATGCTTCGTTCATTTTTGGACCTGGAAAAGTTTTGGAGATATTTGAGGTTTTTTGGAGGGTGCCCCACCGGTCGAAATTCATTGAATCATGAGTCTGTCAGTTGTGTTCTGTGAGCGTGCGTGTGAGAGAGAGAGAGGGGGGAGGGGGAGGGGCAGAGGCAGAGACTGACGGGGAGAGCTGTGAGGGCCACAGAAATTCACAGGCAGCCTGTAACACTTTAAAGGTCATTTTTAAGGGGGACGTCTTAATTATCCAGGGTTTCTTAAGGTGGAATTTTTAAAAAAGACCTCATTCACAATATACTGCCTGTCTTTTCAACATTTTAAGACGCGGATCGGGGGACGGGGGTTTCGGCGGCGCAACATCTCGCGTTTCCTCCTGGAAATGCAGACCTCTAGTGTTACGTTTGCTGCCCTTCATTTTGAGGATCTTCATTCCTTGTCCGGTTAACTCCGCCCACAGTTTTCGAGATATCGACTCCGTTCAAAGTTTCATTCGTAGAGCTTCCCTGTGGGATGTGGGCTTGTATACAGCTTTTGGAAAAGTTACATAGTTTTCGCACAGTAAGCATTTGAAGTTTCGTGTTTTCTCCCATAGGAATGAATGGAAAAGTGTCCATAAACTTTTGTCAAACATTCAAACTGCTGTCACACGGTCAGTTTTCGAGCTAGACACACCAGAATTCAAACGGGCAGACCCGAGAGTCCACGGTCCCGCCACGTGAAATTATGGGCCGATAGCCCACCCGCTTCATGACCTTTGACCCCGTTTTCCATTCACGGCCTACAGAGCTCCATAGAGTCCAATGTAAACTGCTGTGGGAGAGTGCTCTCTTAACATCCCACTACCAACAGCTTAGCAGGTAACTCCTTCACCATAAGCGTCGCCTAGTGACCCACGCGGGTTTACCGTATCGAGGACCTCGCTTTAAGCGGGAAAGACGCGGATCGGGGGACGGGGGTTTAGGCGGCGCAACATCTCGCGTTTCCTCCTGGAAATGTAGACCTCTAGTTACGTTTGCTGCCCTTCATTCTGAGGATCGTTCATTCTTGTCCGGTTAACTCCGCCCACAGTTTTCGAGATATCGACTCCGTTCAAAGTTTCATTCGTAGAGCTTCCCTGTGGGATGCGGGCTTGTATACAGCTTTTGGAAAATTTGCATAGTTTTCGCACAGTAAGCATTTGAAGTTTCATCTTTTCTCCCATAGGAATGAATGGAAAAATGTCCATAAACTTTTGTCAAACTTTCAAACTGCTGTCACACGCTCAGTTTTCGAGCTAGAGACACCAGAACTCAAACGGGCAGACCCGAGAGTCCAAGGTCCCACCACGTGAAATTATGGGCCGATAGCCCACCCGCTTCATGACCTTTGACCCCGTTTTCCATTCACGGCCTACACAGCTCCATAGAGTCCAATGTAAACTGCTGTGGGAGAGTGCTCTCTTAACATCCCACTACCGACAGCTTAGCAGTAAACTCCTTCACCATAAGCGTCGCCTAGTGACCCACGAGGGTTTACCGTATCGAGGACCTCGCTTTAAGCGGGAAAGACGCGGATCGGGGGGCAGGGGTTTAGGCGGCGCAACATCTCGCGTTTCCTCCTGGAAATGCAGACCTCTAGTGTTACGTTTGCTGCCCTTCATTCTGAGGATCGTTCATTCTTGTCCGGTTAACTCCGCCCACAGTTTTCGAGATATCGACTCCGTTCAAAGTTTCATTCGTAGAGCTTCCCTGTGGGATGTGGGCTTGTATACAGCTTTTGGAAAAGTTACATAGTTTTTGCACAGTAAGCATTTGAAGTTTCATCTTTACTCTCATAGGAATGAATGGAAAAATGTCCATAAACTTTTGTCAAACTTTCAAACTGCTGTCACACGCTCAGTTTTCGAGCTACAGACACCAGAATTCAAACGGGCAGACCCGAGAGTCCACGGTCCCGCCACGTGAAATTATAGGCCGATACCCCGCCCGCTTCATGACCTTTGACCCCGTTTTCCATTCACGGCCTACACAGCTCCATAGAGTCCAATGTAAACTGCTGTGGGACAGTGCTCTCTTAACATCCCACTACCAACAGCTTAGCAGTAAACTCCTTCACCATAAGCGTCGCCTAGTGACCCACGCGGGTTTACCGTATCGAGGACCTCGCTTTAAGCGGTAAAGACGCGGATCGGGGGGCGGGGGTTTAGGCGGCGCAACATCTCGCGTTTCCTCCTGGAAATGCAGACCTCTAGTGTTACGTTTGCTGCCCTTCATTCTGAGGATCGTTCATTCTTGTCCGGTTAACTCCGCCCACAGTTTTCAAGATATCGACTCCGTTCAAAGTTTGTTTCGTAGAGCTTCCCTGTGGGATGCGGGCTTGTATACAGCTTTTGGAAAAGTTGCATAGTTTTCGCACAGTAAGCATTTGAAGTTTCATCTTTTGTCCCATAGGAATGAATGGAAATATGTCCATAAACTTTTGTCAAAATTTCAAACTGCTGTCACACGCTCAGTTTTCGAGCTAGAGACACCAGAACTCAAACGGGCAGACCCGAGAGTCCACGGTCCCACCACGTGAAATTATAGGCCGATACCCCGCCCGCTTCATGACCTTTGACCCCGTTTTCCATTCACGGCCTACAGAGCTCCATAGAGTCCAATGTAAACTGCTGTGGGAGAGTGCTCTCTTAACATCCCACTACCGACAGCTTAGCAGTAAACTCCTTCACCATAAGCGTCGCCTAGTGACCCACGTGGGTTTACCGTACCGAGGACCTCGCTTTAAGCGGGAAAGACGCGGATCAGGGGGCAGGGGTTTCGGCGGCGCAACATCTCGCGTTTCCTCCTGGAAATGCAGACCTCTAGTTATGTTGCGCCTGCTGCTGTAAGCAGCGGCGCGATATATTGTTATCCGTAAGTCATATTATTATTATTATTATTATTCTTATTATTCCGCGTTTCCTTGTCCGCCTAACTAGTCCCGCAGCTTTCGAGCTATCGACTCCGTTCCACCTGGAAATCGTGCGTCCTATAGCGACGATGTGGGCTTGTATACAGCTTTCCGATACCCGCACTCGTTCGTCCGCTACACTCGTTTATCGCTCCGTTTTTCCCCAGTCATTTCTATGGAATTAATTTTCGAACTGCTCTAACTCGGTCAATTTTCAAGCTACGGACACGAGATTTCAGACGGTCGGACCCGGGCGCACCGTGACCCGTCACTTCCGTTTTCGGACCTCTCGCACTCATCCCTCTCTTTCTATTCCTCCTTGAATATCCCTCCATTCACTTGTATGGAAGACATTTAGAGTGGGTGACATCATAGACACTCTGGGTTCACTGGCCAAAACCGTTTTTTCACTTTTCAGCCGAACAATTCGCCATAACGTCCTCATACTTTCACCTAGAAACTTCATTTAAATTTTAAATGGTAGATAAACTTGTCCTTTCTAGCATCTGTAAATTTGAACATAATCGAAAATACGGTTTTTGAGTTATGAATTTTTGTTCGGCACTAGGGAGGGTTTTGGCTCCCATAGAGTTCAATGTATTTTTGGAGCGGCTCAGAGTGCGGTTTCTAAATTTTTCTCCTGTTTTTAACTCGTCATAACACGGTCAATTCTCGCTCAAACTGCTAATTTTTTATACCAGCTTCTTCCTTGGACTCTCCTTGTCGCAACGGTATATGCAGTTTAGCCATTTGGGATATCTTTTCTGAGCTATAAGCATTTGTTCGGAGGGTGGGTACGCTCCCATAGGAATACATTGAAATGAATATGCCTGTCCTTTTTCGATATTCAACTTTTAGCCGAACATTTTGCCATAACTTCCTTATACTTTCACCTACAGACTTCATTTTACTTTCAAATGGTAGAGGAACTTCCCCTTTCTAAAATATGTAGATTTGAAATCATTTGAAGATACGGTTCTGGAGTTATGAAGATTTGTTTGGCAGTAGGACGTTTCGGCTCCCATAGAGTTCAATGTATTTTCAGAAAGCCAAATTTTCTCAAATTTGCCCTTTTTTAACTCATTTTTACACCATCAATTCTTGCTCAAACTGAAAAAATTTTTACACCATCTCGAGCGCCAGACTCTCCTTGTCGCTACGGTATGCTTCGTTCAATTTTGGTTGGGAAAAGTTTTCGAGCTACGGGTCATTTTTTGAAGGGTCCCCCCGGTCGAAATTCATTGAATCCTGAGTCTGTCAGTTGTGTTCTGTGAGCGTGCGTGTGAGAGAGAGAGAGGGGGGAGGGGGAGGGGCAGAGGCAGACACTGACGGGGAAGAGCTGTGAGGGCCACAGAAATACACAGGCAGTCTGTAACACTTTAAAGGTCATTTTTAAGGGGGACGTCTTAATTATCCAGGGTTTCTTAAGGTGGAATTTTTAAAGAATACCTCATTCACAATATACTGGCTGTCTTTTCGACATTTTAAGCTTTATTTCAAGTGGTCATTTTTAAAGGTGGACGTGTCAATACAACTGTGTGTTTCTTAAGGTGGAATTTTTATTAAGGTGGTATTTAAAATGTATTGGCCATCTTTTTTTGCTTTTAAGACTCTTTTGGCCTGTGATGTGGACATTTCAATACAATTCTGGGTTTCTTAAGGTGGAATTGTTTTTAAAGGTGGAATTCAAAATGTATCGTTTTCTATTCACACCCTACTGAGCTCCATAGTGTCCAATGTAAACTGCTGTGGGAGAGTGCTCTCTTAACATCCCACTACCGACAGCTTAGCAGTAAACTCCTTCACCATAAGCGTCGCCTAGTGACCCACGCGGGTTTACCGTATCGAGGACCTCGCTTTAAGCGGGAAAGACGCGGATCGGGGGGCAGGGGTTTAGGCGGCGCAACATCTCGCGTTTCCTCCTGGAAATGCAGACCTCTAGTGTTACGTTTGCTGCCCTTCATTCTGAGGATCGTGCGTTCTTGTCCGGTTAACTCCGCCCACAGTTTTCGAGATATCGACTCCGTTCAAAGTTTGTTTCGTAGAGCTGCCCTGTGGGATGCGGGCTTGTATACAGCTTTTGGAAAAGTTACATAGTTTTTGCACAGGAAGCCTTTGAACTTTCATCTTTACTCTCATAGGAATGAATGGAAAAATGTCCATAAACTTTTGTCAAACTTTAAAACTGCTGTCACACGGTCAGTTTTCGAGCTAGAGACACCAGAATTCAAACGGGCAGACCCGAGGGTCCACGGTCCAGCCACGTGAATTTATGGGCCGATAGCCCGCCCGCTTCATGACCTTTGACCCCGTTTTCCATTCACGGCCTACACAGCTCCATAGAGTACAATGTAAACTGCTGTGGGAGAGTGCTCTCTTAACATCCCACTACCGACAGCTTAGCAGTAAACTCCTTCACCATAAGCGTCGCCTAGTGACCCACGCGGGTTTACCGTATCGAGGACCTCGCTTTAAGCGAGAAAGACGCGGATCGGGGGGCAGGGGTTTAGGCGGCGCAACATCTCGCGTTTCCTCCTGGAAATGCAGACCTCTAGTGTTACGTTTGCTGCCCTTCATTCTGAGGATCGTTCATTCTTGTCCGGTTAACTCCGCCCACAGTTTTCGAGATATCGACTCCGTTCAAAGTTTGTTTCGTAGAGCTTCCCTGTGGGATGCGGGCTTGTATACAGCTTTTGGAAAAGTTACATAGTTTTCGCACAGTAAGCATTTGAAGTTTCATCTTAACTCCCATAGGAATGAATGGAAAAATGTCCATAAACTTTTGTCAAACTTTCAAACTGCTGTCACACGGTCAGTTTTCGAGCTAGAGACACCAGAACTCAAACGGGCAGACCCGAGAGTCCACGGTCCCACCACGTGAAATTATAGGCCGATACCCCGCCCGCTTCATGACCTTTGACCCCGTTTTCCATTCACGGCCTACAGAGCTCCATAGAGTCCAATGTAAACTGCTGTGGGAGAGTGCTCTCTTAACATCCCACTACCGACAGCTTAGCAGTAAACTCCTTCACCATAAGCGTCGCCTAGTGACCCACGCGGGTTTACCGTATCGAGAACCTCGCTTTAAGCGGGAAAGACGCGGATCGGGGGACGGGGGTTTCGGCGGCGCAACATCTCGCGTTTCCTCCTGGAAATGCAGACCTCTAGTGTTACGTTTGCTGCCCTTCATTCTGAGGATCGTTCATTCTTGTCCGGTTAACTCCGCCCACAGTTTTCGAGATATAGACTCCGTTCAAAGTTTGTCTCGTAGAGCTTCCCTGTGGGATGCGGGCTTGTATACAGCTTTTGGAAAAGTTACATAGTTTTCGCACAGTAAGCATTTGAAGTTTCATCTTAACTCCCATAGGAATGAATGGAAAAATGTCCATAAACTTTTGTCAAACTTTAAAACTGCTGTCACACGGTCAGTTTTCGAGCTAGAGACACCAGAACTCAAACGGGCAGACCCGAGGGTCCACGGTCCCTCCACGTAAAATTATGGGTCGATAGCCCACCCGCTTCATGACCTTTGACCCCGTTTTCTATTCACGGCCTACAGAGCTCCACATAGTCCAATGTAAACTGCTGTGGGAGAGTGCTCTCTTAACATCCCACTACCGACAGCTTAGCAGTAAACTCCTTCACCATAAGCGTCGCCTAGTGACCCACGCGGGTTTACCGTGTCGAGGACCTCGCTTTAAGCGGGAAAGACGCGGATCGGGGGGCGGGGGTTTAGGCGGCGCAACATCTCGCGTTTCCTCCTGGAAATGCAGACCTCTAGTTCTGAGGATCGTTCATTCTTGTCCGGTTAACTCCGCCCACAGTTTTCGAGATATCGACTCCGTTCAAAGTTTGTTTCGTAGAGCTTCCCTGTGGGATGCGGGCTTGTATACAGCTTTTGGAAAAGTTGCATAGTTTTCGCACAGTAAGCATTTGAAGTTTCATCTTTACTCCCATAGGAATGAATGGAAAAATGTCCATAAACTTTTGTCAAACTTTCAAACTGCTGTCACACGGTCAGTTTTCGAGCTAGAGACACCAGAACTCAAACGGGCAGACCCGAGGGTCCATGGTCCCACCACGTGAAATTATAGGCCGATACCCCGCCCGCTTCATGACCTTTGACCCCGTTTTCCATTCACGGCCTACAGAGCTCCATAGAGTCCAATGTAAACTGCTGTGGGAGAGTGCTCTCTTAACATCCCACTACCAACGGCTTAGCAGTAAACTCCTTCACCATAAGCGTCGCCTAGTGACCCACGCGGGTTTACCGTACCGAGGACCTCGCTTTAAGCGGGAAAGACGCGGATCGGGGGGCGGGGGTTTAGGCGGCGCAACATCTCGCGTTTCCTCCTGGAAATGCAGACCTCTAGTGTTACGTTTGCTGCCCTTCATTCTGAGGATCTTCATTCTTGTCCGGTCAACTCCGCCCACAGTTTTCGAGATATCGACTCCGTTCAAAGTTTGTTTCGTAGAGCTGCCCTGTGGGATGCGGGCTTGTATACAGCTTTTGGAAAAGTTACATAGTTCTTGCACAGGAAGCCTTTGAACTTTCATCTTTACTCCCATAGGAATGAATGGAAAAATGTCCATAAACTTTTGTCAAACTTTCAAACTGCTGTCACACGGTCAGTTTTCGAACTACAGACACCAGAACTCAAACGGGCAGACCCGAGACTCCACGGTCCCACCACGTGAAACTATAGGCCGATAGCCCACCCGCTTCATGACCTTTGACCCCGTTTTCCATTCACGGCCTACACAGCTCCATAGAGTACAATGTAAACTGCTGTGGGAGAGTGCTCTCTTAACATCCCACTACCAACAGCTTAGCAGTAAACTCCTTCACCATAAGCGTCGCCTAGTGACCCACGCGGGTTTAACGTATCGAGGACCTTGCTTTAAGCGGGAACGACGCGGATCGGGGGGCAGGGATTTAGGCGGCGCAACATCTCGCGTTTCCTCCTGGAAATGCAGACCTCTAGTGTTACGTTTGCTGCCCTTCATTCTGAGGATTGTTCATTCTTGTCCGGTTAACTCCGCCCACAGTTTTCGAGATATAGACTCCGTTCAAAGTTTGTCTCGTAGAGCTGCCCTGTGGGATGCGGGCTTGTATACAGCTTTTGGAAAAGTTACATAGTTTTCGCACAGTAAGCATTTGAAGTTTCATCTTTTCTCCCATAGGAATGAATGGAAAAATGTCCATAAACTTTTGTCAAACTTTAAAACTGCTGTCACACGGTCAGTTTTCGAGCTAGAGACACCAGAATTCAAACGGGCAGACCCGAGAGTCCACGGTCCCACCACGTGAATTTATGGGCCGATAGCCCACCCGCTTCATGACCTTTGACCCCGTTTTCCTTTCACGGCCTACAGAGCTCCATAGAGTCCAATGTAAACTGCTGTGGGAGAGTGCTCCCTTAACATCCCACTACCGACAGCTTAGCAGTAAACTCCTTCACCATAAGCGTCGCCTAGTGACCCACGCGGGTTTACCGTATCGAGGACCTCGCTTTAAGCGGGAAAGACGCGGATCGGGGGGCAGGGATTTAGGCGGCGCAACATCTCACGTTTCCTCCTGGAAATGCAGACCTCTAGTGTTACGTTTGCTGCCCTTCATTCTGAGGATCGTTCATTCTTGTCCGGTTAACTCCGCCCACAGTTTTCGAGATATCGACTCCGTTCAAAGTTTGTTTCGTAGAGCTTACCTGTGGGATGCGGGCTTGTATACAGCTTTTGGAAAAGTTGCATAGTTTTTGCACAGTAAGCATTTGAAGTTTCATCTTTACTCCCATAGGAATGAATGGGAAAATGTCCATAAACTTTTGTCAAACATTCAAACTGCTGTCACACGCTCAGTTTTCGAGCTAGAGACACCAGAATTCAAACGGGCAGACCCGAGAGTCCAAGGTCCCACCACGTGAAACTATAGGCCGATAGCCCACCCGCTTCATGACCTTTGACCCCGTTTTCCATTCACGGCCTACACAGCTCCATAGAGTCCAATGTAAACTGCTGTGGGAGAGTGCTCTCTTAACATCCCACTACCGACAGCTTAGCAGTAAACTCCTTCACCATAAGCGTCGCCTAGTGACCCACGCGGGTTTACCGTATCGAGGACCTCGCTTTAAGCGGGAAAGACGCGGATCGGGGGGCGGGGGTTTAGGCGGCGCAACATCTCGCGTTTCCTCCTGGAAATGCAGACCTCTAGTTATGTTGCGCCTGCTGCTGTAAGCAGCGGCGCGATATATTGTTATCCGTAAGTCATATTATTATTATTATTATTATTCTTATTATTCCGCGTTTCCTTGTCCGCCTAACTAGTCCCGCAGCTTTCGAGCTATCGACTCCGTTCCACCTGGAAATCGTGCGTCCTATAGCGACGATGTGGGCTTGTATACAGCTTTCCGATACCCGCACTCGTTCGTCCGCTACACTCGTTTATCGCTCCGTTTTTCCCCAGTCATTTCTATGGAATTAATTTTCGAACTGCTCTAACTCGGTCAATTTTCAAGCTACGGACACGAGATTTCAGACGGTCGGACCCGGGCGCACCGTGACCCGTCACTTCCGTTTTCGGACCTCTCGCACTCATCCCTCTCTTTCTATTCCTCCTTGAATATCCCTCCATTCACTTGTATGGAAGACATTTAGAGTGGGTGACATCATAGACACTCTGGGTTCACTGGCCAAAACCGTTTTTTCACTTTTCAGCCGAACAATTCACCATAACGTTCTCATACTTTCACCTAAAAACTTCATTTAAATTTTAAATGATAGAGAAACTTGTCCTTTCTAGCATCTGTAAATTTGAACGTAATCGATAATACGGTTTTTGAGTTATGAATTTTTGTTCGGCACTAGGGAGGGTTTTGGCTCCCATAGAGTTCAATGTATTTTTGGAGCGGCTCAGAGTGCGGTTTCTAAATTTTTCTCCTGTTTTTAACTCGTCATAACATGGTAAATTCTCGCTCAAACTGCTAATTTTTTATACCAGCTTCTTCCTTGGACTCTCCTTGTCGCAACGGTATATGCAGTTTAGCCATTTGGGATATCTTTTCTGAGCTATAAGCATTTGTTCGGAGGGTGGGTACGCTCCCATAGGAATACATTGAAATGAATATGCCTGTCCTTTTTCGATATTCAACTTTTAGCCGAACATTTTGCCATAACTTCCTTATACTTTCACCTACAGACTTCATTTTACTTTCAAATGGTAGAGAAACTTCCCCTTTCTAAAATATGTAGATTTGAAATCATTTGAAGATACGGTTCTGGAGTTATGAAGATTTGTTTGGCAGTAGGACGTTTCGGCTCCCATAGAGTTCAATGTATTTTCAGAAAGCCAAATTTTCTCAAATTTGCCCTTTTTTAACTCATCTTTACACCATCAATTCTCGCTCAAACTGAAAAAATTTTTACACCATCTCGAGTGCCAGACTCTCCTTGTCGCTACGGTATGCTTCGTTCAATTTTGGTTGGGAAAAGTTTTCGAGCTACGGGTCATTTTTTGAAGGGTGCTCCCCGGTCGAAATTCATTGAATCATGAGTCTGTCAGTTGTATTCTGTGAGCGTGCGTGTGAGAGAGACAGAGGGGGGAGGGGGAGGGGCAGAGGCAGAGACTGAGGGGAAGAGCTGTGAGGGCCACAGAAATACACAGGCAGTCTGTAACACTTTAAAGGTCATTTTTAAGGGGGACGTCTTAATTATCCAGGGTTTCTTAAGGTGGAATTTTTTAAGAATACCTCATTCACAATACACTGGCTGTCTTTTCGACATTTTAAGCTTTATTTCAACTGGTCATTTTTAAAGGTGGACGTGTCAATACAACTGTGTGTTTCTTAAGGTGGTATTTAAAATGTATTGGCCATCTTTTTTTGCTTTTAAGACTCTTTTGGCCTGTGATGTGGACATTTCAATACAATTCTGGGTTTCTTAAGGTGGAATTGTTTTTAAAGGTGGAATTCAAAATGTATCGTTTTCTATTCACGCCCTACTGAGCTCCATAGAGTCCAATGTAAACTGCTGTGGGAGACTGCTCTCTTAACATCCCACTACCGACAGCTTAGCAGTAAACTCCTTCACCATAAGCGTCGCCTAGTGACCCACGCGGGTTTACCGTATCGAGGACCTCGCTTTAAGCGGGAAAGACGCGGATCGGGGGACGGGGGTTTAGGCGGCGCAACATCTCGCGTTTCCTCCTGGAAATGCAGACCTCTAGTGTTACGTTTGCTGCCCTTCATTCTGAGGATCGTTCGTTCTTGTCCGGTTAACTCCGCCCACAGTTTTCGAGATATCGACTCCGTTCAAAGTTTCATTCGTAGAGCTTCCCTGTGGGATGCGGGCTTGTATACAGCTTTTGGAAAAGTTGCATAGTTTTAGCACAGTAAGCATTTGAAGTTTCATCTTTTCTCCCATAGGAATGAATGGAAAAATGTCCATAAACTTTTGTCAAACTTTCAAACTGCTGTCACACGCTCAGTTTTCGAGCTAGAGACACCAGAACTCAAACGGGCAGACCCGAGAGTCCAAGGTCCCACCACGTGAAATTATGGGCCGATAGCCCACCCGCTTCATGACCTTTGACCCCGTTTTCCATTCACGGCCTACACAGCTCCACATAGTCCAATGTAAACTGCTGTGGGACAGTGCTCTCTTAACATCCCACTACCAACAGCTTAGCAGTAAACTCCTTCACCATAAGCGTCGCCTAGTGACCCACGCGGGTTTACCGTGTCGAGGACCTCGCTTTAAGCGGGAAAGACGCGGATCGGGGGGCAGGGGCTTAGGCGGCGCAACATCTCGCGTTTCCTCCTGGTTTTTATTATTATTATTTTTATTATTCCGCGTTTCCTTGTCCGTCTAACTAGTCCCGCAGCTTTCGAGCTATCGACTCCGTTCCACCTGGAAATCGTGCATCCTATAGCGACGATGTGGGCTTGTATACAGCTTTCCGATACCCGCACTCGTTCGTCCGCTACACTCGTTTATCGCTCCGTTTTTCCCCAGTCATTTCTATGGAATTAATTTTCAAAGTGCTCTAACTCGGTCATTTTTCAAGCTACGGACACGGGATTTCAGACGGTCGGACCCGGGCGTACCGGCTCCCATCACTTCCGTTTTCGGAATTTTTGCACTCATCCTTCCCTTTCTTTTCCTCCTTCAAAATCCCCCCATTCATTTGAATGGAGGATGGGTACAGTGCGTGACATCATCGCCACTCTAGATTTCATGGCCAAAACCGTTTTTTCACTTTTCAGCCAAACAATTCGCCATAACTTCCTCATACTTTCACCTAGAAACTTCATTTAAATTTTAAATGGCAGAGAAACTTGTCCTTTCTAAGACCTCTAAATTTGAACATTATTGAAAATACGGTTTTTGAGTTATGAATTTTTGTTCGGCACTAGGGACGGTTTCGGCTCCCATAGGGTTCAATGTATTTTTAGAGCGGCTCAGTGTGCGGTTTCTAAATTTTTCTCCTGTTTTTAACTCGTCATAACATGCTCAATTCTCACTTAATCTGCTAATTTTTTATACCATATCGATCCCCAGACTCTCCTTGTCGCAACGGTATATACGGTTAAGTGATGTGGGGAAAACTTTCCGAGCTATAAGCATTTGTTCGGAGGGTGGGTACGCTCCCATAGGAACCCATTGAAATTTTTTTTTTTCTTTTTCAATTTTCTGCCGAACATTTCACCATAACTTCCTTATACTTTCACCTACAGACTTCATTTGAACTTTAAATGCTAGAGAAATTTCCCCTTTCTCACACTTGTAAGTTTCAGACCGTTTGAGAATACCGTTCTTGAGTTATGAATTTTTGTTTGACACATGGGAGGGTTTTCCTCCCATAGAGCTCAATGTATTTTAAGAGCGGGTCTGCACGCAGATTTTCAAAACTTTGCCTGTTTTTAACTCGTAATTACACCATCAAATCTCGCTCAAAGTGCAAAAATTTTTACACCATCTCGAGCACCAGACTCTCCTTGTCGCTACGGTATGCTTCGTTCAATTTTGGTTGGGAAAAGTTTTCGAGCTACGGGTGATTTTTTGGAGGGTGCTCCCCGGTCGAAATTCATTGAATCGTGAGTTTGTCAGTTGTATTCTGTGAGCGTGCGTGTGAGAGAGACAGAGAGGGGGGAGGGGGAGGGGCAGAGGCAGACACTGACGGGGAGAGCTGTGAGGGCCACAGAAATACACAGGCAGTCTGTAACACTTTAAAGGTCATTTTTAAGGGGGACGTCTTAATTATCCAGGGTTTCTTAAGGTGGAATTTTTAAAAAAGACCTCATTCACAATATACTGGCTGTCTTTTCAACATTTTAAGACGCGGATCGGGGGACGGGGGTTTAGGCGGCGCAACATCTCGCGTTTCCTCCTGGAAATGCAGACCTCTAGTGTTACGTTTGCTGCCCTTCATTCTGAGGATCGTTCATTCTTGTCCGGTTAACTCCGCCCACAGTTTTCGAGATATCGACTCCGTTCAAAGTTTCATTCGTAGAGCTTCCCTGTGGGATGCGGGCTTGTATACAGCTTTTGGAAAAGTTACATAGTTTTCGCACAGTAAGCATTTGAAGTTTCATCTTTACTCCCTTAGGAATGAATGGAAAAATGTCCATAAACTTTTGTCAAACTTTCAAACTGCTGTCACACGGTCAGTTTTCGAGCTAGACACACCAGAACTCAAACGGTCAGACCCGAGAGTCCACGGTCCCACCACCTGAAATTATAGGCCGATAGCCCACCCGCTTCATGACCTTTGACCCCGTTTTCCATTCACGGCCTACACAGCTCCATAGAGTCCAATGTAAACTGCTGTGGGAGAGTGCTCTCTTAACATCCCACTACCGACAGCTTAGCAGTAAACTCCTTCACCATAAGCGTCGCCTAGTGACCCACGCGGGTTTACCGTACCGAGGACCTCGCTTTAAGCGGGAAAGACGCGGATCGGGGGACGGGGGTTTAGGCGGCGCAACATCTCGCGTTTCCTCCTGGAAATGCAGACCTCTAGTGTTACGTTTGCTGCCCTTCATTCTGAGGATCTTCATTCCTTGTCCGGTTAACTCCGCCCACAGTTTTCGAGATATCGACCCCGTTCAAAGTTTGTTTCGTAGAGCTTCCTTGTGGGATGCGGGCTTGTATACAGCTTTTGGAAAAGTTACATAGATTTCGCACAGTAAGCATTTGAAGTTTCATCTTTACTCCCATAGGAATGAATGGAAAAATGTCCATAAACTTTTGTCAAACTTTCAAACTGCTGTCACACGGTCAGTTTTCGAGCTAGAGACACCAGAACTCAAACGGGCAGACCCGAGGGTCCACGGTCCCTCCACGTAAAATTATGGGCCGATAGCCCACCCGCTTCATGACCTTTGACCCCGTTTTCCATTCACGGCCTACAGAGCTCCATAGAGTCCAATGTAAACTGCTGTGGGAGAGTGCTCTCTTAACATCCCACTACCGACAGCTTAGCAGTAAACTCCTTCACCATAAGCGTCGCCTAGTGACCCACGCGGGTTTACCGTATCGAGGACCTCGCTTTAAGCGGGAAAGACGCGGATCGGGGGACGGGGGTTTAGGCGGCGCAACATCTCGCGTTTCCTCCTGGAAATGCAGACCTCTAGTTATGTTGCGCCTGCTGCTGTAAGCAGCGGCGCGATATATTGTTATCCGTAAGTCATATTATTATTATTATTATTATTCTTATTATTCCGCGTTTCCTTGTCCGCCTAACTAGTCCCGCAGCTTTCGAGCTATCAACTCCGTTCCACCTGGAAATCGTGCGTCCTATAGCGACGATGTGGGCTTGTATACAGCTTTCCGATACCCGCACTCGTTCGTCCGCTACACTCGTTTATCGCTCCGTTTTTCCCCAGTCATTTCTATGGAATTAATTTTCGATCTGCTCTAACTCGGTCAATTTTCAAGCTACGGACACGAGATTTCAGACGGTCGGACCCGGGCGCACCGTGACCCGTCACTTCCGTTTTCGGACCTCTCGCACTCATCCCTCTCTTTCTATTCCTCCTTGAATATCCCTCCATTCACTTGTATGGAAGACATTTAGAGTGGGTGACATCATAGACACTCTGGGTTCACTGGCCAAAACCGTTTTTTCACTTTTCAGCCGAACAATTCACCATAACGTTCTCATACTTTCACCTAAAAACTTCATTTAAATTTTAAATGATAGAGAAACTTGTCCTTTCTAGCATCTGTAAATTTGAACGTAATCGATAATACGGTTTTTGAGTTATGAATTTTTGTTCGGCACTAGGGAGGGTTTTGGCTCCCATAGAGTTCAATGTATTTTTGGAGCGGCTCAGAGTGCGGTTTCTAAATTTTTCTCCTGTTTTTAACTCGTCATAACATGGTCAATTCTCGCTCAAACTGCTAATTTTTTATACCAGCTTCTTCCTTGGACTCTCCTTGTCGCAACGGTATATGCAGTTTAGCCATTTGGGATATCTTTTCTGAGCTATAAGCATTTGTTCGGAGGGTGGGTACGCTCCCATAGGAATACATTGAAATGAATATGCCTGTCCTTTTTCGATATTCAACTTTTAGCCGAACATTTTGCCATAACTTCCTTATACTTTCACCTACAGACTTCATTTTACTTTCAAATGGTAGAGAAACTTCCCCTTTCTAAAATATGTAGATTTGAAATCATTTGAAGATACGGTTCTGGAGTTATGAAGATTTGTTTGGCAGTAGGACGTTTCGGCTCCCATAGAGTTCAATGTATTTTCAGAAAGCCAAATTTTCTCAAATTTGCCCTTTTTTAACTCATCTTTACACCATCAATTCTCGCTCAAACTGAAAAAATTTTTACACCATCTCGAGCGCCAGACTCTCCTTGTCGCTACGGTATGCTTCGTTCAATTTTGGTTGGGAAAAGTTTTCGAGCTACGGGTCATTTTTTGAAGGGTGCTCCCCGGTCGAAATTCATTGAATCATGAGTCTGTCAGTTGTATTCTGTGAGCGTGCGTGTGAGAGAGACAGAGGGGGGAGGGGGAGGGGCAGAGGCAGAGACTGAGGGGAAGAGCTGTGAGGGCCACAGAAATACACAGGCAGTCTGTAACACTTTAAAGGTCATTTTTAAGGGGGACGTCTTAATTATCCAGGGTTTCTTAAGGTGGAATTTTTTAAGAATACCTCATTCACAATACACTGGCTGTCTTTTCGACATTTTAAGCTTTATTTCAACTGGTCATTTTTAAAGGTGGACGTGTCAATACAACTGTGTGTTTCTTAAGGTGGTATTTAAAATGTATTGGCCATCTTTTTTTGCTTTTAAGACTCTTTTGGCCTGTGATGTGGACATTTCAATACAATTCTGGGTTTCTTAAGGTGGAATTGTTTTTAAAGGTGGAATTCAAAATGTATCGTTTTCTATTCACGCCCTACTGAGCTCCATAGAGTCCAATGTAAACTCCTGTGGGAGAGTGCTCTCTTAACATCCCACTACCGACAGCTTAGCAGTAAACTCCTTCACCATAAGCGTCGCCTAGTGACCCACGCGGGTTTACCGTATCGAGGACCTCGCTTTAAGCGGGAAAGACGCGGATCGGGGGACGGGGGTTTAGGCGGCGCAACATCTCGCGTTTCCTCCTGGTGTTACGTTTGCTGCCCTTCATTCTGAGGATCGTTCGTTCTTGTCCGGTTAACTCCGCCCACAGTTTTCGAGATATCGACTCCGTTCAAAGTTTCATTCGTAGAGCTTCCCTGTGGGATGCGGGCTTGTATACAGCTTTTGGAAAAGTTGCATAGTTTTAGCACAGTAAGCATTTGAAGTTTCATCTTTTGTCCCATAGGAATGAATGGAAATATGTCCATAAACTTTTGTCAAACTTTCAAACTGCTGTCACACGCTCAGTTTTCGAGCTAGAGACACCAGAATTCAAACGGGCAGACCCGAGAGTCCAAGGTCCCTCCACGTGAAATTATAGGCCGATACCCCGCCCGCTTCATGACCTTTGACCCCGTTTTCCATTCACGGCCTACAGAGCTCCATAGAGTCCAATGTAAACTGCTGTGGGAGAGTGCTCTCTTAACATCCCACTACCGACAGCTTAGCAGTAAACTCCTTCACCATAAGCGTCGCCTAGTGACCCACGCGGGTTTACCGTATCGAGGACCTCGCTTTAAGCGGGAAAGACGCGGATCGGGGGACGGGGGTTTAGGCGGCGCAACATCTCGCGTTTCCTCCTGGAAATGCAGACCTCTAGTGTTACGTTTGCTGCCCTTCATTCTGAGGATCGTTCATTCTTGTCCGGTTAACTCCGCCCACAGTTTTCGAGATATCGACTCCGTTCAAAGTTTGTTTCGTACAGCTTCCCTGTGGGATGCGGGCTTGTATACAGCTTTTGGAAAAGTTACATAGTTTTCGCACAGTAAGCATTTGAAGTTTCGTGTTTTCTCCCATAGGAATGAATGGAAAAATGTCCATAAACTTTTGTCAAACTTTTAAACTGCTGTCACACGCTCAGTTTTCGAGCTAGAGACACCAGAACTGAAACCTTCAGACCCGAGAGTCCACGGTCCCACCACGTGAAATTATAGGCCGATACCCCGCCCGCTTCATGACCTTTGACCCCATTTTCCATTCACGGCCTACACAGCTCCATAGAGTCCAATGTAAACTGCTGTGGGAGAGTGCTCTCTTAACATCCCACTACCAACAGCTTAGCAGTAAACTCCTTCACCATAGGCGTCGCCTAGTGACCCACGCGGGTTTACCGTATCGAGGACCTCGCTTTAAGCGGGAAAGACGCGGATCGGGGGGCAGGGGTTTAGGCGGCGCAACATCTCGCGTTTCCTCCTGGAAATGCAGACCTCTAGTGTTACGTTTGCTGCCCTTCATTCTGAGGATCTTCATTCCTTGTCCGGTTAACTCCGCCCACAGTTTTCGAGATATCGACTCCGTTCAAAGTTTGTTTCGTAGAGCTTACCTGTGGGATGCGGGCTTGTATGCAGCTTTTGGAAAAGTTGCATAGTTTTTGCACAGTAAGCATTTGAAGTTTCATCTTTACTCCCATAGGAATGAATGGGAAAATGTCCATAAACTTTTGTCAAACTTTCAAACTGCTGTCACACGCTCAGTTTTCGAGCTAGAGACACCAGACTTCAAACGGGCAGACCCGAGAGTCCAAGGTCCCACCACGTGAAACTATAGGCCGATAGCCCACCCGCTTCATGACCTTTGACCCCGTTTTCCATTCACGGCCTACAGAGCTCCATAGAGTCCAATGTAAACTGCTGTGGGAGAGTGCTCTCTTAACATCCCACTACCGACAGCTTAGCAGTAAACTCCTTCACCATAAGCGTCGCCTAGTGACCCACGCGGGTTTACCGTATCGAGGACCTCGCTTTAAGCGGGAAAGACGCGGATCGGGGGACGGGGGTTTCGGCGGCGCAACATCTCGCGTTTCCTCCTGGAAATGCAGACCTCTAGTTATGTTGCGCCTGCTGCTTTAAGCAGCGGCGCAATATATTGTTCTTCTTAAGTCATATTATTATTATTTTTATTATTATTATTATTATTTTTATTATTCCGCGTTTCCTTGTCCGCCTAACTAGTCCCGCAGCTTTCGAGCTATCGACTCCGTTCCACCTGGAAATCGTGCATCCTATAGCGACGATGTGGGCTTGTATACAGCTTTCTGATACCCGCACTCGTTCGTCCGCTACACTCGTTTATCGCTCCGTTTTTCCCCAGTCATTTCTATGGAATTAATTTTCAAAGTGCTCTAACTCGGTCATTTTTCAAGCTACGGACACGGGATTTCAGACGGTCGGACCCGGGCGTACCGGCTCCCATCACTTCCGTTTTCGGAATTTTTGCACTCATCCTTCCCTTTCTTTTCCTCCTTCAAAATCCCTCCATTCATTTCAATGGGAGGCTCTTAGAGTGGGGGTGATGTCATCCACTGTAGTTTCAGTGGCAAAAAGCCGTTTTTTCACTTTTCAGCCGAACAATTCGCCATAACTTCCTCATACTTTCACCTAGAAACTTCATTTAAATTTTAAATGGTAGAGAAACTTGTCCTTTCTAAGACCTCTAAATTTGAACATTATTGAAAATACGGTTTTTGAGTTATGAATTTTTGTTCGGCACTAGGGACGGTTTCGGCTCCCATAGGGTTCAATGTATTTTTGGAGCAGCTCAGAGTGCGGTTTCTAAAATTTTCTCCTGTTTTTAACTCGTCATAACATGCTCAATTCTCACTTAATCTGCAAATTTTTTATACCATATCGATCCCCAGACTCTCCTTGTCGCAACGGTATATACGGTTAAGTGATGTGGGGAAAACTTTCCGAGCTATAAGCATTTGTTCGGAGGGTGGGTACGCTCCCATAGGAACCCATTGAAATTATTTTTTTTCTTTTTCAATTTTCTGCCGAACATTTCACCATAACTTCCTTATACTTTCACCTACAGACTTCATTTAAATTTTAAATGGTAGAGAAGTGTCCCCTTTCTCAAACTTGTAAGTTTCAGACCGTTTGATAATACCGTTCTTGAGTTATGAATTTTTGTTTGACACTTGGGAGGGTTTTCCTCCCATAGAGCTCAATGTATTTTAAGAGTGGGTCGGCACGCAGATTTTCAAAACTTTGCCTGTTTTTAACTCGTAATTACACCATCAAATCTCGCTCAAAGTGCAAAAATTTTTACACCATCTCGAGCACCAGACTCTCCTTGTCACTACGGTATGCTTCGTTCATTTTTGGACCTGGAAAAGTTTTGGAGATATTTGAGGTTTTTTGGAGGGTGCCCCACCGGTCGAAATTCATTGAATCATGAGTCTGTCAGTTGTGTTCTGTGAGCGTGCGTGTGAGAGAGAGAGAGGGGGGAGGGGGAGGGGCAGAGGCAGAGACTGACGGGGAGAGCTGTGAGGGCCACAGAAATACACAGGCAGCCTGTAACACTTTAAAGGTCATTTTTAAGGGGGACGTCTTAATTATCCAGGGTTTCTTAAGGTGGAATTTTTAAAAAAGACCTCATTCACAATATACTGCCTGTCTTTTCAACATTTTAAGACGCGGATCGGGGGACGGGGGTTTCGGCGGCGCAACATCTCGCGTTTCCTCCTGGAAATGCAGACCTCTAGTGTTACGTTTGCTGCCCTTCATTCTGAGGATCGTTCGTTCTTGTCCGGTTAACTCCGCCCACAGTTTTCGAGATATCGACTCCGTTCAAAGTTTCATTCGTAGAGCTTCCCTGTGGGATGCGGGCTTGTATACAGCTTTTGGAAAAGTTGCATAGTTTTAGCACAGTAAGCATTTGAAGTTTCATCTTTTGTCCCATAGGAATGAATGGAAATATGTCCATAAACCTTTGTCAAACTTTCAAACTGCTGTCACACGCTCAGTTTTCGAGCTAGAGACACCAGAATTCAAACGGGCAGACCCGAGAGTCCAAGGTCCCACCACGTGAAATTATAGGCCGATACCCCGCCCGCTTCATGACCTTTGACCCCGTTTTCCATTCACGGCCTACAGAGCTCCATAGAGTCCAATGTAAACTGCTGTGGGAGAGTGCTCTCTTAACATCCCACTACCGACAGCTTAGCAGTAAACTCCTTCACCATAAGCGTCGCCTAGTGACCCACGCGGGTTTACCGTATCGAGGACCTCGCTTTAAGCGGGAAAGACGCGGATCGGGGGGCAGGGGTTTAGGCGGCGCAACATCTCGCGTTTCCTCCTGGAAATGCAGACCTCTAGTTATGTTGCGCCTGCTGCTTTAAGCAGCGGCGCAATATATTGTTATCCGTAAGTCATATTATTATTATTATTTTTATTATTATTTTTATTATTCCGCGTTTCCTTGTCCGCTTAACTAGTCCCGCAGCTTTCGAGCTATCGACTCCGTTCCACCTGGAAATCGTGCGTCCTATAGCGACGATGTGGGCTTGTATACAGCTTTCCGATACCCGCACTCGTTCGTCCGCTACACTCGTTTTTCGCTCTGTTTTTCCCCAGTCATTTCTATGGAATTAATTTTCAAAGTGCTCTAACTCGGTCATTTTTCAAGCTACGGACACGGGATTTCAGACGGTCGGACCCGGGCGTACCGGCTCCCATCACTTCCGTTTTCGGAATTTTTGCACTCATCCTTCCCTTTCTTTTCCTCCTTCAAAATCCCTCCATTCATTTCAATGGGAGGCTCTTAGAGTGGGGGTGATGTCATCCACTGTAGTTTCAGTGGCAAAAAGCCGTTTTTTCACTTTTCAGCCGAACAAATCGCCATAACTTCCTCATAGTTTCACCTAGAAACTTCATTTAAATTTTAAATGGTAGAGAAACTTGTCCTTTCTGAGACCTCTAAATTTGAACATTATTGAAAATACGGTTTTTGAGTTATGAATTTTTGTTCGGCACTAGGGACGGTTTCGGCTCCCATAGGGTTCAATGTATTTTTGGAGCAGCTCAGAGTGCGGTTTCTAAAATTTTCTCCTGTTTTTAACTCGTCATAACATGCTCAATTCTCACTTAATCTGCAAATTTTTTATACCATATCGATCCCCAGACTCAACATTTCACCATAACTTCCTTATACTTTCACCTACAGACTTCATTTAAATTTTAAATGGTAGAGAAATTTCCCCTTTCTCAAACTTGTAAGTTTCAGACCGTTTGAGAATACCGTTCTTGAGTTATGAATTTTTGTTTGACACTTGGGAGGGTTTTCCTCCCATAGAGCTCAATGTATTTTAAGAGCGGGTCGGCACGCAGATTTTCAAAACTTTGCCTGTTTTTAACTCGTAATTACACCATCAAATCTCGCTCAAAGTGCAAAAATTTTTACACCATCTCGAGCACAAGACTCTCCTTGTCGCTACGGTATGCTTCGTTCAATTTTGGTTGGGAAAAGTTTTCGAGCTACGGGTGATTTTTTGGAGGGTGCTCCCCGGTCGAAATTCATTGAATCATGAGTCTGTCAGTTGTGTTCTGTGAGCGTGCGTGTGAGAGAGACACAGAGGGGGGAGGGGGAGGGGCAGAGGCAGACACTGACGGGGAGAGCTGTGAGGGCCACAGAAATACACAGGCAGTCTGTAACACTTTAAAGGTCATTTTTAAGGGGGACGTCTTAATTATCCAGGGTTTCTTAAGGTGGAATTTTTAAAAAAGACCTCATTCACAATATACTGGCTGTCTTTTCAACATTTTAAGACGCGGATCGGGGGACGGGGGTTTAGGCGGCGCAACATCTCGCGTTTCCTCCTGGAAATGCAGACCTCTAGTTATGTTGCGCCTGCTGCTTTAAGCAGCGGCGCAATATATTGTTATCCGTAAGTCATATTATTATTATTTTTATTATTATTTTTATTATTCCGCGTTTCCTTGTCCGCTTAACTAGTCCCGCAGCTTTCGAGCTATCGACTCCGTTCCACCTGGAAATCGTGCGTCCTATAGCGACGATGTGGGCTTGTATACAGCTTTCCGATACCCGCACTCGTTCGTCCGCTACACTCGTTTTTCGCTCTGTTTTTCCCCAGTCATTTCTATGGAATTAATTTTCAAAGTGCTCTAACTCGGTCATTTTTCAAGCTACGGACACGGGATTTCAGACGGTCGGACCCGGGCGTACCGGCTCCCATCACTTCCGTTTTCGGAATTTTTGCACTCATCCTTCCCTTTCTTTTCCTCCTTCAAAATCCCTCCATTCATTTCAATGGGAGGCTCTTAGAGTGGGGGTGATGTCATCCACTGTAGTTTCAGTGGCAAAAAGCCGTTTTTTCACTTTTCAGCCGAACAATTCACCATAACTTCCTCATACTTTCACCTAGAAACTTCATTTAAATTTTAAATGGTAGAGAAACTTGTCCTTTCTAAGACCTCTAAATTTGAACATTATTGAAAATACGGTTTTTGAGTTATGAATTTTTGTTCGGCACTAGGGACGGTTTCGGCTCCCATAGGGTTCAATGTATTTTTGGAGCAGCTCAGAGTGCGGTTTCTAAAATTTTCTCCTGTTTTTAACTCGTCATAACATGCTCAATTCTCACTTAATCTGCAAATTTTTTATACCATATCGATCCCCAGACTCTCCTTGTCGCAACGGTATATACGGTTAAGTGATGTGGGGAAAACTTTCCGAGCTATAAGCATTTGTTCGGAGGGTGAGTACGCTCCCATAGGAACCCATTGAAATTATTTTTTTTCTTTTTCAATTTTCTGCCGAACATTTCACCATAACTTCCTTATACTTTCACCTACAGACTTCATTTAAATTTTAAATGGTAGAGAAATGTCCCCTTTCTCAAACTTGTAAGTTTCAGACCGTTTGATAATACCGTTCTTGAGTTATGAATTTTTGTTCCACACTTGGGAGGGTTTTCCTCCCATAGAGCTCAATGTATTTTAAGAGCGGGTCGGCACGCAGATTTTCAAAACTTTGCCTGTTTTTAACTCGTAATTACACCATCAAATCTCGCTCAAAGTGCAAAAATTTTTACACCATCTCGAGCACAAGACTCTCCTTGTCGCTACGGTATGCTTCGTTCAATTTTGGTTGGGAAAAGTTTTCGAGCTACGGGTGATTTTTTGGAGGGTGCTCCCCGGTCGAAATTCATTGAATCATGAGTCTGTCAGTTGTGTTCTGTGAGCGTGCGTGTGAGAGAGACAGAGAGGGGGGAGGGGGAGGGGCAGAGGCAGACACTGACGGGGAGAGCTGTGAGGGCCACAGAAATACACAGGCAGTCTGTAACACTTTAAAGGTCATTTTTAAGGGGGGCGTCTTAATTATCCAGGGTTTCTTAAGGTGGAATTTTTAAAAAAGACCTCATTCACAATATACTGGTGTTACGTTTGCTGCCCTTCATTCTGAGGATCGTTCATTCTTGTCCGGTTCACTCTGCCCACAGTTTTCGAGATATCGACTCCGTTCAAAGTTTGTTTCGTAGAGCTTCCCTGTGGGATGCGGGCTTGTATACAGCTTTTGGAAAAGTTACATAGTTTTCGCACAGTAAGCATTTGAAATTTCATCTTAACTCCCATAGGAATGAATGGAAAAATGTCCATAAACTTTTGTCAAACTTTCAAACTGCTGTCACACGGTCAGTTTTCGAGCTAGAGACACCAGAACTCAAACGGGCAGACCCGAGAGTCCACGGTCCCACCACGTGAAATTATAGGCCGATACCCCGCCCGCTTCATGACCTTTGACCCCGTTTTCCATTCACGGCCTACAGAGCTCCATAGAGTCCAATGTAAACTGCTGTGGGAGAGTGCTCTCTTAACATCCCACTACCGACAGCTTAGCAGTAAACTCCTTCACCATAAGCGTCGCCTAGTGACCCACGCGGGTTTACCGTACCGAGGACCTCGCTTTAAGCGGGAAAGACGCGGATCGGGGGGCAGGGGTTTAGGCGGCGCAACATCTCGCGTTTCCTCCTGGAAATGCAGACCTCTAGTGTTACGTTTGCTGCCCTTCATTCTGAGGATCGTTCGTTTTTGTCCGGTTAACTCCGCCCACAGTTTTCGAGATATCGACTCCGTTCAAAGTTTGTTTCGTAGAGCTTACCTGTGGGATGCGGGCTTGTATACAGCTTTTGGAAAAGTTGCATAGTTTTTGCACAGTAAGCATTTGAAGTTTCATCTTTACTCCCATAGGAATGAATGGGAAAATGTCCATAAACTTTTGTCAAACTTTCAAACTGCTGTCACACGCTCAGTTTTCGAGCTAGAGACACCAGAATTCAAACGGGCAGACCCGAGAGTCCAAGGTCCCACCACGTGAAACTATAGGCCGATAGCCCACCCGCTTCATGACCTTTGACCCCGTTTTCCATTCACGGCCTACACAGCTCCATAGAGTCCAATGTAAACTGCTGTGGGAGAGTGCTCTCTTAACATCCCACTACCGACAGCTTAGCAGTAAACTCCTTCACCATAAGCGTCGCCTAGTGACCCACGCGGGTTTACCGTACCGAGGACCTCGCTTTAAGCGGGAAAGACGCGGATCGGGGGGCAGGGGTTTAGGCGGCGCAACATCTCGCGTTTCCTCCTGGAAATGCAGACCTCTAGTGTTACGTTTGCTGCCCTTCATTCTGAGGATCGTTCGTTTTTGTCCGGTTAACTCCGCCCACAGTTTTCGAGATATCGACTCCGTTCAAAGTTTGTTTCGTAGAGCTTACCTGTGGGATGCGGGCTTGTATACAGCTTTTGGAAAAGTTGCATAGTTTTTGCACAGTAAGCATTTGAAGTTTCATCTTTACTCCCATAGGAATGAATGGGAAAATGTCCATAAACTTTTGTCAAACTTTCAAACTGCTGTCACACGCTCAGTTTTCGAGCTAGAGACACCAGAATTCAAACGGGCAGACCCGAGAGTCCAAGGTCCCACCACGTGAAACTATAGGCCGATAGCCCACCCGCTTCATGACCTTTGACCCCGTTTTCCATTCACGGCCTACACAGCTCCATAGAGTCCAATGTAAACTGCTGTGGGAGAGTGCTCTCTTAACATCCCACTACCGACAGCTTAGCAGTAAACTCCTTCACCATAAGCGTCGCCTAGTGACCCACGCGGGTTTACCGTATCGAGGACCTCGCTTTAAGCGGGAAAGACGCGGATCGGGGGACGGGGGTTTCGGCGGCGCAACATCTCGCGTTTCCTCCTGGAAATGCAGACCTCTAGTTATGTTGCGCCTGCTGCTTTAAGCAGCGGCGCAATATATTGTTCTTCTTAAGTCATATTATTATTATTTTTATTATTATTATTATTATTTTTATTATTCCGCGTTTCCTTGTCCGCCTAACTAGTCCCGCAGCTTTCGAGCTATCGACTCCGTTCCACCTGGAAATCGTGCATCCTATAGCGACGATGTGGGCTTGTATACAGCTTTCCGATACCCGCACTCGTTCGTCCGCTACACTCGTTTATCGCTCCGTTTTTCCCCAGTCATTTCTATGGAATTAATTTTCAAAGTGCTCTAACTCGGTCATTTTTCAAGCTACGGACACGGGATTTCAGACGGTCGGACCCGGGCGTACCGGCTCCCATCACTTCCGTTTTCGGAATTTTTGCACTCATCCTTCCCTTTCTTTTCCTCCTTCAAAATCCCTCCATTCATTTCAATGGGAGGCTCTTAGAGTGGGGGTGATGTCATCCACTGTAGTTTCAGTGGCAAAAAGCCGTTTTTTCACTTTTCAGCCGAACAATTCGCCATAACTTCCTCATACTTTCACCTAGAAACTTCATTTAAATTTTAAATGGTAGAGAAACTTGTCCTTTCTAAGACCTCTAAATTTGAACATTATTGAAAATACGGTTTTTGAGTTATGAATTTTTGTTCGGCACTAGGGACGGTTTCGGCTCCCATAGGGTTCAATGTATTTTTGGAGCAGCTCAGAGTGCGGTTTCTAAAATTTTCTCCTGTCTTTAACTCGTCATAACATGCTCAATTCTCACTTAATCTGCAAATTTTTTATACCATATCGATCCCCAGACTCTCCTTGTCGCAACGGTATATACGGTTAAGTGATGTGGGGAAAACTTTCCGAGCTATAAGCATTTGTTCGGAGGGTGGGTACGCTCCCATAGGAACCCATTGAAATTATTTTTTTTCTTTTTCAATTTTCTGCCGAACATTTCACCATAACTTCCTTATACTTTCACCTACAGACTTCATTTAAATTTTAAATGGTAGAGAAGTGTCCCCTTTCTCAAACTTGTAAGTTTCAGACCGTTTGATAATACCGTTCTTGAGTTATGAATTTTTGTTTGACACTTGGGAGGGTTTTCCTCCCATAGAGCTCAATGTATTTTAAGAGCGGGTCGGCACGCAGATTTTCAAAACTTTGCCTGTTTTTAACTCGTAATTACACCATCAAATCTCGCTCAAAGTGCAAAAATTTTTACACCATCTCGAGCACCAGACTCTCCTTGTCACTACGGTATGCTTCGTTCATTTTTGGACCTGGAAAAGTTTTGGAGATATTTGAGGTTTTTTGGAGGGTGCCCCACCGGTCGAAATTCATTGAATCATGAGTCTGTCAGTTGTGTTCTGTGAGCGTGCGTGTGAGAGAGAGAGAGGGGGGAGGGGGAGGGGCAGAGGCAGAGACTGACGGGGAGAGCTGTGAGGGCCACAGAAATACACAGGCAGCCTGTAACACTTTAAAGGTCATTTTTAAGGGGGACGTCTTAATTATCCAGGGTTTCTTAAGGTGGAATTTTTAAAAAAGACCTCATTCACAATATACTGCCTGTCTTTTCAACATTTTAAGACGCGGATCGGGGGACGGGGGTTTCGGCGGCGCAACATCTCGCGTTTCCTCCTGGAAATGCAGACCTCTAGTGTTACGTTTGCTGCCCTTCATTCTGAGGATCGTTCGTTCTTGTCCGGTTAACTCCGCCCACAGTTTTCGAGATATCGACTCCGTTCAAAGTTTCATTCGTAGAGCTTCCCTGTGGGATGCGGGCTTGTATACAGCTTTTGGAAAAGTTGCATAGTTTTAGCACAGTAAGCATTTGAAGTTTCATCTTTTGTCCCATAGGAATGAATGGAAATATGTCCATAAACCTTTGTCAAACTTTCAAACTGCTGTCACACGCTCAGTTTTCGAGCTAGAGACACCAGAATTCAAACGGGCAGACCCGAGAGTCCACGGTCCCGCCACGTGAAATTATGGGCCGATAGCCCACCCGCTTCATGACCTTTGACCCCGTTTTCCATTCACGGCCTACAGAGCTCCATAGAGTCCAATGTAAACTGCTGTGGGAGAGTGCTCTCTTAACATCCCACTACCGACAGCTTAGCAGTAAACTCCTTCACCATAAGCGTCGCCTAGTGACCCACGCGGGTTTACCGTATCGAGGACCTCGCTTTAAGCGGGAAAGACGCGGATCGGGGGGCAGGGGTTTAGGCGGCGCAACATCTCGCGTTTCCTCCTGGAAATGCAGACCTCTAGTTATGTTGCGCCTGCTGCTTTAAGCAGCGGCGCAATATATTGTTATCCGTAAGTCATATTATTATTATTATTATTATTCTTATTATTCCGCGTTTCCTTGTCCGCCTAACTAGTCCCGCAGCTTTCGAGCTATCAACTCCGTTCCACCTGGAAATCGTGCGTCCTATAGCGACGATGTGGGCTTGTATACAGCTTTCCGATACCCGCACTCGTTCGTCCGCTACACTCGTTTATCGCTCCGTTTTTCCCCAGTCATTTCTATGGAATTAATTTTCGATCTGCTCTAACTCGGTCAATTTTCAAGCTACGGACACGAGATTTCAGACGGTCGGACCCGGGCGCACCGTGACCCGTCACTTCCGTTTTCGGACCTCTCGCACTCATCCCTCTCTTTCTATTCCTCCTTGAATATCCCTCCATTCACTTGTATGGAAGACATTTAGAGTGGGTGACATCATAGACACTCTGGGTTCACTGGCCAAAACCGTTTTTTCACTTTTCAGCCGAACAATTCACCATAACGTTCTCATACTTTCACCTAAAAACTTCATTTAAATTTTAAATGATAGAGAAACTTGTCCTTTCTAGCATCTGTAAATTTGAACGTAATCGATAATACGGTTTTTGAGTTATGAATTTTTGTTCGGCACTAGGGAGGGTTTTGGCTCCCATAGAGTTCAATGTATTTTTGGAGCGGCTCAGAGTGCGGTTTCTAAATTTTTCTCCTGTTTTTAACTCGTCATAACATGGTCAATTCTCGCTCAAACTGCTAATTTTTTATACCAGCTTCTTCCTTAGACTCTCCTTGTCGCAACGGTATATGCAGTTTAGCCATTTGGGATATCTTTTCTGAGCTATAAGCATTTGTTCGGAGGGTGGGTACGCTCCCATAGGAATACATTGAAATGAATATGCCTGTCCTTTTTCGATATTCAACTTTTAGCCGAACATTTTGCCATAACTTCCTTATACTTTCACCTACAGACTTCATTTTACTTTCAAATGGTAGAGAAACTTCCCCTTTCTAAAATATGTAGATTTGAAATCATTTGAAGATACGGTTCTGGAGTTATGAAGATTTGTTTGGCAGTAGGACGTTTCGGCTCCCATAGAGTTCAATGTATTTTCAGAAAGCCAAATTTTCTCAAATTTGCCCTTTTTTAACTCATCTTTACACCATCAATTCTCGCTCAAACTGAAAAAATTTTTACACCATCTCGAGCGCCAGACTCTCCTTGTCGCTACGGTATGCTTCGTTCAATTTTGGTTGGGAAAAGTTTTCGAGCTACGGGTCATTTTTTGAAGGGTGCTCCCCGGTCGAAATTCATTGAATCATGAGTCTGTCAGTTGTATTCTGTGAGCGTGCGTGTGAGAGAGACAGAGGGGGGAGGGGGAGGGGCAGAGACTGAGGGGAAGAGCTGTGAGGGCCACAGAAATACACAGGCAGTCTGTAACACTTTAAAGGTCATTTTTAAGGGGGACGTCTTAATTATCCAGGGTTTCTTAAGGTGGAATTTTTTAAGAATACCTCATTCACAATACACTGGCTGTCTTTTCGACATTTTAAGCTTTATTTCAACTGGTCATTTTTAAAGGTGGACGTGTCAATACAACTGTGTGTTTCTTAAGGTGGTATTTAAAATGTATTGGCCATCTTTTTTTGCTTTTAAGACTCTTTTGGCCTGTGATGTGGACATTTCAATACAATTCTGGGTTTCTTAAGGTGGAATTGTTTTTAAAGGTGGAATTCAAAATGTATCGTTTTCTATTCACGCCCTACTGAGCTCCATAGAGTCCAATGTAAACTCCTGTGGGAGAGTGCTCTCTTAACATCCCACTACCGACAGCTTAGCAGTAAACTCCTTCACCATAAGCGTCGCCTAGTGACCCACGCGGGTTTACCGTATCGAGGACCTCGCTTTAAGCGGGAAAGACGCGGATCGGGGGACGGGGGTTTAGGCGGCGCAACATCTCGCGTTTCCTCCTGGTGTTACGTTTGCTGCCCTTCATTCTGAGGATCGTTCGTTCTTGTCCGGTTAACTCCGCCCACAGTTTTCGAGATATCGACTCCGTTCAAAGTTTCATTCGTAGAGCTTCCCTGTGGGATGCGGGCTTGTATACAGCTTTTGGAAAAGTTGCATAGTTTTAGCACAGTAAGCATTTGAAGTTTCATCTTTTGTCCCATAGGAATGAATGGAAATATGTCCATAAACTTTTGTCAAACTTTCAAACTGCTGTCACACGCTCAGTTTTCGAGCTAGAGACACCAGAATTCAAACGGGCAGACCCGAGAGTCCAAGGTCCCTCCACGTGAAATTATAGGCCGATACCCCGCCCGCTTCATGACCTTTGACCCCGTTTTCCATTCACGGCCTACAGAGCTCCATAGAGTCCAATGTAAACTGCTGTGGGAGAGTGCTCTCTTAACATCCCACTACCGACAGCTTAGCAGTAAACTCCTTCACCATAAGCGTCGCCTAGTGACCCACGCGGGTTTACCGTATCGAGGACCTCGCTTTAAGCGGGAAAGACGCGGATCGGGGGGCAGGGGTTTAGGCGGCGCAACATCTCGCGTTTCCTCCTGGAAATGCAGACCTCTAGTGTTACGTTTGCTGCCCTTCATTCTGAGGATCGTTCATTCTTGTCCGGTTAACTCCGCCCACAGTTTTCGAGATATCGACTCCGTTCAAAGTTTGTTTCGTACAGCTTCCCTGTGGGATGCGGGCTTGTATACAGCTTTTGGAAAAGTTACATAGTTTTCGCACAGTAAGCATTTGAAGTTTCGTGTTTTCTCCCATAGGAATGAATGGAAAAATGTCCATAAACTTTTGTCAAACTTTTAAATTGCTGTCACACGCTCAGTTTTCGAGCTAGAGACACCAGAACTGAAACCTTCAGACCCGAGAGTCCACGGTCCCACCACGTGAAATTATAGGCCGATACCCCGCCCGCTTCATGACCTTTGACCCCATTTTCCATTCACGGCCTACACAGCTCCATAGAGTCCAATGTAAACTGCTGTGGGAGAGTGCTCTCTTAACATCCCACTACCAACAGCTTAGCAGTAAACTCCTTCACCATAGGCGTCGCCTAGTGACCCACGCGGGTTTACCGTATCGAGGACCTCGCTTTAAGCGGGAAAGACGCGGATCGGGGGGCAGGGGTTTAGGCGGCGCAACATCTCGCGTTTCCTCCTGGAAATGCAGACCTCTAGTTATTTTTATTATTATTTTTATTATTCCGCGTTTCCTTGTCCGCTTAACTAGTCCCGCAGCTTTCGAGCTATCGACTCCGTTCCACCTGGAAATCGTGCGTCCTATAGCGACGATGTGGGCTTGTATACAGCTTTCCGATACCCGCACTCGTTCGTCCGCTACACTCGTTTTTCGCTCTGTTTTTCCCCAGTCATTTCTATGGAATTAATTTTCAAAGTGCTCTAACTCGGTCATTTTTCAAGCTACGGACACGGGATTTCAGACGGTCGGACCCGGGCGTACCGGCTCCCATCACTTCCGTTTTCGGAATTTTTGCACTCATCCTTCCCTTTCTTTTCCTCCTTCAAAATCCCTCCATTCATTTCAATGGGAGGCTCTTAGAGTGGGGGTGATGTCATCCACTGTAGTTTCAGTGGCAAAAAGCCGTTTTTTCACTTTTCAGCCGAACAAATCGCCATAACTTCCTCATAGTTTCACCTAGAAACTTCATTTAAATTTTAAATGGTAGAGAAACTTGTCCTTTCTGAGACCTCTAAATTTGAACATTATTGAAAATACGGTTTTTGAGTTATGAATTTTTGTTCGGCACTAGGGACGGTTTCGGCTCCCATAGGGTTCAATGTATTTTTGGAGCAGCTCAGAGTGCGGTTTCTAAAATTTTCTCCTGTTTTTAACTCGTCATAACATGCTCAATTCTCACTTAATCTGCAAATTTTTTATACCATATCGATCCCCAGACTCTCCTTGTCGCAACGGTATATACGGTTAAGTGATGTGAGGAAAACTTTCCGAGCTATAAGCATTTGTTCGGAGGGTGGGTACGCTCCCATAGGAACCCATTGAAATTATTTTTTTTCTTTTTCAATTTTCTGCCGAACATTTCACCATAACTTCCTTATACTTTCACCTACAGACTTCATTTAAACTTTAAATGGTAGAGAAATTTCCCCTTTCTCACACTTGTAAGTTTCAGACCATTTGAGAATACCGTTCTTGAGTTATGAATTTTTGTTTGACACTTGGGAGGGTTTTCCTCCCATAGAGCTCAATGTATTTTAAGAGCGGCTCGGCACGCAGATTTTCAAAACTTTGCCTGTTTTTAACTCGTAATTACACCATCAAATCTCGCTCAAAGTGCAAAAATTTTTACACCATCTCGAGCACCAGACTCTCCTTGTCGCTACGGTATGCTTCGTTTATTTTTGGACCTGGAAAAGTTTTTGAGATATTTGAGGTTTTTTGGAAGGTGCGCCACCGGTCGAAATTCATTGAATCATGAGTCTGTCAGTTGTATTCTGTGAGCGTGCGTGTGAGAGAGCGAGAGGGGGGAGGGGGAGGGGCAGAGGCAGACACTGACGGGGAAGAGGTGTGAGGGCCACAGAAATACACAGGCAGTCTGTAACACTTTAAAGGTCATTTTTAAGGGGGACATCTTAATTATCCAGGGTTTCTTAAGGTGGAATTTTTTAAGAATACCTCATTCACAATATACTGCCTGTCTTTTCGACATTTTAAGCTTTATTTAAAGTGGTCATTTTTAAAGGTGGACGTGTCAATACAACTGTGGGTTTCATAAGGTGGAATTTTTATTAAGGTGGTATTTAAAATGTATTGGCCATCTTTTTTGCTTTTAAGATTCTTTTGGCCTGTGATGTGGACATTTCAATACAATTCTGGGTTTCTTAAGGTGGAATTGTTTTTAAAGGTGGAATTCAAAATGTATCGTTTTCTATTCACGCCCTACTGAGCTCCATAGAGTCCAATGTAAACTGCTGTGGGAGAGTGCTCTCTTAACATCCCACTACCAACAGCTTAGCAGTAAACTCCTTCACCATAAGCGTCGCCTAGTGACCCACGCGGGTTTACCGTATCGAGGACCTCGCTTTAAGCGGGAAAGACGCGGATCGGGGGACGGGGGTTTAGGCGGCGCAACATCTCGCGTTTCCTCCTGGAAATGCAGACCTCTAGTGTTACGTTTGCTGCCCTTCATTCTGAGGATCGTTCGTTCTTGTCCGGTTAACTCCGCCCACAGTTTTCGAGATATCGACTCCGTTCAAAGTTTCATTCGTAGAGCTTCCCTGTGGGATGCGGGCTTGTATACAGCTTTTGGAAAAGTTGCATAGTTTTCGCACAGTAAGCATTTGAAGTTTCGTGTTTTCTCCCATAGGAATGAATGGAAAAATGTCCATAAACTTTTGTCAAACTTTCAAACTGCTGTCACACGCTCAGTTTTCGAGCTAGAGACACCAGAATTCAAACGGGCAGACCCGAGAGTCCACGGTCCCGCCACGTGAAATTATGGGCCGATAGCCCACCCGCTTCATGACCTTTGACCCCGTTTTCCATTCACGGCCTACAGAGCTCCATAGAGTCCAATGTAAACTGCTGTGGGAGAGTGCTCTCTTAACATCCCACTACCGACAGCTTAGCAGTAAACTCCTTCAGCATAAGCGTCGCCTAGTGACCCACGCGGGTTTACCGTATCGAGGACCTCGCTTTAAGCGGGAAAGACGCGGATCGGGGGACGGGGGTTTAGGCGGCGCAACATCTCGCGTTTCCTCCTGGAAATGCAGACCTCTAGTGTTACGTTTGCTGCCCTTCATTCTGAGGATCTTCATTCCTTGTCCGGTTAACTCCGCCCACAGTTTTCGAGATATCGACTCCGTTCAAAGTTTGTTTCGTAGAGCTTACCTGTGGGATGCGGGCTTGTATACAGCTTTTGGAAAAGTTGCATAGTTTTTGCACAGTAAGCATTTGAAGTTTCATCTTTACTCCCATAGGAATGAATGGGAAAATGTCCATAAACTTTTGTCAAACTTTCAAACTGCTGTCACACGCTCAGTTTTCGAGCTAGAGACACCAGAATTCAAACGGGCAGACCCGAGAGTCCAAGGTCCCACCACGTGAAACTATAGGCCGATAGCCCACCCGCTTCATGACCTTTGACCCCGTTTTCCATTCACGGCCTACACAGCTCCACATAGTCCAATGTAAACTGCTGTGGGACAGTGCTCTCTTAACATCCCACTACCAACAGCTTAGCAGTAAACTCCTTCACCATAAGCGTCGCCTAGTGACCCACGCGGGTTTACCGTATCGAGGACCTCGCTTTAAGCGGGAAAGACGCGGATCGGGAGACGGGGGTTTCGGCGGCGCAACATCTCGTGTGTTACGTTTGCTGCCCTTCATTCTGAGGATCGTTCATTCTTGTCCGGTTAACTCCGCCCACAGTTTTCGAGATATCGACTCCGTTCAAAGTTTGTTTCGTACAGCTTCCCTGTGGGATGCGGGCTTGTATACAGCTTTTGGAAAAGTTACATAGTTTTCGCACAGTAAGCATTTGAAGTTTCGTGTTTTCTCCCATAGGAATGAATGGAAAAATGTCCATAAACTTTTGTCAAACTTTCAAACTGCTGTCACACGCTCAGTTTTCGAGCTAGAGACACCAGAACTCAAACGGGCAGACCCGAGAGTCCACGGTCCCACCACGTGAAATTATAGGCCGATACCCCGCCCGCTTCATGACCTTTGACCCCGTTTTCCATTCACGGCCTACAGAGCTCCATAGAGTCCAATGTAAACTGCTGTGGGAGAGTGCTCTCTTAACATCCCACTACCGACAGCTTAGCAGTAAACTCCTTCACCATAAGCGTCGCCTAGTGACCCACGCGGGTTTACCGTATCGAGGACCTCGCTTTAAGCGGGAAAGACGCGGATCGGGGGACGGGGGTTTAGGCGGCGCAACATCTCGCGTTTCCTCCTGGAAATGCAGACCTCTAGTGTTACGTTTGCTGCCCTTCATTCTGAGGATCGTTCATTCTTGTCCGGTTAACTCCGCCCACAGTTTTCGAGATATCGACTCCGTTCAAAGTTTCATTCGTAGAGCTTCCCTGTGGGATGCGGGCTTGTATACAGCTTTTGGAAAAGTTACATAGTTTTAGCACAGGAAGCATTTGAAGTTTCATCTTTACTCCCATAGGAATGAATGGAAAAATGTCCATAAACTTTTGTCAAACTTTAAAACTGCTGTCACACGGTCAGTTTTCGAGCTAGAGACACCAGAACTCAAACGGGCAGACCCGAGGGTCCACGGTCCCACCACGTAAAATTATGGGCCGATAGCCCACCCGCTTCATGACCTTTGACCCCGTTTTCGTTTCACGGCCTACAGAGCTCCATAGAGTCCAATGTAAACTGCTGTGGGAGAGTGCTCTCTTAACATCCCACTACCGACGGCTTAGCAGTAAACTCCTTCTCCATAAGCGTCGCCTAGTGACCCACGCGGGTTTACCATATCGAGGACCTCGCTTTAAGCGGGAAAGACGCGGATCGGGGGGCGGGGGTTTAGGCGGCGCAACATCTCGCGTTTCCTCCTGGAAATGCAGACCTCTAGTGTTACGTTTGCTGCCCTTCATTCTGAGGATCGTTCGTTCTTGTCCGGTTAACTCCGCCCACAGTTTTCGAGATATCGACTCCGTTCAAAGTTTGTTTCGTAGAGCTGCCCTGTGGGATGCGGGCTTGTATACAGCTTTTGGAAAAGTTGCATAGTTTTCGCACAGTAAGCATTTGAAGTTTCATCTTTACTCCCATAGGAATGAATGGAAAAATGTCCATAAACTTTTGTCAAACTTTCAAACTGCTGTCACACGGTCAGTTTTCGAGCTAGAGACACCAGAATTCAAACGGGCAGACCCGAGAGTCCACGGTCCCGCCACGTGAAATTATAGGCTGATAGCCCACCCGCTTCATGACCTTTGACCCCGTTTTCCTTTCACGGCCTACAGAGCTCCATAGAGTCCAATGTAAACTGCTGTGGGAGAGTGCTCTCTTAACATCCCACTACCAACAGCTTAGCAGTAAACTCCTTCACCATAAGCGTCGCCTAGTGACCCACGAGGGTTTACCTACCGACGGCCTCGCTTTAAGCGGGAAAGACGCGGATCGGGGGGCGGGGGTTTAGGCGGCGCAACATCTCGCGTTTCCTCCTGGTGTTACGTTTGCTGCCCTTCATTCTGAGGATCGTTCGTTCTTGTCCGGTTAACTCCGCCCACAGTTTTCGAGATATTGACTCCGTTCAAAGTTTGTTTCGTAGAGCTGCCCTGTGGGATGCGGGCTTGTATACAGCTTTTGGAAAAGTTGCATAGTTTTCGCACAGTAACCATTTGAAGTTTCATCTTTACTCCCTTAGGAATGAATGGAAAAATGTCCATAAACTTTTGTCAATCTTTCAAACTGCTGTCACACGGTCAGTTTTCGAGCTAGAGACACCAGAACTCAAACGGGCAGACCCGAGGGTCCACGGTCCCACCACGTGAAACTATAGGCCGATAGCCCACCCGCTTCATGACCTTTGACCCCGTTTTCCATTCACGGCCTACAGAGCTCCATAGAGTCCAATGTAAACTGCTGTGGGAGAGTGCTCTCTTAACATCCCACTACCAACAGCTTAGCAGTAAACTCCTTCACCATAAGCGTCGCCTAGTGACCCACGCGGGTTTACCGTATCGAGGACCTCGCTTTAAGCGGGAAAGACGCGGATCGGGGGGCAGGGGTTTAGGCGGCGCAACATCTCGCGTTTCCTCCTGGAAATGCAGACCTCTAGTGTTACGTTTGCTGCCCTTCATTCTGAGGATCGTTCATTCTTGTCCGGTTAACTCCGCCCACAGTTTTCGAGATATCGATTCCGTTCAAAGTTTGTTTCGTAGAGCTTCCCTGTGGGATGCGGGCTTGTATACAGCTTTTGTAAATGTTACATAGTTTTCGCACAGTAAGCATTTGAAGTTTCGTGTTTTCTCCCATAGGAATGAATGGAAAAATGTCCATAAACTTTTGTCAAACTTTCAAACTGCTGTCACACGGTCAGTTTTCGAGCTAGAGACACCAGAACTCAAACGGGCAGACCCGAGAGTCCACGGTCCCACCACGTGAAATTATGGGCCGATAGTCCACCCGCTTCATGACCTTTGACCCCGTTTTCCATTCACGGCCTACAGAGCTCCATAGAGTCCAATGTAAACTGCTGTGGGAGAGTGCTCTCTTAACATCCCACTACCAACAGCTTAGCAGTAAACTCCTTCACTATAGGCGTCGCCTAGTGACCCACGCGGGTTTACCGTACTGACGGCCTCTCTTTAAGCGGTAAAGACGCGGATCGGGGGGCGGGGGTTTAGGCGGCGCAACATCTCGCGTTTCCTCCTGGAAATGCAGACCTCTAGTGTTACGTTTGCTGCCCTTCATTCTGAGGATCGTTCGTTATTGTCCGGTTAACTCCGCCCACAGTTTTCGAGATATCGACTCCGTTCAAAGTTTCATTCGTAGAGCTTCCCTGTGGGATGCGGGCTTGTATACAGCTTTTGGAAAAGTTGCATAGTTTTAGCACAGTAAGCATTTGAAGTTTCATCTTTTGTCCCATAGGAATGAATGGAAATATGTCCATAAACTTTTGTCAAACTTTCAAACTGCTGTCACACGCTCAGTTTTCGAGCTAGAGACACCAGAATTCAAACGGGCAGACCCGAGAGTCCAAGGTCCCACCACGTGAAATTATAGGCCGATACCCCGCCCGCTTCATGACCTTTGACCCCGTTTTCCATTCACGGCCTACAGAGCTCCATAGAGTCCAATGTAAACTGCTGTGGGAGAGTGCTCTCTTAACATCCCACTACCGACAGCTTAGCAGTAAACTCCTTCACCATAGGCGTCGCCTAGTGACCCACGCGGGTTTACCGTATCGAGGACCTCGCTTTAAGCGGGAAAGACGCGGATCGGGGGGCAGGGGTTTAGGCGGCGCAACATCTCGCGTTTCCTCCTGGAAATGCAGACCTCTAGTGTTACGTTTGCTGCCCTTCATTCTGAGGATCGTTCATTCTTGTCCGGTTAACTCCGCCCACAGTTTTCGAGATATCGACTCCGTTCAAAGTTTCATTCGTAGAGCTTCCCTGTGGGATGCGGGCTTGTATACAGCTTTTGGAAAAGTTACATAGTTTTCGCACAGTAAGCATTTGAAGTTTCATCTTTACTCCCATAGGAATGAATGGAAAAATGTCCATAAACTTTTGTCAAACTTTAAAACTGCTGTCACTCGCTCAGTTTTCGAGCTAGAGACACCAGAACTCAAACGGGTAGACCCGAGGGTCCACGGTCCCACCACGTAAAATTATAGGCCGATAGCCCACCCGCTTCATGACCTTTGACCTCGTTTTCCATTCACGGCCTACAGAGCTCCACAGAGTCCAATGTAAACTGCTGTGGGAGAGTGCTCTCTTAACATCCCACTACCAACAGCTTAGCAGTAAACTCCTTCACCATAAGCGTCGCCTAGTGACCCACGCGGGTTTACCGTACCGACGGCCTCTCTTTAAGCGGGAAAGACGCGGATCGGGGGGCGGGGGTTTAGGCGGCGCAACATCTCGCGTTTCCTCCTGGAAATGCAGACCTCTAGTGTTACGTTTGCTGCCCTTCATTCTGAGGATCGTTCATTCTTGTCCGGTTAACTCCGCCCACAGTTTTCGAGATATCGACTCCGTTCAAAGTTTGTTTCGTAGAGCTTCCCTGTGGGATGCGGGCTTGTATACAGCTTTTGGAAAAGTTGCATAGTTGTCGCACAGTAACCATTTGAAGTTTCATCTTTACTCCCATAGGAATGAATGGAAAAATGTCTATAAACTTTTGTCAAACTTTCAAACTGCTGTCACACGCTCAGTTTTCGAGCTAGAGACACCAGAATTCAAACGGCCAGACCCGAGAGTCCAAGGTCCCACCACGTGAAATTATAGGCCGATAGCCCACCCGCTTCATGACCTTTGACCCCGTTTTCCATTCACGGCCTACACAGCTCCATAGAGTCCAATGTAAACTGCTGTGGGAGAGTGCTCTCTTAACATCCCACTACCAACAGCTTAGCAGTAAACTCCTTCACCATAAGCGTCGCCTAGTGACCCACGCGGGTTTACCGTATCGAGGACCTCGCTTTAAGCGGGAAAGACGCGGATCGGGGGACGGGGGTTTAGGCGGCGCAACATCTCGCGTTTCCTCCTGGAAATGCAGACCTCTAGTGTTACGTTTGCTGCCCTTCATTCTGAGGATCGTTCGTTCTTGTCCGGTTAACTCCGCCCACAGTTTTCGAGATATCGACTCCGTTCAAAGTTTGTTTCGTAGAGCTGCCCTGTGGGATGCGGGCTTGTATACAGCTTTTGGAAAAGTTGCATAGTTTTCGCACAGTAAGCATTTGAAGTTTCATCTTTACTCCCATAGGAATGAATGGAAAAATGTCCATAAACTTTTGTCAAACTTTCAAACTGCTGTCACACGGTCAGTTTTCGAGCTAGAGACACCAGAATTCAAACGGGCAGACCCGAGAGTCCACGGTCCCGCCACGTGAAATTATAGGCTGATAGCCCACCCGCTTCATGACCTTTGACCCCGTTTTCCTTTCACGGCCTACAGAGCTCCATAGAGTCCAATGTAAACTGCTGTGGGAGAGTGCTCTCTTAACATCCCACTACCAACAGCTTAGCAGTAAACTCCTTCACCATAAGCGTCGCCTAGTGACCCACGAGGGTTTACCTACCGACGGCCTCGCTTTAAGCGGGAAAGACGCGGATCGGGGGGCGGGGGTTTAGGCGGCGCAACATCTCGCGTTTCCTCCTGGAAATGCAGACCTCTAGTGTTACGTTTGCTGCCCTTCATTCTGAGGATCGTTCGTTCTTGTCCGGTTAACTCCGCCCACAGTTTTCGAGATATTGACTCCGTTCAAAGTTTGTTTCGTAGAGCTGCCCTGTGGGATGCGGGCTTGTATACAGCTTTTGGAAAAGTTGCATAGTTTTCGCACAATAACCATTTGAAGTTTCATCTTTACTCCCTTAGGAATGAATGGAAAAATGTCCATAAACTTTTGTCAATCTTTCAAACTGCTGTCACACGGTCAGTTTTCGAGCTAGAGACACCAGAACTCAAACGGGCAGACCCGAGGGTCCACGGTCCCACCACGTGAAACTATAGGCCGATAGCCCACCCGCTTCATGACCTTTGACCCCGTTTTCCATTCACGGCCTACAGAGCTCCATAGAGTCCAATGTAAACTGCTGTGGGAGAGTGCTCTCTTAACATCCCACTACCAACAGCTTAGCAGTAAACTCCTTCACCATAAGCGTCGCCTAGTGACCCACGCGGGTTTACCGTATCGAGGACCTCGCTTTAAGCGGGAAAGACGCGGATCGGGGGGCAGGGGTTTAGGCGGCGCAACATCTCGCGTTTCCTCCTGGAAATGCAGACCTCTAGTGTTACGTTTGCTGCCCTTCATTCTGAGGATCGTTCATTCTTGTCCGGTTAACTCCGCCCACAGTTTTCGAGATATCGATTCCGTTCAAAGTTTGTTTCGTAGAGCTTCCCTGTGGGATGCGGGCTTGTATACAGCGTTTGGAAAAGTTACATAGTTTTCGCACAGTAAGCATTTGAAGTTTCATCTTTACTCCCATAGGAATGAATGGAAAAATGTCCATAAACTTTTGTCAAACTTTCAAAGTGCTGTCACACGGTCAGTTTTCGAGCTAGAGACACCAGAACTCAAACGGGTAGACCCGAGGGTCCACGGTCCCACCACGTAAAATTATGGGCCGATAGCCCACACGCTTCATGACCTTTCACCCCGTTTTCCATTCACGGCCTACAGAGCTCCACAGAGTCCAATGTAAACTGCTGTGGGAGAGTGCTCTCTTAACATCCCACTACCGACAGCTTAGCAGTAAACTCCTTCACCATAAGCGTCGCCTAGTGACCCACGCGGGTTTACCGTATCGAGGACCTCGCTTTAAGCGGGAAAGACGCGGATCGGGGGACGGGGGTTTAGGCGGCGCAACATCTCGCGTTTCCTCCTGGAAATGCAGACCTCTAGTGTTAAGTTTGCTGCCCTTCATTCTGAGGATCCTTCATTCTTGTCCGGTTAACTCCGCCCACAGTTATTGAGATATCGACTCCGTTCAAAGTTTCATTCGTACAGCTTCCCTGTGGGATGCGGGCTTGTATACAGCTTTTGTAAATGTTACATAGTTTTCGCACAGTAAGCATTTGAAGTTTCGTGTTTTCTCCCATAGGAATGAATGGAAAAATGTCCATAAACTTTTGTCAAACTTTCAAACTGCTGTCACACGGTCAGTTTTCGAGCTAGAGACACCAGAACTCAAACGGGCAGACCCGAGAGTCCACGGTCCCACCACGTGAAATTATGGGCCGATAGTCCACCCGCTTCATGACCTTTGACCCCGTTTTCCATTCACGGCCTACAGAGCTCCATAGAGTCCAATGTAAACTGCTGTGGGAGAGTGCTCTCTTAACATCCCACTACCAACAGCTTAGCAGTAAACTCCTTCACTATAGGCGTCGCCTAGTGACCCACGCGGGTTTACCGTACTGACGGCCTCTCTTTAAGCGGTAAAGACGCGGATCGGGGGGCGGGGGTTTAGGCGGCGCAACATCTCGCGTTTCCTCCTGGAAATGCAGACCTCTAGTGTTACGTTTGCTGCCCTTCATTCTGAGGATCGTTCGTTATTGTCCGGTTAACTCCGCCCACAGTTTTCGAGATATCGACTCCGTTCAAAGTTTCATTCGTAGAGCTTCCCTGTGGGATGCGGGCTTGTATACAGCTTTTGGAAAAGTTGCATAGTTTTAGCACAGTAAGCATTTGAAGTTTCATCTTTTGTCCCATAGGAATGAATGGAAATATGTCCATAAACTTTTGTCAAACTTTCAAACTGCTGTCACACGCTCAGTTTTCGAGCTAGAGACACCAGAATTCAAACGGGCAGACCCGAGAGTCCAAGGTCCCACCACGTGAAATTATAGGCCGATACCCCGCCCGCTTCATGACCTTTGACCCCGTTTTCCATTCACGGCCTACAGAGCTCCATAGAGTCCAATGTAAACTGCTGTGGGAGAGTGCTCTCTTAACATCCCACTACCGACAGCTTAGCAGTAAACTCCTTCACCATAGGCGTCGCCTAGTGACCCACGCGGGTTTACCGTATCGAGGACCTCGCTTTAAGCGGGAAAGACGCGGATCGGGGGGCAGGGGTTTAGGCGGCGCAACATCTCGCGTTTCCTCCTGGAAATGCAGACCTCTAGTGTTACGTTTGCTGCCCTTCATTCTGAGGATCGTTCATTCTTGTCCGGTTAACTCCGCCCACAGTTTTCGAGATATCGACTCCGTTCAAAGTTTCATTCGTAGAGCTTCCCTGTGGGATGCGGGCTTGTATACAGCTTTTGGAAAAGTTACATAGTTTTCGCACAGTAAGCATTTGAAGTTTCATCTTTACTCCCATAGGAATGAATGGAAAAATGTCCATAAACTTTTGTCAAACTTTAAAACTGCTGTCACTCGCTCAGTTTTCGAGCTAGAGACACCAGAACTCAAACGGGTAGACCCGAGGGTCCACGGTCCCACCACGTAAAATTATAGGCCGATAGCCCACCCGCTTCATGACCTTTGACCCCGTTTTCCATTCACGGCCTACAGAGCTCCACAGAGTCCAATGTAAACTGCTGTGGGAGAGTGCTCTCTTAACATCCCACTACCAACAGCTTAGCAGTAAACTCCTTCACCATAAGCGTCGCCTAGTGACCCACGCGGGTTTACCGTACCGACGGCCTCTCTTTAAGCGGGAAAGACGCGGATCGGGGGGCGGGGGTTTAGGCGGCGCAACATCTCGCGTTTCCTCCTGGAAATGCAGACCTCTAGTGTTACGTTTGCTGCCCTTCATTCTGAGGATCGTTCATTCTTGTCCGGTTAACTCCGCCCACAGTTTTCGAGATATCGACTCCGTTCAAAGTTTGTTTCGTAGAGCTTCCCTGTGGGATGCGGGCTTGTATACAGCTTTTGGAAAAGTTGCATAGTTGTCGCACAGTAACCATTTGAAGTTTCATCTTTACTCCCATAGGAATGAATGGAAAAATGTCTATAAACTTTTGTCAAACTTTCAAACTGCTGTCACACGCTCAGTTTTCGAGCTAGAGACACCAGAATTCAAACGGCCAGACCCGAGAGTCCAAGGTCCCACCACGTGAAATTATAGGCCGATAGCCCACCCGCTTCATGACCTTTGACCCCGTTTTCCATTCACGGCCTACACAGCTCCATAGAGTCCAATGTAAACTGCTGTGGGAGAGTGCTCTCTTAACATCCCACTACCAACAGCTTAGCAGTAAACTCCTTCACCATAAGCGTCGCCTAGTGACCCACGCGGGTTTACCGTATCGAGGACCTCGCTTTAAGCGGGAAAGACGCGGATCGGGGGACGGGGGTTTAGGCGGCGCAACATCTCGCGTTTCCTCCTGGAAATGCAGACCTCTAGTGTTACGTTTGCTGCCCTTAATTCTGAGGATCGTTCGTTCTTGTCCGGTTAACTCCGCCCACAGTTTTCGAGATATCGACTCCGTTCAAAGTTTGTTTCGTAGAGCTTCCCTGTGGGATGCGGGCTTGTATACAGCTTTTGGAAAAGTTGCATAGTTTTCGCACAGTAAGCATTTGAAGTTTCATCCTTACTCCCATAGGAATGAATGGAAAAATGTCCATAAACTTTTGTCAAACTTTTAAACTGCCGTCACACGGTCAGTTTTCGAGCTAGAGACACCAGAACTCAAACGGGCAGACCCGAGGGTCCACGGTCCCACCACATGAAATTATAGGCCGATACCCCGCCCGCTTCATGACCTTTGACCCCGTTTTCCATTCACGGCCTTCAGAGCTCCATAGAGTCCAATGTAAACTGCTGTGGGAGAGTGCTCTCTTAACATCCCACTACCAACGGCTTAGCAGTAAACTCCTTCACCATAAGCGTCGCCTAGTGACCCACGCGGGTTTACCGTATCGAGGACCTCGCTTTAAGCGGGAAAGACGCGGATCGGGGGGCAGGGGTTTAGGCGTCGCAACATCTCGCGTTTCCTCCTGGAAATGCAGACCTCTAGTGTTACGTTTGCTGCCCTTCATTCTGAGGATCGTTCATTCTTGTCCGGTTAACTCCGCCCACAGTTTTCGAGATATAGACTCCGTTCAAAGTTTGTCTCGTAGAGCTGCCCTGTGGGATGCGGGCTTGTATACAGCTTTTGGAAAAGTTACATAGTTTTCGCACAGTAAGCATTTGAAGTTTCATCTTTTCTCCCATAGGAATGAATGGAAAAATGTCCATAAACTTTTGTCAAACTTTAAAACTGCTGTCACACGGTCAGTTTTCGAGCTAGAGACACCAGAATTCAAACGGGCAGACCCGAGAGTCCACGGTCCCACCACGTGAATTTATGGGCCGATAGCCCACCCGCTTCATGACCTTTGACCCCGTTTTCCTTTCACGGCCTACAGAGCTCCATAGAGTCCAATGTAAACTGCTGTGGGAGAGTGCTCCCTTAACATCCCACTACCGACAGCTTAGCAGTAAACTCCTTCACCATAAGCGTCGCCTAGTGACCCACGCGGGTTTACCGTATCGAGGACCTCGCTTTAAGCGGGAAAGACGCGGATCGGGGGGCGGGGGTTTAGGCGGCGCAACATCTCGCGTTTCCTCCTGGAAATGCAGACCTCTAGTGTTACGTTTGCTGCCCTTCATTCTGAGGATCGTTCATTCTTGTCCGGTTAACTCCGCCCACAGTTTTCGAGATATCGACTCCGTTCAAAGTTTCATTCGTAGAGCTTCCCTGTGGGATGCGGGCTTATATACAGCTTTTGGAAAAGTTACATAGTTTTCGCACAGTAAGCATTTGAAGTTTCATCTTTACTCCCATAGGAATGAATGGAAAAATGTCCATAAACTTTTGTCAAACTTTCAAACTGCTGTCACACGGTCAGTTTTCGAGCTAGAGACACCAGAACTCAAACGGGCAGACCCGAGAGTCCACGGTCCCACCACGTGAAACTATAGGCCGATAGCCCACCCGCTTCATGACCTTTGACCCCGTTTTCCATTCACGGCCTACAGAGCTCCATAGAGTCCAATGTAAACTGCTGTGGGAGACTGCTCTCTTAACATCCCACTACCGACAGCTTAGCAGTAAACTCCTTCACCATAAGCGTCGCCTAGTGACCCACGCGGGTTTACCGTACCGAGGACCTCGCTTTAAGCGGGAAAGACGCGGATCGGGGGGCAGGGGTTTAGGCGGCGCAACATCTCGCGTTTCCTCCTGGAAATGCAGACCTCTAGTGTTACGTTTGCTGCCCTTCATTCTGAGGATCGTTCATTATTGTCCGGTTAACTCCGCCCACAGTTTTCGAGATATCGACTCCGTTCAAAGTTTCATTCGTAGAGCTTCCCTGTGGGATGCGGGCTTGTATACAGCTTTTGGAAAATTTGCATAGTTTTCGCACAGTAAGCATTTGAAGTTTCATCTTTTCTCCCATAGGAATGAATGGAAAAATGTCCATAAACTTTTGTCAAACTTTCAAACTGCTGTCACACGCTCAGTTTTCGAGCTAGAGACACCAGAACTCAAACGGGCAGACCCGAGAGTCCAAGGTCCCACCACGTGAAATTATGGGCCGATAGCCCACCCGCTTCATGACCTTTGACCCCGTTTTCCATTCACGGCCTACACAGCTCCACATAGTCCAATGTAAACTGCTGTGGGACAGTGCCCTCTTAACATCCCACTACCGACAGCTTAGCAGTAAACTCCTTCACCATAAGCGTCGCCTAGTGACCCACACGGGTTTCCGTATCGAGGACCTCGCTTTAAGCGGGAAAGACGCGGATCGGGGGACGGGGGTTTAGGCGGCGCAACATCTCGCGTTTCCTCCTGGAAATGCAGACCTCTAGTGTTACGTTTGCTGCCCTTCATTCTGAGGATCGTTCATTCTTGTCCGGTTAACTCCGCCCACAGTTTTCGAGATATCGACTCCGTTCAAAGTTTCATTCGTAGAGCTTCCCTGTGGGATGCGGGCTTGTATACAGCTTTTGGAAAAGTTACATAGTTTTCGCACAGTAAGCATTTGAAGTTTCATCTTTACTCCCATAGGAATGAATAGAAAAATTTCCATAAACTTTTGTCAAACTTTAAAACTGCTGTCACACGGTCAGTTTTCGAGCTAGACACACCAGAACTCAAACGGTCAGACCCGAGAGTCCACGGTCCCACCACCTGAAATTATAGGCCGATAGCCCACCCGCTTCATGACCTTTGACCCCGTTTTCCATTCACGGCCTACACAGCTCCATAGAGTCCAATGTAAACTGCTGTGGGAGAGTGCTCTCTTAACATCCCACTACCGACAGCTTAGCAGTAAACTCCTTCACCATAAGCGTCGCCTAGTGACCCACGCGGGTTTACCGTATCGAGGACCTCGCTTTAAGCGGGAAAGACGCGGATCGGGGGACGGGGGTTTAGGCGGCGCAACATCTCGCGTTTCCTCCTGGAAATGCAGACCTCTAGTGTTACGTTTGCTGCCCTTCATTCTGAGGATCTTCATTCCTTGTCCGGTTAACTCCGCCCACAGTTTTCGAGATATCGACTCCGTTCAAAGTTTGTTTCGTCGAGCTTCCCTGTGGGATGCGGGCTTGTATACAGCTTTTGGAGAAGTTACATAGTTTTTGCACAGTAAGCATTTGAAGTTTCGTGTTTTCTCCCATAGGAATGAATGAAGAAATGTCCATAAACTTTTGTCAAACTTTCAAACTGCTGTCACACGGTCAGTTTTCGAGCTAGAGACACCAGAACTCAAACGGGCAGACCCGAGAGTCCACGGTCTCGCCACGTGAAATTATAGGCCGATAGCCCACCCGCTTCATGACCTTTGACCTCGTTTTACATTCACGGCCTACAGAGCTCCCTAGAGTCCAATGTAAACTGCTGTGGGAGAGTGCTCCCTTAACATCCCACTACCAACAGCTTAGCAGTAAACTCCTTCACCATAAGCGTCGCCTAGTGACCCACGCGGGTTTACCGTATCGAGGACCTCGCTTTAAGCGGGAAAGACGCGGATCGGGGGGCAGGGATTTAGGCGGCGCAACATCTCGCGTTTCCTCCTGGAAATGCAGACCTCTAGTGTTACGTTTGCTGCCCTTCATTCTGAGGATCGTTCATTCTTGTCCGGTTAACTCCGCCCACAGTTTTCGAGATATCGACTCCGTTCAAAGTTTGTTTCGTAGAGCTTACCTGTGGGATGCGGGCTTGTATACAGCTTTTGGAAAAGTTGCATAGTTTTTGCACAGTAAGCATTTGAAGTTTCATCTTTACTCCCATAAGAAATGAATGGGAAAATGTCCATAAACTTTTGTCAAACTTTCATACTGCTGTCACACGCTCAGTTTTCGAGCTAGAGACACCAGAATTCAAACGGGCAGACCCGAGAGTCCAAGGTCCCACCACGTGAAACTATAGGCCGATAGCCCACCCGCTTCATGACCTTTGACCCCGTTTTCCATTCACGGCCTACACAGCTCCATAGAGTCCAATGTAAACTGCTGTGGGAGAGTGCTCTCTTAACATCCCACTACCGACAGCTTAGCAGTAAACTCCTTCACCATAAGCGTCGCCTAGTGACCCACGCGGGTTTACCGTATCGAGGACCTCGCTTTAAGCGGGAAAGACGCGGATCGGGGGGCGGGGGTTTAGGCGGCGCAACATCTCGCGTTTCCTCCTGGAAATGCAGACCTCTAGTGTTACGTTTGCTGCCCTTCATTCTGAGGATCGTTCGTTCTTGTCCGGTTAACTCCGCCCACAGTTTTCGAGATATCGACTCCGTTCAAAGTTTCATTCGTAGAGCTTCCCTGTGGGATGCGGGCTTGTATACAGCTTTTGGAAAAGTTGCATAGTTTTAGCACAGTAAGCATTTGAAGTTTCATCTTTTCTCCCATAGGAATGAATGGAAAAATGTCCATAAACTTTTGTCAAACTTTCAAACTGCTGTCACACGCTCAGTTTTCGAGCTAGAGACACCAGAACTCAAACGGGCAGACCCGAGAGTCCAAGGTCCCACCACGTGAAATTATGGGCCGATAGCCCACCCGCTTCATGACCTTTGACCCCGTTTTCCATTCACGGCCTACACAGCTCCACATAGTCCAATGTAAACTGCTGTGGGACAGTGCTCTCTTAACATCCCACTACCAACAGCTTAGCAGTAAACTCCTTCACCATAAGCGTCGCCTAGTGACCCACGCGGGTTTACCGTGTCGAGGACCTCGCTTTAAGCGGGAAAGACGCGGATCGGGGGGCAGGGGCTTAGGCGGCGCAACATCTCGCGTTTCCTCCTGGTTTTTATTATTATTATTTTTATTATTCCGCGTTTCCTTGTCCGTCTAACTAGTCACGCAGCTTTCGAGCTATCGACTCCGTTCCACCTGGAAATCGTGCATCCTATAGCGACGATGTGGGCTTGTATACAGCTTTCCGATACCCGCACTCGTTCGTCCGCTACACTCGTTTATCGCTCCGTTTTTCCCCAGTCATTTCTATGGAATTAATTTTCAAAGTGCTCTAACTCGGTCATTTTTCAAGCTACGGACACGGGATTTCAGACGGTCGGACCCGGGCGTACCGGCTCCCATCACTTCCGTTTTCGGAATTTTTGCACTCATCCTTCCCTTTCTTTTCCTCCTTCAAAATCCCCCCATTCATTTGAATGGAGGATGGGTACAGTGCGTGACATCATCGCCACTCTAGATTTCATGGCCAAAACCGTTTTTTCACTTTTCAGCCAAACAATTCGCCATAACTTCCTCATACTTTCACCTAGAAACTTCATTTAAATTTTAAATGGCAGAGAAACTTGTCCTTTCTAAGACCTCTAAATTTGAACATTATTGAAAATACGGTTTTTGAGTTATGAATTTTTGTTCGGCACTAGGGACGGTTTCGGCTCCCATAGGGTTCAATGTATTTTTAGAGCGGCTCAGTGTGCGGTTTCTAAATTTTTCTCCTGTTTTTAACTCGTCATAACATGCTCAATTCTCACTTAATCTGCTAATTTTTTATACCATATCGATCCCCAGACTCTCCTTGTCGCAACGGTATATACGGTTAAGTGATGTGGGGAAAACTTTCCGAGCTATAAGCATTTGTTCGGAGGGTGGGTACGCTCCCATAGGAACCCATTGAAATTTTTTTTTTTCTTTTTCAATTTTCTGCCGAACATTTCACCATAACTTCCTTATACTTTCACCTACAGACTTCATTTAAACTTTAAATGCTAGAGAAATTTCCCCTTTCTCACACTTGTAAGTTTCAGACCGTTTGAGAATACCGTTCTTGAGTTATGAATTTTTGTTTGACACATGGGAGGGTTTTCCTCCCATAGAGCTCAATGTATTTTAAGAGCGGGTCTGCACGCAGATTTTCAAAACTTTGCCTGTTTTTAACTCGTAATTACACCATCAAATCTCGCTCAAAGTGCAAAAATTTTTACACCATCTCGAGCACCAGACTCTCCTTGTCGCTACGGTATGCTTCGTTCAATTTTGGTTGGGAAAAGTTTTCGAGCTACGGGTGATTTTTTGGAGGGTGCTCCCCGGTCGAAATTCATTGAATCGTGAGTTTGTCAGTTGTATTCTGTGAGCGTGCGTGTGAGAGAGACAGAGAGGGGGGAGGGGGAGGGGCAGAGGCAGACACTGACGGGAGAGCTGTGAGGGCCACAGAAATACACAGGCAGTCTGTAACACTTTAAAGGTCATTTTTAAGGGGGACGTCTTAATTATCCAGGGTTTCTTAAGGTGGAATTTTTAAAAAAGACCTCATTCACAATATACTGGCTGTCTTTTCAACATTTTAAGACGCGGATCGGGGGACGGGGGTTTAGGCGGCGCAACATCTCGCGTTTCCTCCTGGAAATGCAGACCTCTAGTGTTACGTTTGCTGCCCTTCATTCTGAGGATCGTTCATTCTTGTCCGGTTAACTCCGCCCACAGTTTTCGAGATATCGACTCCGTTCAAAGTTTCATTCGTAGAGCTTCCCTGTGGGATGCGGGCTTGTATACAGCTTTTGGAAAAGTTACATAGTTTTCGCACAGTAAGCATTTGAAGTTTCATCTTTACTCCCTTAGGAATGAATGGAAAAATGTCCATAAACTTTTGTCAAACTTTAAAACTGCTGTCACACGGTCAGTTTTCGAGCTAGACACACCAGAACTCAAACGGTCAAACCCGAGAGTCCACGGTCCCACCACCTGAAATTATAGGCCGATAGCCCACCCGCTTCATGACCTTTGACCCCGTTTTCCATTCACGGCCTACACAGCTCCATAGAGTCCAATGTAAACTGCTGTGGGAGAGTGCTCTCTTAACATCCCACTACCGACAGCTTAGCAGTAAACTCCTTCACCATAAGCGTCGCCTAGTGACCCACGCGGGTTTACCGTACCGAGGACCTCGCTTTAAGCGGGAAAGACGCGGATCGGGGGACGGGGGTTTAGGCGGCGCAACATCTCGCGTTTCCTCCTGGAAATGCAGACCTCTAGTGTTACGTTTGCTGCCCTTCATTCTGAGGATCGTTCATTTTGTCCGGTTAACTCCGCCCACAGTTTTCGAGATATCGACTCCGTTCAAAGTTTGTTTCGTAGAGCTGCCCTGTGGGATGCGGGCTTGTATACAGCTTTTGGAAAAGTTGCATAGTTTTTGCACAGGAAGCCTTTGAACTTTCATCTTTACTCCCATAGGAATGAATGGAAAAATGTCCATAAACTTTTGTCAAACTTTTAAACTGCCGTCACACGGTCAGTTTTCGAGCTAGAGACACCAGAACTCAAACGGGCAGACCCGAGGGTCTACGGTCCCACCACGTGAAATTATAGGCCGATACCCCGCCCGCTTCATGACCTTTGACCCCGTTTTCCATTCACGGCCTACAGAGCTCCATAGAGTCCAATGTAAACTGCTGTGGGAGAGTGCTCTCTTAACATCCCACTACCAACGGCTTAGCAGTAAACTCCTTCACCATAAGCGTCGCCTAGTGACCCACGCGGGTTTACCGTATCGAGGACCTCGCTTTAAGCGGGAAAGACGCGGATCGGGGGGCAGGGGTTTAGGCGGCGCAACATCTCGCGTTTCCTCCTGGAAATGCAGACCTCTAGTTATGTTGCGCCTGCTGCTTTAAGCAGCGGCGCAATATATTGTTATCCGTAAGTCATATTATTATTATTTTTATTATTATTTTTATTATTCCGCGTTTCCTTGTCCGCTTAACTAGTCCCGCAGCATTCGAGCTATCGACTCCGTTCCACCTGGAAATCGTGCGTCCTATAGCGACGATGTGGGCTTGTATACAGCTTTCCGATACCCGCACTCGTTCGTCCGCTACACTCGTTTTTCGCTCTGTTTTTCCCCAGTCATTTCTATGGAATTAATTTTCAAAGTGCTCTAACTCGGTCATTTTTCAAGCTACGGACACGGGATTTCAGACGGTCGGACCCGGGCGTACCGGCTCCCATCACTTCCGTTTTCGGAATTTTTGCACTCATCCTTCCCTTTCTTTTCCTCCTTCAAAATCCCTCCATTCATTTCAATGGGAGGCTCTTAGAGTGGGGGTGATGTCATCCACTGTAGTTTCAGTGGCAAAAAGCCGTTTTTTCACTTTTCAGCCGAACAAATCGCCATAACTTCCTCATAGTTTCACCTAGAAACTTCATTTAAATTTTAAATGGTAGAGAAACTTGTCCTTTCTGAGACCTCTAAATTTGAACATTATTGAAAATACGGTTTTTGAGTTATGAATTTTTGTTCGGCACTAGGGACGGTTTCGGCTCCCATAGGGTTCAATGTATTTTTGGAGCAGCTCAGAGTGCGGTTTCTAAAATTTTCTCCTGTTTTTAACTCGTCATAACATGCTCAATTCTCACTTAATCTGCAAATTTTTTATACCATATCGATCCCCAGACTCTCCTTGTCGCAACGGTATATACGGTTAAGTGATGTGAGGAAAACTTTCCGAGCTATAAGCATTTGTTCGGAGGGTGGGTACGCTCCCATAGGAACCCATTGAAATTATTTTTTTTCTTTTTCAATTTTCTGCCGAACATTTCACCATAACTTCCTTATACTTTCACCTACAGACTTCATTTAAATTTTAAATGGTAGAGAAATTTCCCCTTTCTCAAACTTGTAAGTTTCAGACCGTTTGAGAATACCGTTCTTGAGTTATGAATTTTTGTTTGACACTTGGGAGGGTTTTCCTCCCATAGAGCTCAATGTATTTTAAGAGCGGGTCGGCACGCAGATTTTCAAAACTTTGCCTGTTTTTAACTCGTAATTACACCATCAAATCTCGCTCAAAGTGCAAAAATTTTTACACCATCTAGAGCACAAGACTCTCCTTGTCGCTACGGTATGCTTTGTTCATTTTTGGTTGGGAAAAGTTTTCGAGCTACGGGTGATTTTTTGGAGGGTGCTCCCCGGTCGAAATTCATTGAATCATGAGTCTGTCAGTTGTATTCTGTGAGCGTGCGTGTGAGAGAGACAGAGGGGGGAGGGGGAGGGGCAGAGGCAGAGACTGAGGGGAAGAGCTGTGAGGGCCACAGAAATACACAGGCAGTCTGTAACACTTTAAAGGTCATTTTTAAGGGGGACGTCTTAATTATCCAGGGTTTCTTAAGGTGGAATTTTTTAAGAATACCTCATTCACAATATACTGCCTGTCTTTTCGACATTTTAAGCTTTATTTAAAGTGGTCATTTTTAAAGGTGGACGTGTCAATACAACTGTGGGTTTCTTAAGGTGGAATTTTTATTAAGGTGGTATTTAAAATGTATTGGCCATCTTTTTTTGCTTTTAAGACTCTTTTGGCCTGTGATGTGGACATTTCAATACAATTCTGGGTTTCTTAAGGTGGAATTGTTTTTAAAGGTGGAATTCAAAATGTATCGTTTTCCATTCACGGCCTACAGAGCTCCATAGAGTCCAATGTAAACTGCTGTGGGAGACTGCTCTCTTAACATCCACCTACCAACAGCTTAGCAGTAAACTCCTTCACCATAAGCGTCGCCTAGTGACCCACGCGGGTTTACCGTATCGAGGACCTCGCTTTAAGCGGGAAAGACGCGGATCGGGGGGCGGGGGTTTAGGCGGCGCAACATCTCGCGTTTCCTCCTGGAAATGCAGACCTCTAGTGTTACGTTTGCTGCCCTTCATTCTGAGGATCGTTCGTTCTTGTCCGGTTAACTCCGCCCACAGTTTTCGAGATATTGACTCCGTTCGAATTTTGTTTCGTAGAGCTGCCCTGTGGGATGCGGGCTTGTATACAGCTTTTGGAAAAGTTGCATAGTTTTTGCACAGGAAGCATTTGAAGTTTCATCCTTACTCCCATAGGAATGAATGGAAAAATGTCCATAAACTTTTGTCAAACTTTCAAACTGCCGTCACACGGTCAGTTTTCGAGCTAGAGACACCAGAACTCAAACGGGCAGACCCGAGAGTCCACGGTCCCACCACGTGAAATTATAGGCCGATACCCCGCCCGCTTCATGACCTTTGACCCCGTTTTCCATTCACGGCCTACAGAGCTCCATAGAGTCCAATGTAAACTGGTGTGGGAGAGTGCTCTCTTAACATCCCACTACCGACAGCTTAGCAGTAAACTCCTTCACCATAAGCGTCGCCTAGTGACCCACGCGGGTTTACCGTATCGAGGACCTCGCTTTAAGCGGGAAAGACGCGGATCGGGGGCAGGGGTTTAGGCGGCGCAACATCTCGCGTTTCCTCCTGGAAATGCAGACCTCTAGTGTTACGTTTGCTGCCCTTCATTCTGAGGATCGTTCATTCTTGTCCGGTTAACTCCGCCCACAGTTTTCGAGATATTGACTCCGTTCAAATTTTGTTTCGTAGAGCTGCCCTGTGGGATGCGGGCTTGTATACAGCTTTTGGAAAAGTTGCATAGTTTTTGCACAGGAAGCCTTTGAACTTTCATCTTTACTCCCATAGGAATGAATGGATAAATGTCCATAAACTTTTGTCAAACTTTCAAACTGCTGTCACACGCTCAGTTTTCGAGCTAGAGACACCAGAACTCAAACGGGCAGACCCGAGGGTCCACGGTCCCAGCACGTGAAACTATGGGCCGATAGCCCACCCGCTTCATGACCTTTGACCCCGTTTTCCATTCACGGCCTACACAGCTCCATAGAGTCCAATGTAAACTGCTGTGGGAGAGTGCTCTCTTAACATCCCACTACCAACAGCTTAGCAGTAAACTCCTTCAGCATAAGCGTCGCCTAGTGACCCACGCGGGTTTACCGTACCGAGGACCTCGCTTTAAGCGGGAAAGACGGGGATCGGGGGACGGGGGTTTAGGCGGCGCAACATCTCGCGTTTCCTCCTGGAAATGCAGACCTCTAGTGTTACGTTTGCTGCCCTTCATTCTGAGGATCGTTCATTCTTGTCCGGTTAACTCCGCCCACAGTTTTCGAGATATCGACTCCGTTCAAAGTTTGTTTCGTAGAGCTGCCCTGTGGGATGCGGGCTTGTATACAGCTTTTGGAAAAGTTGCATAGTTTTTGCACAGTAAGCATTTGAAGTTTCATCTTTACTCCCATAGGAATGAATGGAAAAATGTCCATAAACTTTTGTCAAACTTTCAAACTGCTGTCACACGGTCAGTTTTCGAGCTAGACACACCAGAATTCAAACGGGCAGACCCGAGAGTCCACGGTCCCACCACGTGAAATTATGGGCCGATAGCCCACCCGCTTCATGACCTTTGACCCCGTTTTCCATTCACGGCCTACAGAGCTCCATAGAGTCCAATGTAAACTGCTGTGGGAGAGTGCTCCCTTAACATCCCACTACCGACAGCTTAGCAGTAAACTCCTTCACCATAAGCGTCGCCTAGTGACCCACGCGGGTTTACCGTATCGAGGACCTCGCTTTAAGCGGGAAAGACGCGGATCGGGGGCGGGGGTTTAGGCGGCGCAACATCTCGCGTTTCCTCCTGGAAATGCAGACCTCTAGTGTTACGTTTGCTGCCCTTCATTCTGAGGATCGTTCGTTCTTGTCCGGTTAACTCCGCCCACAGTTTTCGAGATATCGACTCCGTTCAAAGTTTGTTTCGTAGAGCTGCCCTGTGGGATGCGGGCTTGTATACAGCTTTTGGAAAAGTTGCATAGTTTTTGCACAGTAAGCATTTGAAGTTTCATCTTTTCTCCCATAGGAATGAATGGAAAAATGTCCATAAACTTTTGTCAAACTTTCAAACTGCTGTCACACGGTCAGTTTTCGAGCTAGAGACACCAGAACTCAAACGGGCAGACCCGAGAGTCCACGGTCCCACCACGTGAAATTATAGGCCGATACCCCGCCCGCTTCATGACCTTTGACCCCGTTTTCCATTCACGGCCTACAGAGCTCCATAGAGTCCAATGTAAACTGCTGTGGGAGAGTGCTCTCTTAACATCCCACTACCGACAGCTTAGCAGTAAACTCCTTCACCATAAGCGTCGCCTAGTGACCCACGCGGGTTTACCGTATCGAGGACCTCGCTTTAAGCGGGAAAGACGCGGATCGGGGGACGGGGGTTTCGGCGGCGCAACATCTCGCGTTTCCTCCTGGAAATGCAGACCCCTAGTGTTACGTTTGCTGCCCTTCATTCTGAGGATCGTTCATTCTTGTCCGGTTAACTCCGCCCACAGTTTTCGAGATATCGACTCCGTTCAAAGTTTGTTTCGTAGAGCTTCCCTGTGGGATGCGGGCTTGTATACAGCTTTTGGAAAAGTTACATAGTTTTTGCACAGTAAGCATTTGAATTTTCGTGTTTTCTCCCATAGGAATGAATGGAAAAATGTCCATAAACTTTTGTCAAACTTTCAAACTGCTGTCACACGGTCAGTTTTCGAACTAGAGACACCAGAACTCAAACGGGCAGACCCGAGAGTCCACGGTCCCACCACGTGAAATTATAGGCCGATAGCCCACCCGCTTCATGACCTTTGACCCCGTTTTCCATTCACGGCCTACAGAGCTCCATAGAGTCCAATGTAAACTGCTGTGGGAGAGTGCTCTCTTAACATCCCACTGCCAACAGCTTAGCAGTAAACTCCTTCACCATAAGCGTCGCCTAGTGACCCACGCGGGTTTACCGTATCGAGGACCTCGCTTTAAGCGGGAAAGACGCGGATCGGGGGGCAGGGGTTTAGGCGGCGCAACATCTCGCGTTTCCTCCTGGTGTTACGTTTGCTGCCCTTCATTCTGAGGATCGTTCATTCTTGTCCGGTTAACTCCGCCCACAGTTTTCGAGATATCGACTCCGTTCAAAGTTTCATTCGTAGAGCTTCCCTGTGGGATGCGGGCTTGTATACAGCTTTCGGAAAAGTTACATAGTTTTTGCACAGTAAGCATTTGAAGTTTCATATTTTCTCCCATAGGAATGAATGGAAAAATGTCCATAAACTTTTCTCAAACTTTCAAACTGCTGTCACACGGTCAGTTTTCGAGCTAGAGACACCAGAACTCAAACAGGCAGACCCGAGGGTCCACGGTCCCACCACGTAAAATTATGGGCCGATAGCCCACCCGCTTCATGACCTTTGACCCCGTTTTCCATTCACGGCCTACAGAGCTCCATAGAGTCCAATGTAAACTGCTGTGGGACAGTGCTCTATTAACATCCCACTACCGACAGCTTAGCAGTAAACTCCTTCACCATAAGCGTCGCCTAGTGACCCACGCGGGTTTACCGTATCGAGGACCTCGCTTTAAGCGGGAAAGACGCGGATCGGGGGGCGGGGGTTTAGGCGGCGCAACATCTCGCGTTTCCTCCTGGAAATGCAGACCTCTAGTGTTACGTTTGCTGCCCTTCATTCTGAGGATCGTTCATTTTTGTCCGGTTAACTCCGCCCACAGTTTTCGAGATATCGACTCCGTTCAAAGTTTGTTTCGTAGAGCTTCCCTGTGGGATGCGGGCTTGTATACAGCTTTTGGAAAAGTTACATAGTTTTTGCACAGTAAGCATTTGAATTTTCGTGTTTTCTCCCATAGGAATGAATGGAAAAATGTCCATAAACTTTTGTCAAACTTTCAAACTGCTGTCACACGGTCAGTTTTCGAACTAGAGACACCAGAACTCAAACGGGCAGACCCGAGAGTCCACGGTCCCACCACGTGAAATTATAGGCCGATAGCCCACCCGCTTCATGACCTTTGACCCCGTTTTCCATTCACGGCCTACAGAGCTCCATAGAGTCCAATGTAAACTGCTGTGGGAGAGTGCTCTCTTAACATCCCACTACCAACAGCTTAGCAGTAAACTCCTTCACCATAAGCGTCGCCTAGTGACCCACGCGGGTTTACCGTATCGAGGACCTCGCTTTAAGCGGGAAAGACGCGGATCGGGGGGCAGGGGTTTAGGCGGCGCAACATCTCGCGTTTCCTCCTGGTGTTACGTTTGCTGCCCTTCATTCTGAGGATCGTTCATTCTTGTCCGGTTAACTCCGCCCACAGTTTTCGAGATATCGACTCCGTTCAAAGTTTCATTCGTAGAGCTTCCCTGTGGGATGCGGGCTTGTATACAGCTTTTGGAAAAGTTGCATAGTTTTCGCACAGTAAGCATTTGAAGTTTCATCTTTTCTCCCATAGGAATGAATGGAAAAATGTCCATAAACTTTTGTCAAACTTTCAAACTGCTGTCACACGCTCAGTTTTCGAGCTAGAGACACCAGAACTCAAACGGGCAGACCCGAGAGTCCAAGGTCCCACCACGTGAAATTATGGGCCGATAGCCCACCCGCTTCATGACCTTTGACCCCGTTTTCCATTCACGGCCTACACAGCTCCACATAGTCCAATGTAAACTGCTGTGGGACAGTGCTCTCTTAACATCCCACTACCAACAGCTTAGCAGTAAACTCCTTCACCATAAGCGTCGCCTAGTGACCCACGCGGGTTAACCGTGTCGAGGACCTCGCTTTAAGCGGGAAAGACGCGGATCGGGGGGCAGGGGTTTAGGCGGCGCAACATCTCGCGTTTCCTCCTGGAAATGCAGACCTCTAGTGTTACGTTTGCTGCCCTTAATTCTGAGGATCGTTCATTCTTGTCCGGTTAACTCCGCCCACAGTTTTCGAGATATCGACTCCGTTCAAAGTTTGTTTCGTAGAGCTTCCCTGTGGGATGCGGGCTTGTATACAGCTTTTGGAAAAGTTACATAGTTTTCGCACAGTAAGCATTTGAAGTTTCGTGTTTTCTCCCATAGGAATGAATGGAGAAATGTCCATAAACTTTTGTCAAACATTCAAACTGCTGTCAAACGCTCAGTTTTCGAGCTAGAGACACCAGAACTCAAACGGGCAGACCCGAGGGTCCACGGTCCCAGCACGTGAAACTATGGGCCGATAGCCCACCCGCTTCATGACCTTTGACCCCGTTTTCCATTCACGGCCTACACAGCTCCATAGAGTCCAATGTAAACTGCTGTGGGAGAGTGCTCTCTTAACATCCCACTACCAACAGCTTAGCAGTAAACTCCTTCACCATAAGCGTCGCCTAGTGACCCACGCGGGTTTACCGTATCGAGGACCTCGCTTTAAGCGGGAAAGACGCGGATCGGGGGACGGGGGTTTAGGCGGCGCAACATCTCGCGTTTCCTCCTGGAAATGCAGACCTCTAGTTATGTTGCGCCTGCTGCTGTAAGCAGCGGCGCGATATATTGTTATCCGTAAGTCATATTATTATTATTATTATTATTCTTATTATTCCGCGTTTCCTTGTCCGCCTAACTAGTCCCGCAGCTTTCGAGCTATCGACTCCGTTCCACCTGGAAATCGTGCGTCCTATAGCGACGATGTGGGCTTGTATACAGCTTTCCGATACCCGCACTCGTTCGTCCGCTACACTCGTTTATCGCTCCGTTTTTCCCCAGTCATTTCTATGGAATTAATTTTCGAACTGCTCTAACTCGGTCAATTTTCAAGCTACGGACACGAGATTTCAGACGGTCGGACCCGGGCGCACCGTGACCCGTCACTTCCGTTTTCGGACCTCTCGCACTCATCCCTCTCTTTCTATTCCTCCTTGAATATCCCTCCATTCACTTGTATGGAAGACATTTAGAGTGGGTGACATCATAGACACTCTGGGTTCACTGGCCAAAACCGTTTTTTCACTTTTCAGCCGAACAATTCACCATAACGTTCTCATACTTTCACCTAAAAACTTCATTTAAATTTTAAATGATAGAGAAACTTGTCCTTTCTAGCATCTGTAAATTTGAACGTAATCGATAATACGGTTTTTGAGTTATGAATTTTTGTTCGGCACTAGGGAGGGTTTTGGCTCCCATAGAGTTCAATGTATTTTTGGAGCGGCTCAGAGAGCGGTTTCTAAATTTTTCTCCTGTTTTTAACTCGTCATAACATGGTAAATTCTCGCTCAAACTGCTAATTTTTTATACCAGCTTCTTCCTTGGACTCTCCTTGTCGCAACGGTATATGCAGTTTAGCCATTTGGGATATCTTTTCTGAGCTATAAGCATTTGTTCGGAGGGTGGGTACGCTCCCATAGGAATACATTGAAATGAATATGCCTGTCCTTTTTCGATATTCAACTTTTAGCCGAACATTTTGCCATAACTTCCTTATACTTTCACCTACAGACTTCATTTTACTTTCAAATGGTAGAGAAACTTCCCCTTTCTAAAATATGTAGATTTGAAATCATTTGAAGATACGGTTCTGGAGTTATGAAGATTTCTTTGGCAGTAGGACGTTTCGGCTCCCATAGAGTTCAATGTATTTTCAGAAAGCCAAATTTTCTCAAATTTGCCCTTTTTTAACTCATCTTTACACCATCAATTCTCGCTCAAACTGAAAAAATTTTTACACCATCTCGAGTGCCAGACTCTCCTTGTCGCTACGGTATGCTTCGTTCAATTTTGGTTGGGAAAAGTTTTCGAGCTACGGGTCATTTTTTGAAGGGTGCTCCCCGGTCGAAATTCATTGAATCATGAGTCTGTCAGTTGTATTCTGTGAGCGTGCGTGTGAGAGAGACAGAGGGGGGAGGGGGAGGGGCAGAGGCAGAGACTGAGGGGAAGAGCTGTGAGGGCCACAGAAATACACAGGCAGTCTGTAACACTTTAAAGGTCATTTTTAAGGGGGACGTCTTAATTATCCAGGGTTTCTTAAGGTGGAATTTTTTAAGAATACCTCATTCACAATACACTGGCTGTCTTTTCGACATTTTAAGCTTTATTTCAACTGGTCATTTTTAAAGGTGGACGTGTCAATACAACTGTGTGTTTCTTAAGGTGGTATTTAAAATGTATTGGCCATCTTTTTTTGCTTTTAAGACTCTTTTGGCCTGTGATGTGGACATTTCAATACAATTCTGGGTTTCTTAAGGTGGAATTGTTTTTAAAGGTGGAATTCAAAATGTATCGTTTTCTATTCACGCCCTACTGAGCTCCATAGAGTCCAATGTAAACTGCTGTGGGAGACTGCTCTCTTAACATCCCACTACCGACAGCTTAGCAGTAAACTCCTTCACCATAAGCGTCGCCTAGTGACCCACGCGGGTTTACCGTATCGAGGACCTCGCTTTAAGCGGGAAAGACGCGGATCGGGGGACGGGGGTTTAGGCGGCGCAACATCTCGCGTTTCCTCCTGGAAATGCAGACCTCTAGTTATGTTGCGCCTGCTGCTTTAAGCAGCGGCGCAATATATTGTTATCCGTAAGTCATATTATTATTATTTTTATTATTATTTTTATTATTCCGCGTTTCCTTGTCCGCTTAACTAGTCCCGCAGCTTTCGAGCTATCGACTCCGTTCCACCTGGAAATCGTGCGTCCTATAGCGACGATGTGGGCTTGTATACAGCTTTCCGATACCCGCACTCGTTCGTCCGCTACACTCGTTTTTCGCTCTGTTTTTCCCCAGTCATTTCTATGGAATTAATTTTCAAAGTGCTCTAACTCGGTCATTTTTCAAGCTACGGACACGGGATTTCAGACGGTCGGACCCGGGCGTACCGGCTCCCATCACTTCCGTTTTCGGAATTTTTGCACTCATCCTTCCCTTTCTTTTCCTCCTTCAAAATCCCTCCATTCATTTCAATGGGAGGCTCTTAGAGTGGGGGTGATGTCATCCACTGTAGTTTCAGTGGCAAAAAGCCGTTTTTTCACTTTTCAGCCGAACAAATCGCCATAACTTCCTCATAGTTTCACCTAGAAACTTCATTTAAATTTTAAATGGTAGAGAAACTTGTCCTTTCTGAGACCTCTAAATTTGAACATTATTGAAAATACGGTTTTTGAGTTATGAATTTTTGTTCGGCACTAGGGACGGTTTCGGCTCCCATAGGGTTCAATGTATTTTTGGAGCAGCTCAGAGTGCGGTTTCTAAAATTTTCTCCTGTTTTTAACTCGTCATAACATGCTCAATTCTCACTTAATCTGCAAATTTTTTATACCATATCGATCCCCAGACTCTCCTTGTCGCAACGGTATATACGGTTAAGTGATGTGAGGAAAACTTTCCGAGCTATAAGCATTTGTTCGGAGGGTGGGTACGCTCCCATAGGAACCCATTGAAATTATTTTTTTTCTTTTTCAATTTTCTGCCGATCATTTCACCATAACTTCCTTATACTTTCACCTACAGACTTCATTTAAATTTTAAATGGTAGAGAAATTTCCCCTTTCTCAAACTTGTAAGTTTCAGACCGTTTGAGAATACCGTTCTTGAGTTATGAATTTTTGTTTGACACTTGGGAGGGTTTTCCTCCCATAGAGCTCAATGTATTTTAAGAGCGGGTCGGCACGCAGATTTTCAAAACTTTGCCTGTTTTTAACTCGTAATTACACCATCAAATCTCGCTCAAAGTGCAAAAATTTTTACACCATCTCGAGCACAAGACTCTCCTTGTCGCTACGGTATGCTTCGTTCAATTTTGGTTGGGAAAAGTTTTCGAGCTACGGGTGATTTTTTGGAGGGTGCTCCCCGGTCGAAATTCATTGAATCATGAGTCTGTCAGTTGTATTCTGTGAGCATGCGTGTGAGAGAGACAGAGGGGGGAGGGGGAGGGGCAGAGGCAGAGACTGAGGGGAAGAGCTGTGAGGGCCACAGAAATACACAGGCAGTCTGTAACACTTTAAAGGTCATTTTTAAGGGGGACGTCTTAATTATCCAGGGTTTCTTAAGGTGGAATTTTTAAAGAATACCTCATTCACAATATACTGGCTGTCTTTTCGACATTTTAAGCTTTATTTAAAGTGGTCATTTTTAAAGGTGGACGTGTCAATACAACTGTGGGTTTCTTAAGGTGGAATTTTTATTAAGGTGGTATTTAAAATGTATTGGCCATCTTTTTTTGCTTTTGGCCTGTGATGTGGACATTTCAATACAATTCTGGGTTTCTTAAGGTGGAATTGTTTTTAAAGGTGGAATTCAAAATTTATCGTTTTCTATTCACGCCCTACTGAGCTCCATAGAGTCCAATGTAAACTGCTGTGGGAGAGTGCTCTCTTAACATCCCACTACCGACAGCTTAGCAGTAAACTCCTTCACCATAAGCGTCGCCTAGTGACCCACGCGGGTTTACCGTATCGAGGACCTCGCTTTAAGCGGGAAAGACGCGGATCGTGGGGCGGGGGTTTAGGCGGCGCAACATCTCGAGTTTCCTCCTGGAAATGCAGACCTCTAGTGTTACGTTTGCTGCCCTTCATTCTGAGGATCGTTCATTCTTGTCCGGTTAACTCCGCCCACAGTTTTCGAGATATCGACTCCGTTCAAAGTTTGTTTCGTAGAGCTTCCCTGTGGGATGCGGGCTTGTATACAGCTTTTGGAAAAGTTGCATAGTTTTCGCACAGTAAGCCTTTGAAGTTTCATCTTTTCTCCCATAGGAATGAATGGGAAAATGTCCATAAACTTTTGTCAAACTTTAAAACTGCTGTCACACAGTCAGTTTTCGAGCTAGAGACACCAGAATTCAAACGGGCACACCCGAGAGTCCACGGTCCCACCACGTGAATTTATGGGCCGATAGCCCACCCGCTTCATGACCTTTGACCCCGTTTTCCTTTCACGGCCTACAGAGCTCCATAGAGTCCAATGTAAACTGCTGTGGGAGAGTGCTCTCTTAACATCCCACTACCGACAGCTTAGCAGTAAACTCCTTCACCATAAGCGTCGCCTAGTGACCCACGCGGGTTTACCGTATCGAGGACCTCGCTTTAAGCGGGAAAGACGCGGATCGGGGGGCGGGGGTTTAGGCGGCGCAACATCTCGCGTTTCCTCCTGGAAATGCAGACCTCTAGTGTTACGTTTGCTGCCCTTCATTCTGAGGATCGTTCATTCTTGTCCGGTTAACTCCGCCCACAGTTTTCGAGATATAGACTCCGTTCAAAGTTTGTCTCGTAGAGCTGCCCTGTGGGATGCGGGCTTGTATACAGCTTTTGGAAAAGTTACATAGTTTTCGCACAGTATGCATTTGAAGTTTCATCTTTTCTCCCATAGGAATGAATGGAAAAATGTCCATAAACTTTTGTCAAACTTTAAAACTGCTGTCACACGGTCAGTTTTCGAGCTAGAGACGCCAGAATTCAAACGGGCAGACCCGAGAGTCCACGGTCCCACCACGTGAATTTATGGGCCGATAGCCCACCCGCTTCATGACCTTTGACCCCGTTTTCCTTTCACGGCCTACAGAGCTCCATAGAGTCCAATGTAAACTGCTGTGGGAGAGTGCTCTCTTAACATCCCACTACCGAAAGCTTAGCAGTAAACTCCTTCACCATAAGCGTCGCCTAGTGACCCACGCGGGTTTACCGTATCGAGGACCTCGCTTTAAGCGGGAAAGACGCGGATCGGGGGGCGGGGGTTTAGGCGGCGCAACATCTCGCGTTTCCTCCTGGAAATGCAGACCTCTAGTGTTACGTTTGCTGCCCTTCATTCTGAGGATCTTCATTCCTTGTCCGGTTAACTCCGCCCACAGTTTTCGAGATATCGACTCCGTTCAAAGTTTGTTTCGTACAGCTTCCCTGTGGGATGCGGGCTTGTATACAGCTTTTGGAAAAGTTACATAGTTTTAGCACAGTAAGCATTTGAAGTTTCAACTTCTCTCCCATAGGAATGAATGGAAAAATGTCCATAAACTTTTGTCAAACTTTCAAACTGCTGTCACACGGTCAGTTTTCGAGCTAGAGACACCAGAACTCAAACGGGCAGACCCGAGGGTCCACGGTCCCACCACGTAAAATTATGGGCCGATAGCCCACCCGCTTCATGACCTTTGACCCCGTTTTCTTTTCACGGCCTACAGAGCTCCATAGAGTCCACTGTAAACTGCTGTGGGAGAGTGCTCTCTTAACATCCCACTACCAACAGCTTAGCAGTAAACTCCTTCACCATAAGCGTCGCCTAGTGACCCACGCGGGTTTACCGTATCGAGGACCTCGCTTTAAGCGGGAAAGACGCGGATCGGGGGGCGGGGGTTTAGGCGGCGCAACATCTCGCGTTTCCTCCTGGAAATGCAGACCTCTAGTGTTACGTTTGCTGCCCTTCATTCTGAGGATCGTTCATTCTTGTCCGGTTAACTCCGCCCACAGTTTTCGAGATATCGACTCCGTTCAAAGTTTCATTCGTAGAGCTTCCCTGTGGGATGCGGGCTTGTATACAGCTTTTGGAAAATTTGCATAGTCTTCGCACAGTAAGCATTTGAAGTTTCATCTTTTCTCCCATAGGAATGAATGGAAAAATGTCCATAAACTTTTGTCAAACTTTCAAACTGCTGTGACACGCTCAGTTTTCGAGCTAGAGACACCAGAACTCAAACGGGCAGACCCGAGAGTCCAAGGTCCCACCACGTGAAATTATGGGCCGATAGCCCACCCGCTTCATGACCTTTGACCCCGTTTTCCATTCACGGCCTACACAGCTCCACATAGTCCAATGTAAACTGCTGTGGGACAGTGCTCTCTTAACATCCCACTACCAACAGCTTAGCAGTAAACTCCTTCACCATAAGCGTCGCCTAGTGACCCACGCGGGTTTACCGTGTCGAGGACCTCGCTTTAAGCGGGAAAGACGCGGATCGGGGGGCAGGGGTTTAGGCGGCGCAACATCTCGCGTTTCCTCCTGGAAATGCAGACCTCTAGTGTTACGTTTGCTGCCCTTCATTCTGAGTATCGTTCGTTCTTGTCCGGTTAACTCCGCCCACAGTTTTCGAGATATCGACTCCGTTCAAAGTTTCATTCGTACAGCTTCCCTGTGGGATGCGGGCTTGTATACAGCTTTTGGAAAAGTTACATAGTTTTCGCACAGTAAGCATTTGAAGTTTCATCTTTACTCCCATAGGAATGAATGGAAAAATGTCCATAAACTTTTGTCAAACTTTCAAACTGCTGTCACACGCTCAGTTTTCGAGCTAGAGACACCAGAATTCAAACGGGCAGACCCGAGAGTCCACGGTCCCGCCACGTGAAATTATGGGCCGATAGCCCACCCGCTTCATGACCTTTGACCCCGTTTTCTATTCACGGCCTACACAGCTCCATAGAGTCCAATGTAAACTGCTGTGGGAGAGTGCTCTCTTAACATCCCACTACCGACAGCTTAGCAGTAAACTCCTTCACCATAAGCGTCGCCTAGTGACCCATGTGGGTTTACCGTATCGAGGACCTCGCTTTAAGCGGGAAAGACGCGGATCGGGGGGCAGGGGTTTAGGCGGCGCAACATCTCGCGTTTCCTCCTGGAAATGCAGACCTCTAGTGTTACGTTTGCTGCCCTTCATTCTGAGGATCGTTCATTCTTGTCCGGTTAACTCCGCCCACAGTTTTCGAGATATCGACTCCGTTCAAAGTTTGTTTCGTAGAGCTGCCCTGTGTGATGCGGGCTTGTATACAGCTTTTGGAAAAGTTACATAGTTTTCGCACAGTAAGCATTTGAAGTTTCATCTTAACTCCCATAGGAATGAATGGAAAAATGTCCATAAACTTTTGTCAAACTTTCAAACTGCTGTCACACGGTCAGTTTTCGAGCTAGAGACACCAGAACTCAAACGGTCAGACCCGAGAGTCCACCGTCCCACCACGTAAAATTATGGGCCGATAGGCCACCCGCTTCATGACCTTTGACCCCGTTTTCCATTCACGGCCTACACAGCTCCATAGAGTCCAATGTAAACTGCTGTGGGACAGTGCTCTATTAACATCCCACTACCGACAGCTTAGCAGTAAACTCTTTCACCATAAGCGTCGCCTAGTGACCCACGCGGGTTTACCGTATCGAGGACCTCGCTTTAAGCGGGAAAGACGCGGATCGGGGGACGGGGGTTTCGGCGGCGCAACATCTCGCGTTTCCTCCTGGAAATGCAGACCTCTAGTGTTACGTTTGCTGCCCTTCATTCTGAGGATCGTTCGTTCTTGTCCGGTTAACTCCGCCCACAGTTTTCGAGATATCGACTCCGTTCAAAGTTTCATTCGTACAGCTTCCCTGTGGGATGCGGGCTTGTATACAGCTTTTGGAAAAGTTACATAGTTTTAGCACAGTAAGCATTTGAAGTTTCAACTTTTCTCCCATAGGAATGAATGGAAAAATGTCCATAAACTTTTGTCAAACATTCAAAGTGCTGTCACACGGTCAGTTTTCGAGCTAGAGACACCAGAACTCAAACGGGCAGACCCGAGGGTCCACGGTCCCACCACGTAAAATTATGGGCCGATAGGCCACCCGCTTCATGACCTTTGACCCCGTTTTCCATTCACGGCCTACAGAGCTCCATAGAGTCCAATGTAAACTGCTGTGGGACAGTGCTCTATTAACATCCCACTACCGACAGCTTAGCAGTAAACTCCTTCACCATAAGCGTCGCCTAGTGACCCACGCGGGTTTACCGTATCGAGGACCTCGCTTTAAGCGGGAAAGACGCGGATCGGGGGGCAGGGGTTTAGGCGGCGCAACATCTCGCGTTTCCTCCTGGAAATGCAGACCTCTAGTGTTACGTTTGCTGCCCTTCATTCTGAGGATCGTTCATTCTTGTCCGGTTAACTCCGCCCACAGTTTTCGAGATATCGACTCCGTTCAAAGTTTCATTCGTAGAGCTTCCCTGTGGGATGCGGGCTTGTATACAGCTTTTGGAAAAGTTGCATAGTTTTCGCACAGTAAGCATTTGAAGTTTCGTGTTTTCTCCCATAGGAATGAATGGAAATATGTCCATAAACTTTTGTCAAACTTTAAAACTGCTGTCACACGGTCAGTTTTCGAGCTAGAGACACCAGAATTCAAACGGGCAGACCCGAGAGTCCACGGTCCCACCACGTGAAACTATAGGCCGATAGCCCACCCGCTTCATGACCTTTGACCCCTTTTTCCATTCACGGCCTACACAGCTCCATAGAGTCCAATGTAAACTGCTGTGGGAGAGTGCTCTCTTAACATCCCACTACCGACAGCTTAGCAGTAAACTCCTTCACCATAAGCGTCGCCTAGTGACCCACGCGGGTTTACCGTATCGAGGGCCTCGCTTTAAGCGGGAAAGACGCGGATCGGGGGGCAGGGGTTTAGGCGGCGCAACATCTCGCGTTTCCTCCTGGAAATGCAGACCTCTAGTGTTACGTTTGCTGCCCTTCATTCTGAGGATCGTTCATTCTTGTCCGGTTAACTCCGCCCACAGTTTTCGAGATATCGACTCCGTTCAAAGTTTCATTCGTAGAGCTTCCCTGTGGGATGCGGGCTTGTATACAGCTTTTGGAAAAGTTGCATAGTTTTCGCACAGTAAGCATTTGAAGTTTCATCTTTTCTCCCATAGGAATGAATGGAAAAATGTCCATAAACTTTTGTCAAACTTTCAAACTGCTGTCACACGCTCAGTTTTCGAGCTAGAGACACCAGAACTCAAACGGGCAGACCCGAGAGGCCAAGGTCCCACCACGTGAAATTATGGGCCGATAGCCCACCCGCTTCATGACCTTTGACCCCGTTTTCCATTCACGGCCTACACAGCTCCACATAGTCCAATGTAAACTGCTGTGGGACAGTGCTCTCTTAACATCCCACTACCAACAGCTTAGCAGTAAACTCCTTCACCATAAGCGTCGCCTAGTGACCCACGCGGGTTTACCGTATCGAGGACCTCGCTTTAAGCGGGAAAGACGCGGATCGGGGGGCAGGGGTTTAGGCGGCGCAACATCTCGCGTTTCCTCCTGGAAATGCAGACCTCTAGTGTTACGTTTGCTGCCCTTCATTCTGAGGATCGTTCATTCTTGTCCGGTTAACTCCGCCCACAGTTTTCGAGATATCGACTCCGTTCAAAGTTTGTTTCGTAGAGCTTCCCTGTGGGATGCGGGCTTGTATACAGCTTTTGGAAAAGTTACATAGTTTTTGCACAGTAAGCATTTGAAGTTTCATCTTTACTCTCATAGGAATGAATGGAAAAATGTCCATAAACTTTTGTCAAACTTTCAAACTGCTGTCACACGCTCAGTTTTCGAGCTACAGACACCAGAATTCAAACGGGCAGACCCGAGAGTCCACGGTCCCGCCACGTGAAATTATAGGCCGATACCCCGCCCGCTTCATGACCTTTGACCCCGTTTTCCATTCACAGCCTACTGAGCTCCATAGAGTCCAATGTAAACTGCTGTGGGAGACTGCTCTCTTAACATCCCACTACCAACAGCTTAGCAGTCAACTCCTTCACCATAGCGTGGCCTAGTGACCCACGAGGGTTTCCGTACCGAGGACCTCGCTTTAAGCGGAAAAGACGCGGATCGGGGGACGGGGGTTTAGGCGGCGCAACATCTCGCGTTTCCTCCTGGTGTTACGTTTGCTGCCCTTCATTCTGAGGATCGTTCGTTCTTGTCCGGTTAACTCCGCCCACAGTTTTCGAGATATCGACTCCGTTCAAAGTTTGTTTCGTAGACCTTCCCTGTGGGATGCGGGCTTGTATACAGCTTTTGGAAAAGTTGCATAGTTTTCGCACAGTAAGCATTTGAAGTTTCATCCTTACTCCCATAGGAATGAATGGAAAAATGTCCATAAACTTTTGTCAAACTTTTAAACTGCTGTCACACGGTCAGTTTTCGAGCTAGAGACACCAGAACTCAAACGGGCAGACCCGAGGGTCCACGGTCCTACCACGTGAAACTATAGGCCGATAGCCCACCCGCTTCATGACCTTTGACCCCGTTTTCCTTTCACGGCCTACACAGCTCCATAGAGTCCAATGTAAACTGCTGTGGGAGAGTGCTCTCTTAACATCCCACTACCGACAGCTTAGCAGTAAACTCCTTCACCATAAGCGTCGCCTAGTGACCCACGCGGGTTTACCGTATCGAGGACCTCGCTTTAAGCGGGAAAGACGCGGATCGGGGGACGGGGGTTTCGGCGGCGCAACATCTCGCGTTTCCTCCTGGAAATGCAGACCTCTAGTGTTACGTTTGCTGCCCTTCATTCTGAGGATCGTTCGTTCTTGTCCGGTTAACTCCGCCCACAGTTTTCGAGATATCGACTCCGTTCAAAGTTTGTTTCGTAGAGCTGCCCTGTGGGATGCGGGCTTGTATACAGCTTTTGGAAAAGTTGCATAGTTTTTGCACAGGAAGCCTTTGAACTTTCATCTTTACTCCCATAGGAATGAATGGAAAAATGTCCATAAACTTTTGTCAAACTTTCAAACTGCTGTCACACGCTCAGTTTTCGAGCTAGAGACACCAGAACTCAAACGGGCAGACCCGAGAGTCCAAGGTCCCACCACGTGAAATTATGGGCCGATAGCCCACCCGCTTCATGACCTTTGACCCCGTTTTCCATTCACGGCCTACACAGCTCCACATAGTCCAATGTAAACTGCTGTGGGACAGTGCTCTCTTAACATCCCACTACCAACAGCTTAGCAGTAAACTCCTTCACCATAAGCGTCGCCTAGTGACCCACGCGGGTTTACCGTGTCGAGGACCTCGCTTTAAGCGGGAAAGACGCGGATCGGGGGGCAGGGGTTTAGGCGGCGCAACATCTCGCGTTTCCTCCTGGAAATGCAGACCTCTAGTGTTACGTTTGCTGCCCTTCATTCTGAGTATCGTTCGTTCTTGTCCGGTTAACTCCGCCCACAGTTTTCGAGATATCGACTCTGTTCAAAGTTTCATTCGTACAGCTTCCCTGTGGGATGCGGGCTTGTATACAGCTTTTGGAAAAGTTACATAGTTTTCGCACAGTAAGCATTTGAAGTTTCATCTTTACTCCCATAGGAATGAATGGAAAAATGTCCATAAACTTTTGTCAAACTTTCAAACTGCTGTCACACGGTCAGTTTTCGAGCTAGAGACACCAGAATTCAAACGGGCAGACCCGAGAGTCCACGGTCCCGCCACGTGAAATTATGGGCCGATAGCCCACCCGCTTCATGACCTTTGACCCCGTTTTCTATTCACGGCCTACACAGCTCCATAGAGTCCAATGTAAACTGCTGTGGGAGAGTGCTCTCTTAACATCCCACTACCAACAGCTTAGCAGTAAACTCCTTCACCATAAGCGTCGCCTAGTGACCCACGCGGGTTTACCGTATCGAGGACCTCGCTTTAAGCGGGAAAGACGCGGATCGGGGGACGGGGGTTTCGGCGGCGCAACATCTCGCGTTTCCTCCTGGAAATGCAGACCTCTAGTGTTACGTTTGCTGCCCTTCATTCTGAGGATCGTTCATTCTTGTCCGGTTAACTCCGCCCACAGTTTTTGAGATATCGACTCCGTTCAAAGTTTCATTCGTACAGCTTCCCTGTGGGATGCGGGCTTGTATACAGCTTTTGGAAAAGTTACATAGTTTTTGCACAGTAAGCATTTGAAGTTTCGTGTTTTCTCCCATAGGAATGAATGGAAAAATGTCCATAAACTTTTGTCAAACTTTCAAAGTGCTGTCACACGGTCAGTTTTCGAGCTAGAGACACCAGACCTCAAACGGGCAGACCCGAGGGTCCACGGTCCCACCACGTGAAACTATAGGCCGATAGCCCACCCGCTTCATGACCTTTGACCCCGTTTTCCATTCACGGCCTACACAGCTCCATAGAGTCCAATGTAAACTGCTGTGGAAGAGTGCTCTCTTAACATCCCACTACCGACAGCTTAGCAGTAAACTCCTTCACCATAGGCGTCGCCTAGTGACCCACGAGGGTTTCCGTACCGAGGACCTCGCTTTAAGCGGGAAAGACGCGGATCGGGGGACGGGGGTTTAGGCGGCGCAACATCTCGCGTTTCCTCCTGGAAATGCAGACCTCTAGTGTTACGTTTGCTGCCCTTCATTCTGAGGATCGTTCATTCTTGTCCGGTTAACTCCGCCCACAGTTTTCAAGATATCGACTCCGTTCAAAGTTTGTTTCGTAGAGCTGCCCTGTGGGATGCGGGCTTGTATACAGCTTTTGGAAAAGTTGCATAGTTTTCGCACAGTAAGCATTTGAAGTTTCATCTTTTCTCCCATAGGAATGAATGGAAAAATGTCCATAAACTTTAGTCAAACTTTCAAACTGCTGTCACACGGTCAGTTTTCGAGCTACAGACACCAGAACTCAAACGGGCAGACCCGAGAGTCCACGGTCCCACCACGTGAAACTATAGGCCGATAGCCCACCCGCTTCATGACCTTTGACCCCGTTTTCCATTCACGACCTACACAGCTCCATAGAGTCCAATGTAAACTGCTGTGGGACAGTGCTCTCTTAACATCCCACTACCAACAGCTTAGCAGTAAACTCCTTCACCATAAGCGTCGTCTAATGACCCACGCGGGTTTACCGTATCGAGGACCTCGCTTTAAGCGGGAAAGACGCGGATCGGGGGACGGGGGTTTAGGCGGCGCAACATCTCGCGTTTCCTCCTGGAAATGCAGACCTCTAGTGTTACGTTTGCTGCCCTTCATTCTGAGGATCGTTCGTTCTTGTCCGGTTAACTCCGCCCACAGTTTTCGAGATATCGACTCCGTTCAAAGTTTCATTCGTAGAGCTTCCCTGTGGGATGCGGGCTTGTATACAGCTTTTGGAAAAGTTGCATAGTTTTAGCACAGTAAGCATTTGAAGTTTCATCTTTTGTCCCATAGGAATGAATGGAAATATGTCCATAAACTTTTGTCAAACTTTCAAACTGCTGTCACACGCTCAGTTTTCGAGCTAGAGACACCAGAATTCAAACGGGCAGACCCGAGAGTCCAAGGTCCCACCACGTGAAATTATAGGCCGATACCCCGCCCGCTTCATGACCTTTGACCTCGTTTTCCATTCACGGCCTACAGAGCTCCATAGAGTCCAATGTAAACTGCTGTGGGAGAGTGCTCTCTTAACATCCCACTACCGACAGCTTAGCAGTAAACTCCTTCACCATAAGCGTCGCCTAGTGACCCACGCGGGTTTACCGTATCGAGGACCTCGCTTTAAGCGGGAAAGACGCGGATCGGGGGGCAGGGGTTTAGGCGGCGCAACATCTCGCGTTTCCTCCTGGAAATGCAGACCTCTAGTGTTACGTTTGCTGCCCTTCATTCTGAGGATCGTTCGTTCTTGTCCGGTTAACTCCGCCCACAGTTTTCGAGATATCGACTCCGTTCAAAGTTTCATTCGTAGAGCTTCCCTGTGGGATGCGGGCTTGTATACAGCTTTTGGAAAAGTTGCATAGTTTTTGCACAGGAAGCCTTTGAACTTTCATCTTTACTCCCATAGGAATGAATGGAAAAATGTCCATAAACTTTTGTCAAACTTTCAAACTGCTGTCACACGCTCAGTTTTCGAGCTAGAGACACCAGAACTCAAACGGGCAGACCCGAGGGTCCAAGGTCCCACCACGTAAAATTATAGGCCGATAGCCCACCCGCTTCATGACCTTTGACCCCGTTTTCCATTCACGGCCTACACAGCTCCATAGAGTCCAATGTAAACTGCTGTGGGAGAGTGCTCCCTTAACATCCCACTACCGACAGCTTAGCAGTAAACTCCTTCACCATAAGCGTCGCCTAGTGACCCACGCGGGTTTACCGTATCGAGGACCTCGCTTTAAGCGGGAAAGACGCGGATCGGGGGGCGGGGGTTTAGGCGGCGCAACATCTCGCGTTTCCTCCTGGAAATGCAGACCTCTAGTTATGTTGCGCCTGCTGCTTTAAGCAGCGGCGCAATATATTGTTATCCGTAAGTCATATTATTATTATTATTTTTATTATTATTTTTATTATTCCGCGTTTCCTTGTCCGCGTAACTAGTCCCGCAGCTTTCGAGCTATCGACTCCGTTCCACCTGGAAATGGTGCGTCCTATAGCGACGATGTGGGCTTGTATACAGCTTTCCGATACCCGCACTCGTTCGTCCGCTACACTCGTTTATCGCTCCGTTTTTCCCCAGTCATTTCTATGGAATTAATTTTCAAAGTGCTCTAACTCGGTCATTTTTCAAGCTACGGACACGGGATTTCAGACGGTCGGACCCGGGCGTACCGGCTCCCATCACTTCCGTTTTCAGATTTTTTGCACTCATCCTTCCCTTTCTATTCCTCCTTCAAAATCCCTCCATTCATTTCAATGGGAGGCTCTTACAGTGGGTGACGTCATACACTGTAGATTCCTTCTCAGAAAACGGGTTTTTCACTTTTCAGCCAAACAAATCACCATAACTTCCTCATACTTTCACCTAGAAACTTCATTTAAATTTTAAATGGTAGAGAAACTTGTCCTTTCTAAGACCTCTAAATTTGAACATTATTGAAAATACGGTTTTTGAGTTATGAATTTTTGTTCGGCACTAGGGAGGGTTTCGGCTCCCATAGGGTTCAATGTATTTTTGGAGCAGCTCAGAGTGCGGTTTCTAAAATTTTCTCCTGTTTTTAACTCGTCATAACATGCTCAATTCTCACTTAATCTGCAAATTTTTTATACCATATCGATCCCCAGACTCTCCTTGTCGCAACGGTATATACGGTTAAGTGATGTAGGGAAAACTTTCCGAGCTATAAGCATTTGTTCGGAGGGTGGGTACGCTCCCATAGGAACCCATTGAAATTTTTTTTTTTCTTTTTCAATTTTCTGCCGAACATTTCACCATAACTTCCTTATACTTTCACCTACAGACTTCATTTAAACTTTAAATGCTAGAGAAATGTCCCCTTTCTCACACTTGTAAGTTTCAGACCGTTTGAGAATACCGTTCTTGAGTTATGAATTTTTGTTTGACACATGGGAGGGTTTTCCTCCCATAGAGCTCAATGTATTTTAAGAGCGGGTCTGCACGCAAATTTTCAAAACTTTGCCTGTTTTTAACTCGTAATTACACCATCAAATCTCGCTCAAAGTGCAAAAATTTTTACACCATCTCGAGCACCAGACTCTCCTTGTCGCTACGGTATGCTTCGTTCAATTTTGGTTGGGAAAAGTTTTCGAGCTACGGGTGATTTTTTGGAGGGTGCTCCCCGGTTGAAATTCATTGAATCGTGAGTTTGTCAGTTGTATTCTGTGAGCGTGCGTGTGAGAGAGACACAGAGGGGGGAGGGGGAGGGGCAGAGGCAGACACGGACGGGGAGAGCTGTGAGGGCCACAGAAATACACAGGCAGTCTGTAACACTTTAAAGGTCATTTTTAAGGGGGACGTCTTAATTATCCAGGGTTTCTTAAGGTGGAATTTTTAAAAAAGACCTCATTCACAATATACTGGCTGTCTTTTCAACATTTTAAGACGCGGATCGGGGGACGGGGGTTTCGGCGGCGCAACATCTCGCGTTTCCTCCTGGAAATGCAGACCTCTAGTGTTACGTTTGCTGCCCTTCATTCTGAGGATCGTTCATTCTTGTCCGGTTAACTCCGCCCACAGTTTTCGAGATATAGACTCCGTTCAAAGTTTGTTTCGTAGAGCTGCCCTGTGGGATGCGGGCTTGTATACAGCTTTTGGAAAAGTTGCATAGTTTTCGCACAGTAAGCATTTGAAGTTTCATCTTTACTCCCATAGGAATGAATGGAAAAATGTCCATAAACTTTTGTCAAACTTTCAAACTGCTGTCACACGGTCAGTTTTCGAGCTAGAGACACCAGAATTCAAACGGGCAGACCCGAGAGTCCACGGTCCCGCCACGTGAAATTATAGGCCGATAGCCCACCCGCTTCATGACCTTTGACCCCGTTTTCCTTTCACGGCCTACAGAGCTCCATAGAGTCCAATGTAAACTGCTGTGGGAGAGTGCTCTCTTAACATCCCACTACCAACAGCTTAGCAGTAAACTCCTTCACCATAAGCGTCGCCTAGTGACCCACGAGGGTTTACCTACCGACGGCCTCGCTTTAAGCGGGAAAGACGCGGATCGGGGCGCGGGGGTTTAGGCGGCGCAACATCTCGCGTTTCCTCCTGGAAATGCAGACCTCTAGTGTTACGTTTGCTGCCCTTCATTCTGAGGATCGTTCATTCTTGTCCGGTTAACTCCGCCCACAGTTTTCGAGATATCGACTCCGTTCAAAGTTTCATTCGTAGAGCTGCCCTGTGGGATGCGGGCTTGTATACAGCTTTTGGAAAAGTTACATAGTTTTCGCACAGTAAGCATTTGAAGTCTAATCTTTACTCCCATAGGAATGAATGGAAAAATGTCCATAAACTTTTGTCAAACTTTCAAACTGCTGTCACACGGTCAGTTTTCGAGCTAGAGACACCAGAACTCAAACGGGCAGACCCGAGAGTCCACGGTCCCACCACGTGAAACTATAGACCGATAGCCCACCCGCTTCATGACCTTTGACCCCGTTTTCCATTCACGGCCTACACAGCTCCATAGAGTCCAATGTAAACTGCTGTGGGACAGTGCTCTCTTAACATCCCACTACCGACAGCTTAGCAGTAAACTCCTTCACCATAAGCGTCGCCTAGTGACCCACGCGGGTTTACCGTATCGAGGACCTCGCTTTAAGCGGGAAAGACGCGGATCGGGGGACGGGGGTTTAGGCGGCGCAACATCTCGCGTTTCCTCCTGGAAATGCAGACCTCTAGTTATTATTATTTTTATTATTATTTTTATTATTCCGCGTTTCCTTGTCCGCTTAACTAGTCCCGCAGCTTTCGAGCTATCGACTCCGTTCCACCTGGAAATCGTGCGTCCTATAGCGACGATGTGGGCTTGTATACAGCTTTCCGATACCCGCACTCGTTCGTCCGCTACACTCGTTTATCGCTCCGTTTTTCCCCAGTCATTTCTATGGAATTAATTTTCAAAGTGCTCTAACTCGGTCATTTTTCAAGCTACGGACACGGGATTTCAGACGGTCGGACCCGGGCGTACCGGCTCCCATCACTTCCGTTTTCAGATTTTTTGCACTCATCCTTCCCTTTCTATTCCTCCTTCAAAATCCCTCCATTCATTTCAATGGGAGGCTCTTACAGTGGGTGACGTCATACACTGTAGATTCCTTCTCAGAAAACGGGTTTTTCACTTTTCAGCCAAACAAATCACCATAACTTCCTCATACTTTCACCTAGAAACTTCATTTAAATTTTAAATGGTAGAGAAACTTGTCCTTTCTAAGACCTCTAAATTTGAACATTATTGAAAATACGGTTTTTGAGTTATGAATTTTTGTTCGGCACTAGGGAGGGTTTCGGCTCCCATAGGGTTCAATGTATTTTTGGAGCAGCTCAGAGTGCGGTTTCTAAAATTTTCTCCTGTTTTTAACTCGTCATAACATGCTCAATTCTCACTTAATCTGCAAATTTTTTATACCATATCGATCCCCAGACTCTCCTTGTCGCAACGGTATATACGGTTAAGTGATGTGGGGAAAACTTTCCGAGCTATAAGCATTTGTTCGGAGGGTGGGTACGCTCCCATAGGAACCCATTGAAATTATTTTTTTTCTTTTTCAATTTTCTGCCGAACATTTCACCATAACTTCCTTATACTTTCACCTACAGACTTCATTTAAACTTTAAATGGTAGAGAAATTTCCCCTTTCTCACACTTGTAAGTTTCAGACCGTTTGAGAATACCGTTCTTGAGTTATGAATTTTTGTTTGACACTTGGGAGGGTTTTCCTCCCATAGAGCTCAATGTATTTTAAGAGCGGCTCGGCACGCAGATTTTCAAAACTTTGCCTGTTTTTAACTCGTAATTACACCATCAAATCTCGCTCAAAGTGCAAAAATTTTTACACCATCTCGAGCACCAGACTCTCCTTGTCGCTACGGTATGCTTCGTTCATTTTTGGACCTGGAAAAGTTTTTGAGATATTTGAGGTTTTTTGGAAGGTGCGCAACCGGTCGAAATTCATTGAATCCTGAGTCTGTCAGTTGTATTCTGTGAGCGTGCGTGTGAGAGAGAGAGAGGGGGGAGGGGGAGGGGCAGAGGCAGAGACTGACGGGGAAGAGGTGTGAGGGCCACAGAAATACACAGGCAGTCTGTAACACTTTAAAGGTCATTTTTAAGGGGGACATCTTAATTATCCAGGGTTTCTTAAGGTGGAATTTTTTAAGAATACCTCATTCACAATATACTGCCTGTCATTTCAACATTTTAAGACGCGGATCGGGGGACGGGGGTTTCGGCGGCGCAACATCTCGCGTTTCCTCCTGGAAATGCAGACCTCTAGTGTTACGTTTGCTGCCCTTCATTCTGAGGATCTTCATTCCTTGTCCGGTTAACTCCGCCCACAGTTTTCGAGATATCGACTCCGTTCAAAGTTTGTTTCGTAGAGCTTACCTGTGGGATGCGGGCTTGTATACAGCTTTTGGAAAAGTTGCATAGTTTTTGCACAGTAAGCATTTGAAGTTTCATCTTTACTCCCATAGGAATGAATGGGAAAATGTCCCTAAACTTTTGTCAAACATTCAAACTGCTGTCACACGCTCAGTTTTCGAGCTAGAGACACCAGAATTCAAACGGGCAGACCCGAGAGTCCAAGGTCCCACCACGTGAAACTATAGGCCGATAGCCCACCCGCTTCATGACCTTTGACCCCGTTTTCCATTCACGGCCTACACAGCTCCATAGAGTCCAATGTAAACTGCTGTGGGAGAGTGCTCTCTTAACATCCCACTACCGACAGCTTAGCAGTAAACTCCTTCACCATAAGCGTCGCCTAGTGACCCACGCGGGTTTACCGTATCGAGGACCTCGCTTTAAGCGGGAAAGACGCGGATCGGGGGGCGGGGGTTTAGGCGGTGCAACATCTCGCGTTTCCTCCTGGAAATGCAGACCTCTAGTGTTACGTTTGCTGCCCTTCATTCTGAGGATCGTTTGTTCTTGTCCGGTTAACTCCGCCCACAGTTTTCGAGATATCGACTCCGTTCAAAGTTTGTTTCGTAGACCTTCCCTGTGGGATGCGGGCTTGTATACAGCTTTTGGAAAAGTTGCATAGTTTTCGCACAGTAAGCATTTGAAGTTTCATCTTTTCTCCCATAGGAATGAATGGAAAAATGTCCATAAACTTTTGTCAAACTTTCAAAGTGCTGTCACACGGTCAGTTTTCGAGCTAGAGACACCAGAACTCAAACGGGCAGACCCGAGAGTCCACGGTCCCACCACGTGAAATTATAGGCCGATACCCCGCCCGCTTCATGACCTTTGACCCCGTTTTCCTTTCACGGCCTACAGAGCTCCATAGAGTCCAATGTAAACTGCTGTGGGAGAGTGCTCTCTTAACATCCCACTACCAACAGCTTAGCAGTAAACTCCTTCACCATAAGCGTCGCCTAGTGACCCACGCGGGTTTACCGTGTCGAGGACCTCGCTTTAAGCGGGAAAGACGCGGATCGGGGAGCAGGGGTTTAGGCGGCGCAACATCTCGCGTTTCCTCCTGGAAATGCAGACCTCTAGTGTTACGTTTGCTGCCCTTCATTCTGAGGATCGTTCATTCTTGTCCGGTTAACTCCGCCCACAGTTTTCGAGATATCGACTCCGTTCAAAGTTTGTTTCGTAGAGCTGCCCTGTGTGATGCGGGCTTGTATACAGCTTTTGGAAAAGTTACATAGTTTTCGCACAGTAAGCATTTGAAGTTTCATCTTAACTCCCATAGGAATGAATGGAAAAATGTCCATAAACTTTTGTCAAACTTTCAAACTGCTGTCACACGGTCAGTTTTCGAGCTAGAGACACCAGAACTCAAACGGTCAGACCCGAGAGTCCACGGTCCCACCACGTAAAATTATGGGTCGATAGGCCACCCGCTTCATGACCTTTGACCCCGTTTTCCATTCACGGCCTACACAGCTCCATAGAGTCCAATGTAAACTGCTGTGGGACAGTGCTCTATTAACATCCCACTACCGACAGCTTAGCAGTAAACTCTTTCACCATAAGCGTCGCCTAGTGACCCACGCGGGTTTACCGTATCGAGGACTTCGCTTTAAGCGGGAAAGACGCGGATCGGGGGACGGGGGTTTCGGCGGCGCAACATCTCGCGTTTCCTCCTGGAAATGCAGACCTCTAGTGTTACGTTTGCTGCCCTTAATTCTGAGGATCGTTCATTCTTGTCCGGTTAACTCCGCCCATAGTTTTCGAGATATCGACTCCGTTCAAAGTTTGTTTCGTAGAGCTGCCCTGTGGGATGCGGGCTTGTATACAGCTTTTGGAAAAGTTGCATAGTTTTCGCACAGGAAGCATTTGAATTTCATCTTTACTCCCATAGGAAAAAATGGAAAAATGTCCATAAACTTTTGCCAAACTTTAAAACTGCTGTCACACGCTCAGTTTTCGAGCTAGAGACACCAGAACTCAAACGGGCAGACCCGAGGGTCCACGGTCCCACCACGTGAAATTATGGGCCGATAGCCCACCCGCTTCATGACCTTTGACCCCGTTTTCCTTTCACGGTCTACAGAGCTCCATAGAGTCCAATGTAAACTGCTGTGGGAGAGTGCTCTCTTAACATCCCACTACCAACAGCTTAGCAGTAAACTCCTTCACCATAAGCGTCGCCTAGTGACCCACGTGGGTTTACCGTATCGAGGACCTCATTTTAAGCGGGAAAGACGCGGATCGGGGGGCAGGGGTTTAGGCGGCGCAACATCTCGCGTTTCCTCCTGGAAATGCAGACCTCTAGTTATGTTGCGCCTGCTGCTTTAAGCAGCGGCGCAATATATTGTTATCCGTAAGTCATATTATTATTATTATTTTTATTATTATTTTTATTATTCCGCGTTTCCTTGTCCGCTTAACTAGTCCCGCAGCTTTCGAGCTATCGACTCCGTTCCACCTGGAAATCGTGCGTCCTATAGCGACGATGTGGGCTTGTATACAGCTTTCCGATACCCGCACTCGTTCGTCCGCTACACTCGTTTATCGCTCCGTTTTTCCCCAGTCATTTCTATGGAATTAATTTTCAAAGTGCTCTAACTCTGTCATTTTTCAAGCTACGGACACGGGATTTCAGACGGTCGGACCCGGGCGTACCGGCTCCCATCACTTCCGTTTTCAGATTTTTTGCACTCATCCTTCCCTTTCTATTCCTCCTTCAAAATCCCTCCATTCATTTCAATGGGAGGCTCTTACAGTGGGTGACGTCATACACTGTAGATTCCTTCTCAGAAAACGGGTTTTTCACTTTTCAGCCAAACAAATCACCATAACTTCCTCATACTTTCACCTAGAAACTTCATTTAAATTTTAAATGGTAGAGAAACTTGTCCTTTCTAAGACCTCTAAATTTGAACATTATTGAAAATACGGTTTTTGAGTTATGAATTTTTGTTCGGCACTAGGGAGGGTTTCGGCTCTCATAGGGTTCAATGTATTTTTGGAGCAGCTCAGAGTGCGGTTTCTAAAATTTTCTCCTGTTTTTAACTCGTCATAACATGCTCAATTCTCACTTAATCTGCAAATTTTTTATACCATATCGATCCCCAGACTCTCCTTGTCGCAACGGTATATACGGTTAAGTGATGTGGGGAAAACTTTCCGAGCTATAAGCATTTGTTCGGAGGGTGGGTACGCTCCCATAGGAACCCATTGAAATTATTTTTTTTCTTTTTCAATTTTCTGCTGAACATTTCACCATAACTTCCTTATACTTTCACCTACAGACTTCATTTAAACTTTAAATGGTAGAGAAATTCCCCCTTTCTCAAACTTGTAAGTTTCAGACCGTTTGAGAATACCGTTCTTGAGTTATGAATTTTTGTTTGACACTTGGGAGGGTTTTCCTCCCATAGAGCTCAATGTATTTTAAGAGCGGCTCGGCACGCAGATTTTCAAAACTTTGCCTGTTTTTAACTCGTAATTACACCATCAAATCTCGCTCAAAGTGCAAAAATTTTTACACCATCTCGAGCACCAGACTCTCCTTGTCGCTACGGTATGCTTCGTTCATTTTTGGACCTGGAAAAGTTTTTGAGATATTTGAGGTTTTTTGAAAGGTGCGCCACCGGTCGAAATTCATTGAATCATGAGTCTGTCAGTTGTGTTCTGTGAGCGTGCGTGTGAGAGAGAGAGAGGGGGGAGGGGGAGGGGCAGAGGCAGAGACTGACAGGGAGAGCTGTGAGGGCCACAGAAATACACAGGCAGTCTGTAACACTTTAAAGGTCATTTTTAAGGGGGACATCTTAATTATCCAGGGTTTCTTAAGGTGGAATTTTTTAAGAATACCTCATTCACAATATACTGCCTGTCTTTTCGACATTTTAAGCTTTATTTCAAGTGGTCATTTTTAAAGGTGGACGTGTCAATACAACTGTGGGTTTCTTAAGGTGGAATTTTTATTAAGGTGGTATTTAAAATGTATTGGCCATCTTTTTTTGCTTTTAAGACTCTTTTGGCCTGTGATGTGGACATTTCAATACAATTCTGGGTTTCTTAAGGTGGAATTGTTTTTAAAGGTGGAATTCAAAATGTATCGTTTTCCATTCACGGCCTACAGAGCTCCATAGAGTCCAATGTAAACTGCTGTGGGAGAGTGCTCTCTTAACATCCCACTACCGACACCTTAGCAGTAAACTCCTTCACCATAAGCGTCGCCTAGTGACCCACGCGGGTTTACCGTATCGAGGACCTCGCTTTAAGCGGGAAAGACGCGGATCGGGGGACGGGGGTTTAGGCGGCGCAACATCTCGCGTTTCCTCCTGGAAATGCAGACCTCTAGTGTTACGTTTGCTGCCCTTCATTCTGAGGATCGTTCATTCTTGTCCGGTTAACTCCGCCCACAGTTTTCGAGATATCGACTCCGTTCAAAGTTTGTTTCGTAGAGCTGCCCTGTGGGATGCGGGCTTGTATACAGCTTTTGGAAAAGTTGCATAGTTTTCGCACAGTAACCATTTGAAGTTTCATCTTTACTCCCATAGGAATGAATGGAAAAATGTCCATAAACTTTTGTCAAACTTTCAAACTGCTGTCACACGGTCAGTTTTCGAGCTAGAGACACCAGAATTCAAACGGGCAGACCCGAGGGTCCACGGTCCCACCACGTAAAATTAAGAGCCGATAGCCCACCCGCTTCATGACCTTTGACCCCGTTTTCCATTCACGGCCTACAGAGCTCCACAGAGTCCAATGTAAACTGCTGTGGGAGAGTGCTCTCTTAACATCCCACTACCGACAGCTTAGCAGTAAACTCCTTCACCATAAGCGTCGCCTAGTGACCCACGTGGGTTTGCCGTATCGAGGACCTCGCTTTAAGCGGGAAAGACGCGGATCGGGTGGCAGGGGTTTAGGCGGCGCAACATCTCGCGTTTCCTCCTGGAAATGCAGACCTCTAGTGTTACGTTTGCTGCCCTTCATTCTGAGGATCGTTCATTCTTGTCCGGTTAACTCCGCTCACAGTTTTCGAGATATCGACTCCGTTCAAAGTTTCATTCGTAGAGCTTCCCTGTGGGATGCGGGCTTGTATACAGCTTTTGGAAAAGTTACATAGTTTTTGCACAGTAAGCATTTGAAGTTTCATATTTTCTCCCATAGGAATGAATGGAAAAATGTCCATAAACTTTTGTCAAACTTTCAAACTGCTGTCACACGGTCAGTTTTCGAGCTAGAGACACCAGAACTCAAACGGGCAGACCCGAGGGTCCACGGTCCCACCACGTAAAATTATGGGCCGATAGCCCACCCGCTTCATGACCTTTGACCCCGTTTTCCATTCACGGCCTACAGAGCTCCATAGAGTCCAATGTAAACTGCTGTGGGACAGTGCTCTATTAACATCCCACTACCGACAGCTTAGCAGTAAACTCCTTCACCATAAGCGTCGCCTAGTGACCCACGCGGGTTTACCGTATCGAGGACCTCGCTTTAAGCGGGAAAGACGCGGATCGGGGGGCGGGGGTTTAGGCGGCGCAACATCTCGCGTTTCCTCCTGGAAATGCAGACCTCTAGTGTTACGTTTGCTGCCCTTCATTCTGAGGATCGTTCACTCTTGTCCGGTTAACTCCGCCCACAGTTTTCGAGATATGGACTCCGTTCAAAGTTTGTTTCGTAGAGCTTCCCTGTGGGATGCGGGCTTGTATACAGCTTTTGGAAAAGTTACATAGTTTTCGCACAGGAAGCATTTGAAGTTTCATCTTTACTCCCATAGGAATGAATGGGAAAATGTCCATAAACTTTTGTCAAACTTTCAAACTGCTGTCACACGCTCAGTTTTCGAGCTAGAGACACCAGAATTCAAACGGGCAGACCCGAGGGTCCACGGTCCCACCACGTGAAACTATAGGCCGATAGCCCACCCGCTTCATGACCTTTGACCCCGTTTTCCATTCACGGCCTACACAGCTCCATAGAGTCCAATGTAAACTGCTGTGGGAGAGTGCTCTCTTAACATCCCACTACCGACAGCTTAGCAGTAAACTCCTTCACCATAAGCGTCGCCTAGTGACCCACGCGGGTTTACCGTATCGAGGACCTCGCTTTAAGCGGGAAAGACGCGGATCGGGGGTCGGGGGTTTAGGCGGCGCAACATCTCGCGTTTCCTCCTGGAAATGCAGACCTCTAGTGTTACGTTTGCTGCCCTTCATTCTGAGGATCGTTCATTATTGTCCGGTTAACTCCGCCCACAGTTTTCGAGATATCGACTCCGTTCAAAGTTTGTTTCGTAGAGCTTCCCTGTGGGATGCGGGCTTGTATACAGCTTTTGGAAAAGTTACATAGTTTTCGCACAGTAAGCATTTGAAGTTTCGTGTTTTCTCCCATAGGAATGAATGGAGAAATGTCCATAAACTTTTGTCAAACATTCAAACTGCTGTCAAACGCTCAGTTTTCGAGCTAGAGACACCAGAACTCAAACGGGCAGACCCGAGGGTCCACGGTCCCAGCACGTGAAACTATGGGCCGATAGCCCACCCGCTTCATGACCTTTGACCCCGTTTTCCATTCACGGCCTACACAGCTCCATAGAGTCCAATGTAAACTGCTGTGGGAGAGTGCTCTCTTAACATCCCACTACCAACAGCTTAGCAGTAAACTCCTTCACCATAAGCGTCGCCTAGTGACCCACGCGGGTTTACCGTATCGAGGACCTCGCTTTAAGCGGGAAAGACGCGGATCGGGGGACGGGGGTTTAGGCGGCGCAACATCTCGCGTTTCCTCCTGGAAATGCAGACCTCTAGTGTTACGTTTGCTGCCCTTCATTCTGAGTATCGTTCGTTCTTGTCCGGTTAACTCCGCCCACAGTTTTCGAGATATCGACTCCGTTCAAAGTTTCATTCGTACAGCTTCCCTGTGGGATGCGGGCTTGTATACAGCTTTTGGAAAAGTTACATAGTTTTCGCACAGTAAGCATTTGAAGTTTCATCTTTACTCCCATAGGAATGAATGGAAAAATGTCCATAAACTTTTGTCAAACTTTCAAACTGCTGTCACACGGTCAGTTTTCGAGCTAGAGACACCAGAATTCAAACGGGCAGACCCGAGAGTCCACGGTCCCGCCACGTGAAATTATGGGCCGATAGCCCACCCGCTTCATGACCTTTGACCCCGTTTTCTATTCACGGCCTACACAGCTCCATAGAGTCCAATGTAAACTGCTGTGGGAGAGTGCTCTCTTAACATCCCACTACCAACAGCTTAGCAGTAAACTCCTTCACCATAAGCGTCGCCTAGTGACCCACGCGGGTTTACCGTATCGAGGACCTCGCTTTAAGCGGGAAAGACGCGGATCGGGGGACGGGGGTTTCGGCGGCGCAACATCTCGCGTTTCCTCCTGGAAATGCAGACCTCTAGTGTTACGTTTGCTGCCCTTCATTCTGAGGATCGTTCATTCTTGTCCGGTTAACTCCGCCCACAGTTTTTGAGATATCGACTCCGTTCAAAGTTTCATTCGTAGAGCTTCCCTGTGGGATGCGGGCTTGTATACAGCTTTTGGAAAAGTTACATAGTTTTTGCACAGTAAGCATTTGAAGTTTTGTGTTTTCTCCCATAGGAATGAATGGAAAAATGTCCATAAACTTTTGTCAAACTTTCAAAGTGCTGTCACACGGTCAGTTTTCGAGCTAGAGACACCAGAACTCAAACGGGCAGACCCGAGGGTCCACGGTCCCACCACGTGAAACTATAGGCCGATAGCCCACCCGCTTCATGACCTTTGACCCCGTTTTCCATTCACGGCCTACACAGCTCCATAGAGTCCAATGTAAACTGCTGTGGAAGAGTGCTCTCTTAACATCCCACTACCGACAGCTTAGCAGTAAACTCCTTCACCATAGGCGTCGCCTAGTGACCCACGAGGGTTTCCGTACCGAGGACCTCGCTTTAAGCGGGAAAGACGCGGATCGGGGGACGGGGGTTTAGGCGGCGCAACATCTCGCGTTTCCTCCTGGAAATGCAGACCTCTAGTGTTACGTTTGCTGCCCTTCATTCTGAGGATCGTTCATTCTTGTCCGGTTAACTCCGCCCACAGTTTTCAAGATATCGACTCCGTTCAAAGTTTGTTTCGTAGAGCTGCCCTGTGGGATGCGGGCTTGTATACAGCTTTTGGAAAAGTTGCATAGTTTTCGCACAGTAAGCATTTGAAGTTTCATCTTTTCTCCCATAGGAATGAATGGAAAAATGTCCATAAACTTTAGTCAAACTTTCAAACTGCTGTCACACGGTCAGTTTTCGAGCTACAGACACCAGAACTCAAACGGGCAGACCCGAGAGTCCACGGTCCCACCACGTGAAACTATAGGCCAATAGCCCACCCGCTTCATGACCTTTGACCCCGTTTTCCATTCACGACCTACACAGCTCCATAGAGTCCAATGTAAACTGCTGTGGGACAGTGCTCTCTTAACATCCCACTACCAACAGCTTAGCAGTAAACTCCTTCACCATAAGCGTCGCCTAATGACCCACGCGGGTTTACCGTATCGAGGACCTCGCTTTAAGCGGGAAAGACGCGGATCGGGGGACGGGGGTTTAGGCGGCGCAACATCTCGCGTTTCCTCCTGGAAATGCAGACCTCTAGTGTTACGTTTGCTGCCCTTCATTCTGAGGATCGTTCGTTCTTGTCCGGTTAACTCCGCCCACAGTTTTCGAGATATCGACTCCGTTCAAAGTTTCATTCGTAGAGCTTCCCTGTGGGATGCGGGCTTGTATACAGCTTTTGGAAAAGTTGCATAGTTTTAGCACAGTAAGCATTTGAAGTTTCATCTTTTGTCCCATAGGAATGAATGGAAATATGTCCATAAACTTTTGTCAAACTTTCAAACTGCTGTCACACGCTCAGTTTTCGAGCTAGAGACACCAGAATTCAAACGGGCAGACCCGAGAGTCCAAGGTCCCACCACGTGAAATTATAGGCCGATACCCCGCCCGCTTCATGACCTTTGACCCCGTTTTCCATTCACGGCCTACAGAGCTCCATAGAGTCCAATGTAAACTGCTGTGGGAGAGTGCTCTCTTAACATCCCACTACCGACAGCTTAGCAGTAAACTCCTTCACCATAAGCGTCGCCTAGTGACCCACGCGGGTTTACCGTATCGAGGACCTCGCTTTAAGCGGGAAAGACGCGGATCGGGGGGCAGGGGTTTAGGCGGCGCAACATCTCGCGTTTCCTCCTGGAAATGCAGACCTCTAGTGTTACGTTTGCTGCCCTTCATTCTGAGGATCGTTCGTTCTTGTCCGGTTAACTCCGCCCACAGTTTTCGAGATATCGACTCCGTTCAAAGTTTCATTCGTAGAGCTTCCCTGTGGGATGCGGGCTTGTATACAGCTTTTGGAAAAGTTGCATAGTTTTAGCACAGTATGCATTTGAAGTTTCATCTTTTGTCCCATAGGAATGAATGGAAATATGTCCATAAACTTTTGTCAAACTTTCAAACTGCTGTCACACGCTCAGTTTTCGAGCTAGAGACACCAGAATTCAAACGGGCAGACCCGAGAGTCCAAGGTCCCACCACGTGAAATTATAGGCCGATACCCCGCCCGCTTCATGACCTTTGACCCCGTTTTCCATTCACGGCCTACAGAGCTCCATAGAGTCCAATGTAAACTGCTGTGGGAGAGTGCTCTCTTAACATCCCACTACCGACGGCTTAGCAGTAAACTCCTTCACCATAAGCGTCGCCTAGTGACCCACGCGGGTTTACCGTATCGAGGACCTCGCTTTAAGCGGGAAAGACGCGGATCGGGGGGCAGGGGTTTAGGCGGCGCAACATCTCGCGTTTCCTCCTGGAAATGCAGACCTCTAGTGTTACGTTTGCTGCCCTTCATTCTGAGGATCGTTCGTTCTTGTCCGGTTAACTCCGCCCACAGTTTTCGAGATATTGACTCCGTTCAAAGTTTGTTTCGTAGAGCTGCCCTGTGGGATGCGGGCTTGTATACAGCTTTTGGAAAAGTTGCATAGTTTTCGCACAGTAACCATTTGAAGTTTCATCTTTACTCCCATAGGAATGAATGGAAAAATGTCCATAAACTTTTGTCAAACTTTCAAAGTGCTGTCACACGGTCAGTTTTCGAGCTACAGACACCAGAATTCAAACGGGTAGACCCGAGGGTCCACGGTCCCACCACGTGAAACTATAGGCCGATAGCCCACCCGCTTCATGACCTTTGACCCCGTTTTCCATTCACGGCCTACACAGCTCCATAGAGTCCAATGTAAACTGCTGTGGGAGAGTGCTCTCTTAACATCCCACTACCGACAGCTTAGCAGTAAACTCCTTCACCATAAGCGTCGCCTAGTGACCCACGCTGGTTTACCGTACCGAGGACCTCGCTTTAAGCGAGAAAGACGCGGATCAGGGGGCGGGGGTTTAGGCGGCGCAACATCTCGCGTTTCCTCCTGGAAATGCAGACCTCTAGTTATGTTGCGCCTGCTGCTTTAAGCAGCAGCGCGCAATATATTGTTCTTCTTAAGTCATATTATTATTATTATTTTTATTATTCCGCGTTTCCTTGTCCGCCTAACTAGTCCCGCAGCTTTCGAGCTATCGACTCCGTTCCACCTGGAAATCGTGCGTCCTATAGCGACGATGTGGGCTTGTATACAGCTTTCCGATACCCGCACTCGTTCGTCCGCTACACTCGTTTATCGCTCCGTTTTTCCCCAGTCATTTCTATGGAATTAATTTTCAAAGTGCTCTAACTCGGTCATTTTTCAAGCTACGGACACGGGATTTCAGACGGTCGGACCCGGGCGTACCGGCTCCCATCACTTCCGTTTTCGGAATTTTTGCACTCATCCTTTCCTTTCTTTTCCTCCTTCAAAATCCCTCCATTCATTTCAATGGGAGGCTCTTAGAGTGGGGGTGATGTCATCCACTGTAGTTTCAGTGGCAAAAAGCCGTTTTTTCACTTTTCAGCCGAACAATTCACCATAACTTCCTCATACTTTCACCTAGAAACTTCACTTAAATTTTAAATGGTAGAGAAACCTGTCCTTTCTAAGACCTCTAAATTTGAACATTATTGAAAATACGGTTTTTGAGTTATGAATTTTTGTTCGGCACTAGGGACGGTTTCGGCTCCCATAGGGTTCAATGTATTTTTGGAGCAGCTCAGAGTGCGGTTTCTAAAATTTTCTCCTGTTTTTAACTCGTCATAACATGCTCAATTCTCACTTAATCTGCAAATTTTTTATACCATATCAATCCCCAGACTCTCCTTGTCGCAACGGTATATACGGTTAAGTGATGTGGGGAAAACTTTCCGAGCTATAAGCATTTGTTCGGAGGGTGGGTACGCTCCCATAGGAACCCATTGAAATTATTTTTTTTCTTTTTCAATTTTCTGCCGAACATTTCACCATAACTTCCTTATACTTTCACCTACAGACTTCATTTAAATTTTAAATGGTAGAGAAATGTCCCCTTTCTCAAACTTGTAAGTTTCAGACCGTTTGATAATACCGTTCTTGAGTTATGAATTTTTGTTTGACACTTGGGAGGGTTTTCCTCCCATAGAGCTCAATGTAATTTAAGAGCGGCTCGGCACGCAGATTTTCAAAACTTTGCCTGTTTTAACTCGTAATTACACCATCAAATCTCGCTCAAAGTGCAAAAATTTTTACACCATCTCGAGCACCAGACTCTCCTTGTCGCTACGGTATGCTTCGTTCATTTTTGGACCTGGAAAAGTTTTGGAGATATTTGAGGTTTTTTGGAGGGTGCCCCACCGGTCGAAATTCATTGAATCATGAGTCTGTCAGTTGTATTCTGTGAGCGTGCGTGTGAGAGAGAGAGAGGGGGGAGGGGGAGGGGCAGAGGCAGACACTGACGGGGAAGAGGTGTGAGGGCCACAGAAATACACAGGCAGTCTGTAACACTTTAAAGGTCATTTTTAAGGGGGACGTCTTAATTATCCAGGGTTTCTTAAGGTGGAATTTCGGGGGGCAGGGGTTTAGGCGGCGCAACATCTCGCGTTTCCTCCTGGAAATGCAGACCTCTAGTGTTACGTTTGCTGCCCTTCATTCTGAGGATCGTTCGTTCTTGTCCGGTTAACTCCGCCCACAGTTTTCGAGATATCGACTCCGTTCAAAGTTTCATTCGTAGAGCTTCCCTGTGGGATGCGAGCTTGTATACAGCTTTTGGAAAAGTTGCATAGTTTTAGCACAGTAAGCATTTGAAGTTTCATCTTTTGTCCCATAGGAATGAATGGAAATATGTCCATAAACTTTTGTCAAACTTTCAAACTGCTGTCACACGCTCAGTTTTCGAGCTAGAGACACCAGAATTCAAACGGGCAGACCCGAGAGTCCAAGGTCCCACCACGTGAAATTATAGGCCGATACCCCGCCCGCTTCATGACCTTTGACCCCGTTTTCCATTCACGGCCTACAGAGCTCCATAGAGTCCAATGTAAACTGCTGTGGGAGAGTGCTCTCTTAACATCCCACTACCGACAGCTTAGCAGTAAACTCCTTCACCATAAGCGTCGCCTAGTGACCCACGCGGGTTTACCGTATCGAGGACCTCGCTTTAAGCGGGAAAGACGCGGATCGGGGGGCAGGGGTTTAGGCGGCGCAACATCTCGCGTTTCCTCCTGGAAATGCAGACCTCTAGTGTTACGTTTGCTGCCCTTCATTCTGAGGATCGTTCATTCTTGTCCGGTTAACTCCGCCCACAGTTTTCGAGATATCGACTCCGTTCAAAGTTTGTTTCGTAGAGCTGCCCTGTGTGATGCGGGCTTGTATACAGCTTTTGGAAAAGTTACATAGTTTTCGCACAGTAAGCATTTGAAGTTTCATCTTAACTCCCATAGGAATGAATGGAAAAATGTCCATAAACTTTTGTCAAACTTTCAAACTGCTGTCACACGGTCAGTTTTCGAGCTAGAGACACCAGAACTCAAACGGTCAGACCCGAGAGTCCACGGTCCACCCACGTGAAATTATAGGCCGATACCCCGCCCGCTTCATGACCTTTGACCCCGTTTTCCATTCACGGCCTACAGAGCTCCATAGAGTCCAATGTAAACTGCTGTGGGAGAGTGCTCTCTTAACATCCCACTACCGACAGCTTAGCAGTAAACTCCTTCACCATAAGCGTCGCCTAGTGACCCACGCGGGTTTACCGTGTCGAGGACCTCGCTTTAAGCGGGAAAGACGCGGATCGGGGGGCGGGGGTTTAGGCGGCGCAACATCTCGCGTTTCCTCCTGGAAATGCAGACCTCTAGTTTTTTTATGTTGCGCCTGCTGCTGTAAGCAGCGGCGCGATATATTGTTTTCCGTAAGTCATATTATTATTATTATTATTATTCTTATTATTCCGCGTTTCCTTGTCCGCCTAACTAGTCCCGCAGCTTTCGAGCTATCGACTCCGTTCCACCTGGAAATCGTGCGTCCTATAGCGACGATGTGGGCTTGTATACAGCTTTCCGATACCCGCACTCGTTCGTCCGCTACACTCGTTTATCGCTCCGTTTTTCCCCAGTCATTTCTATGGAATTAATTTTCGAACTGCTCTAACTCGGTCAATTTTCAAGCTACGGACACGAGATTTCAGACGGTCGGACCCGGGCGCACCGTGACCCGTCACTTCCGTTTTCGGACCTCTCGCACTCATCCCTCTCTTTCTATTCCTCCTTGAATATCCCTCCATTCACTTGTATGGAAGACATTTAGAGTGGGTGACATCATAGACACTCTGGGTTCACTGGCCAAAACCGTTTTTTCACTTTTCAGCCGAACAATTCACCATAACGTTCTCATACTTTCACCTAAAAACTTCATTTAAATTTTAAATGATAGAGAAACTTGTCCTTTCTAGCATCTGTAAATTTGAACGTAATCGATAATACGGTTTTTGAGTTATGAATTTTTGTTCGGCACTAGGGAGGGTTTTGGCTCCCATAGAGTTCAATGTATTTTTGGAGCGGCTCAGAGTGCGGTTTCTAAATTTTTCTCCTGTTTTTAACTCTAGTTAGTACCCCAACGTCCCACGAGCAGCTTATTAGATGGCGTTTGGCGGACGCTGCGCGCCGAGGCGCACGAATTTTTCTCGAACCAGGGGGCGGGTCAGGCGCCCTCGGGGGGTCCCCACGAGCCGCCGTGACGATCGGCGGAGCTCTGCCGCGGACCGTTTCCGAGCTAAAAATCGTCAAAGTTCTGGCCGTTTTGCCGCAGTTCGGCCCTATCGCACCAGGTGGCGAACGGAGGTCCCAGATCCAATTTATTTTGATGCCGTTCAAATAAATTGGAAGTGGGATGCCTACCTAAATAGATTGGAAGTGGGATGCTGGTCCGATTCCAATGTATTCCAGTCACATTTGAAATAGATTGGAGGTGGGATGCTGGTCCGATTCCAATGTATTCCAGTCACATTTGAAATAGATTGGAGGTGGGATGCTGGTCCGATTCCAATGTATTCCAGTCACATTTGAAATAGATTGGAGGTGGGATGCTGGTCCGATTCCAATGTATTCCAGTCATATTTGAAATAGATTGGAGGTGGGATGCTGGTCCAATTCCAATGTATTCCAGTCATATTTGAAATAGATTGGAGGTGGGATGCTGGTCCAATTCCAATGTATTCCAGTCACATTTGAAATAGATTGGAGGTGGGATGCTGGTCCAATTCCAATGTATTCCAGTCATATTTGAAATAGATTGGAGGTGGGATGCTGGTCCTATTCCAATGTATTCCAGTCACATTTGAAATAGATTGGAGGTGGGATTCTGGTCCAATTCCAATGTATTCCAGTCACATTTGAAATAGATTGGAGGTGGGATGCTGGTCCAATTCCAATGTATTCCAGTAACATTTGAAATAGATTGTAAGTGGGAAATTCCAGTCTATTCCAGTAATGTCAAATAGATTGTAAGTTGGATGCTGGTCCAATTCCAATTCATTCCAGTCCTGTCAAATAGATTGTAAATGGGATGCTGGTCCAAATATAGTCATGGCAAATTGATAGTAAGTGGGAAATTCCAGTCTATTCCAGTAATGTCAAATAGATTGTAAGTTGGATGCTTGTCCAATTCCAATTTATTCCAGTCCTGTCAAATAGATTTTAAGTGGGATGCTGGTCAAATTCCAGTCTATTCCAGTCATGTCAAATACATGTAAGTGGGATCGCACTTCCAATCTATTTGACTTCGCTGATATAGATTGGAATTGGGATCCCACTCCCAATTTATTTGACTTAACAGAAATAGATTGGAAGTGGGATCCCACGAAAGATGTATTTGACTTGGCTGAAATAGATTGGAAGTGGGATCCCACTCCCAATTTATATGACATAGCTTAAATAAACTGCTAGTGGGATCCCACTTCCAATCTATTTCAGTCAATTCAAATAAATTGGAAGTGGGATCCCACTTCCAATCTATTTCAGCCAAGTCAAATACATGTTTCGTGGGATCCCACTTCCAATTTATTTGACTTGACTGAAATAGATTGGAAGTGGGATCCCACTCCCAATTTATTTGATTTGGCTGAAATAGATTGGAAGTGGGATCCCACTCCCAATTTATTTGATTTGGCTGATATAGATTGGAAGTGGGACAGTGAGATCTCAGCTCTCGGACATCATATTATGATATTAATGCCACTCCTCTTTAAGTCTGGGTCTGCTGACATCATGGTGTGATTTTGGAGAAGATTGGAATATGTCAAAAAATTTGACCCAAAAAAAGTCAAAGGGGTACCCCTTTGAGATTTTTAGGGCAAATTTTTGACTTCATGCAATCTTCTTCAAACTCACACCCTGAATTAAGGAGGCTGATACGTAGATAATGGTGTTATTTGTTTTTCCATATTTCTTATCAAAGCTGAGATCTGACTGTCCCACTTCCAATTTATTCAAGTCAAGTTTATACATGGGATTTGGACAGAGGAATTTTACAACTGTTAATACAGGCATGCACTCAGAATGAGTTGATTTGTGTAGAAAAATATATACTGTGGCATAAAATAATGCTTTTCCCCAAAATAACTTAGGCTTTTTTGAGGACATCCCACCAGCAATGTATATGACATAGCTTAAATAAACTGGTAGGGGGATCACACGAAAGATGTATTTGACTTGGCTGAAATAGATTGGAAGTGGGATCCCACGAAAGATGTATTTGACTTGGCTGAAATAGATTGGAAGTGGGATCCCACTCCCAATTTATATAACATAGCTTAAATAAACTGGTAGTGGGATCCCACTTCCAATCTTTTTCAGCCAAGTCAAATACATGTTTCGTGGGATCCCACTTCCAATCTATTTGACTTGACTGAAATAGATTGGAAGTGGGATCCCACTCCCAATTTATATGACATAGCTTAAATAAGCTGGTAGTGGGATCCCACTTCCAATTTATATGACATAGCTAAAATAAACTGGTAGTGGGATCCCACGAAAGATGTATTTGACTTGACTGAAATAGATTGGAAGTGGGATCCTACTTCCAATTTATTTGACATGGTTCAAATAAACTGGAAGCGGGATCCCACAAAACATCTATTTCAGCAATGTGAAATAGATGTTTTGTGGGATCCCACTTCCAGTCTATTTGAACCATGTCAAATAAATTGACAGTGGGATGGTGTACAAAATGCAATTTGACATGATCCAAATAAACTGCAAGCGGGATCCCACAAAACATCTATTTCAGCAATGTGAAATAGATGTTTTGTGGGATCCCACTTCCAGTCTATTTGAACCATGTCAAATAAATTGACAGTGGGATGGTGTACAAATGCAATTTATTTGACATGATCCAAATAAACTGGAAGCGGGATCCCACAAAACATCTCTTTCAGCAATGTGAAATAGATGTTTTGTGGGATCCCACTTCCAGTCTATTTGAACCATGTCAAATAAATAGAAAATGGATGCAAAAATTACCACAAGAATTTAAATAAATGTTATTTTATTTAAAGAAAAAACATCCAAAATTACAATTGTGTACAAGATAAATATTAAGAATAAATTGTAACAAGAATAAAGTTTAACAAGAATTAACAAGAAAAATATTAAAAACACTATAAATTTTAACAATAACACACAAATTTACAATTCTAAAATTTAACAAGAATAAATTTTAACAAGTATAAATATTAAGAATTAACAAGAAAAATATTAAACACTATAAATTCTAACAATAACACACAAATTTACAATTCTAAAATTTAACAAGAATAAATTTTAACAAGTATAAATATTAAGAATTAACAAGAAAAATATTAAACACTATAAATTCTAACAATAACACACAAATTTACAATTCTAAAATTTAACAAGAATAAATATTAAGAATTAACAAGAAATATATTAAACACTATAAATTCTAACAATAACACACAAATTTACAATTCTAAAATTTAACAAGAATAAATTTTAACAAGTATAAATATTAAGAATTAACAAGAAAAATATTAAACACTATAAATTCTAACAATAACACACAAATTTACAATTCTAAAATTTAACAAGAATAAATTTTAACAAGTATAAATATTAAGAATTAACAAGAAAAATATTAACTATATATATATATATATATACATACGTTTTTAGAGGTTCAGTGCCCTTTTTACCGCACGCCTGATTTTTTCATTTTTGCCCTTTTGCTGCGCCATTTCAACCACTCCATGCCGGCGAGGTGACGCAGACCTCAACTTGAGAGGAGATAACAGTTTTGATCTTTGAAGAAGCACATACGGCTGCCTCCTAAGTGATGGTGTAGGCTTAGCCTCTTCATGCTCCTCCCCCTGCTCCTCCTCCTCCTCCTCCATTGATCCAAGAGACTAGGAAATAAAAAAGAAATAAAAAAAAACATTTTACAATGAGAACATTGTGCTTGGGAGTAGTACGTGAATAGGAATAAAACAAGAGGGAATAATAACATACCTCTTCCAAGGAAGTGCCACTTTCCTGATAAGGAACGGCAATATCCTCTTCACTCGTCTCTGACGACTCTGCCTTCTGTGTTGGTTTGGTCCTGGGTCGTTTAGATGAGTCTGCCTCCATCAGTGTAGCTTTCTTGCGTCGCTTAGATGAGTCTGCCTCCATCAGTGTAGCTTTCTTGCGTCGTTTAGATGGCGGTTCAGGTGTGGTTGTGGATGTTGCACTGGCTGGTCCCTGCTGCTCCTCCGAAGCATGCACCAGGTTCTCAAACAGCGCCCGGTGATCCGCTGCTTCTTTTGTATTCAAATTCATAGCATAGAATTTATCAGCTGTGCCGACATCATGGCACATGAAACGTGTCACCTTCAACCTGTCCCCTGGAGCCAGTTCATTCCTAGCCTGTGAATGAGAACAAAGAAACAAACAAAATTGCATAAGGCCTTTGTTCGGGGGTACAAAAAGATCAAATGTGAAGTGTAGCATCACTTACGTGGGTGGCAATGGAGCTCCTAAAATCTGTAAACTTCGGCTTTCCAGGAAGCTTCATTTGTGACCAGGCTTTCTGCATGTACTCGTTTAAATTCTTGCACGAATTTGGCGTTGATGTTGAGAAATAATATGGAGATGCGTTGGTACCCATTAGACGTTGCCGAATTGGAATAAAGGACTTCAACCACCCATACTCCTCTGAAGTGAGGAGGAGCTGTGCAACTCCAAAGGCCTCATTTGTCTTGTGGCACTCCACCTGCTCAGACAATAAAGAACAGTCATGAATATATACTGAAGGTTGAAGTGAATTGATGCCTTACAAAGGTACATTAAAATACTTACACCAATTAAATAAACATCCCTTTCCTCATCGTAGGATGCATTCTGTACCTCATCCAGTTTCATGTTCTGATATACGCCCGTCCTATGTCCATAAATGCACGAGAAGTATGCTGTGACATATCCATAGAACTCTCTCTGGAGTTTGATGGATCGGTTTAGTTGAAGTTGCTCTGCAAGACAAAAACAAATATAAATTAATAACAACAAATATTCCATATTAAATACAATTGTCTTACAAATGTCTTAAGTATTTACCAATAATCCTGGGGATCTGCACTTTTGCAAGTGCTCTGCAGTTTAGGAGGGTTTCTTTTGAGATGGCGCTGTTGCTCTTTCCAGTTTTAACACGAAGCTGGTGGACGACCAACGATCTTCTTTGCTTTTTAATAATTCCCTTGAACTCTCGTTGGATGTTTACAAGAGACCTCTTGCTCAATCGGCAGGATAGGGGTGGTGTCTCCTTAACATATTTTATGAACAATGCCACGTCTTTCAGGTACTGTGCAAGTGTGCTAGGTAATATTTTACCGGCAGACAGCAGAAGAAACCACCTGCAGTGAGAAAAACAGAACATAATTACAAACAACCCTTGTAACCCTTAAACATGTACCAGCATTTCAGAGAGAAGAACAAGTCACTCACTCTCTTATTTTGGACACGTTGTCCAAAAATGTCAAGGATGCCAAATTCGATTTTTGATGTGCCATGAAGCTTATAAAGTTCTGTATACGAAACACCTTGCACTGCACATTATATTTGAGCTTGGTAGACGGGTCAGGCCCCTCTTGGTGGTGCTGAAAGTTAGCAAGGAGTTCATCTACAGAATGGAAACACAGAATTAATATAGAAAATACTGCCATAATAAACACACACACACACACACACACACACACACACTTACTGAGTTCTGGTATGTGATCAGGAAAGGGGAACTGCAGCTTTGACTTCGACTCTGGTGCCTTTTCCAGGGAAGGTGCCTGTGCCATGGAAGGTTCCTCTGGCATGGAATCTGATTTCTAAAAAACAAAACAAAAAAAAAAAAAAAAAACACAGCATTACATATTAGTTAACAATAATAACAACAGTAATAACACATCAATTAATAGTTAATGTGAACAAATTTAATTGCCATGCAAACTCACCTCAGGACCAACATCACTCCCTTCACAAGGATGAGGAGGAGCTTGTGCGGCATGTGAGACTTGCATCCTTATGAGAGGCTTCTTCATGACTCTTCTTTGGAGGAGCCTATTCTGTCGCCGTAAAAGGTGAACTTCTTTGGTTAGGCTCACGTTTGTATCTGTGAGGTCGCTAATTTGTTTTTGTAGCATCTGAAGAAGAGAGTCCCTCTTGACGCACAGAGGATTTTGACACAAAACTGTCTCTTCCTCCTCCTCATGAGGACATGGAACATCCTCAGCAGCTGCTCCAACGGAAATGTCCAAGAGCTCCTCCTGCCTTTGCTGTTCCTCAATATCCAGAATTGAAGCCATGGGGACATCTGGTTGTGACTCCCTCAGCTCTGATAGACCCTTCAGCACCATCTTCCTCTTTAAAGAATTTAAGACCTCCGTCTGCATTGGCTTACTTAGCTCATTATGTGTTTTCAGGTGACGATCCATGCGTGATGTTTTGGTGTTGCACCCTGCAACAGGGCAGATGCCGGTCCGCACGTCCACTTTCCCCGACACCAGTTGCAGGAGCAGTTTTCTCTCCTTTTTGTTCACCACTCCGTGGCTCACCCTAAGATGTTGTGACATACAGGTGATGAATTTTTCGCAAATCGGGCATTGCTCCAAAGCCATGTTTGAATGTTGACCTAGAAAGGAAAGAAAAAAACAACATAATTAGCAAGTGTCTACACAAAGCTAAAAATCACAAATAGCACTAGAAGTGATACCAGAGTCCAAGTACCCAGGGCCAGCCGCGAACGGATCGCTGCCTCCCAGAATACCCAAACCCAGTCACTTCTAAGCTGCTGGAAACCTTGCGGTGTTAACAGAAAGCATGCTTAAAAGTGATACCAGAGTCCAAGTGCCCAGGGCCAGCCGCGAACGGATCGCTGCCTCCCAGAGTACCCAAACCCAGTCACTTTTAAGCATGCTTTCTGTTAACACCGCAAGGTTTTCAGCAGCTTAGAAGTAATACCAGAGTCCAAGAACACTTAAGCATGCTTTCTGTTAACACCGCAAGGTTTCCAGCAGCTTTAGATAGGGGACCTACTCCAGCTAAGCTGGACCTAGGTCATAGAAGCCCAAAACGAACCTCTACAACCTCCGTCCCAACCACCCGTTGCCAAGTAGTTCACACCAAGGGCCAGAGAGTGTGCAAGTATACAATACTTCACCTCCTGGTGGCCTTGGGCTGAGGTCCAAGGCAGCGGATACCTTTCCTACGATTCCAAAGGAATTTTCAGAAAGTTACCAGGCTTCTACTGCTTTGGCACTCAAGGGGTTGCATACGTAAGTTATTTCCTTACCTTTAAGGAAGACAAACTACAGTAAGCACTCCCCCCTTTCTGATTTAATGCCGGCTCAGTTAACCTGAGTCAATTCTGTCACAACACCTTTGATTCAAGGTTTATAGTTTTTCATTTTTTTGAGGCAAAACATTCATGATACGCAGAAGTCTGAGTACTTCCCAACACAGAAAATGACATGTTCCTAGGGGCCTCTGTTTTTAAGATATTGACCTTTAAATGAGTTTATTTCGGGAACTTAATTTATGCAATTTGCCAGAATGCAACGTGTTAGCACGAGAGAGATTGTAAACAGACGTGAGCACGTGTTTCTGTGTCTGAGAGATCGGGAGAGAGATCGCACGAGAGATCGCGATTGTAAACAAGCATTTGTGTCCGTGTGTGTTTTTGTCAGTGTGTGTGTGTGTGTGTGTGAGAGAGAGATCGCGTTTATAAACAACCATCTGTCAGTGTGTGTGTGAGAGAGAGAGAGATCGCGTTTATAAACAACCATCTGTCAGTGTCAGAAAGAGAGATTGCGCGAGAGATCGCGTTTATAAACAACCATCTGTCAGTGTGTGTGTGAGAGAGAGAGAGATCGCGTTTATAAACAACCATCTGTCAGTGTCAGAAAGAGAGATCGCGCGAGAGATCGCGTTTATAAACAACCATCTGTCAGTGTGTGTGTGAGAGAGAGAGAGATCGCGTTTATAAACAACCATCTGTCAGTGTCAGAAAGAGAGATCGCGCGAGAGATCGCGTTTATAAACAACCATCTGTCAGTGTGTGTGTGAGAGAGAGAGAGATCGCGTTTATAAACAACCATCTGTCAGTGTCAGAAAGAGAGATCGCGCGAGAGATCGCGTTTATAAACAACCATCTGTCAGTGTGTGTGTGAGAGAGAGAGAGATCGCGTTTATAAACAACCATCTGTCAGTGTCAGAAAGAGAGATCGCGCGAGAGATCGCGTTTATAAACAACCATCTGTCAGTGTGTGTGTGAGAGAGAGAGAGATCGCGTTTATAAACAACCATCTGTCAGTGTCAGAAAGAGAGATCGCGCGAGAGATCGCGTTTATAAACAACCATCTGTCAGTGTGTGTGTGTGAGAGAGAGAGAGATCGCGTTTATAAACAACCATCTGTCAGTGTGTGTGTGTGAGAGAGAGAGATCGCGTTTATAAACAATCATCTGTCAGTGTCAGAAAGAGAGATCGCGCGAGAGATCGCGTTTATAAACAACCATCTGTCAGTGTGTGTGTGTGAGAGAGAGAGAGATCGCGTTTATAAACAACCATCTGTCAGTGTGTGTGTGAGAGAGAGAGAGATCGCGTTTATAAACAATCATCTGTCAGTGTCAGAAAGAGAGATCGCGCGAGAGATCGCGTTTATAAACAACCATCTGTCAGTGTGTGTGTGTGAGAGAGAGAGAGATCGCGTTTATAAACAACCATCTGTCAGTGTCAGAAAGAGAGATCGCGTTTATAAACAACCATCTGTCAGTGTCAGAAAGAGAGAGATCGCGATTGTAAACAAGCATTTGTGTCCGTGTGTTTTTGTCAGTGTGTGTGTGTGTGTGTGTGTGTGTGTGAGAGAGAGAGAGAGAGAGAGAGAGAGAGAGAGAGAGAGAGAGAGAGAGAGATCATGAGAGATCGAGCCTAAACAAACATATAAGCACGTGTTTTATATGCAATTACCCAGAATGCATTACACATGTTAGAATGTTTTAAGACAAATTTTAGCTGTGTTTTTTCCAGTTTTAGTATAATCAGACTGTTACTCAACGTTTCTAATATTTCTAAATGTCTTGACATTAAAGTACCACATTTGACATTTGCAACAAGGGATCCCACTTCCAATTTATTTGACTTGGCTGAAATAGATTGGAAGTGGGATCCCACGAAACATGTATTTGACTTGGCTGAAATAGATTGGAAGTGGGATCCCACGAAACATGTATTTGACTTGGCTGAAATAGATTGGAAGTGGGATCCCACTTCCAATTTATTTGACTTGGCTGAAATAGATTGGAAGTGGGATCCCACAAGCAATTTATATGACATAGCTTAAATAAACTGCTGGTGGGATCCCACTTCCAATTTATTTGACTTGGCTGAAATAGATTGGAAGTGGGATCCCACAAGCAATTTAAATGACATAGCTTAAATAAACTGCTAGTGGGATCCCACTTCCAATCTATTTCAGCCAAGTCAAATACATGTTTCGTGGGATCCCACAAGCCATTTATATGACATAGCTGAAATACATTAGAAGTGGGATCCCACTAAAAAACTAGTAAAATCCTTGAAAATATTTGAATAAAAACAGAGGCCTAACTGACAGTTGGAGGGAATTTCTTTCGAATAAATTTGATGATTTTTTTTTACATACTAAACAAGGTCGCAGTGACCCGGCCCTTCGATATGTTGTTTGAGGGTCCCAGATGATTAACTAGTCGAAGCGCCGAAGTCCGCGCCCCCCCCCAAGCCCAGATTCTGGACATCCCGCTCCCAATTTATTCCCATTCAAACGTTATACATGGGTTTTGGACACCCCTTAGAAAGGTCCGAATGACCCCTAATTTAAATATGTTTATCATGTATACTCCACGAGACAGTGTGTAAAATTTTGTAAGCCTAGGGTGTTGTTTTCTATGAAAAATCTTTGAAAAGATTCGAAAAAAAACAGAGGCCTAACTGACAGTTGGAGGGAATTTTTTTCGAATAAATTTGCTGATTTTTTTTAACATACTAAACAAAGTCGCAGTGACCCGGCCCTTCGATATGTTGTTTGAGGGTCCCAGATGTTTAAGTATTCGACGCGGCTAGTTTGGCAGCCCCCCCCAAGCCCAGATTCTGGACATCCCGCTCCCAATTTATTCCCATTCAAAGGTCATACATGGGTTTTGGACACCCCTCAGAAAGGTCCGAATGACCCCTAATTTAAATATGTTTATCATGTATACTCCACAAGACAGTGTGTAAAATTCCGTAAGCCTAGGATGTTGTTTTCTATGAAAAATCCATAAAAATGTTCCTTTTTTTCTGTGCATTCACTTGAATGGAAACTGAGGCCTAACTGACCAGTTCAAAGGCAATTTTCTGGATCTATTTTATTTTTTTTTACATACTAAACAAGGTCGCAGTGACCCGGCCCTTCGATATGTTGTTTGAGGGTCCCAGATGATTAACCAGCCGAAGCGCCGAAGTCTGCGCCCCCCCCCCCAAGCCCAGATTCTGGACGTCCCACTTCCAATTTATTCCCATTCAAATTTCATACATGGGTTTTGGACACGCCTTAGAAAGGTCCGAATGACCCCTAATTTATATATGTTTATCATGTATACTCCACGAGACAGTGTGTAAAATTTCGTAAGCCTAGGGTGTTGTTTTCTATGAAAAATCTTTGAAAAGATTCGAAAAAAAACAGAGGCCTAACTGACAGTTGGAGGGAATTTTTTTAGAATAAATTTGATGATTTTTTTTTAAATGCCAAACAAAGTCGCAGTGACCCGGCCCTTCGATATGTTGTTTGAGGGTCCCAGATGTTTAAGTATTCGATGCGGCTAGTTTGGCAGCCACCCCCAAGCCCAGATTCTGGACGTCCCACTCCCAATTTATTCCCATTCAAAGGTTATACATGGGTTTTGGACACCCCTTAGAAAGGTCCGAATGACCCCTAATTTAAATATGTTTATCATGTATACTCCACGAGACATTGTGTAAAATTTCGTAAGCCTAGGGTGTTGTTTTCTATGAAAAATCCATAAAAACGTTCCGTTTTTCTGTGCATTCACTTGAATGGAAACTGAGGCCTAACTGACCAGTTCAAAGGCAATTTTCTGGAACTTTTTTTTTTTTTTTTCTATACTTGGAAAGGTCGCAGTGACCCGGCCCTTCGATATGTTGTTTGAGGGTCCCAGATGATTAACCAGTCGAAGCGCCGAAGTCTGCGCCCCCCCCCAAGCCCAGATTCTGGACGTCCCACTTCCAATTTATTCCCATTCAAATTTCATACATGGGTTTTGGACACGCCTTAGAAAGGTCCGAATGACCCCTAATTTATATATGTTTATCATGTATACTCCACGAGACAGTGTGTAAAATTTCGTAAGCCTAGGGTGTTGTTTTCTATGAAAAATCTTTGAAAAGATTCGAAAAAAAACAGAGGCCTAACTGACAGTTGGAGGGAATTTTTTTCGAATAAATTTGATGATTTTTTTTTACATGCTAAACAAAGTCGCAGTGACCCGGCCCTTCGATATGTTGTTTGAGGGTCCCAGATGATTAACTAGTCGAAGCGCCGAAGTCCGCGCCCCCCCCCAAGCCCAGATTCTGGACATCCCGCTCCCAATTTATTCCCATTCAAAGGTCATACATGGGTTTTGGACACCCCTCAGAAAGGTCCGAATGACCCCTAATTTAAATATGTTCATCATGTATACTCCACGAGACAGTGTGTAAAATTTCGTAAGCCTAGGGTGTTGTTTTCTATGAAAAATCCATAAAAATGTTCCGTTTTTCTGTGCATTCACTTGAATGGAAACTGAGGCCTAACTGACCAGTTCAAAGGCAATTTTCTGGATCTATTTTATTTTTTTCGTATACTTGGAAAGGTCGCAGTGACCCGGCCCTTCGATATGTTGTTTGAGGGTCCCAGATGATTAACTAGTCGAAGCGCCGAAGTCCGCGGCCCCCCCCAAGCCCAGATTCTGGACATCCCGCTCCCAATTTATTCCCATTCAAAGGTCATACATGGGTTTTGGACACCCCTCAGAAAGGTCCGAATGACCCCTAATTTAAATATGTTTATCATGTATACTCCACAAGACAGTGTGTAAAATTCCGTAAGCCTAGGATGTTGTTTTCTATGAAAAATCCATAAAAATGTTCCTTTTTTTCTGTGCATTCACTTGAATGGAAACTGAGGCCTAACTGACCAGTTCAAAGGCAATTTTCTGGATCTATTTTATTTTTTTTTACATACTAAACAAGGTCGCAGTGACCCGGCCCTTCGATATGTTGTTTGAGGGTCCCAGATGATTAACCAGCCGAAGCGCCGAAGTCTGCGCCCCCCCCCCCAAGCCCAGATTCTGGACGTCCCACTTCCAATTTATTCCCATTCAAATTTCATACATGGGTTTTGGACACGCCTTAGAAAGGTCCGAATGACCCCTAATTTATATATGTTTATCATGTATACTCCACGAGACAGTGTGTAAAATTTCGTAAGCCTAGGGTGTTGTTTTCTATGAAAAATCTTTGAAAAGATTCGAAAAAAAACAGAGGCCTAACTGACAGTTGGAGGGAATTTTTTTAGAATAAATTTGATGATTTTTTTTTAAATGCCAAACAAAGTCGCAGTGACCCGGCCCTTCGATATGTTGTTTGAGGGTCCCAGATGTTTAAGTATTCGATGCGGCTAGTTTGGCAGCCCCCCCCAAGCCCAGATTCTGGACGTCCCACTCCCAATTTATTCCCATTCAAAGGTTATACATGGGTTTTGGACACCCCTTAGAAAGGTCCGAATGACCCCTAATTTAAATATGTTTATCATGTATACTCCACGAGACATTGTGTAAAATTTCGTAAGCCTAGGGTGTTGTTTTCTATGAAAAATCCATAAAAACGTTCCGTTTTTCTGTGCATTCACTTGAATGGAAACTGAGGCCTAACTGACCAGTTCAAAGGCAATTTTCTGGAACTATTTTATTTTTTTTTCTATACTTGGAAAGGTCGCAGTGACCCGGCCCTTCGATATGTTGTTTGAGGGTCCCAGATGATTAACCAGTCGAAGCGCCGAAGTCTGCGCCCCCCCCCAAGCCCAGATTCTGGACGTCCCACTTCCAATTTATTCCCATTCAAATTTCATACATGGGTTTTGGACACGCCTTAGAAAGGTCCGAATGACCCCTAATTTATATATGTTTATCATGTATACTCCACGAGACAGTGTGTAAAATTTCGTAAGCCTAGGGTGTTGTTTTCTATGAAAAATCTTTGAAAAGATTCGAAAAAAAACAGAGGCCTAACTGACAGTTGGAGGGAATTTTTTTCGAATAAATTTGATGATTTTTTTTTACATGCTAAACAAAGTCGCAGTGACCCGGCCCTTCGATATGTTGTTTGAGGGTCCCAGATGATTAACTAGTCGAAGCGCCGAAGTCCGCGCCCCCCCCCAAGCCCAGATTCTGGACATCCCGCTCCCAATTTATTCCCATTCAAAGGTCATACATGGGTTTTGGACACCCCTCAGAAAGGTCCGAATGACCCCTAATTTAAATATGTTCATCATGTATACTCCACGAGACAGTGTGTAAAATTTCGTAAGCCTAGGGTGTTGTTTTCTATGAAAAATCCATAAAAATGTTCCGTTTTTCTGTGCATTCACTTGAATGGAAACTGAGGCCTAACTGACCAGTTCAAAGGCAATTTTCTGGATCTATTTTATTTTTTTCGTATACTTGGAAAGGTCGCAGTGACCCGGCCCTTCGATATGTTGTTTGAGGGTCCCAGATGATTAACTAGTCGAAGCGCCGAAGTCCGCGGCCCCCCCCAAGCCCAGATTCTGGACATCCCGCTCCCAATTTATTCCCATTCAAAGGTCATACATGGGTTTTGGACACCCCTCAGAAAGGTCCGAATGACCCCTAATTTAAATATGTTTATCATGTATACTCCACAAGACAGTGTGTAAAATTCCGTAAGCCTAGGATGTTGTTTTCTATGAAAAATCCATAAAAATGTTCCTTTTTTTCTGTGCATTCACTTGAATGGAAACTGAGGCCTAACTGACCAGTTCAAAGGCAATTTTCTGGATCTATTTTATTTTTTTTTACATACTAAACAAGGTCGCAGTGACCCGGCCCTTCGATATGTTGTTTGAGGGTCCCAGATGATTAACCAGCCGAAGCGCCGAAGTCTGCGCCCCCCCCCCCAAGCCCAGATTCTGGACGTCCCACTTCCAATTTATTCCCATTCAAATTTCATACATGGGTTTTGGACACGCCTTAGAAAGGTCCGAATGACCCCTAATTTATATATGTTTATCATGTATACTCCACGAGACAGTGTGTAAAATTTCGTAAGCCTAGGGTGTTGTTTTCTATGAAAAATCTTTGAAAAGATTCGAAAAAAAACAGAGGCCTAACTGACAGTTGGAGGGAATTTTTTTAGAATAAATTTGATGATTTTTTTTTAAATGCCAAACAAAGTCGCAGTGACCCGGCCCTTCGATATGTTGTTTGAGGGTCCCAGATGTTTAAGTATTCGATGCGGCTAGTTTGGCAGCCCCCCCCAAGCCCAGATTCTGGACGTCCCACTCCCAATTTATTCCCATTCAAAGGTTATACATGGGTTTTGGACACCCCTTAGAAAGGTCCGAATGACCCCTAATTTAAATATGTTTATCATGTATACTCCACGAGACATTGTGTAAAATTTCGTAAGCCTAGGGTGTTGTTTTCTATGAAAAATCCATAAAAACGTTCCGTTTTTCTGTGCATTCACTTGAATGGAAACTGAGGCCTAACTGACCAGTTCAAAGGCAATTTTCTGGAACTATTTTATTTTTTTTTCTATACTTGGAAAGGTCGCAGTGACCCGGCCCTTCGATATGTTGTTTGAGGGTCCCAGATGATTAACCAGTCGAAGCGCCGAAGTCTGCGCCCCCCCCCAAGCCCAGATTCTGGACGTCCCACTTCCAATTTATTCCCATTCAAATTTCATACATGGGTTTTGGACACGCCTTAGAAAGGTCCGAATGACCCCTAATTTATATATGTTTATCATGTATACTCCACGAGACAGTGTGTAAAATTTCGTAAGCCTAGGGTGTTGTTTTCTATGAAAAATCTTTGAAAAGATTCGAAAAAAAACAGAGGCCTAACTGACAGTTGGAGGGAATTTTTTTCGAATAAATTTGATGATTTTTTTTTACATGCTAAACAAAGTCGCAGTGACCCGGCCCTTCGATATGTTGTTTGAGGGTCCCAGATGTTTAAGTATTCGATGCGGCTAGTTTGGCAGCCCCCCCCAAGCCCAGATTCTGGACGTCCCACTCCCAATTTATTCCCATTCAAAGGTTATACATGGGTTTTGGACACCCCTTAGAAAGGTCCGAATGACCCCTAATTTAAATATGTTTATCATGTATACTCCACGAGACATTGTGTAAAATTTCGTAAGCCTAGGGTGTTGTTTTCTATGAAAAATCCATAAAAACGTTCCGTTTTTCTGTGCATTCACTTGAATGGAAACTGAGGCCTAACTGACCAGTTCAAAGGCAATTTTCTGGAACTATTTTTTTTTTTTTTCTATACTTGGAAAGGTCGCAGTGACCCGGCCCTTCGATATGTTGTTTGAGGGTCCCAGATGATTAACTAGTCGAAGCGCCGAAGTCTGCGCCCCCCCCCAAGCCCAGATTCTGGACGTCCCACTCCCAATTTATTCCCATTCAAAGGTTATACATGGGCTTTGGACACCCCTTAGAAAGGTCCGAACGACCCCTAATTTAAATATGTTTATCATGTATACTCCACAAGACAGTGTGTAAAATTCCGTAAGCCTAGGATGTTGTTTTCTATGAAAAATCCATAAAAATGTTCCGTTTTTCTGTGCATTCACTTGAATGGAAACTGAGGCCTAACTGACTAGTTCAAAGGCAATTTTCTGGATCTATTTTTTTTTTTTTTACATACTAAACAAGGTCGCAGTGACCCGGCCCTTCGATATGTTGTTTGAGGGTCCCAGATGATTAACTAGTCGAAGCGCCGAAGTCCGCGCCCCCCCCCCAAGCCCAGATTCTGGACATCCCGCTCCCAATTTATTCCCATTCAAAGGTCATACATGGGTTTTGGACACCCCTCAGAAAGGTCCGAATGACCCCTAATTTAAATATGTTCATCATGTATACTCCACGAGACAGTGTGTAAAATTTCGTAAGCCTAGGGTGTTGTTTTCTATGAAAAATCCATAAAAATGTTCCGTTTTTCTGTGCATTCACTTGAATGGAAACTGAGGCCTAACTGACCAGTTCAAAGGCAATTTTCTGGATCTATTTTATTTTTTTCGTATACTTGGAAAGGTCGCAGTGACCCGGCCCTTCGATATGTTGTTTGAGGGTCCCAGATGATTAACTAGTCGGAGCGCCGAAGTCCGCAGCCCCCCCCAAGCCCAGATTCTGGACATCCCGCTCCCAATTTATTCCCATTCAAAGGTCATACATGGGTTTTGGACACCCCTCAGAAAGGTCCGAATGACCCCTAATTTAAATATGTTTATCATGTATACTCCACGAGACAGTGTGTAAAATTTTGTAAGCCTAGGGTGTTGTTTTCTATGAAAAATCTTTGAAAAGATTCGAAAAAAAACAGAGGCCTAACTGACAGTTGGAGGGAATTTTTTTCGAATAAATTTGCTGATTTTTTTTAACATACTAAACAAAGTTGCAGTGACCCAGCCCTTCGATATGTTGTTTGAGGGTCCCAGATGTTTAAGTATTCGACGCGGCTAGTTTGGCAGCCCCCCCCAAGCCCAGATTCTGGACGTCCCACTCCCAATTTATTCCCATTCAAAGGTCATACATGGGTTTTGGACACCCCTTAGAAAGGTCCGAATGACCCCTAATTTAAATATGTTTATCATGTATACTCCACGAGACAGTGTGTAAAATTTCGTAAGCCTAGGGTGTTGTTTTCTATGAAAAATCCATAAAAACGTTCCGTTTTTCTGTGCATTCACTTGAATGGAAACAGAGGCCTAACTGACCAGTTCAAAGGCAATTTTCTGGATCTATTTTATTTTTTTTCGTATACTTGGAGAGGTCGCAGTGACCCGGCCCTTCGATATGTTGTTTGAGGGTCCCAGATGATTAACTAGTCGAAGCGCCGAAGTCCGCGCCCCCCCCAAGCCCAGATTCTGGACATCCCGCTCCCAATTTATTCCCATTCAAAGGTCATACATGGGTTTTGGACACCCCTCAGAAAGGTCCGAATGACCCCTAATTTAAATATGTTTATCATGTATACTGCACGAGACAGTGTGTAAAATTTCGTAAGCCTAGGGTGTTGTTTTCTATGAAAAATCCATAAAAACGTTCCTTTTTTTCTGTGCATACATTTGAATGGAGACAGAGGCTGACAGAGGATGATTAAGTACTCAAAGCCTCGAAGTCTGCACCCCTCCCCCAAGCCCAGATTCTGGACATCCCGCTCCCAATTTATTCCCATTTAAAGGTCATACATGGGTTTTGGACACCCCTCAGAAAGGTCCGAATGACCCCTAATTTAAATATGTTTATCATGTATACTCCACGAGACAGTGTGTAAAATTTTGTAAGCCTAGGGTGTTGTTTTCTATGAAAAATCTTTGAAAAGATTCGAAAAAAAACAGAGGCCTAACTGACAGTTGGAGGGAATTTTTTTCGAATAAATTTGCTGATTTTTTTTAACATACTAAACAAAGTCGCAGTGACCCGGCCCTTCGATATGTTGTTTGAGGGTCCCAGATGATTAACCAGTCGAAGCGTCGAAGTCTGCGGCCCCCCCCAAGCCCAGATTCTGGACGTCCCACTTCCAATTTATTCCCATTCAAATTTCATACATGGGTTTTGGACACCCCTTAGAAAGGTCCGAACGACCCCTAATTTAAATATGTTTATCATGTATACTCCACGAGACAGTGTGTAAAATTTCGTAAGCCTAGGGTGTTGTTTTCTATGAAAAATCCATAAAAACGTTCCGTTTTTCTGTGCATTCACTTGAATGGAAACTGAGGCCTAACTGACCAGTTCAAAGGCAATTTTCTGGATCTATTTTATTTTTTTTTACATACTAAACAAGGTCGCAGTGACCCGGCCCTTCGATATGTTGTTTGAGGGTCCCAGATGATTAACCAGTCGAAGCGCCGAAGTCTGCGGCCCCCCCCAAGCCCAGATTCTGGACGTCCCACTTCCAATTTATTCCCATTCAAATTTCATACATGGGTTTTGGACACCCCTTAGAAAGGTCCGAACGACCCCTAATTTAAATATGTTTATCATGTATACTCCACGAGACAGTGTGTAAAATTTCGTAAGCCTAGGGTGTTGTTTTCTATGAAAAATCCATAAAAACGTTCCGTTTTTCTGTGCATACATTTGAATGGAGACAGAGGCTGACAGAGGATGATTAAGTACTCGAAGCGTTGAAGTCTGCGCCCCTCCCCCAAGCCCAGATTCTGGACATCCCGCTCCCAATTTATTCCCATTCAAAGGTCATACATGGGTTTTGGACACCCCTCAGAAAGGTCCGAATGACCCCTAATTTAAATATGTTTATCATGTATACTCCACGAGACAGTGTGTAAAATTTTGTAAGCCTAGGGTGTTGTTTTCTATGAAAAATCTTTGAAAAGATTCGAAAAAAAACAGAGGCCTAACTGACAGTTGGAGGGAATTTTTTTCGAATAAATTTGCTGATTTTTTTTAACATACTAAACAAAGTCGCAGTGACCCGGCCCTTCGATATGTTGTTTGAGGGTCCCAGATGTTTAAGTATTCGACGCGGCTAGTTTGGCAGCCCCCCACAAGCCCAGATTCTGGACGTCCCACTCCCAATTTATTCCCATTCAAAGGTTATACATGGGTTTTGGACACCCCTTAGAAAGGTCCGAACGACCCCTAATTTAAATATGTTTATCATGTATACTCCACGAGACAGTGTGTAAAATTTCGTAAGCCTAGGGTGTTGTTTTCTATGAAAAATCCATAAAAACGTTCCGTTTTTCTGTGCATTCACTTGAATGGAAACTGAGGCCTAACTGACCAGTTCAAAGGCAATTTTCTGGATCTATTTTATTTTTTTTTACATACTAAACAAGGTCGCAGTGACCCGGCCCTTCGATATGTTGTTTGAGGGTCCCAGATGATTAACCAGTCGAAGCGCCGAAGTCTGCGGCCCCCCCCAAGCCCAGATTCTGGACGTCCCACTTCCAATTTATTCCCATTATAATTTCATACATGGGTTTTGGACACCCCTTAGAAAGGTCCGAACGACCCCTAATTAAAATATGTTTATCATGTACACCCCACAAGACAGCATGTGAAATTGCGTGGCCGACGTCCCACTTCCAATGTATCGACCTCAATTGAAATAAATTGGAAGTGGGATAGGTCAGTTCCGTGGCCGACGTCCCACTTCCAATGTATCGACCTCAATTGAAATAGATTGGAAGTGGGATCGGTCAGTTCCGTGGCCGACGTCCCACTTCCAATGTATCGACCTCAATTGAAATAAATTGGAAGTGGGATCGGTCAGTTCCGTGGCCGACGTCCCACTTCCAATGTATCGACCTCAATTGAAATAAATTGGAAGTGGGATCGGTCAGTTCCGTGGCCGACGTCCCACTTCCAATGTATCGACCTCAATTGAAATAAATTGGAAGTGGGATAGGTCAATTCCGTGGCCGACGTCCCACTTCCAATGTATCGACCTCAATTCAAATAGATTGGAAGTGGGATACAAAAAATGGTCAGCAACTTGGTGACCCTTGTCCATCTCCAATGTATATGCTTCAATTCAAATACATTGGAAGTGGGATACAAAAAATGGTCAGCAACTTGGTGACCCTTGTCCATCTCCAATGTATATGCTTCAATTCAAATACATTGGAAGTGGGATACAAAAAATGGTCAGCAACTTGGTGACCCTTGTCCATCTCCAATGTATATGCTTCAATTCAAATACATTGGAAGGGATGTTAAATGCAGTTTTGGCCATTGGCCAGCTTTGTGGTCATTCCATGACCTCATCTAAACAAATGTCACTACACAAACATGTTCTTTTGGCCACCTGGACAAACCAGAGGTCTCAGAAGGGCACTCAGAGGGTCACTAGACGGGCTCATCCCACGAGCAATGTATATGAGACTGTTGACTAAATGTACAGTGGGATGGTGACGCCTCCATCCGTTTTCAAGAGCACTTGGGACAAATTGAGCGCTGCGGACGAGGGTGCCTCGACGCCGCGAGTTCACGGATGGAGCGACTATGCCCCTAGTGAGTCCCACGAACAAGCTATTGCCCGCAGTAAGTAAGTCAGATGTGGTTAGTACCCAACATCCCGGCGGCCATTTACCTAAGTGGCCGGTGGGATCCCATATCGTAATACGATCCCACGCACCAATTATGCGACCGCCGGCAATTTATTTGAATGGGGTTTTGTCCGCGAACCATGTACCGGTACTACCTCGTCATAACATGGTCAATTCTCGCTCAAACTGCTAATTTTTTATACCAGCTTCTTCCTTGGACTCTCCTTGTCGCAACGGTATATGCAGTTTAGCCATTTGGGATATCTTTTCTGAGCTATAAGCATTTGTTCGGAGGGTGGGTACGCTCCCATAGGAATACATTGAAATGAATATGCCTGTCCTTTTTCGATATTCAACTTTTAGCCGAACATTTTGCCATAACTTCCTTATACTTTCACCTACAGACTTCATTTTACTTTCAAATGGTAGAGAAACTTCCCCTTTCTAAAATATGTAGATTTGAAATCATTTGAAGATACGGTTCTGGAGTTATGAAGATTTGTTTGGCAGTAGGACGTTTCGGCTCCCATAGAGTTCAATGTATTTTCAGAAAGCCAAATTTTCTCAAATTTGCCCTTTTTTAACTCATCTTTACACCATCAATTCTCGCTCAAACTGAAAAATTTTTTACACCATCTCGAGCGCCAGACTCTCCTTGTCGCTACGGTATGCTTCGTTCAATTTTGGTTGGGAAAAGTTTTCGAGCTACGGGTCATTTTTTGAAGGGTCCCCCCGGTCGAAATTCATTGAATCCTGAGTCTGTCAGTTGTGTTCTGTGAGCGTGCGTGTGAGAGAGACACAGAGGGGGGAGGGGGAGGGGCAGAGGCAGAGACTGACGGGGAGAGGTGTGAGGGCCACAGAAATACACAGGCAGTCTGTAACACTTTAAAGGTCATTTTTAAGGGGGACGTCTTAATTATCCAGGGTTTCTTAAGGTGGAATTTTTAAAGAATACCTCATTCACAATATACAGCCTGTCTTTTCAACATTTTAAGACGCGGATCGGGGGGCGGGGGTTTAGGCGGCGCAACATCTCGCGTTTCCTCCTGGAAATGCAGACCTCTAGTGTTACGTTTGCTGCCCTTCATTCTGAGGATCGTTCATTCTTGTCCGGTTAACTCCGCCCACAGTTTTCGAGATATCGACTCCGTTCAAAGTTTGTTTCGTAGAGCTGCCCTGTGGGATGTGGGCTTGTATACAGCTTTTGGAAAAGTTGCATAGTTTTTGCACAGTAAGCCTTTGAAATTTCATCTTTTCTCCTATAGGAATGAATGGAAAAATGTCCATAAACTTTTGTCAAACTTTCAAACTGCTTTCACACGCTCAGTTTTCGAGCTACAGACACCAGAATTCAAACGGGCAGACCCGAGAGTCCACGGTCCCGCCACGTGAAATTATGGGCCGATAGCCCACCCGCTTCATGACCTTTGACCCCGTTTTCCATTCACGGCCTACAGAGCGCCATAGAGTCCAATGTAAACTGCTGTGGGAGAGTGCTCTCTTAACATCCCACTACCGACAGCTTAGCAGTAAACTCCTTCACCATAGGCGTCGCCTAGTGACCCACGCGGGTTTACCGTATCGAGGACCTCGCTTTAAGCGAGAAAGACGCGGATCGGGGGGCGGGGGTTTAGGCGGCGCAACATCTCGCGTTTCCTCCTGGAAATGCAGACCTCTAGTGTTACGTTTGCTGCCCTTAATTCTGAGGATCGTTCATTCTTGTCCGGTTAACTCCGCCCACAGTTTTCGAGATATCGACTCCGTTCAAAGTTTCATTCGTAGAGCTGCCCTGTGGGATGCGGGCTTGTATACAGCTTTTGGAAAAGTTGCATAGTTTTAGCACAGTAAGCATTTGAAGTTTCATCTTTTGTCCCATAGGAATGAATGGAAATATGTCCATAAACTTTTGTCAAACTTTCAAACTGCTGTCACACGCTCAGTTTTCGAGCTAGAGACACCAGAATTCAAACGGGCAGACCCGAGAGTCCAAGGTCCCACCACGTGAAATTATAGGCCGATACCCCGCCCGCTTCATGACCTTTGACCCCGTTTTCCATTCACGGCCTACAGAGCTCCATAGAGTCCAATGTAAACTGCTGTGGGAGAGTGCTCTCTTAACATCCCACTACCGACAGCTTAGCAGTAAACTCCTTCACCATAAGCGTCGCCTAGTGACCCACGCGGGTTTACCGTATCGAGGACCTCGCTTTAAGCGGGAAAGACGCGGATCGGGGGGCAGGGGTTTAGGCGGCGCAACATCTCGCGTTTCCTCCTGGAAATGCCGACCTCTAGTGTTACGTTTGCTGCCCTTCATTCTGAGGATCGTTCGTTCTTGTCCGGTTAACTCCGCCCACAGTTTTCGAGATATCGACTCCGTTCAAAGTTTGTTTCGTAGAGCTTCCCTGTGGGATGCGGGCTTGTATACAGCTTTTGGAAAAGTTGCATAGTTTTTGCACAGTAAGCCTTTGAACTTTCATCTTTTGTCCCATAGGAATGAATGGAAAAATGTCCATAAACTTTTGTCAAACTTTCAAACTGCTGTCACACGGTCAGTTTTCGAGCTAGAGACACCAGAATTCAAACGGGCACACCCGAGAGTCCAAGGTCCCACCACGTGAAACTATAGGCCGATAGCCCACCCGCTTCATGACCTTTGACCCCGTTTTCCATTCACGGCCTACAGAGCTCCATAGAGTCCAATGTAAACTGCTGTGGGAGACTGCTCTCTTAACATCCACCTACCAACAGCTTAGCAGTAAACTCCTTCAACATAAGCGTCGCCTAGTGACCCACGCGGGTTTACCGTATCGAGGACCTCGCTTTAAGCGGGAAAGACGCGGATCGGGGGGCAGGGGTTTAGGCGGCGCAACATCTCGCGTTTCCTCCTGGAAATGCAGACCTCTAGTGTTACGTTTGCTGCCCTTCATTCTGAGGATCGTTCATTCTTGTCCGGTTAACTCCGCCCACAGTTTTCGAGATATCGACTCCGTTCAAAGTTTGTTTCGTAGAGCTTCCCTGTGGGATGCGGGCTTGTATACAGCTTTTGGAAAAGTTGCATAGTTTTCGCACAGTAAGCATTTGAAGTTTCATCTTTACTCCCATAGGAATGAATGGAAAAATGTCCATAAACTTTTGTCAAACTTTCAAACTGCTGTCACACGGTCAGTTTTCGAGCTAGAGACACCAGAATTCAAACGGGCAGACCCGAGGGTCCACGGTCCCGCCACCTTAAATTATAGGCCGATACCCCGCCCGCTTCATGACCTTTGACCCCGTTTTCCATTCATGACCTACAGAGCTCCATAGAGTCCAATGTAAACTGCTGTGGGAGAGTGCTCTCTTAACATCCCACTACCAACAGCTTAGCAGTAAACTCCTTCACCATAAGCGTTGCCTAGTGACCCACGCGGTTTTACCGTATCGTGGACCTCGCTTTAAGCGGGAAAGACGCGGATCGGGGGGCAGGGACTTAGGCGGCGCAACATCTCGCGTTTCCTCCTGGAAATGCAGACCTCTAGTGTTACGTTTGCTGCCCTTCATTCTGAGGATCGTTCATTCTTGTCCGGTTAACTCCGCCCACAGTTTTCGAGATATCGACTCCGTTCAAAGTTTCATTCGTAGAGCTGCCCTGTGGGATGCGGGCTTGTATACAGCTTTTGGAAAAGTTGCATAGTTTTAGCACAGTAAGCATTTGAAGTTTCATCTTTTGTCCCATAGGAATGAATGGAAATATGTCCATAAACTTTTGTCAAACTTTCAAACTGCTGTCACACGCTCAGTTTTCGAGCTAGAGACACCAGAATTCAAACGGGCAGACCCGAGAGTCCAAGGTCCCACCACGTGAAATTATAGGCCGATACCCCGCCCGCTTCATGACCTTTGACCCCGTTTTCCATTCACGGCCTACAGAGCTCCATAGAGTCCAATGTAAACTGCTGTGGGAGAGTGCTCTCTTAACATCCCACTACCGACAGCTTAGCAGTAAACTCCTTCACCATAAGCGTCGCCTAGTGACCCACGCGGGTTTACCGTATCGAGGACCTCGCTTTAAGCGGGAAAGACGCGGATCGGGGGGCAGGGGTTTAGGCGGCGCAACATCTCGCGTTTCCTCCTGGAAATGCAGACCTCTAGTGTTACGTTTGCTGCCCTTCATTCTGAGGATCGTTCGTTCTTGTCCGGTTAACTCCGCCCACAGTTTTCGAGATATCGACTCCGTTCAAAGTTTGTTTCGTAGAGCTTCCCTGTGGGATGCGGGCTTGTATACAGCTTTTGGAAAAGTTGCATAGTTTTTGCACAGTAAGCCTTTGAACTTTCATCTTTTGTCCCATAGGAATGAATGGAAAAATGTCCATAAACTTTTGTCAAACTTTCAAACTGCTGTCACACGGTCAGTTTTCGAGCTAGAGACACCAGAATTCAAACGGGCACACCCGAGAGTCCAAGGTCCCACCACGTGAAACTATAGGCCGATAGCCCACCCGCTTCATGACCTTTGACCCCGTTTTCCATTCACGGCCTACAGAGCTCCATAGAGTCCAATGTAAACTGCTGTGGGAGACTGCTCTCTTAACATCCACCTACCAACAGCTTAGCAGTAAACTCCTTCAACATAAGCGTCGCCTAGTGACCCACGCGGGTTTACCGTATCGAGGACCTCGCTTTAAGCGGGAAAGACGCGGATCGGGGGGCAGGGGTTTAGGCGGCGCAACATCTCGCGTTTCCTCCTGGAAATGCAGACCTCTAGTGTTACGTTTGCTGCCCTTCATTCTGAGGATCGTTCATTCTTGTCCGGTTAACTCCGCCCACAGTTTTCGAGATATCGACTCCGTTCAAAGTTTGTTTCGTAGAGCTTCCCTGTGGGATGCGGGCTTGTATACAGCTTTTGGAAAAGTTGCATAGTTTTCGCACAGTAAGCATTTGAAGTTTCATCTTTACTCCCATAGGAATGAATGGAAAAATGTCCATAAACTTTTGTCAAACTTTCAAACTGCTGTCACACGGTCAGTTTTCGAGCTAGAGACACCAGAATTCAAACGGGCAGACCCGAGGGTCCACGGTCCCGCCACCTTAAATTATAGGCCGATACCCCGCCCGCTTCATGACCTTTGACCCCGTTTTCCATTCATGACCTACAGAGCTCCATAGAGTCCAATGTAAACTGCTGTGGGAGAGTGCTCTCTTAACATCCCACTACCGACAGCTTAGCAGTAAACTCCTTCACCATAAGCGTCGCCTAGTGACCCACGCGGGTTTACCGTATCGAGGACCTCGCTTAAAGCGGGAAAGACGCGGATCGGGGGGCGGGGGTTTAGGCGGCGCAACATCTCGCGTTTCCTCCTGGAAATGCAGACCTCTAGTTATGTTGCGCCTGCTGCTTTAAGCAGCGGCGCAATATATTGTTCTTCTTAAGTCATATTATTATTATTTTTATTCTTATTATTCCGCGTTTCCTTGTCCGCCTAACTAGTCCCGCAGCTTTCGAGCTATCGACTCCGTTCCACCTGGAAATCGTGCGTCCTATAGCGACGATGTGGGCTTGTATACAGCTTTCCGATACCCGCACTCGTTCGTCCGCTACACTCGTTTATCGCTCCGTTTTTCCCCAGTCATTTCTATGGAATTAATTTTCAAAGTGCTCTAACTCGGTCATTTTTCAAGCTACGGACACGGGATTTCAGACGGTCGGACCCGGGCGTACCGGCTCCCATCACTTCCGTTTTCAGATTTTTTGCACTCATCCTTCCCTTTCTATTCCTCCTTCAAAATCCCTCCATTCATTTCAATGGGAGGCTCTTACAGTGGGTGACGTCATACACTGTAGATTCCTTCTCAGAAAACGGGTTTTTCACTTTTCAGCCAAACAAATCACCATAACTTCCTCATACTTTCACCTAGAAACTTCATTTAAATTTTAAATGGTAGAGAAACTTGTCCTTTCTAAGACCTCTAAATTTGAACATTATTGAAAATACGGTTTTTGAGTTATGAATTTTTGTTCGGCACTAGGGAGGGTTTCGGCTCCCATAGGGTTCAATGTATTTTTGGAGCAGCTCAGAGTGCGGTTTCTAAAATTTTCTCCTGTTTTTAACTCGTCATAACATGCTCAATTCTCACTTAATCTGCAAATTTTTTATACCATATCGATCCCCAGACTCTCCTTGTCGCAACGGTATATACGGTTAAGTGATGTGGGGAAAACTTTCCGAGCTATAAGCATTTGTTCGGAGGGTGGGTACGCTCCCTTAGGAACCCATTGAAATTTTTTTTTTTCTTTTTCAATTTTCTGCCGAACATTTCACCATAACTTCCTTATACTTTCACCTACAGACTTCATTTAAACTTTAAATGCTAGAGAAATTTCCCCTTTCTCACACTTGTAAGTTTCAGACCGTTTGAGAATACCGTTCTTGAGTTATGAATTTTTGTTTGACACATGGGAGGGTTTTCCTCCCATAGAGCTCAATGTATTTTAAGAGCGGGTCTGCACGCAAATTTTCAAAACTTTGCCTGTTTTTAACTCGTAATTACACCATCAAATCTCGCTCAAAGTGCAAAAATTTTTACACCATCTCGAGCACCAGACTCTCCTTGTCGCTACGGTATGCTTCGTTCAATTTTGGTTGGGAAAAGTTTTCGAGCTACGGGTGATTTTTTGGAGGGTGCTCCCCGGTCGAAATTCATTGAATCGTGAGTTTGTCAGTTGTATTCTGTGAGCGTGCGTGTGAGAGAGACACAGAGGGGGGAGGGGGAGGGGCAGAGGCAGACACTGACGGGGAGAGCTGTGAGGGCCACAGAAATACACAGGCAGTCTGTAACACTTTAAAGGTCATTTTTAAGGGGGACGTCTTAATTATCCAGGGTTTCTTAAGGTGGAATTTTTAAAAAAGACCTCATTCACAATATACTGGCTGTCTTTTCAACATTTTAAGACGCGGATCGGGGGACGGGGGTTTAGGCGGCGCAACATCTCGCGTTTCCTCCTGGAAATGCAGACCTCTAGTGTTACGTTTGCTGCCCTTCATTCTGAGGATCTTCATTCCTTGTCCGGTTAACTCCGCCCACAGTTTTCGAGATATCGACTCCGTTCAAAGTTTGTTTCGTAGAGCTTACCTGTGGGATGCGGGCTTGTATACAGCTTTTGGAAAAGTTGCATAGTTTTTGCACAGTAAGCATTTGAAGTTTCATCTTTACTCCCATAGGAATGAATGGGAAAATGTCCATAAACTTTTGTCAAACTTTCAAACTGCTGTCACACGCTCAGTTTTCGAGCTAGAGACACCAGAATTCAAACGGGCAGACCCGAGAGTCCAAGGTCCCACCACGTGAAACTATAGGCCGATAGCCCACCCGCTTCATGACCTTTGACCCCGTTTTCCATTCACGGCCTACACAGCTCCACATAGTCCAATGTAAACTGCTGTGGGACAGTGCTCTCTTAACATCCCACTACCAACAGCTTAGCAGTAAACTCCTTCACCATAAGCGTCGCCTAGTGACCCACGCGGGTTTACCGTATCGAGGACCTCGCTTTAAGCGAGAAAGACGCGGATCGGGAGACGGGGGTTTCGGCGGCGCAACATCTCGCGTTTCCTCCTGGAAATGCAGACCTCTAGTGTTACGTTTGCTGCCCTTCATTCTGAGGATCGTTCATTCTTGTCCGGTTAACTCCGCCCACAGTTTTCGAGATATCGACTCCGTTCAAAGTTTGTTTCGTACAGCTTCCCTGTGGGATGCGGGCTTGTATACAGCTTTTGGAAAAGTTACATAGTTTTCGCACAGTAAGCATTTGAAGTTTCGTGTTTTCTCCCATAGGAATGAATGGAAAAATGTCCATAAACTTTTGTCAAACTTTCAAACTGCTGTCACACGCTCAGTTTTCGAGCTAGAGACACCAGAACTCAAACGGGCAGACCCGAGAGTCCACGGTCCCACCACGTGAAATTATAGGCCGATACCCCGCCCGCTTCATGACCTTTGACCCCGTTTTCCATTCACGGCCTACAGAGCTCCATAGAGTCCAATGTAAACTGCTGTGGGAGAGTGCTCTCTTAACATCCCACTACCGACAGCTTAGCAGTAAACTCCTTCACCATAAGCGTCGCCTAGTGACCCACGCGGGTTTACCGTATCGAGGACCTCGCTCTAAGCGGGAAAGACGCGGATCGGGGGACGGGGGTTTCGGCGGCGCAACATCTCGCGTTTCCTCCTGGAAATGCAGACCTCTAGTGTTACGTTTGCTGCCCTTCATTCTGAGGATCGTTCATTCTTGTCCGGTTAACTCCGCCCACAGTTTTCGAGATATCGACTCCGTTCAAAGTTTCATTCGTAGAGCTTCCCTGTGGGATGCGGGCTTGTATACAGCTTTTGCAGTCCCCTTTCTCAAACTTGTAAGTTTCAGACCGTTTGATAATACCGTTCTTGAGTTATGAATTTTTGTTTGACACTTGGGAGGGTTTTCCTCCCATAGAGCTCAATGTATTTTAAGAGCGGCTCGGCACGCAGATTTTCAAAACTTTGCCTGTTTTTAACTCGTAATTACACCATCAAATCTCGCTCAAAGTGCAAAAATTTTTACACCATCTCGAGCACCAGACTCTCCTTGTCGCTACGGTATGCTTCGTTCATTTTTGGACCTGGAAAAGTTTTGGAGATATTTGAGGTTTTTTGGAGGGTGCTCCCAGGTCGAAATTCATTGAATCATGAGTCTGTCAGTTGTGTTCTGTGAGCGTGCGTGTGAGAGAGAGAGAGGGGGGAGGGGGAGGGGCAGAGGCAGAGACTGACGGGGAGAGCTGTAAGGGCCACAGAAATACACAGGCAGCCTGTAACACTTTAAAGGTCATTTTTAAGGGGGACGTCTTAATTATCCAGGGTTTCTTAAGGTGGAATTTTTAAAAAAGACCTCATTCACAATATACTGCCTGTCTTTTCAACATTTTAAGACGCGGATCGGGGGACGGGGGTTTCGGCGGCGCAACATCTCGCGTTTCCTCCTGGAAATGCAGACCTCTAGTGTTACGTTTGCTGCCCTTCATTCTGAGGATCGTTCGTTCTTGTCCGGTTAACTCCGCCCACAGTTTTCGAGATATCGACTCCGTTCAAAGTTTCATTCGTAGAGCTTCCCTGTGGGATGCGGGCTTGTATACAGCTTTTGGAAAAGTTGCATAGTTTTAGCACAGTAAGCATTTGAAGTTTCATCTTTTTTCCCATAGGAATGAATGGAAATATGTCCATAAACTTTTGTCAAACTTTCAAACTGCTGTCACACGCTCAGTTTTCGAGCTAGAGACACCAGAATTCAAACGGGCAGACCCGAGAGTCCAAGGTCCCACCACGTGAAATTATAGGCCGATACCCCGCCCGCTTCATGACCTTTGACCCCGTTTTCCATTCACGGCCTACAGAGCTCCATAGAGTCCAATGTAAACTGCTGTGGGAGAGTGCTCTCTTAACATCCCACTACCGACAGCTTAGCAGTAAACTCCTTCACCATAAGCGTCGCCTAGTGACCCACGCGGGTTTACCGTATCGAGGACCTCGCTTTAAGCGGGAAAGACGCGGATCGGGGGGCAGGGGTTTAGGCGGCGCAACATCTCGCGTTTCCTCCTGGAAATGCAGACCTCTAGTGTTACGTTTGCTGCCCTTCATTCTGAGGATCGTTCATTCTTGTCCGGTTAACTCCGCCCACAGTTTTCGAGATATCGACTCCGTTCAAAGTTTGTTTCGTACAGCTTCCCTGTGGGATGCGGGCTTGTATACAGCTTTTGGAAAAGTTACATAGTTTTCGCACAGTAAGCATTTGAAGTTTCGTGTTTTCTCCCATAGGAATGAATGGAAAAATGTCCATAAACTTTTGTCAAACTTTCAAACTGCTGTCACACGCTCAGTTTTCGAGCTAGAGACACCAGAACTGAAACCGTCAGACCCGAGAGTCCACGGTCCCACCACGTGATATTATAGGCCGATACCCCGCCCGCTTCATGACCTTTGACCCCATTTTCCATTCACGGCCTACACAGCTCCATAGAGTCCAATGTAAACTGCTGTGGGAGAGTGCTCTCTTAACATCCCACTACCAACAGCTTAGCAGTAAACTCCTTCACCATAGGCGTCGCCTAGTGACCCACGCGGGTTTACCGTATCGAGGACCTCGCTTTAAGCGGGAAAGACGCGGATCGGGGGGCAGGGGTTTAGGCGGCGCAACATCTCGTGTTACGTTTGCTGCCCTTCATTCTGAGGATCGTTCATTCTTGTCCGGTTAACTCCGCCCACAGTTTTCGAGATATCGACTCCGTTCAAAGTTTGTTTCGTACAGCTTCCCTGTGGGATGCGGGCTTGTATACAGGTTTTGGAAAAGTTACATAGTTTTTGCACAGTAAGCATTTGAAGTTTCGCGTTTTCTCCCATAGGAATGAATGGAAAAATGTCCATAAACTTTTGTCAAACTTTCAAAGTGCTGTCACACGGTCAGTTTTCGAGCTAGAGACACCAGAACTCAAACGGGCAGACCCGAGGGTCCAAGGTCCCACCACGTGAAATTATAGGCCGATAGCCCACCCGCTTCATGACCTTTGACCCCGTTTTCCATTCACGGCCTACACAGCTCCATAGAGTCCAATGTAAACTGCTGTGGGAGAGTGCTCTCTTAACATCCCACTACCAACAGCTTAGCAGTAAACTCCTTCACCATAAGCGTCGCCTAGTGACCCACGCGGGTTTACCGTATCGAGGACCTCGCTTTAAGCGGGAAAGACGCGGATCGGGGGGCAGGGGTTTAGGCGGCGCAACATCTCGCGTTTCCTCCTGGAAATGCAGACCTCTAGTGTTACGTTTGCTGCCCTTCATTCTGAGGATCGTTCGTTCTTGTCCGGTTAACTCCGCCCACAGTTTTCGAGATATCGACTCCGTTCAAAGTTTCATTCGTAGAGCTTCCCTGTGGGATGCGGGCTTGTATACAGCTTTTGGAAAAGTTGCATAGTTTTAGCACAGTAAGCATTTGAAGTTTCATCTTTTGTCCCATAGGAATGAATGGAAATATGTCCATAAACTTTTGTCAAACTTTCAAACTGCTGTCACACGCTCAGTTTTCGAGCTAGAGACACCAGAATTCAAACGGGCAGACCCGAGAGTCCAAGGTCCCACCACGTGAAATTATAGGCTGATACCCCGCCCGCTTCATGACCTTTGACCCCGTTTTCCATTCACGGCCTACAGAGCTCCATAGAGTCCAATGTAAACTGCTGTGGGAGAGTGCTCTCTTAACATCCCACTACCGACAGCTTAGCAGTAAACTCCTTCACCATAAGCGTCGCCTAGTGACCCACACGGGTTTACCGTATCGAGGACCTCGCTTTATTATGTTGCGCCTGCTGCTTTAAGCAGCAGCGCGCAATATATTGTTATCCGAAAGTCATATTATTATTATGTTGCGCAAGCTGCTTCAGCAGCGCGCAATATACTGTTCTTCTTAAGTCATATTATTATTATTATTATTATTCTTATTATTCCGCGTTTCCTTGTCCGCCTAACTAGTCCCGCAGCTTTCGAGCTATCGACTCCGTTCCACCTGGAAATCGTGCGTCCTATAGCGATGATGTGGGCTTGTATACAGCTTTCCGATACCCGCACTCGTTCGTCCGCTACACTCATTTATCGCTCCGTTTTTCCCCAGTCATTTCTATGGAATTAATTTTCGAACTGCTCTAACTCGGTCAATTTTCAAGCTACGGACACGAGATTTCAGACGGTCGGACCCGGGCGCACCGTGACCCGTCACTTCCGTTTTTGGACCTCTCGCACTCATCCTTCTCTTTCTATTCCTCCTTGAATATCCCTCCATTCACTTGTATGGAAGACATTTAGAGTGGGTGACATCATAGACACTCTGGGTTCACTGGCCAAAACCGTTTTTTCACTTTTCAGCCGAACAATTCGCCATAACGTCCTCATACTTTCACCTAGAAACTTCATTTAAATTTTAAATGGTAGATAAACTTGTCCTTTCTAGCATCTGTAAATTTGAACATAATCGAAAATACGGTTTTTGAGTTATGAATTTTTGTTCGGCACTAGGGAGGGTTTTGGCTCCCATAGAGTTCAATGTATTTTTGGAGCGGCTCAGAGTGCGGTTTCTAAATTTTTCTCCTGTTTTTAACTCGTCATAACACGGTCAATTCTCGCTCAAACTGCTAATTTTTTATACCAGCTTCTTCCTTAGACTCTCCTTGTCGCAACGGTATATGCAGTTTAGCCATTTGGGATATCATTTCTGAGCTATAAGCATTTGTTCGGAGGGTGGGTACGCTCCCATAGGAATACATTGAAATGAATATGCCTGTCCTTTTTCGATATTCAACTTTTAGCCGAACATTTTGCCATAACTTCCTTATACTTTCACCTACAGACTTCATTTTACTTTCAAATGGTAGAGAAACTTCTCCTTTCTAAAATATGTAGATTTGAAATCATTTGAAGATACGGTTCTGGAGTTATGAAGATTTGTTTGGCAGTAGGACGTTTCGGCTCCCATAGAGTTCAATGTATTTTCAGAAAGCCAAATTTTCTCAAATTTGCCCTTTTTTAACTCATTTTTACACCATCAATTCTCGCTCAAACTGAAAAAATTTTTACACCATCTCGAGCGCCAGACTCTCCTTGTCGCTACGGTATGCTTCGTTCAATTTTGGTTGGGAAAAGTTTTCGAGCTACGGGTCATTTTTTGAAGGGTCCCCCCGGTCGAAATTCATTGAATCCTGAGTCTGTCAGTTGTATTCTGTGAGCGTGCGTGTGAGAGACAGAGAGGGGGGAGGGGGAGGGGCAGAGGCAGACACTGACGGGGAGAGGTGTGAGGGCCACAGAAATACACAGGCAGTCTGTAACACTTTAAAGGTCATTTTTAAGGGGGACGTCTTAATTATCCAGGGTTTCTTAAGGTGGAATTTTTAAAGAATACCTCATTCACAATATACTGGCTGTCTTTTCGACATTTTAAGCTTTATTTCAAGTGGTCATTTTTAAAGGTGGACGTGTCAATACAACTGTGTGTTTCTTAAGGTGGAATTTTTATTAAGGTGGTATTTAAAATGTATTGGCCATCTTTTTTTGCTTTTAAGACTCTTTTGGCCTGTGATGTGGACATTTCAATACAATTCTGGGTTTCTTAAGGTGGAATTGTTTTTAAAGGTGGAATTCAAAATTTATCGTTTTCTATTCACGCCCTACTGAGCTCCATAGAGTCCAATGTAAACTGCTGTGGGAGAGTGCTCTCTTAACATCCCACTACCAACAGCTTAGCAGTAAACTCCTTCACCATAAGCGTCGCCTAGTGACCCACGCGGGTTTACCGTATCGAGGACCTCGCTTTAAGCGGGAAAGACGCGGATCGGGGGACGGGGGTTTAGGCGGCGCAACATCTCGCATTTCCTCCTGGAAATGCAGACCTCTAGTGTTACGTTTGCTGCCCTTCATTCTGAGGATCGTTCATTCTTGTCCGGTTAACTCCGCCCACAGTTTTCGAGATATCGACTCCGTTCAAAGTTTCATTCGTAGAGCTTCCCTGTGGGATGTGGGCTTGTATACAGCTTTTGGAAAAGTTACATAGTTTTTGCACAGTAAGCATTTGAAGTTTCATCTTTACTCTCATAGGAATGAATGGAAAAATGTCCATAAACTTTTGTCAAACTTTCAAACTGCTGTCACACGCTCAGTTTTCGAGCTACAGACACCAGAATTCAAACGGGCAGACCCGAGAGTCCACGGTCCCGCCACGTGAAATTATAGGCCGATACCCCGCCCGCTTCATGACCTTTGACCCCGTTTTCCATTCACGGCCTACACAGCTCCATAGAGTCCAATGTAAACTGCTGTGGGACAGTGCTCTCTTAACATCCCACTACCAACAGCTTAGCAGTAAACTCCTTCACCATAAGCGTCGCCTAGTGACCCACGCGGGTTTACCGTATCGAGGACCTCGCTTTAAGCGGTAAAGACGCGGATCGGGGGGCGGGGGTTTAGGCGGCGCAACATCTCGCGTTTCCTCCTGGAAATGCAGACCTCTAGTTATGTTGCGCCTGCTGCTTTAAGCAGCGGCGCAATATATTGTTATCCGTAAGTCATATTATTATTATTATTTTTATTATTATTTTTATTATTCCGCGTTTCCTTGTCCGCTTAACTAGTCCCGCAGCTTTCGAGCTATCGACTCCGTTCCACCTGGAAATCGTGCGTCCTATAGCGACGATGTGGGCTTGTATACAGCTTTCCGATACCCGCACTCGTTCGTCCGCTACACTCGTTTATCGCTCCGTTTTTCCCCAGTCATTTCTATGGAATTAATTTTCAAAGTGCTCTAACTCGGTCATTTTTCAAGCTACGGACACGGGATTTCAGACGGTCGGACCCGGGCGTACCGGCTCCCATCACTTCCGTTTTCAGATTTTTTGCACTCATCCTTCCCTTTCTATTCCTCCTTCAAAATCCCTCCATTCATTTCAATGGGAGGCTCTTACAGTGGGTGACGTCATACACTGTAGATTCCTTCTCAGAAAACGGGTTTTTCACTTTTCAGCCAAACAAATCACCATAACTTCCTCATACTTTCACCTAGAAACTTCATTTAAATTTTAAATGGTAGAGAAACTTGTCCTTTCTAAGACCTCTAAATTTGAACATTATTGAAAATACGGTTTTTGAGTTATGAATTTTTGTTCGGCACTAGGGAGGGTTTCGGCTCCCATAGGGTTCAATGTATTTTTGGAGCAGCTCAGAGTGCGGTTTCTAAAATTTTCTCCTGTTTTTAACTCGTCATAACATGCTCAATTCTCACTTAATCTGCAAATTTTTTATACCATATCGATCCCCAGACTCTCCTTGTCGCAACGGTATATACGGTTAAGTGATGTGGGGAAAACTTTCCGAGCTATAAGCATTTGTTCGGAGGGTGGGTACGCTCCCATAGGAACCCATTGAAATTATTTTTTTTCTTTTTCAATTTTCTGCCGAACATTTCACCATAACTTCCTTATACTTTCACCTACAGACTTCATTTAAACTTTAAATGCTAGAGAAATTTCCCCTTTCTCACACTTGTAAGTTTCAGACCGTTTGAGAATACCGTTCTTGAGTTATGAATTTTTGTTTGACACATGGGAGGGTTTTCCTCCCATAGAGCTCAATGTATTTTAAGAGCGGGTCTGCACGCAAATTTTCAAAACTTTGCCTGTTTTTAACTCGTAATTACACCATCAAATCTCGCTCAAAGTGCAAAAATTTTTACACCATCTCGAGCACCAGACTCTCCTTGTCGCTACGGTATGCTTCGTTCAATTTTGGTTGGGAAAAGTTTTCGAGCTACGGGTGATTTTTTGGAGGGTGCTCCCCGGTCGAAATTCATTGAATCGTGAGTTTGTCAGTTGTATTCTGTGAGCGTGCGTGTGAGAGAGACACAGAGGGGGGAGGGGGAGGGGCAGAGGCAGACACTGACGGGGAGAGCTGTGAGGGCCACAGAAATACACAGGCAGTCTGTAACACTTTAAAGGTCATTTTTAAGGGGGACATCTTAATTATCCAGGGTTTCTTAAGGTGGAATTTTTAAAAAAGACCTCATTCACAATATACTGGCTGTCTTTTCAACATTTTAAGACGCGGATCGGGGGACGGGGGTTTCGGCGGCGCAACATCTCGCGTTTCCTCCTGGAAATGCAGACCTCTAGTGTTACGTTTGCTGCCCTTCATTCTGAGGATCGTTCGTTCTTGTCCGGTTAACTCCGCCCACAGTTTTCGAGATATCGACTCCGTTCAAAGTTTGTTTCGTAGAGCTGCCCTGTGTGATGCGGGCTTGTATACAGCTTTTGGAAAAGTTACATAGTTTTCGCACAGTAAGCATTTGAAGTTTCATCTTAACTCCCATAGGAATGAATGGAAAAATGTCCATAAACTTTTGTCAAACTTTCAAACTGCTGTCACACGGTCAGTTTTCGAGCTAGAGACACCAGAACTCAAACGGTCAGACCCGAGAGTCCACGGTCCACCCACGTGAAATTATAGGCCGATACCCCGCCCGCTTCATGACCTTTGACCCCGTTTTCCATTCACGGCCTACTGAGCTCCATAGAGTCCAATGTAAACTGCTGTGGGAGAGTGCTCTCTTAACATCCCACTACCAACAGCTTAGCAGTAAACTCCTTCACCATAAGCGTCGCCTAGTGACCCACGCGGGTTTACCGTATCGAGGACCTCGCTTTAAGCGGTAAAGACGCGGATCGGGGGACGGGGGTTTAGGCGGCGCAACATCTCGCGTTTCCTCCTGGAAATGCAGACCTCTAGTGTTACGTTTGCTGCCCTTCATTCTGAGGATCGTTCATTCTTGTCCGGTTAACTCCGCCAACAGTTTTCGAGATATCGACTCCGTTCAAAGTTTGTTTCGTAGAGCTTCCCTGTGGGATGCGGGCTTGTATACAGCTTTTGGAAAAGTTACATAGTTTTTGCACAGTAAGCATTTGAAGTTTCATCTTTACTCTCATAGGAATGAATGGAAAAATGTCCATAAACTTTTGTCAAACTTTCAAACTGCTGTCACACGCTCAGTTTTCGAGCTACAGACACCAGAATTCAAACGGGCAGACCCGAGAGTCCACGGTCCCGCCACGTGAAATTATAGGCCGATACCCTGCCCGCTTCATGACCTTTGACCCCGTTTTACATTCACAGCCTACAGAGCTCCATAGAGTCCAATGTAAACTGCTGTGGGAGAGTGCTCTCTTAACATCCCACTACCAACAGCTTAGCAGTAAACTCCTTCACCATAAGCGTCGCCTAGTGACCCACGCGGGTTTACCGTATCGAGGACCACGCTTTAAGCGGGAAAGACGCGGATCGGGGAACGGGGGTTTCGGCGGCGCAACATCTCGCGTTTCCTCCTGGAAATGCAGACCTCTAGTTATTATTATTATTATTCTTATTATTCCGCGTTTCCTTGTCCGCCTAACTAGTCCCGCAGCTTTCGAGCTATCGACTCCGTTCCACCTGGAAATCGTGCGTCCTATAGCGACGATGTGGGCTTGTATACAGCTTTCCGATACCCGCACTCGTTCGACCGCTACACTCGTTTATCGCTCCGTTTTTCCCTAGTCATTTCTATGGAATTAATTTTCAAAGTGCTCTAACTCGGTCATTTTTCAAGCTACGGACACGGGATTTCAGACGGTCGGACCCGGGCGTACCGGCTCCCATCACTTCCGTTTTCGGAATTTTTGCACTCATCCTTCCCTTTCTTTTCCTCCTTCAAAATCCCTCCATTCATTTCAATGGGAGGCTCTTAGAGTGGGGGTGATGTCATCCACTGTAGTTTCAGTGGCAAAAAGCCGTTTTTTCACTTTTCAGCCGAACAAATCGCCATAACTTCCTCATAGTTTCACCTAGAAACTTCATTTAAATTTTAAATGGTAGAGAAACTTGTCCTTTCTGAGACCTCTAAATTTCAACATTATTGAAAATACGGTTTTTGAGTTATGAAGTTTTGTTCGGCACTAGGGACGGTTTCGGCTCCCATAGGGTTCAATGTATTTTTGGAGCAGCTCAGAGTGCGGTTTCTAAAATTTTCTCCTGTTTTTAACTCGTCATAACATACTCAATTCTCACTTAATCTGCAAATTTTTTATACCATATCGATCCCCAGACTCTCCTTGTCGCAACGGTATATACGGTTAAGTGATGTGGGGAAAACTTTCCGAGCTATAAGCATTTGTTCGGAGGGTGGGTACGCTCCCATAGGAACCCATTTAAATTATTTTTTTTCTTTTTCAATTTTCTGCCGAACATTTCACCATAACTTCCTTATACTTTCACCTACAGACTTCATTTAAATTTTAAATGGTAGAGAAATTTCCCCTTTCTCACACTTGTAAGTTTCAGACCGTTTGATAATACCGTTCTTGAGTTATGAATTTTTGTTCCACACTTGGGAGGGTTTTCCTCCCATAGAGCTCAATGTATTTTAAGAGCGGGTCGTCACGCAGATTTTCAAAACTTTGCCTGTTTTTAACTCGTAATTACACCATCAAATCTCGCTCAAAGTGCAAAAATTTTTACACCATCTCGAGCACCAGACTCTCCTTGTCGCTACGGTATGCTTCGTTCATTTTTGGACCTGGAAAAGTTTTGGAGATATTTGAGGTTTTTTGGAGGGTGCTCCCAGGTCGAAATTCATTGAATCATGAGTCTGTCAGTTGTGTTCTGTGAGCGTGCGTGTGAGAGAGAGAGAGGGGGGAGGGGGAGGGGCAGAGGCAGAGACTGACCGGGAGAGCCGTGAGGGCCACAGAAATACACAGGCAGTCTGTAACACTTTAAAGGTCATTTTTAAGGGGGACGTCTTAATTATCCAGGGTTTCTTAAGGTGGAATTTTTAAAAAAGACCTCATTCACAATATACTGCCTGTCTTTTCAACATTTTAAGACGCGGATCGGGGGACGGGGGGATCGGACCACGTGAAACTATAGGCCGATAGCCCACCCGCTTCATGACCTTTGACCCCGTTTTCCATTCACGGCCTACACAGCTCCATAGAGTCCAATGTAAACTGCTGTGGGAGAGTGCTCTCTTAACATCCCACTACCGACAGCTTAGCAGTAAACTCCTTCACCATAAGCGTCGCCTAGTGACCCACGCGGGTTTACCGTATCGAGGACCTCGCTTTAAGCGGGAAAGACGCGGATCGGGGGAAGGGGGTTTAGGCGGCGCAACATCTCGCGTTTCCTCCTGGAAATGCAGACCTCTAGTGTTACGTTTGCTGCCCTTCATTCTGAGGATCGTTCATTCTTGTCCGGTTAACTCCGCCCACAGTTTTCGAGATATCGACTCCGTTCAAAGTTTCATTCGTAGAGCTTCCCTGTGGGATGCGGGCTTGTATACAGCTTTTGGAAAAGTTACATAGTTTTCGCACAGTAAGCATTTGAAGTTTCATCTTTACTCCCATAGGAATGAATGGAAAAATGTCCATAAACTTTTGTCAAACTTTAAAACTGCTGTCACACGGTCAGTTTTCGAGCTAGACACACCAGAACTCAAACGGTCAGACCCGAGAGTCCACGGTCCCACCACCTGAAATTATAGGCCGATAGCCCACCCGCTTCATGACCTTTGACCCCGTTTTCCATTCACGGCCTACACAGCTCCATAGAGTCCAATGTAAACTGCTGTGGGACAGTGCTCTCTTAACATCCCACTACCAACAGCTTAGCAGTAAACTCCTTCACCATAAGCGTCGCCTAGTGACCCACGCGGGTTTACCGTATCGAGGACCTCGCTTTAAGCGGTAAAGACGCGGATCGGGGGGCGGGGGTTTAGGCGGCGCAACATCTCGCGTTTCCTCCTGGAAATGCAGACCTCTAGTTTTTTTTTTTATTATTCTTATTATTCCGGATTTCCTTGTCCGCCTAACTAGTCCCGCAGCTTTCGAGCTATCGACTCCGTTCCACCTGGAAATCGTGCGTCCTATAGCGACGATGTGGGCTTGTATACAGCTTTCCGATACCCGCACTCGTTCGTCCGCTACACTCGTTTATCGCTCCGTTTTTCCCCAGTCATTTCTATGGAATTAATTTTCAAAGTGCTCTAACTCTGTCATTTTTCAAGCTACGGACACGGGATTTCAGACGGTCGGACCCGGGCGTACCGGCTCCCATCACTTCCGTTTTCGGAATTTTTGCACTCATCCTTCCCTTTCTTTTCCTCCTTCAAAATCCCTCCATTCATTTCAATGGGAGGCTCTTAGAGTGGGGGTGATGTCATCCACTGTAGTTTCAGTGGCAAAAAGCCGTTTTTTCACTTTTCAGCCGAACAAATCGCCATAACTTCCTTATACTTTCACCTAGAAACTTCATTTAAATTTTAAATGGTAGAGAAACTTGTCCTTTCTAAGACCTCTAAATTTGAACATTATTGAAAATACGGTTTTTGAGTTATGAATTTTTGTTCGGCACTAGGGAGGGTTTCGGCTCCCATAGGGTTCAATGTATTTTTGGAGCAGCTCAGAGTGCGGTTTCTAAAATTTTCTCCTGTTTTTAACTCGTCATAACATGCTCAATTCTCACTTAATCTGAAAATTTTTTATACCATATCGATCCCCAGACTCTCCTTGTCGCAACGGTATATACGGTTAAGTGATGTGGGGAAAACTTTCCGAGCTATAAGCATTTGTTCGGAGGGTGGGTACGCTCCCATAGGAACCCATTGAAATTATTTTTTTTCTTTTTCAATTTTCTGCCGAACATTTCACCATAACTTCCTTATACTTTCACCTACAGACTTCATTTAAACTTTAAATGGTAGAGAAATTTCCTCTTTCTCACACTTGTAAGTTTCAGACCGTTTGAGAATACCGTTCTTGAGTTATGAATTTTTGTTTGACACTTGGGAGGGTTTTCCTCCCATTGAGCTCAATGTATTTTAAGAGCGGCTCGGCACGCAGATTTTCAAAACTTTGCCTGTTTTTAACTCGTAATTACACCATCAAATCTCGATCAAAGTGCAAAAATTTTTACACCATCTCGAGCACCAGACTCTCCTTGTCGCTACGGTATGCTTCGTTCATTTTTGGACCTGGAAAAGTTTTTGAGATATTTGAGGTTTTTTGGAAGGTGCGCAACCGGTCGAAATTCATTGAATCCTGAGTCTGTCAGTTGTATTCTGTGAGCGTGCGTGTGAGAGACAGAGAGGGGGGAGGGGGAGGGGCAGAGGCAGAGACTGACGGGGAAGAGGTGTGAGGGCCACAGAAATACACAGGCAGTCTGTAACACTTTAAAGGTCATTTTTAAGGGGGACATCTTAATTATCCAGGGTTTCTTAAGGTGGAATTTTTTAAGAATACCTCATTCACAATATACTGCCTGTCTTTTCGACATTTTAAGCTTTATTTAAAGTGGTCATTTTTAAAGGTGGACGTGTCAATACAACTGTGGGTTTCTTAAGGTGGAATTTTTATTAAGGTGGTATTTAAAATGTATTGGCCATCTTTTTTGCTTTTAAGATTCTTTTGGCCTGTGATGTGGACATTTCAATACAATTCTGGGTTTCTTAAGGTGGAATTGTTTTTAAAGGTGGAATTCAAAATGTATCGTTTTCTATTCACGTCCTACTGAGCTCCATAGAGTCCAATGTAAACTGCTGTGGGAGAGTGCTCTCTTAACATCCCACTACCAACAGCTTAGCAGTAAACTCCTTCACCATAAGCGTCGCCTAGTGACCCACGCGGGTTTACCGTATCGAGGACCTCGCTTTAAGCGGGAAAGACGCGGATCGGGGGACGGGGGTTTAGGCGGCGCAACATCTCGCGTTTCCTCCTGGAAATGCAGACCTCTAGTTATGTTGCGCCTGCTGCTTTAAGCAGCAGCGCGCAATATATTGTTATCCGTAAGTCATATTATTATTATTTTTATTATTATTTTTATTATTCCGCGTTTCCTTGTCCGCTTAACTAGTCCCGCAGCTTTCGAGCTATCGACTCCGTTCCACCTGGAAATCGTGCGTCCTATAGCGACGATGTGGGCTTGTATACAGCTTTCCGATATCCGCACTCGTTCGTCCGCTACACTCGTTTTTCGCTCTGTTTTTCCCCAGTCATTTCTATGGAATTAATTTTCAAAGTGCTCTAACTCGGTCATTTTTCAAGCTACGGACACGGGATTTCAGACGGTCGGACCCGGGCGTACCGGCTCCCATCACTTCCGTTTTCGGAATTTTTGCACTCATCCTTCCCTTTCTTTTCCTCCTTCAAAATCCCTCCATTCATTTCAATGGGAGGCTCTTAGAGTGGGGGTGATGTCATCCACTGTAGTTTCAGTGGCAAAAAGCCGTTTTTTCACTTTTCAGCCGAACAAATCGCCATAACTTCCTCATAGTTTCACCTAGAAACTTCATTTAAATTTTAAATGGTAGAGAAACTTGTCCTTTCTGAGACCTCTAAATTTGAACATTATTGAAAATACGGTTTTTGAGTTATGAATTTTTGTTCGGCACTAGGGACGGTTTCGGCTCCCATAGGGTTCAATGTATTTTTGGAGCAGCTCAGAGTGCGGTTTCTAAAATTTTCTCCTGTTTTTAACTCGTCATAACATGCTCAATTCTCACTTAATCTGCAAATTTTTTATACCATATCGATCCCCAGACTCTCCTTGTCGCAACGGTATATACGGTTAAGTGATGTGAGGAAAACTTTCCGAGCTATAAGCATTTGTTCGGAGGGTGGGTACGCTCCCATAGGAACCCATTGAAATTATTTTTTTTCTTTTTCAATTTTCTGCCGAACATTTCACCATAACTTCCTTATACTTTCACCTACAGACTTCATTTAAATTTTAAATGGTAGAGAAATTTCCCCTTTCTCAAACTTGTAAGTTTCAGACCGTTTGAGAATACCGTTCTTGAGTTATGAATTTTTGTTTGACACTTGGGAGGGTTTTCCTCCCATAGAGCTCAATGTATTTTAAGAGCGGGTCGGCACGCAGATTTTCAAAACTTTGCCTGTTTTTAACTCGTAATTACACCATCAAATCTCGCTCAAAGTGCAAAAATTTTTACACCATCTCGAGCACAAGACTCTCCTTGTCGCTACGGTATGCTTCGTTCAATTTTGGTTGGGAAAAGTTTTCGAGCTACGGGTGATTTTTTGGAGGGTGCTCCCCGGTCGAAATTCATTGAATCATGAGTCTGTCAGTTGTATTCTGTGAGCATGCGTGTGAGAGAGACAGAGGGGGGAGGGGGAGGGGCAGAGGCAGAGACTGAGGGGAAGAGCTGTGAGGGCCACAGAAATACACAGGCAGTCTGTAACACTTTAAAGGTCATTTTTAAGGGGGACGTCTTAATTATCCAGGGTTTCTTAAGGTGGAATTTTTAAAGAATACCTCATTCACAATATACTGGCTGTCTTTTCGACATTTTAAGCTTTATTTAAAGTGGTCATTTTTAAAGGTGGACGTGTCAATACAACTGTGGGTTTCTTAAGGTGGAATTTTTATTAAGGTGGTATTTAAAATGTATTGGCCATCTTTTTTTGCTTTTGGCCTGTGATGTGGACATTTCAATACAATTCTGGGTTTCTTAAGGTGGAATTGTTTTTAAAGGTGGAATTCAAAATTTATCGTTTTCTATTCACGCCCTACTGAGCTCCATAGAGTCCAATGTAAACTGCTGTGGGAGAGTGCTCTCTTAACATCCCACTACCAACAGCTTAGCAGTAAACTCCTTCACCATAAGCGTCGCCTAGTGACCCACGCGGGTTTACCGTATCGAGGACCTCGCTTTAAGCGGGAAAGACGCGGATCGGGGGACGGGGGTTTAGGCGGCGCAACATCTCGCGTTTCCTCCTGGAAATGCAGACCTCTAGTGTTACGTTTGCTGCCCTTCATTCTGAGGATCGTTCATTCTTGTCCGGTTAACTCCGCCCACAGTTTTCGAGATATCGACTTCGTTCAAAGTTTGTTTCGTAGAGCTTCCCTGTGGGATGCGGGCTTGTATACAGCTTTTGGAAAAGTTACATAGTTTTCGCACAGTAAGCATTTGAAGTTTCATCTTAACTCCCATAGGAATGAATGGAAAAATGTCCATAAACTTTTGTCAAACTTTCAAACTGCTGTCACACGGTCAGTTTTCGAGCTAGAGACACCAGAACTCAAACGGGCAGACCCGAGAGTCCACGGTCCCACCACGTGAAATTATAGGCCGATACCCCGCCCGCTTCATGACCTTTGACCCCGTTTTCCATTCACGGCCTACAGAGCTCCATAGAGTCCAATGTAAACTGCTGTGGGAGAGTGCTCTCTTAACATCCCACTACCGACAGCTTAGCAGTAAACTCCTTCACCATAAGCGTCGCCTAGTGACCCACGCGGGTTTACCGTATCGAGGACCTCGCTTTAAGCAGGAAAGACGCGGATCGGGGGACGGGGGTTTCGGCGGCGCAACATCTCGCGTTTCCTCCTGGAAATGCAGACCTCTAGTTATGTTGCGCCAGCTGCTTTAGCAGCGCGCAATATATTGTTCTTCTTAAGTCATATTATTATTATTTTTATTCTTATTATTCCGCGTTTCCTTGTCCGCCTAACTAGTCCCGCAGCTTTCGAGCTATCGACTCCGTTCCACCTGGAAATCGTGCGTCCTATAGCGACGATGTGGGCTTGTATACAGCTTTCCGATACCCGCACTCGTTCGTCCGCTACACTCGTTTATCGCTCCGTTTTTCCCCAGTCATTTCTATGGAATTAATTTTCAAAGTGCTCTAACTCGGTCATTTTTCAAGCTACGGACACGGGATTTTAGACGGTCGGACCCGGGCGTACCGGCTCCCATCACTTCCGTTTTCGGAATTTTTGCACTCATCCTTCCCTTTCTATACCTCCTTCAAAATCCCTCCATTCATTTCAATGGGAGGCCCTTAGAGTGGGGGTGATGTCATCCACTGTAGTTTCAGTGGCCAAAGCCGTTTTTTCACTTTTCAGCCTAACAAATCGCCATAACTTCCTCATACTTTCACCTAGAAACTTCATTTAAATTTTAAATGGTAGAGAAACTTGTCCTTTCTAAGACCTCTAAATTTGAACATTATTGAAAATACGGTTTTTGAGTTATGAATTTTTGTTCGGCACTAGGGAGGGTTTCGGCTCCCATAGGGTTCAATGTATTTTTGGAGCAGCTCAGAGTGCGGTTTCTAAAAATTTCTCCTGTTTTTAACTCGTCATAACATGCTCAATTCTCACTTAATCTGCAATTTTTTTATACCACATCGATCCCCAGACTCTCCTTGTCGCAACGGTATATACGGTTAAGTGATGTGGGGAAAACTTTCCGAGCTATAAGCATTTGTTCGGAGGGTGGGTACGCTCCCATAGGAACCCATTGAAATTATTTTTTTTCTTTTTCAATTTTCTGCCGAACATTTCACCATAACTTCCTTATACTTTCACCTACAGACTTCATTTAAACTTTAAATGGTAGAGAAATTTCCCCTTTCTCACACTTGTAAGTTTCAGACCGTTTGAGAATACCGTTCTTGAGTTATGAATTTTTGTTTGACACTTGGGAGGGTTTTCCTCCCATAGAGCTCAATGTATTTTAAGAGCGGGTCTGCACGCAGATTTTCAAAACTTTGCCTGTTTTTAACTCGTAATTACACCATCAAATCTCGCTCAAAGTGCAAAAATTTTTACACCATCTCGAGCACAAGACTCTCCTTGTCGCTACGGTATGCTTCGTTCAATTTTGGTTGGGAAAAGTTTTCGAGCTACGGGTGATTTTTTGGAGGGTGCTCCCCGGTCGAAATTCATTGAATCGTGAGTCTGTCAGTTGTATTCTGTGAGCGTGCGTGTGAGAGAGACAGAGGGGGGAGGGGGAGGGGCAGAGGCAGACACTGACGGGGAAGAGGTGTGAGGGCCACAGAAATACACAGGCAGTCTGTAACACTTTAAAGGTCATTTTTAAGGGGGACGTCTTAATTATCCAGGGTTTCATAAGGTGGAATTTTTTAAGAATACCTCATTCACAATATACTGGCTGTCTTTTCAACATTTTAAGACGCGGATCGGGGGGCGGGGGTTTAGGCGGCGCAACATCTCGTGTTTCCTCCTGGAAATGCAGACCTCTAGTGTTACGTTTGCTGCCCTTCATTCTGAGGATCGTTCATTCTTGTCCGGTTAACTCCGCCCACAGTTTTCGAGATATCGACTCCGTTCAAAGTTTCATTCGTACAGCTTCCCTGTGGGATGCGGGCTTGTATACAGCTTTTGGAAAAGTTGCATAGTTTTCGCACAGTAAGCATTTGAAGTTTCGTGTTTTCTCCCATAGGAATGAATGGAAAAATGTCCATAAACTTTTGTCAAACTTTCAAACTGCTGTCACACGCTCAGTTTTCGAGCTAGAGACACCAGAATTCAAACGGGCAGACCCGAGCGTCCACGGTCCCGCCACGGGAAATTATGGGCCGATAGCCCACCCGCTTCATGACCTTTGACCCCGTTTTCCATTCACGGCCTACAGAGCTCCATAGAGTCCAATGTAAACTGCTGTGGGAGAGTGCTCTCTTAACATCCCACTACCGACAGCTTAGCAGTAAACTCCTTCACCATAAGCGTCGCCTAGTGACCCACGCGGGTTTACCGTATCGAGGGCCTCGCTTTAAGCGGGAAAGACGCGGATCGGGGGGCAGGGGTTTAGGCGGCGCAACATCTCGCGTTTCCTCCTGGAAATGCAGACCTCTAGTGTTACGTTTGCTGCCCTTCATTCTGAGGATCGTTCATTCTTGTCCGGTTAACTCCGCCAACAGTTTTCGAGATATCGACTCCGTTCAAAGTTTGTTTCGTAGAGCTTCCCTGTGGGATGCGGGCTTGTATACAGCTTTTGGAAAAGTTACATAGTTTTTGCACAGTAAGCATTTGAAGTTTCATCTTTACTCTCATAGGAATGAATGGAAAAATGTCCATAAACTTTTGTCAAACTTTCAAACTGCTGTCACACGCTCAGTTTTCGAGCTAGAGACACCAGAACTCAAACGGGCAGACCCGAGGGTCCAAGGTCCCACCACGTAAAATTATAGGCCGATAGCCCACCCGCTTCATGACCTTTGACCCCGTTTTCCATTCACGGCCTACACAGCTCCATAGAGTCCAATGTAAACTGCTGTGGGACAGTGCTCTCTTAACATCCCACTACCGACAGCTTAGCAGTAAACTCCTTCACCATAAGCGTCGCCTAGTGACCCACGCGGGTTTACCGTATCGAGGACCTCGCTTTAAGCGGTAAAGACGCGGATCGGGGGGCGGGGGTTTAGGCGGCGCAACATCTCGCGTTTCCTCCTGGAAATGCAGACCTCTAGTGTTACGTTTGCTGCCCTTCATTCTGAGGATCGTTCATTTTGTCCGGTTAACTCCGCCCACAGTTTTCGAGATATCGACTCCGTTCAAAGTTTGTTTCGTAGAGCTGCCCTGTGGGATGCGGGCTTGTATACAGCTTTTGGAAAAGTTGCATAGTTTTTGCACAGGAAGCCTTTGAACTTTCATCTTTACTCCCATAGGAATGAATGGAAAAATGTCCATAAACTTTTGTCAAACTTTCAAACTGCTGTCACACGCTCAGTTTTCGAGCTAGAGACACCAGAACTCAAACGGGCAGACCCGAGGGTCCAAGGTCCCACCACGTAAAATTATAGGCCGATAGCCCACCCGCTTCATGACCTTTGACCCCGTTTTCCATTCACGGCCTACAGAGCTCCATAGAGTCCAATGTAAACTGCTGTGGGAGAGTGCTCTCTTAACATCCCACTACCAACAGCTTAGCAGTAAACTCCTTCACCATAAGCGTCGCCTAGTGACCCACGCGGGTTTACCGTATCGAGGACCTCGCTTTAAGCGGTAAAGACGCGGATCGGGGGGCGGGGGTTTAGGCGGCGCAACATCTCGCGTTTCCTCCTGGAAATGCAGACCTCTAGTGTTACGTTTGCTGCCCTTCATTCTGAGGATCGTTCATTCTTGTCCGGTTAACTCCGCCCACAGTTTTCGAGATATCGACTCCGTTCAAAGTTTTTTTCGTAGAGCTTCCCTGTGGGATGCGGGCTTGTATACAGCTTTTGGAAAAGTTGCATAGTTTTCGCACAGTAAGCATTTGAAGTTTCATCCTTACTCCCATAGGAATGAATGGAAAAATGTCCATAAACTTTTGTCAAACTTTTAAACTGCCGTCACACGGTCAGTTTTCGAGCTAGAGACACCAGAACTCAAACGGGCAGACCCGAGGGTCCACGGTCCCACCACGTGAAATTATAGGCCGATACCCCGCCCGCTTCATGACCTTTGACCCCGTTTTCCATTCACGGCCTACAGAGCTCCATAGAGTCCAATGTAAACTGCTGTGGGAGAGTGCTCTCTTAACATCCCACTACCAACGGCTTAGCAGTAAACTCCTTCACCATAAGCGTCGCCTAGTGACCCACGCGGGTTTACCGTATCGAGGACCTCGCTTTAAGCGGGAAAGACGCGGATCGGGGGGCAGGGGTTTAGGCGGCGCAACATCTCGCGTTTCCTCCTGGAAATGCAGACCTCTAGTGTTACGTTTGCTGCCCTTCATTCTGAGGATCGTTCATTCTTGTCCGGTTAACTCCGCCCACAGTTTTCGAGATATCGACTCCGTTCAAAGTTTGTTTCGTAGAGCTTCCCTGTGGGATGCGGGCTTGTATACAGCTTTTGGAAAAGTTACATAGTTTTCGCACAGGAAGCATTTTAAGTTTCATCTTTACTCCCATAGGAATGAATGGAAAAATGTCCATAAACTTTTGTCAAATTTTTAAACTGCTGTCACACGGTCAGTTTTCGAGCTAGACACACCAGAATTCAAACGGGCAGACCCGAGGGTCCACGGTCCCACCACGTGAAACTATAGGCCGATACCCCGCCCGCTTCATGACCTTTGACCCCGTTTTCCATTCACGGCCTACAGAGCTCCATAGAGTCCAATGTAAACTGCTGTGGGAGAGTGCTCTCTTAACATCCCACTACCAACGGCTTAGCAGTAAACTCATTCACCATAAGCGTCGCCTAGTGACCCACGCGGGTTTACCGTACCGAGGACCTCGCTTTAAGCGGGAAAGACGCGGATCGGGGGGCGGGGGTTTAGGCGGCGCAACATCTCGCGTTTCCTCCTGGAAATGCAGACCTCTAGTGTTACGTTTGCTGCCCTTCATTCTGAGGATCGTTCATTCTTGTCCGGTTAACTCCGCCCACAGTTTTCGAGATATGGACTCCGTTCCAAGTTTCATTCGTAGAGCTTCCCTGTGGGATGCGGGCTTGTATACAGCTTTTGGAAAACTTACATAGTTTTTGCACAGTAAGCATGTCATGTTTCGTGTTCTCTCCCATAGGAATGAATGGAAAAGTGTCCATAAACTTTTGTCAAACTTTCAAACTGCTGTCACACGGTCAGTTTTCGCGCTAGAGACACCTGAACTCAAACGGGCAGGCCCGAGAGTCCACGGTCCCACCACGTGAAACTATAGGCCGATAGCCCACCCGCTTCATGACCTTTGACCCCGTTTTCCATTCACGGCCTACAGAGCTCCATAGAGTCCAATGTAAACTGCTGTGGGAGAGTGCTCTCTTAACATCCCACTACCGACAGCTTAGCAGTAAACTCCTTCACCATAGGCGTCGCCTAGTGACCCACGCGGGTTTACCGTACCGACAGCCTCTCTTTAAGCGGGAAAGACGCGGATCGGGGGGCGGGGGTTTAGGCGGCGCAACATCTCGCGTTTCCTCCTGGTGTTACGTTTGCTGCCCTTCATTCTGAGGATCGTTCGTTCTTGTCCGGTTAACTCCGCCCACAGTTTTCGAGATATCGACTCCGTTCAAAGTTTGTTTCGTAGAGCTGCCCTGTGGGATGCGGGCTTGTATACAGCTTTTGGAAAAGTTGCATAGTTTTTGCACAGTAAGCATTTGAAGTTTCATCTTTTCTCCCATAGGAATGAATGGAAAAATGTCCATAAACCTTTGTCAAACTTTCAAACTGCTGTCACACGCTCAGTTTTCGAGCTAGAGACACCAGAATTCAAACGGGCAGACCCGAGAGTCCACGGTCCCGCCACGTGAAATTATGGGCCGATAGCCCACCCGCTTCATGACCTTTGACCCCGTTTTCCATTCACGGCCTACAGAGCTCCATAGAGTCCAATGTAAACTGCTGTGGGAGAGTGCTCTCTTAACATCCCACTACCGACAGCTTAGCAGTAAACTCCTTCACCATAAGCGTCGCCTAGTGACCCACGCGGGTTTACCGTATCGAGGACCTCGCTTTAAGCGGGAAAGACGCGGATCGGGGGGCAGGGATTTAGGCGGCGCAACATCTCGCGTTTCCTCCTGGTGTTACGTTTGCTGCCCTTCATTCTGAGGATCGTTCATTCTTGTCCGGTTAACTCCGCCCACAGTTTTCGAGATATTGACTCCGTTCAAAGTTTGTTTCGTAGAGCTGCCCTGTGGGATGCGGGCTTGTATACAGCTTTTGGAAAAGTTGCATAGTTTTCGCACAGTAACCATTTGAAGTTTCATCTTTACTCCCATAGGAATGAATGGAAAAATGTCCATAAACTTTTGTCAAACTTTCAAACTGCTGTCACACGCTCAGTTTTCGAGCTAGAGACACCAGAACTCAAACGGGCAGACCCGAGAGTCCACGGTCCCACCACGTAAAATTATGGGCCGATAGCCCACCCGCTTCATGACCTTTGACCCCGTTTTCCATTCACGGCCTACTGAGCTCCTTACAGTCCAATGTAAACTGCTCTGGGAGAGAGCTCTCTTAACATCCCACTACCGACGGCTTAGCAGTAAACTCCTTCACCATAAGCGTCGCCTAGTGACCCACGCGGGTTTACCGTATCGAGGACCTCGCTTTAAGCGGGAAAGACGCGGATCGGGGGGCAGGGGTTTCGGCGGCGCAACATCTCGCGTTTCCTCCTGGAAATGCAGACCTCTAGTTATGTTGCGCCTGCTGCTTTAAGCAGCAGCGCGCAATATATTGTTCTTCTTAAGTCATATTATTATGTTGCGCAAGCTGCTTCAGCAGCGCGCAATATATTGTTATCCGAAAGTCATATTATTATGTTGCGCAAGCTGCTTCAGCAGCGCGCAATATATTGTTATCCGAAAGTCATATTATTATTATTATTATTTTTCTAAACTTTAAATGGTAGAGAAATTTCCTCTTTCTCACACTTGTAAGTTTCAGACCGTTTGAGAATACCGTTCTTGAGTTATGATTTTTTGTTTGACACTTGGGAGGGTTTTCCTCCCATTGAGCTCAATGTATTTTAAGAGCGGCTCGGCACGCAGATTTTCAAAACTTTGCCTGTTTTTAACTCGTAATTACACCATCAAATCTCGATCAAAGTGCAAAAATTTTTACACCATCTCGAGCACCAGACTCTCCTTGTCGCTACGGTATGCTTCGTTCATTTTTGGACCTGGAAAAGTTTTTGAGATATTTGAGGTTTTTTGGAAGGTGCGCAACCGGTCGAAATTCATTGAATCCTGAGTCTGTCAGTTGTATTCTGTGAGCGTGCGTGTGAGAGACAGAGAGGGGGGAGGGGGAGGGGCAGAGGCAGAGACTGACAGGGAAGAGGTGTGAGGGCCACAGAAATACACAGGCAGTCTGTAACACTTTAAAGGTCATTTTTAAGGGGGACATCTTAATTATCCAGGGTTTCTTAAGGTGGAATTTTTTAAGAATACCTCATTCACAATATACTGCCTGTCTTTTCGACATTTTAAGCTTTATTTAAAGTGGTCATTTTTAAAGGTGGACGTGTCAATACAACTGTGGGTTTCTTAAGGTGGAATTTTTATTAAGGTGGTATTTAAAATGTATTGGCCATCTTTTTTTGCTTTTGGCCTGTGATGTGGACATTTCAATACAATTCTGGGTTTCTTAAGGTGGAATTGTTTTTAAAGGTGGAATTCAAAATTTATCGTTTTCTATTCACGCCCTACTGAGCTCCATAGAGTCCAATGTAAACTGCTGTGGGAGAGTGCTCTCTTAACATCCCACTACCAACAGCTTAGCAGTAAACTCCTTCACCATAAGCGTCGCCTAGTGACCCACGCGGGTTTACCGTATCGAGGACCTCGCTTTAAGCGGGAAAGACGCGGATCGGGGGACGGGGGTTTAGGCGGCGCAACATCTCGCGTTTCCTCCTGGAAATGCAGACCTCTAGTGTTACGTTTGCTGCCCTTCATTCTGAGGATAGTTCATTCTTGTCCGGTTAACTCCGCCCACAGTTTTCGAGATATCGACTCCGTTCAAAGTTTTTTTCGTAGAGCTTCCCTGTGGGATGCGGGCTTGTATACAGCTTTTGGAAAAGTTGCATAGTTTTCGCACAGTAAGCATTTGAAGTTTCATCCTTACTCCCATAGGAATGAATGGAAAAATGTCCATAAACTTTTGTCAAACTTTTAAACTGCCGTCACACGGTCAGTTTTCGAGCTAGAGACACCAGAACTCAAACGGGCAGACCCGAGGGTCCACGGTCCCACCACGTGAAATTATAGGCCGATACCCCGCCCGCTTCATGACCTTTGACCCCGTTTTCCATTCACGGCCTACAGAGCTCCATAGAGTCCAATGTAAACTGCTGTGGGAGAGTGCTCTCTTAACATCCCACTACCAACGGCTTAGCAGTAAACTCCTTCACCATAAGCGTCGCCTAGTGACCCACGCGGGTTTACCGTATCGAGGACCTCGCTTTAAGCGGGAAAGACGCGGATCGGGGGGCAGGGGTTTAGGCGGCGCAACATCTCGCGTTTCCTCCTGGAAATGCAGACCTCTAGTTATGTTGCGCCTGCTGCTTTAAGCAGCGGCGCAATATATTGTTATCCGTAAGTCATATTATTATTATTATTATTCTTATTATTCCGCGTTTCCTTGTCCACCTAACTAGTCCCGCAGCTTTCGAGCTATCGACTCCGTTCCACCTGGAAATCGTGCGTCCTATAGCGACGATGTGGGCTTGTATACAGCTTTCCGATACCCGCACTCGTTCGTCCGCTACACTCGTTTATCGCTCCGTTTTTCCCCAGTCATTTCTATGGAATTAATTTTCAAAGTGCTCTAACTCGGTCATTTTTAAAGCTACGGACACGGGATTTCAGACGGTCGGACCCGGGCGTACCGGCTCCCATCACTTCCGTTTTCGGAATTTTTGCACTCATCCTTCCCTTTCTATCACTCCTTCAAAATCCCTCCATTCATTTCAATGGGAGGCTCTTAGAGTGGGTGACATCATACACTGTAGATTCCTTCTCAGAAAACGGGTTTTTCACTTTTCAGCCGAACAAATTGCCATAACTTCCTCATACTTTCACCTAGAAACTTCATTTAAATTTTAAATGGTAGAGAAACTTGTCCTTTCTAAGACCTCTAAATTTGAACATTATTGAAAATACGGTTTTTGAGTTATGAATTTTTGTTCGGCACTAGGGAGGGTTTCGGCTCCCATAGGGTTCAATGTATTTTTGGAGCAGCTCAGAGTGCGGTTTCTAAAATTTTCTCCTGTTTTTAACTCGTCATAACATGCTCAATTCTCACTTAATCTGCAAATTTTTTATACCATATCGATCCCCAGACTCTCCTTGTCGCAACGGTATATACGGTTAAGTGATGTGAGGAAAACTTTCCGAGCTATAAGCATTTGTTCGGAGGGTGGGTACGCTCCCATAGGAACCCATTGAAATTATTTTTTTTCTTTTTCAATTTTCTGCCGAACATTTCACCATAACTTCCTTATACTTTCACCTACAGACTTCATTTAAACTTTAAATGGTAGAGAAATTTCCCCTTTCTCACACTTGTAAGTTTCAGACCGTTTGAGAATACCGTTCTTGAGTTATGAATTTTTGTTTGACACTTGGGAGGGTTTTCCTCCCATAGAGCTCAATGTATTTTAAGAGCGGCTCGGCACGCAGATTTTCAAAACTTTGCCTGTTTTTAACTCGTAATTACACCATCAAATCTCGCTCAAAGTGCAAAAATTTTTACACCATCTCGAGCACCAGACTCTCCTTGTCGCTACGGTATGCTTCGTTCATTTTTGGACCTGGAAAAGTTTTTGAGATATTTGAGGTTTTTTGGAAGGTGCGCAACCGGTCGAAATTCATTGAATCCTGAGTCTGTCAGTTGTATTCTGTGAGCGTGCGTGTGAGAGAGAGAGAGGGGGGAGGGGGAGGGGCAGAGGCAGAGACTGACGGGGAAGAGGTGTGAGGGCCACAGAAATACACAGGCAGTCTGTAACACTTTAAAGGTCATTTTTAAGGGGGACATCTTAATTATCCAGGGTTTCTTAAGGTGGAATTTTTTAAGAATACCTCATTCACAATATACTGCCTGTCTTTTCGACATTTTAAGCTTTATTTAAAGTGGTCATTTTTAAAGGTGGACGTGTCAATACAACTGTGGGTTTCTTAAGGTGGAATTTTTATTAAGGTGGTATTTAAAATGTATTGGCCATCTTTTTTTGCTTTTAAGACTCTTTTGGCCTGTGATGTGGACATTTCAATACAATTCTGGGTTTCTTAAGGTGGAATTGTTTTTAAAGGTGGAATTCAAAATGTATCGTTTTCTATTCACGCCCTACTGAGCTCCATAGAGTCCAATGTAAACTGCTGTGGGAGAGTGCTCTCTTAACATCCCACTACCAACAGCTTAGCAGTAAACTCCTTCACCATAAGCGTCGCCTAGTGACCCACGCGGGTTTACCGTATCGAGGACCTCGCTTTAAGCGGGAAAGACGCGGATCGGGGGACGGGGGTTTAGGCGGCGCAACATCTCGCGTTTCCTCCTGGAAATGCAGACCTCTAGTTATGTTGCGCCTGCTGCTTTAAGCAGCAGCGCGCAATATATTGTTCTTCTTAAGTCATATTATTATTATTATTTTTATTATTCCGCGTTTCCTTGTCCGCCTAACTAGTCCCGCAGCTTTCGAGCTATCGACTCCGTTCCACCTGGAAATCGTGCGTCCTATAGCGACGATGTGGGCTTGTATACAGCTTTCCGATACCCGCACTCGTTCGTCCGCTACACTCGTTTATCGCTCCGTTTTTCCCCAGTCATTTCTATGGAATTAATTTTCAAAGTGCTCTAACTCGGTCATTTTTCAAGCTACGGACACGGGATTTCAGACGGTCGGACCCGGGCGTACCGGCTCCCATCACTTCCGTTTTCGGAATTTTTGCACTCATCCTTCCCTTTCTTTTCCTCCTTCAAAATCCCTCCATTCATTTCAATGGGAGGCTCTTAGAGTGGGGGTGATGTCATCCACTGTAGTTTCAGTGGCAAAAAGCCGTTTTTTCACTTTTCAGCCGAACAATTCACCATAACTTCCTCATACTTTCACCTAGAAACTTCACTTAAATTTTAAATGGTAGAGAAACTTGTCCTTTCTAAGACCTCTAAATTTGAACATTATTGAAAATACGGTTTTTGAGTTATGAATTTTTGTTCGGCACTAGGGACGGTTTCGGCTCCCATAGGGTTCAATGTATTTTTGGAGCAGCTCAGAGTGCGGTTTCTAAAATTTTCTCCTGTTTTTAACTCGTCATAACATGCTCAATTCTCAGTTAATCTGCAAATTTTTTATACCATATCAATCCCCAGACTCTCCTTGTCGCAACGGTATATACGGTTAAGTGATGTGGGGAAAACTTTCCGAGCTATAAGCATTTGTTCGGAGGGTGGGTACGCTCCCATAGGAACCCATTGAAATTATTTTTTTTCTTTTTCAATTTTCTGCCGAACATTTCACCATAACTTCCTTATACTTTCACCTACAGACTTCATTTAAATTTTAAATGGTAGAGAAATGTCCCCTTTCTCAAACTTGTAAGTTTCAGACCGTTTGATAATACCGTTCTTGAGTTATGAATTTTTGTTTGACACTTGGGAGGGTTTTCCTCCCATAGAGCTCAATGTATTTTAAGAGCGGCTCGGCACGCAGATTTTCAAAACTTTGCCTGTTTTTAACTCGTAATTACACCATCAAATCTCGCTCAAAGTGCAAAAATTTTTACACCATCTCGAGCACCAGACTCTCCTTGTCGCTACGGTATGCTTCGTTCATTTTTGGACCTGGAAAAGTTTTGGAGATATTTGAGGTTTTTTGGAGGGTGCCCCACCGGTCGAAATTCATTGAATCATGAGTCTGTCAGTTGTATTCTGTGAGCGTGCGTGTGAGAGAGAGAGAGGGGGGAGGGGGAGGGGCAGAGGCAGACACTGACGGGGAAGAGGTGTGAGGGCCACAGAAATACACAGGCAGTCTGTAACACTTTAAAGGTCATTTTTAAGGGGGACGTCTTAATTATCCAGGGTTTCTTAAGGTGGAATTTCGGGGGGCGGGGGTTTAGGCGGCGCAACATCTCGCGTTTCCTCCTGGAAATGCAGACCTCTAGTGTTACGTTTGCTGCCCTTCATTCTGAGGATCGTTCATTCTTGTCCGGTTAACTCCGCCCACAGTTTTCGAGATATGGACTCCGTTCCAAGTTTCATTCGTAGAGCTTCCCTGTGGGATGCGGGCTTGTATACAGCTTTTGGAAAACTTACATAGTTTTTGCACAGTAAGCATGTCATGTTTCGTGTTTTCTCCCATAGGAATGAATGGAAAAGTGTCCATAAACTTTTGTCAAACTTTCAAACTGCTGTCACACGGTCAGTTTTCACGCTAGAGACACCTGAACTCAAACGGGCAGGCCCGAGAGTCCACGGTCCCACCACGTGAAACTATAGGCCGATAGCCCACCCGCTTCATGACCTTTGACCCCGTTTTCCATTCACGGCCTACAGAGCTCCATAGAGTCCAATGTAAACTGCTGTGGGAGAGTGCTCTCTTAACATCCCACTACCGACAGCTTAGCAGTAAACTCCTTCACCATAGGCGTCGCCTAGTGACCCACGCGGGTTTACCGTACCGACAGCCTCTCTTTAAGCGGGAAAGACGCGGATCGGGGGGCGGGGGTTTAGGCGGCGCAACATCTCGCGTTTCCTCCTGGTGTTACGTTTGCTGCCCTTCATTCTGAGGATCGTTCGTTCTTGTCCGGTTAACTCCGCCCACAGTTTTCGAGATATCGACTCCGTTCAAAGTTTGTTTCGTAGAGCTGCCCTGTGGGATGCGGGCTTGTATACAGCTTTTGGAAAAGTTGCATAGTTTTTGCACAGTAAGCATTTGAAGTTTCATCTTTTCTCCCATAGGAATGAATGGAAAAATGTCCATAAACCTTTGTCAAACTTTCAAACTGCTGTCACACGCTCAGTTTTCGAGCTAGAGACACCAGAATTCAAACGGGCAGACCCGAGAGTCCACGGTCCCGCCACGTGAAATTATGGGCCGATAGCCCACCCGCTTCATGACCTTTGACCCCGTTTTCCATTCACGGCCTACAGAGCTCCATAGAGTCCAATGTAAACTGCTGTGGGAGAGTGCTCTCTTAACATCCCACTACCGACAGCTTAGCAGTAAACTCCTTCACCATAAGCGTCGCCTAGTGACCCACGCGGGTTTACCGTATCGAGGACCTCGCTTTAAGCGGGAAAGACGCGGATCGGGGGGCAGGGATTTAGGCGGCGCAACATCTCGCGTTTCCTCCTGGTGTTACGTTTGCTGCCCTTCATTCTGAGGATCGTTCATTCTTGTCCGGTTAACTCCGCCCACAGTTTTCGAGATATTGACTCCGTTCAAAGTTTGTTTCGTAGAGCTGCCCTGTGGGATGCGGGCTTGTATACAGCTTTTGGAAAAGTTGCATAGTTTTCGCACAGTAACCATTTGAAGTTTCATCTTTACTCCCATAGGAATGAATGGAAAAATGTCCATAAACTTTTGTCAAACTTTCAAACTGCTGTCACACGCTCAGTTTTCGAGCTAGAGACACCAGAACTCAAACGGGCAGACCCGAGAGTCCACGGTCCCACCACGTAAAATTATGGGCCGATAGCCCACCCGCTTCATGACCTTTGACCCCGTTTTCCATTCACGGCCTACTGAGCTCCTTACAGTCCAATGTAAACTGCTCTGGGAGAGAGCTCTCTTAACATCCCACTACCGACGGCTTAGCAGTAAACTCCTTCACCATAAGCGTCGCCTAGTGACCCACGCGGGTTTACCGTATCGAGGACCTCGCTTTAAGCGGGAAAGACGCGGATCGGGGGGCAGGGGTTTCGGCGGCGCAACATCTCGCGTTTCCTCCTGGAAATGCAGACCTCTAGTTATGTTGCGCCTGCTGCTTTAAGCAGCAGCGCGCAATATATTGTTCTTCTTAAGTCATATTATTATGTTGCGCAAGCTGCTTCAGCAGCGCGCAATATATTGTTATCCGAAAGTCATATTATTATTATTTTTATTATTATTTTTATTATTCCGCGTTTCCTTGTCCGCTTAACTAGTCCCGCAGCTTTCGAGCTATCGACTCCGTTCCACCTGGAAATCGTGCGTCCTATAGCGACGATGTGGGCTTGTATACAGCTTTCCGATACCCGCACTCGTTCGTCCGCTACACTCGTTTTTCGCTCTGTTTTTCCCCAGTCATTTCTATGGAATTAATTTTCAAAGTGCTCTAACTCGGTCATTTTTCAAGCTACGGACACGGGATTTCAGACGGTCGGACCCGGGCGTACCGGCTCCCATCACTTCCGTTTTCGGAATTTTTGCACTCATCCTTCCCTTTCTTTTCCTCCTTCAAAATCCCTCCATTCATTTCAATGGGAGGCTCTTAGAGTGGGGGTGATGTCATCCACTGTAGTTTCAGTGGCAAAAAGCCGTTTTTTCACTTTTCAGCCGAACAAATCGCCATAACTTCCTCATAGTTTCACCTAGAAACTTCATTTAAATTTTAAATGGTAGAGAAACTTGTCCTTTCTGAGACCTCTAAATTTGAACATTATTGAAAATACGGTTTTTGAGTTATGAATTTTTGTTCGGCACTAGGGACGGTTTCGGCTCCCATAGGGTTCAATGTATTTTTGGAGCAGCTCAGAGTGCGGTTTCTAAAATTTTCTCCTGTTTTTAACTCGTCATAACATGCTCAATTCTCACTTAATCTGCAATTTTTTATACCATATCGATCCCCAGACTCTCCTTGTCGCAACGGTATATACGGTTAAGTGATGTGAGGAAAACTTTCCGAGCTATAAGCATTTGTTCGGAGGGTGGGTACGCTCCCATAGGAACCCATTGAAATTATTTTTTTTCTTTTTCAATTTTCTGCCGAACATTTCACCATAACTTCCTTATACTTTCACCTACAGACTTCATTTAAATTTTAAATGGTAGAGAAATTTCCCCTTTCTCAAACTTGTAAGTTTCAGACCGTTTGAGAATACCGTTCTTGAGTTATGAATTTTTGTTTGACACTTGGGAGGGTTTTCCTCCCATAGAGCTCAATGTATTTTAAGAGCGGGTCGGCACGCAGATTTTCAAAACTTTGCCTGTTTTTAACTCGTAATTACACCATCAAATCTCGCTCAAAGTGCAAAAATTTTTACACCATCTCGAGCACCAGACTCTCCTTGTCGCTACGGTATGCTTCGTTCATTTTTGGACCTGGAAAAGTTTTTGAGATATTTGAGGTTTTTTGGAAGGTGCGCCACCGGTCGAAATTCATTGAATCATGAGTCTGTCAGTTGTATTCTGTGAGCGTGCGTGTGAGAGAGACAGAGGGGGGAGGGGGAGGGGCAGAGTCAGAGACTGAGGGGAAGAGCTGTGAGGGCCACAGAAATACACAGGCAGTCTGTAACACTTTAAAGGTCATTTTTAAGGGGGACGTCTTAATTATCCAGGGTTTCTTAAGGTGGAATTTTTAAAGAATACCTCATTCACAATATACTGGCTGTCTTTTCGACATTTTAAGCTTTATTTAAAGTGGTCATTTTTAAAGGTGGACGTGTCAATACAACTGTGGGTTTCTTAAGGTGGAATTTTTATTAAGGTGGTATTTAAAATGTATTGGCCATCTTTTTTTGCTTTTAAGACTCTTTTGGCCTGTGATGTGGACATTTCAATACAATTCTGGGTTTCTTAAGGTGGAATTGTTTTTAAAGGTGGAATTCAAAATGTATCGTTTTCCATTCACGGCCTACAGAGCTCCATAGAGTCCAATGTAAACTGCTGTGGGAGAGTGCTCTCTTAACATCCCACTACCGACAGCTTAGCAGTAAACTCCTTCACCATAAGCGTCGCCTAGTGACCCATGTGGGTTTACCGTATCGAGGACCTCGCTTTAAGCGGGAAAGACGCGGATCGGGGGGCAGGGGTTTAGGCGGCGCAACATCTCGCGTTTCCTCCTGGAAATGCAGACCTCTAGTGTTACGTTTGCTGCCCTTCATTCTGAGGATCGTTCATTCTTGTCCGGTTAACTCCGCCCACAGTTTTCGAGATATCGACTCCGTTCAAAGTTTCATTCGTAGAGCTTCCCTGTGGGATGCGGGCTTGTATACAGCTTTTGGAAAATTTGCATAGTTTTCGCACAGTAAGCATTTGAAGTTTCATCTTTTCTCCCATAGGAATGAATGGAAAAATGTCCATAAACTTTTGTCAAACTTTCAAACTGCTGTCACACGCTCAGTTTTCGAGCTAGAGACACCAGAACTCAAACGGGCAGACCCGAGAGTCCAAGGTCCCACCACGTGAAATTATGGGCCGATAGCCCACCCGCTTCATGACCTTTGACCCCGTTTTCCATTCACGGCCTACACAGCTCCACATAGTCCAATGTAAACTGCTGTGGGACAGTGCTCTCTTAACATCCCACTACCAACAGCTTAGCAGTAAACTCCTTCACCATAAGCGTCGCCTAGTGACCCACGCGGGTTTACCGTGTCGAGGACCTCGCTTTAAGCGGGAAAGACGCGGATCGGGGGGCAGGGGTTTAGGCGGCGCAACTTCTCGCGTTTCCTCCTGGAAATGCAGACCTCTAGTTATGTTGCGCCTGCTGCTTTAAGCAGCAGCGCGCAATATATTGTTATCCGAAAGTCATATTATTATTTTTTTTTTTATTATTCTTATTATTCCGGATTTCCTTGTCCGCCTAACTAGTCCCGCAGCTTTCGAGCTATCGACTCCGTTCCACCTGGAAATCGTGCGTCCTATAGCGACGATGTGGGCTTGTATACAGCTTTCCGATACCCGCACTCGTTCGTCCGCTACACTCGTTTATCGCTCCGTTTTTCCCCAGTCATTTCTATGGAATTAATTTTCAAAGTGCTCTAACTCTGTCATTTTTCAAGCTACGGACACGGGATTTCAGACGGTCGGACCCGGGCGTACCGGCTCCCATCACTTCCGTTTTCGGAATTTTTGCACTCATCCTTCCCTTTCTTTTCCTCCTTCAAAATCCCTCCATTCATTTCAATGGGAGGCTCTTAGAGTGGGGGTGATGTCATCCACTGTAGTTTCAGTGGCAAAAAGCCGTTTTTTCACTTTTCAGCCGAACAAATCGCCATAACTTCCTTATACTTTCACCTAGAAACTTCATTTAAATTTTAAATGGTAGAGAAACTTGTCCTTTCTAAGACCTCTAAATTTGAACATTATTGAAAATACGGTTTTTGAGTTATGATTTTTTGTTCGGCACTAGGGAGGGTTTCGGCTCCCATAGGGTTCAATGTATTTTTGGAGCAGCTCAGTGTGCGGTTTCTAAAATTTTCTCCTATTTTTAACTCGTCATAACATGCTCAATTCTCACTTAATCTGAAAATTTTTTATACCATATCGATCCCCAGACTCTCCTTGTCGCAACGGTATATACGGTTAAGTGATGTGGGGAAAACTTTCCGAGCTATAAGCATTTGTTCGGAGGGTGGGTACGCTCCCATAGGAACCCATTGAAATTATTTTTTTTCTTTTTCAATTTTCTGCCGAACATTTCACCATAACTTCCTTATACTTTCACCTACAGACTTCATTTCAACTTTAAATGGTAGAGAAATTTCCCCTTTCTCACACTTGTAAGTTTCAGACCGTTTGAGAATACCGTTCTTGAGTTATGAATTTTTGTTTGACACTTGGGAGGGTTTTCCTCCCATTGAGCTCAATGTATTTTAAGAGCGGCTCGGCACGCAGATTTTCAAAACTTTGCCTGTTTTTAACTCGTAATTACACCATCAAATCTCGCTCAAAGTGCAAAAATTTTTACACCATCTCGAGCACCAGACTCTCCTTGTCGCTACGGTATGCTTCGTTCATTTTTGGACCTTGAAAAGTTTTTGAGATATTTGAGGTTTTTTGGAAGGTGCGCAACCGGTCGAAATTCATTGAATCCTGAGTCTGTCAGTTGTATTCTGTGAGCGTGCGTGTGAGAGAGAGAGAGGGGGGAGGGGGAGGGGCAGAGGCAGAGACTGACGGGGAAGAGGTGTGAGGGCCACAGAAATACACAGGCAGTCTGTAACACTTTAAAGGTCATTTTTAAGGGGGACATCTTAATTATCCAGGGTTTCTTAAGGTGGAATTTTTTAAGAATACCTCATTCACAATATACTGCCTGTCTTTTCGACATTTTAAGCTTTATTTAAAGTGGTCATTTTTAAAGGTGGACGTGTCAATACAACTGTGGGTTTCTTAAGGTGGAATTTTTATTAAGGTGGTATTTAAAATGTATTGGCCATCTTTTTTGCTTTTAAGATTCTTTTGTCCTGTGATGTGGACATTTCAATACAATTCTGGGTTTCTTAAGGTGGAATTGTTTTTAAAGGTGGAATTCAAAATGTATCGTTTTCTATTCACGCCCTACTGAGCTCCATAGAGTCCAATGTAAACTGCTGTGGGAGAGTGCTCTCTTAACATCCCACTACCAACAGCTTAGCAGTAAACTCCTTCAACATAAGCGTCGCCTAGTGACCCACGCGGGTTTACCGTATCGAGGACCTCGCTTTAAGCGGGAAAGACGCGGATCGGGGGACGGGGGTTTAGGCGGCGCAACATCTCGCGTTTCCTCCTGGAAATGCAGACCTCTAGTGTTACGTTTGCTGCCCTTCATTCTGAGGATCGTTCATTCTTGTCCGGTTAACTCCGCCCACAGTTTTCGAGATATCGACTCCGTTCAAAGTTTGTTTCGTAGAGCTGCCCTGTGGGATGCGGGCTTGTATACAGCTTTTGGAAAAGTTGCATAGTTTTTGCACAGGAAGCCTTTGAACTTTCATCTTTACTCCCATAGGAATGAATGGAAAAATGTCCATAAACTTTTGTCAAACTTTCAAACTGCTGTCACACGCTCAGTTTTCGAGCTAGAGACACCAGAACTCAAACGGGCAGACCCGAGGGTCCAAGGTCCCACCACGTAAAATTATAGGCCGATAGCCCACCCGCTTCATGACCTTTGACCCCGTTTTCCATTCACGGCCTACACAGCTCCATAGAGTCCAATGTAAACTGCTGTGGGACAGTGCTCTCTTAACATCCCACTACCAACAGCTTAGCAGTAAACTCCTTCACCATAAGCGTCGCCTAGTGACCCACGCGGGTTTACCGTATCGAGGACCTCGCTTTAAGCGGTAAAGACGCGGATCGGGGGGCGGGGGTTTAGGCGGCGCAACATCTCGCGTTTCCTCCTGGAAATGCAGACCTCTAGTTATGTTGCGCCTGCTGCTTTAAGCAGCAGCGCGCAATATATTGTTATCCGTAAGTCATATTATTATTATTTTTATTATTATTTTTATTATTCCGCGTTTCCTTGTCCGCTTAACTAGTCCCGCAGCTTTCGAGCTATCGACTCCGTTCCACCTGGAAATCGTGCGTCCTATAGCGACGATGTGGGCTTGTATACAGCTTTCCGATACCCGCACTCGTTCGTCCGCTACACTCGTTTTTCGCTCTGTTTTTCCCCAGTCATTTCTATGGAATTAATTTTCAAAGTGCTCTAACTCGGTCATTTTTCAAGCTACGGACACGGGATTTCAGACGGTCGGACCCGGGCGTACCGGCTCCCATCACTTCCGTTTTCGGAATTTTTGCACTCATCCTTCCCTTTCTTTTCCTCCTTCAAAATCCCTCCATTCATTTCAATGGGAGGCTCTTAGAGTGGGGGTGATGTCATCCACTGTAGTTTCAGTGGCAAAAAGCCGTTTTTTCACTTTTCAGCCGAACAAATCGCCATAACTTCCTCATAGTTTCACCTAGAAACTTCATTTAAATTTTAAATGGTAGAGAAACTTGTCCTTTCTGAGACCTCTAAATTTGAACATTATTGAAAATACGGTTTTTGAGTTATGAATTTTTGTTCGGCACTAGGGACGGTTTCGGCTCCCATAGGGTTCAATGTATTTTTGGAGCAGCTCAGAGTGCGGTTTCTAAAATTTTCTCCTGTTTTTAACTCGTCATAACATGCTCAATTCTCACTTAATCTGCAAATTTTTTATACCATATCGATCCCCAGACTCTCCTTGTCGCAACGGTATATACGGTTAAGTGATGTGAGGAAAACTTTCCGAGCTATAAGCATTTGTTCGGAGGGTGGGTACGCTCCCATAGGAACCCATTGAAATTATTTTTTTTCTTTTTCAATTTTCTGCCGAACATTTCACCATAACTTCCTTATACTTTCACCTACAGACTTCATTTAAATTTTAAATGGTAGAGAAATTTCCCCTTTCTCAAACTTGTAAGTTTCAGACCGTTTGAGAATACCGTTCTTGAGTTATGAATTTTTGTTTGACACTTGGGAGGGTTTTCCTCCCATAGAGCTCAATGTATTTTAAGAGCGGGTCGGCACGCAGATTTTCAAAACTTTGCCTGTTTTTAACTCGTAATTACACCATCAAATCTCGCTCAAAGTGCAAAAATTTTTACACCATCTCGAGCACAAGACTCTCCTTGTCGCTACGGTATGCTTCGTTCAATTTTGGTTGGGAAAAGTTTTCGAGCTACGGGTGATTTTTTGGAGGGTGCTCCCCGGTCGAAATTCATTGAATCATGAGTCTGTCAGTTGTATTCTGTGAGCATGCGTGTGAGAGAGACAGAGGGGGGAGGGGGAGGGGCAGAGGCAGAGACTGAGGGGAAGAGCTGTGAGGGCCACAGAAATACACAGGCAGTCTGTAACACTTTAAAGGTCATTTTTAAGGGGGACGTCTTAATTATCCAGGGTTTCTTAAGGTGGAATTTTTAAAGAATACCTCATTCACAATATACTGGCTGTCTTTTCGACATTTTAAGCTTTATTTAAAGTGGTCATTTTTAAAGGTGGACGTGTCAATACAACTGTGGGTTTCTTAAGGTGGAATTTTTATTAAGGTGGTATTTAAAATGTATTGGCCATCTTTTTTTGCTTTTGGCCTGTGATGTGGACATTTCAATACAATTCTGGGTTTCTTAAGGTGGAATTGTTTTTAAAGGTGGAATTCAAAATTTATCGTTTTCTATTCACGCCCTACTGAGCTCCATAGAGTCCAATGTAAACTGCTGTGGGAGAGTGCTCTCTTAACATCCCACTACCAACAGCTTAGCAGTAAACTCCTTCACCATAAGCGTCGCCTAGTGACCCACGCGGGTTTACCGTATCGAGGACCTCGCTTTAAGCGGGAAAGACGCGGATCGGGGGACGGGGGTTTCGGCGGCGCAACATCTCGCGTTTCCTCCTGGAAATGCAGACCTCTAGTGTTACGTTTGCTGCCCTTCATTCTGAGGATCGTTCATTCTTGTCCGGTTAACTCCGCCCACAGTTTTCGAGATATCGACTTCGTTCAAAGTTTGTTTCGTAGAGCTTCCCTGTGGGATGCGGGCTTGTATACAGCTTTTGGAAAAGTTACATAGTTTTCGCACAGTAAGCATTTGAAGTTTCATCTTAACTCCCATAGGAATGAATGGAAAAATGTCCATAAACTTTTGTCAAACTTTCAAACTGCTGTCACACGGTCAGTTTTCGAGCTAGAGACACCAAAACTCAAACGGGCAGACCCGAGAGTCCACGGTCCCACCACGTGAAATTATAGGCCGATACCCCGCCCGCTTCATGACCTTTGACCCCGTTTTCCATTCACGGCCTACAGAGCTCCATAGAGTCCAATGTAAACTGCTGTGGGAGAGTGCTCTCTTAACATCCCACTACCGACAGCTTAGCAGTAAACTCCTTCACCATAAGCGTCGCCTAGTGACCCACGCGGGTTTACCGTATCGAGGACCTCGCTTTAAGCAGGAAAGACGCGGATCGGGGGACGGGGGTTTCGGCGGCGCAACATCTCGCGTTTCCTCCTGGAAATGCAGACCTCTAGTGTTACGTTTGCTGCCCTTCATTCTGAGGATCGTTCATTCTTGTCCGGTTAACTCCGCCAACAGTTTTCGAGATATCGACTCCGTTCAAAGTTTGTTTCGTAGAGCTTCCCTGTGGGATGCGGGCTTGTATACAGCTTTTGGAAAAGTTACATAGTTTTTGCACAGTAAGCATTTGAAGTTTCATCTTTACTCTCATAGGAATGAATGGAAAAATGTCCATAAACTTTTGTCAAACTTTCAAACTGCTGTCACACGCTCAGTTTTCGAGCTAGAGACACCAGAACTCAAACGGGCAGACCCGAGGGTCCAAGGTCCCACCACGTAAAATTATAGGCCGATAGCCCACCCGCTTCATGACCTTTGACCCCGTTTTCCATTCACGGCCTACACAGCTCCATAGAGTCCAATGTAAACTGCTGTGGGACAGTGCTCTCTTAACATCCCACTACCGACAGCTTAGCAGTAAACTCCTTCACCATAAGCGTCGCCTAGTGACCCACGCGGGTTTACCGTATCGAGGACCTCGCTTTAAGCGGTAAAGACGCGGATCGGGGGGCGGGGGTTTAGGCGGCGCAACATCTCGCGTTTCCTCCTGGAAATGCAGACCTCTAGTGTTACGTTTGCTGCCCTTCATTCTGAGGATCGTTCATTTTGTCCGGTTAACTCCGCCCACAGTTTTCGAGATATCGACTCCGTTCAAAGTTTGTTTCGTAGAGCTGCCCTGTGGGATGCGGGCTTGTATACAGCTTTTGGAAAAGTTGCATAGTTTTTGCACAGGAAGCCTTTGAACTTTCATCTTTACTTCCATAGGAATGAATGGAAAAATGTCCATAAACTTTTGTCAAACTTTCAAACTGCTGTCACACGCTCAGTTTTCGAGCTAGAGACACCAGAACTCAAACGGGCAGACCCGAGGGTCCAAGGTCCCACCACGTAAAATTATAGGCCGATAGCCCACCCGCTTCATGACCTTTGACCCCGTTTTCCATTCACGGCCTACAGAGCTCCATAGAGTCCAATGTAAACTGCTGTGGGAGAGTGCTCTCTTAACATCCCACTACCAACAGCTTAGCAGTAAACTCCTTCACCATAAGCGTCGCCTAGTGACCCACGCGGGTTTACCGTATCGAGGACCTCGCTTTAAGCGGTAAAGACGCGGATCGGGGGACGGGGGTTTAGGCGGCGCAACATCTCGCGTTTCCTCCTGGAAATGCAGACCTCTAGTGTTACGTTTGCTGCCCTTCATTCTGAGGATCGTTCATTCTTGTCCGGTTAACTCCGCCCACAGTTTTCGAGATATCGACTCCGTTCAAAGTTTGTTTCGTAGAGCTTCCCTGTGGGATGCGGGCTTGTATACAGCTTTTGGAAAAGTTGCATAGTTTTCGCACAGTAAGCATTTGAAGTTTCATCCTTACTCCCATAGGAATGAATGGAAAAATGTCCATAAACTTTTGTCAAACTTTTAAACTGCCGTCACACGGTCAGTTTTCGAGCTAGAGACACCAGAACTCAAACGGGCAGACCCGAGGGTCCACGGTCCCACCACGTGAAATTATAGGCCGATACCCCGCCCGCTTCATGACCTTTGACCCCGTTTTCCATTCACGGCCTACAGAGCTCCATAGAGTCCAATGTAAACTGCTGTGGGAGAGTGCTCTCTTAACATCCCACTACCAACGGCTTAGCAGTAAACTCCTTCACCATAAGCGTCGCCTAGTGACCCACGCGGGTTTACCGTATCGAGGACCTCGCTTTAAGCGGGAAAGACGCGGATCGGGGGGCAGGGGTTTAGGCGGCGCAACATCTCGCGTTTCCTCCTGGAAATGCAGACCTCTAGTGTTACGTTTGCTGCCCTTCATTCTGAGGATCGTTCATTCTTGTCCGGTTAACTCCGCCCACAGTTTTCGAGATATCGACTCCGTTCAAAGTTTGTTTCGTAGAGCTGCCCTGTGGGATGCGGGCTTGTATACAGCTTTTGGAAAAGTTGCATAGTTTTTGCACAGGAAGCCTTTGAACTTTCATCTTTACTCCCATAGGAATGAATGGAAAAATGTCCATAAACTTTTGTCAAACTTTCAAACTGCTGTCACACGCTCAGTTTTCGAGCTAGAGACACCAGAACTCAAACGGGCAGACCCGAGGGTCCAAGGTCCCACCACGTAAAATTATAGGCCGATAGCCCACCCGCTTCATGACCTTTGACCCCGTTTTCCATTCACGGCCTACAGAGCTCCATAGAGTCCAATGTAAACTGCTGTGGGAGAGTGCTCTCTTAACATCCCACTACCAACAGCTTAGCAGTAAACTCCTTCACCATAAGCGTCGCCTAGTGACCCACGCGGGTTTACCGTATCGAGGACCTCGCTTTAAGCGGTAAAGACGCGGATCGGGGGACGGGGGTTTAGGCGGCGCAACATCTCGCGTTTCCTCCTGGAAATGCAGACCTCTAGTGTTACGTTTGCTGCCCTTCATTCTGAGGATCGTTCATTCTTGTCCGGTTAACTCCGCCCACAGTTTTCGAGATATCGACTCCGTTCAAAGTTTGTTTCGTAGAGCTTCCCTGTGGGATGCGGGCTTGTATACAGCTTTTGGAAAAGTTGCATAGTTTTCGCACAGTAAGCATTTGAAGTTTCATCCTTACTCCCATAGGAATGAATGGAAAAATGTCCATAAACTTTTGTCAAACTTTTAAACTGCCGTCACACGGTCAGTTTTCGAGCTAGAGACACCAGAACTCAAACGGGCAGACCCGAGGGTCCACGGTCCCACCACGTGAAATTATAGGCCGATACCCCGCCCGCTTCATGACCTTTGACCCCGTTTTCCATTCACGGCCTACAGAGCTCCATAGAGTCCAATGTAAACTGCTGTGGGAGAGTGCTCTCTTAACATCCCACTACCAACGGCTTAGCAGTAAACTCCTTCACCATAAGCGTCGCCTAGTGACCCACGCGGGTTTACCGTATCGAGGACCTCGCTTTAAGCGGGAAAGACGCGGATCGGGGGGCAGGGGTTTAGGCGGCGCAACATCTCGCGTTTCCTCCTGGAAATGCAGACCTCTAGTGTTACGTTTGCTGCCCTTCATTCTGAGGATCGTTCATTCTTGTCCGGTTAACTCCGCCCACAGTTTTCGAGATATCGACTCCGTTCAAAGTTTGTTTCGTAGAGCTTCCCTGTGGGATGCGGGCTTGTATACAGCTTTTGGAAAAGTTACATAGTTTTCGCACAGGAAGCATTTTAAGTTTCATCTTTACTCCCATAGGAATGAATGGAAAAATGTCCATAAACTTTTGTCAAATTTTTAAACTGCTGTCACACGGTCAGTTTTCGAGCTAGACACACCAGAATTCAAACGGGCAGACCCGAGGGTCCACGGTCCCACCACGTGAAACTATAGGCCGATACCCCGCCCGCTTCATGACCTTTGACCCCGTTTTCCATTCACGGCCTACAGAGCTCCATAGAGTCCAATGTAAACTGCTGTGGGAGAGTGCTCTCTTAACATCCCACTACCAACGGCTTAGCAGTAAACTCCTTCACCATAAGCGTCGCCTAGTGACCCACGCGGGTTTACCGTACCGAGGACCTCGCTTTAAGCGGGAAAGACGCGGATCGGGGGGCGGGGGTTTAGGCGGCGCAACATCTCGCGTTTCCTCCTGGAAATGCAGACCTCTAGTGTTACGTTTGCTGCCCTTCATTCTGAGGATCGTTCATTCTTGTCCGGTTAACTCCGCCCACAGTTTTCGAGATATGGACTCCGTTCCAAGTTTCATTCGTAGAGCTTCCCTGTGGGATGCGGGCTTGTATACAGCTTTTGGAAAACTTACATAGTTTTTGCACAGTAAGCATGTCATGTTTCGTGTTTTCTCCCATAGGAATGAATGGAAAAGTGTCCATAAACTTTTGTCAAACTTTCAAACTGCTGTCACACGGTCAGTTTTCGCGCTAGAGACACCTGAACTCAAACGGGCAGGCCCGAGAGTCCACGGTCCCACCACGTGAAACTATAGGCCGATAGCCCACCCGCTTCATGACCTTTGACCCCGTTTTCCATTCACGGCCTACAGAGCTCCATAGAGTCCAATGTAAACTGCTGTGGGAGAGTGCTCTCTTAACATCCCACTACCGACAGCTTAGCAGTAAACTCCTTCACCATAGGCGTCGCCTAGTGACCCACGCGGGTTTACCGTACCGACAGCCTCTCTTTAAGCGGGAAAGACGCGGATCGGGGGGCGGGGGTTTAGGCGGCGCAACATCTCGCGTTTCCTCCTGGTGTTACGTTTGCTGCCCTTCATTCTGAGGATCGTTCGTTCTTGTCCGGTTAACTCCGCCCACAGTTTTCGAGATATCGACTCCGTTCAAAGTTTGTTTCGTAGAGCTGCCCTGTGGGATGCGGGCTTGTATACAGCTTTTGGAAAAGTTGCATAGTTTTTGCACAGTAAGCATTTGAAGTTTCATCTTTTCTCCCATAGGAATGAATGGAAAAATGTCCATAAACCTTTGTCAAACTTTCAAACTGCTGTCACACGCTCAGTTTTCGAGCTAGAGACACCAGAATTCAAACGGGCAGACCCGAGAGTCCACGGTCCCACCACGTGAAACTATAGGCCGATAGCCCACCCGCTTCATGACCTTTGACCCCGTTTTCCATTCACGGCCTACTGAGCTCCTTACAGTCCAATGTAAACTGCTCTGGGAGAGTGCTCTCTTAACATGCCACTACCGACAGCTTAGCAGTATACTCCTTCACCATAAGCGTCGCCTAGTGACCCATGCGGGTTTACCGTATCGAGGACCTCGCTTTAAGCGGGAAAGACGCGGATCGGGGGACGGGGGTTTAGGCGGCGCAACATCTCGCGTTTCCTCCTGGAAATGCAGACCTCTAGTTATGTTGCGCCTGCTGCTTTAAGCAGCAGCGCGCAATATATTGTTCTTCTTAAGTCATATTATTATTATTATTTTTATTATTCCGCGTTTCCTTGTCCGCTTAACTAGTCCCGCAGCTTTCGAGCTATCGACTCCGTTCCACCTGGAAATCGTGCGTCCTATAGCGACGATGTGGGCTTGTATACAGCTTTCCGATACCCGCACTCGTTCGTCCGCTACACTCGTTTATCGCTCCGTTTTTCCCCAGTCATTTCTATGGAATTAATTTTCAAAGTGCTCTAACTCGGTCATTTTTCAAGCTACGGACACGGGATTTTAGACGGTCGGACCCGGGCGTACCGGCTCCCATCACTTCCGTTTTCAGAATTTTTGCACTCATCCTTCCCTTTCTATACCTCCTTCAAAATCCCTCCATTCATTTCAATGGGAGGCCCTTAGAGTGGGGGTGATGTCATCCACTGTAGTTTCAGTGGCAAAAAGCCGTTTTTTCACTTTTCAGCCGAACAAATCGCCATAACTTCCTTATAGTTTCACCTAGAAACTTCATTTAAATTTTAAATGGTAGAGAAACTTGTCCTTTCTAAGACCTCTAAATTTGAACATTATTGAAAATACGGTTTTTGAGTTATGAATTTTTGTTCGGCACTAGGGACGGTTTGGGCTCCCATAGGGTTCAATGTATTTTTGGAGCAGCTCAGAGTGCGGTTTCTAAAATTTTCTCCTGTTTTTAACTCGTCATAACATGCTCAATTCTCACTTAATCTGCAAATTTTTTATACCATATCGATCCCCAGACTCTCCTTGTCGCAACGGTATATACGGTTAAGTGCTGTGGGGAAAACTTTCCGAGCTATAAGCATTTGTTCGGAGGGTGGGTACGCTCCCATAGGAACCCATTGAAATTATTTTTTTTCTTTTTCAATTTTCTGCCGAACATTTCACCATAACTTCCTTATACTTTCACCTACAGACTTCATTTAAATTTTAAATGGTAGAGAAATGTCCCCTTTCTCAAACTTGTAAGTTTCAGACCGTTTGATAATACCGTTCTTGAGTTATGAATTTTTGTTTGACACTTGGGAGGGTTTTCCTCCCATAGAGCTCAATGTATTTTAAGAGCGGGTCGGCACGCAGATTTTCAAAACTTTGCCTGTTTTTAACTCGTAATTACACCATCAAATCTCGCTCAAAGTGCAAAAATTTTTACACCATCTCGAGCACCAGACTCTCCTTGTCGCTACGGTATGCTTCGTTCATTTTTGGTTGGGAAAAGTTTTCGAGCTACGGGTGATTTTTTGGAGGGTGCTCCCCGGTCGAAATTCATTGAATCGTGAGTTTGTCAGTTGTATTCTGTGAGCGTGCGTGTGAGAGAGACACAGAGGGGGGAGGGGGAGGGGCAGAGGCAGACACTGACGGGGAGAGCTGTGAGGGCCACAGAAATACACAGGCAGTCTGTAACACTTTAAAGGTCATTTTTAAGGGGGACGTCTTAATTATCCAGGGTTTCTTAAGGTGGAATTTTTAAAAAAGACCTCATTCACAATATACTGGCTGTCTTTTCAACATTTTAAGACGCGGATCGGGGGACGGGGGTTTCGGCGGCGCAACATCTCGCGTTTCCTCCTGGAAATGCAGACCTCTAGTTATGTTGCGCAAGCTGCTTCAGCAGCGCGCAATATACTGTTCTTCTTAAGTCATATTATTATTATTATTTTTATTATTCCGCGTTTCCTTGTCCGCCTAACTAGTCCTGCAGCTTTCGAGCTATCGACTCCGTTCCACCTGGAAATCGTGCGTCCTATAGCGACGATGTGGGCTTGTATACAGCTTTCCGATACCCGCACTCGTTCGTCCGCTACACTCGTTTATCGCTCCGTTTTTCCCCAGTCATTTCTATGGAATTAATTTTCGAACTGCTCTAACTCGGTCAATTTTCAAGCTACGGACACGAGATTTCAGACGGTCGGACCCGGGCGCACCGTGACCCGTCACTTCCGTTTTTGGACCTCTCGCACTCATCCTTCTCTTTCTATTCCTCCTTGAATATCCCTCCATTCACTTGTATGGAAGACATTTAGAGTGGGTGACATCATAGACACTCTGGGTTCACTGGCCAAAACCGTTTTTTCACTTTTCAGCCGAACAATTCGCCATAACGTCCTCATACTTTCACCTAGAAACTTCATTTAAATTTTAAATGGTAGATAAACTTGTCCTTTCTAGCATCTGTAAATTTGAACACCAGACTCTCCTTGTCGCTACGGTATGCTTCGTTCAATTTTGGTTGGGAAAAGTTTTCGAGCTACGGGTCATTTTTTGAAGGGTCCCCCCGGTCGAAATTCATTGAATCCTGAGTCTGTCAGTTGTATTCTGTGAGCGTGCGTGTGAGAGAGAGAGAGGGGGGAGGGGGAGGGGCAGAGGAAGACACTGACCGGGAGAGGTGTGAGGGCCACAGAAATACACAGGCAGTCTGTAACACTTTAAAGGTCATTTTTAAGGGGGACGTCTTAATTATCCAGGGTTTCTTAAGGTGGAATTTTTAAAGAATACCTCATTCACAATATACTGGCTGTCTTTTCGACATTTTAAGCTTTATTTCAAGTGGTCATTTTTAAAGGTGGACGTGTCAATACAACTGTGGGTTTCTTAAGGTGGAATTTTTATAAAGGTGGTATTTAAAATGTATTGGCCATCTTTTTTTGCTTTTAAGACTCTTTTGGCCTGTGATGTGGACATTTCAATACAATTCTGGGTTTCTTAAGGTGGAATTGTTTTTAAAGGTGGAATTCAAAATGTATCGTTTTCTATTCACACCCTACAGAGCTCCATAGCGTCCAATGTAAACTGCTGTGGGAGAGTGCTCTCTTAACATCCCACTACCGACAGCTTAGCAGTAAACTCCTTCACCATAAGCGTCGCCTAGTGACCCACGCGGGTTTACCGTATCGAGGACCTCGCTTTAAGCGGTAAAGACGCGGATCGGGGGGCGGGGGTTTAGGCGGCGCAACATCTCGCGTTTCCTCCTGGAAATGCAGACCTCTAGTGTTACGTTTGCTGCCCTTCATTCTGAGGATCGTTCATTCTTGTCCGGTTAACTCCGCCCACAGTTTTCGAGATATCGACTCCGTTCAAAGTTTCATTCGTACAGCTTCCCTGTGGGATGCGGGCTTGTATACAGCTTTTGGAAAAGTTACATAGTTTTCGCACAGTAAGCATTTGAAGTTTCATCTTAACTCCCATAGGAATGAATGGAAAAATGTCCATAAACTTTTGTCAAACTTTAAAACTGCTGTCACACGGTCAGTTTTCGAGCTAGAGACACCAGAAATCAAACGGGCAGACCCGAGAGTCCACGGTCCCACCACGTGAAATTATAGGCCGATACCCCGCCCGCTTCATGACCTTTGACCCCGTTTTCCATTCACAGCCTACAGAGCTCCATAGAGTCCAATGTAAACTGCTGTGGGAGAGTGCTCTCTTAACATCCCACTACCGACAGCTTAGCAGTAAACTCCTTCACCATAAGCGTCGCCTAGTGACCCACGCGGGTTTACCGTATCGAGGACCTCGCTTTAAGCGGGAAAGACGCGGATCGGGGGACGGGGGTTTAGGCGGCGCAACATCTCGCGTTTCCTCCTGGAAATGCAGACCTCTAGTGTTACGTTTGCTGCCCTTCATTCTGAGGATCGTTCATTCTTGTCCGGTTAACTCCGCCCACAGTTTTCCAGATATCGACTCCGTTTCAAAGTTTGTTTCGTAGAGCTTCCCTGTGGGATGCGGGCTTGCATACAGATTTTGGAAAAGTTACATAGTTTTCGCACAGGAAGCATTTGAAGTTTCATCTTTACTCCCATAGGAATGAATGGAAAAATGTCCATAAACTTTTGTCAAACTTTAAAACTGCTGTCACACGGTCAGTTTTCGAGCTAGAGACACCAGAACTCAAACGGGCAGACCCAAGGGTCCACGGTCCCACCACGTGAAACTATAGGCCGATACCCCGCCCGCTTCATGACCTTTGACCCCGTTTTCCATTCACGGCCTACAGAGCTCCATAGAGTCCAATGTAAACTGCTGTGGGAGAGTGCTCTCTTAACATCCCACTACCAACAGCTTAGCAGTAAACTCCTTCACCATAAGCGTCGCCTAGTGACCCACGCGGGTTTACCGTATCGAGGACCTCGCTTTAAGCGGGAAAGACGCGGATCGGGGGGCGGGGCTTTAGGCGGCGCAACATCTCGCGTTTCCTCCTGGAAATGCAGACCTCTAGTTATGTTGCGCCTGCTGCTTTAAGCAGCAGCGCGCAATATATTGTTATCCGAAAGTCATATTATTATTTTTTTTTTTATTATTCTTATTATTCCGGATTTCCTTGTCCGCCTAACTAGTCCCGCAGCTTTCGAGCTATCGACTCCGTTCCACCTGGAAATCGTGCGTCCTATAGCGACGATGTGGGCTTGTATACAGCTTTCCGATACCCGCACTCGTTCGTCCGCTACACTCGTTTATCGCTCCGTTTTTCCCCAGTCATTTCTATGGAATTAATTTTCAAAGTGCTCTAACTCGGTCATTTTTCAAGCTACGGACACGGGATTTCAGACGGTCGGACCCGGGCGTACCGGCTCCCATCACTTCCGTTTTCGGAATTTTTGCACTCATCCTTCCCTTTCTATCACTCCTTCAAAATCCCTCCATTCATTTCAATGGGAGGCTCTTAGAGTGGGGTGACGTCATACACTGTAGTTTCAGTGGCCAAAAGCCGTTTTTTCACTTTTCAGCCGAACAAATCGCCATAACTTCCTCATACTTTCACCTAGAAACTTCACTTAAATTTTAAATGGTAGAGAAACTTGTCCTTTCTAAGACCTCTAAATTTGAACATTATTGAAAATACGGTTTTTGAGTTATGAATTTTTGTTCGGCACTAGGGAGGGTTTCGGCTCCCATAGGGTTCAATGTATTTTTGGAGCAGCTCAGAGTGCGGTTTCTAAAATTTTCTCCTGTTTTTAACTCGTCATAACATGCTCAATTCTCACTTAATCTGCAAATATTTTATACCATATCGATCCCCAGACTCTCCTTGTCGCAACGGTATATACGGTTAAGTGATGTGAGGAAAACTTTCCGAGCTATAAGCATTTGTTCGGAGGGTGGGTACGCTCCCATAGGAACCCATTGAAATTATTTTTTTTCTTTTTCAATTTTCTGCCGAACATTTCACCATAACTTCCTTATACTTTCACCTACAGACTTCATTTAAATTTTAAATGGTAGAGAAATGTCCCCTTTCTCAAACTTGTAAGTTTCAGACCGTTTGATAATACCGTTCTTGAGTTATGAATTTTTGTTTGACACTTGGGAGGGTTTTCCTCCCATAGAGCTCAATGTATTTTAAGAGCGGCTCGGCACGCAGATTTTCAAAACTTTGCCTGTTTTTAACTCGTAATTACACCATCAAATCTCGCTCAAAGTGCAAAAATTTTTACACCATCTCGAGCACCAGACTCTCCTTGTCGCTACGGTATGCTTCGTTCATTTTTGGATCTGGAAAAGTTTTGGAGATATTTGAGGTTTTTTGGAGGGTGCCCCACCGGTCGAAATTCATTGAATCATGAGTCTGTCAGTTGTATTCTGTAAGCGTGCATGTGAGAGAGAGAGAGGGGGGAGGGGGAGGGGCAGAGGCAGACACTGAAGGGGAGAGCTGTGAGGGCCACAGAAATACACAGGCAGTCTGTAACACTTTAAAGGTCATTTTTAAAGGGGACATCTTAATTATCCAGGGTTTCTTAAGGTGGAATTTTTTAAGAATACCTCATTCACAATATACTGCCTGTCTTTTCAACATTTTAAGACGCGGATCGGGGGACGGGGGTTTCGGCGGCGCAACATCTCGCGTTTCCTCCTGGAAATGCAGACCTCTAGTTATGTTGCGCCTGCTGCTTTAAGCAGCAGCGCGCAATATATTGTTCTTCTTAAGTCATATTATTATTATTATTTTTATTATTCCGCGTTTCCTTGTCCGCCTAACTAGTCCCGCAGCTTTCGAGCTATCGACTCCGTTCCACCTGGAAATCGTGCGTCCTATAGCGACGATGTGGGCTTGTATACAGCTTTCCGATACCCGCACTCGTTCGTCCGCTACACTCGTTTATCGCTCCGTTTTTCCCCAGTCATTTCTATGGAATTAATTTTCAAAGTGCTCTAACTCGGTCATTTTTCAAGCTACGGACTCGGGATTTTAGACGGTCGGACCCGGGCGTACCGGCTCCCATCACTTCCGTTTTCGGAATTTTTGCACTCATCCTTCCCTTTCTATACCTCCTTCAAAATCCCTCCATTCATTTCAGTGGGAGGCCCTTAGAGTGGGGGTGATGTCATCCACTGTAGTTTCAGTGGCAAAAAGCCGTTTTTTCACTTTTCAGCCGAACAAATCGCCATAACTTCCTTATAGTTTCACCTAGAAACTTCATTTAAATTTTAAATGTTAGAGAAACTTGTCCTTTCTAAGACCTCTAAATTTGAACATTATTGAAAATACGGTTTTTGAGTTATGAATTTTTGTTCGGCACTAGGGAGGGTTTCGGCTCCCATAGGGTTCAATGTATTTTTGGAGCAGCTCAGAGTGCGGTTTCTAAAATTTTCTCCTGTTTTTAACTCGTCATAACATGCTCAATTCTCACTTAATCTGCAAATATTTTATACCATATCGATCCCCAGACTCTCCTTGTCGCAACGGTATATACGGTTAAGTGATGTGAGGAAAACTTTCCGAGCTATAAGCATTTGTTCGGAGGGTGGGTACGCTCCCATAGGAACCCATTGAAATTATTTTTTTTCTTTTTCAATTTTCTGCCGAACATTTCACCATAACTTCCTTATACTTTCACCTACAGACTTCATTTAAATTTTAAATGGTAGAGAAATGTCCCCTTTCTCAAACTTGTAAGTTTCAGACCGTTTGATAATACCGTTCTTGAGTTATGAATTTTTGTTTGACACTTGGGAGGGTTTTCCTCCCATAGAGCTCAATGTATTTTAAGAGCGGCTCGGCACGCAGATTTTCAAAACTTTGCCTGTTTTTAACTCGTAATTACACCATCAAATCTCGCTCAAAGTGCAAAAATTTTTACACCATCTCGAGCACCAGACTCTCCTTGTCGCTACGGTATGCTTCGTTCATTTTTGGACCTGGAAAAGTTTTGGAGATATTTGAGGTTTTTTGGAGGGTGCCCCACCGGTCGAAATTCATTGAATCATGAGTCTGTCAGTTGTATTCTGTAAGCGTGCATGTGAGAGAGAGAGAGGGGGGAGGGGGAGGGGCAGAGGCAGACACTGAAGGGGAGAGCTGTGAGGGCCACAGAAATACACAGGCAGTCTGTAACACTTTAAAGGTCATTTTTAAGGGGGACATCTTAATTATCCAGGGTTTCTTAAGGTGGAATTTTTTAAGAATACCTCATTCACAATATACTGCCTGTCTTTTCAACATTTTAAGACGCGGATCGGGGGACGGGGGTTTCGGCGGCGCAACATCTCGCGTTTCCTCCTGGAAATGCAGACCTCTAGTTATGTTGCGCCTGCTGCTTTAAGCAGCAGCGCGCAATATATTGTTCTTCTTAAGTCATATTATTATTATTATTTTTATTATTCCGCGTTTCCTTGTCCGCCTAACTAGTCCCGCAGCTTTCGAGCTATCGACTCCGTTCCACCTGGAAATCGTGCGTCCTATAGCGACGATGTGGGCTTGTATACAGCTTTCCGATACCCGCACTCGTTCGTCCGCTACACTCGTTTATCGCTCCGTTTTTCCCCAGTCATTTCTATGGAATTAATTTTCAAAGTGCTCTAACTCGGTCATTTTTCAAGCTACGGACACGGGATTTTAGACGGTCGGACCCGGGCGTACCGGCTCCCATCACTTCCGTTTTCAGAATTTTTGCACTCATCCTTCCCTTTCTATACCTCCTTCAAAATCCCTCCATTCATTTCAGTGGGAGGCCCTTAGAGTGGGGGTGATGTCATCCACTGTAGTTTCAGTGGCAAAAAGCCGTTTTTTCACTTTTCAGCCGAACAAATCGCCATAACTTCCTTATAGTTTCACCTAGAAACTTCATTTAAATTTTAAATGGTAGAGAAACTTGTCCTTTCTAAGACCTCTAAATTTGAACATTATTGAAAATACGGTTTTTGAGTTATGAATTTTTGTTCGGCACTAGGGACGGTTTCGGCTCCCATAGGGTTCAATGTATTTTTGGAGCAGCTCAGAGTGCGGTTTCTAAAATTTTCTCCTGTTTTTAACTCGTCATAACATGCTCAATTCTCACTTAATCTGCAAATTTTTTATACCATATCGATCCCCAGACTCTCCTTGTCGCAACGGTATATACGCTTAAGTGATGTGGGGAAAACTTTCCGAGCTATAAGCATTTGTTCGGAGGGTGGGTACGCTCCCATAGGAACCCATTGAAATTATTTTTTTTCTTTTTCAATTTTCTGCCGAACATTTCACCATAACTTCCTTATACTTTCACCTACAGACTTCATTTAAATTTTAAATGGTAGAGAAATGTCCCCTTTCTCAAACTTGTAAGTTTCAGACCGTTTGATAATACCGTTCTTGAGTTATGAATTTTTGTTTGACACTTGGGAGGGTTTTCCTCCCATAGAGCTCAATGTATTTTAAGAGCGGGTCGGCACGCAGATTTTCAAAACTTTGCCTGTTTTTAACTCGTAATTACACCATCAAATCTCGCTCAAAGTGCAAAAATTTTTACACCATCTCGAGCACCAGACTCTCCTTGTCGCTACGGTATGCTTCGTTCATTTTTGGACCTGGAAAAGTTTTGGAGTAATTTGAGGTTTTTTGGAGGGTGCCCCACCGGTCGAAATTCATTGAATCATGAGTCTGTCAGTTGTATTCTGTGAGCGTGCGTGTGAGAGAGAGAGAGGGGGGAGGGGGAGGGGCAGAGGCAGAGACTGACAGGGAGAGCTGTGAGGGCCACAGAAATACACAGGCAGCCTGTAACACTTTAAAGGTCATTTTTAAGGGGGACGTCTTAATTATCCAGGGTTTCTTAAGGTGGAATTTTTAAAGAATACCTCATTCACAATATACTGGCTGTCTTTTCAACATTTTAAGACGCGGATCGGGGGACGGGGGTTTAGGCGGCGCAACATCTCGCGTTTCCTCCTGGAAATGCAGACCTCTAGTTATGTTGCGCCTGCTGCTGTAAGCAGCGGCGCGATATATTGTTATCCGTAAGTCATATTATTATTATTATTATTATTCTTATTATTCCGCGTTTCCTTGTCCGCCTAACTAGTCCCGCAGCTTTCGAGCTATCGACTCCGTTCCACCTGGAAATCGTGCGTCCTATAGCGACGATGTGGGCTTGTATACAGCTTTCCGATACCCGCACTCGTTCGTCCGCTACACTCGTTTATCGCTCCGTTTTTCCCCAGTCATTTCTATGGAATTAATTTTCGAACTGCTCTAACTCGGTCAATTTTCAAGCTACGGACACGAGATTTCAGACGGTCGGACCCGGGCGCACCGTGACCCGTCACTTCCGTTTTCGGACCTCTCGCACTCATCCCTCTCTTTCTATTCCTCCTTGAATATCCCTCCATTCACTTGTATGGAAGACATTTAGAGTGGGTGACATCATAGACACTCTGGGTTCACTGGCCAAAACCGTTTTTTCACTTTTCAGCCGAACAATTCACCATAACGTTCTCATACTTTCACCTAAAAACTTCATTTAAATTTTAAATGATAGAGAAACTTGTCCTTTCTAGCATCTGTAAATTTGAACGTAATCGATAATACGGTTTTTGAGTTATGAATTTTTGTTCGGCACTAGGGAGGGTTTTGGCTCCCATAGAGTTCAATGTATTTTTGGAGCGGCTCAGAGTGCGGTTTCTAAATTTTTCTCCTGTTTTTAACTCGTCATAACATGGTCAATTCTCGCTCAAACTGCTAATTTTTTATACCAGCTTCTTCCTTGGACTCTCCTTGTCGCAACGGTATATGCAGTTTAGCCATTTGGGATATCTTTTCTGAGCTATAAGCATTTGTTCGGAGGGTGGGTACGCTCCCATAGGAATACATTGAAATGAATATGCCTGTCCTTTTTCGATATTCAACTTTTAGCCGAACATTTTGCCATAACTTCCTTATACTTTCACCTACAGACTTCATTTTACTTTCAAATGGTAGAGAAACTTCCCCTTTCTAAAATATGTAGATTTGAAATCATTTGAAGATACGGTTCTGGAGTTATGAAGATTTGTTTGGCAGTAGGACGTTTCGGCTCCCATAGAGTTCAATGTATTTTCAGAAAGCCAAATTTTCTCAAATTTGCCCTTTTTTAACTCATCTTTACACCATCAATTCTCGCTCAAACTGAAAAAATTTTTACACCATCTCGAGTGCCAGACTCTCCTTGTCGCTACGGTATGCTTCGTTCAATTTTGGTTGGGAAAAGTTTTCGAGCTACGGGTCATTTTTTGAAGGGTGCTCCCCGGTCGAAATTCATTGAATCATGAGTCTGTCAGTTGTATTCTGTGAGCGTGCGTGTGAGAGAGACAGAGGGGGGAGGGGGAGGGGCAGAGGCAGAGACTGAGGGGAAGAGCTGTGAGGGCCACAGAAATACACAGGCAGTCTGTAACACTTTAAAGGTCATTTTTAAGGGGGACGTCTTAATTATCCAGGGTTTCTTAAGGTGGAATTTTTTAAGAATACCTCATTCACAATACACTGGCTGTCTTTTCGACATTTTAAGCTTTATTTCAACTGGTCATTTTTAAAGGTGGACGTGTCAATACAACTGTGTGTTTCTTAAGGTGGTATTTAAAATGTATTGGCCATCTTTTTTTGCTTTTAAGACTCTTTTGGCCTGTGATGTGGACATTTCAATACAATTCTGGGTTTCTTAAGGTGGAATTGTTTTTAAAGGTGGAATTCAGAATGTATCGTTTTCTATTCACACCCTACTGAGCTCCATAGAGTCCAATGTAAACTGCTGTGGGAGAGTGCTCTCTTAACATCCACCTACCAACAGCTTAGCAGTAAACTCCTTCACCATAAGCGTCGCCTAGTGACCCACGCGGGTTTACCGTACCGAGGACCTCGCTTTAAGCGGTAAAGACGCGGATCGGGGGACGGGGGTTTAGGCGGCGCAACATCTCGCGTTTCCTCCTGGAAATGCAGACCTCTAGTGTTACGTTTGCTGCCCTTCATTCTGAGGATCTTCATTCCTTGTCCGGTTAACTCCGCCCACAGTTTTCGAGATATCGACTCCGTTCAAAGTTTCATTCGTAGAGCTTCCCTGTGGGATGCGGGCTTGTATACAGCTTTTGGAAAAGTTGCATAGTTCTCGCACAGTAAGCATTTGAAGTTTCATCTTTTCTCCAATAGGAATGAATGGAAAAATGTCCATAAACTTTTGTCAAACTTTCAAACTGCTGTCACACGCTCAGTTTTTGAGCTAGAGACACCAGAACTCAAACGGGCAGACCCGAGAGTCCACGGTCCCCCCACGTGAAATTATGGGCCGATAGCCCACCCGCTTCATGACCTTTGACCCCGTTTTCCATTCACGGCCTACAGAGCTCCATAGAGTCCAATGTAAACTGCTGTGGGAGACTGCTCTCTTAACATCCCACTACCGACAGCTTAGCAGTAAACTCCTTCACCATAAGCGTGGCCTAGTGACCCACGCGGGTTTACCGTATCGAGGACCTCGCTTTAAGCGGGAAAGACGCGGATCGGGGGGCAGGGGTTTAGGCGGCGCAACATCTCGCGTTTCCTCCTGGAAATGCAGACCTCTAGTGTTACGTTTGCTGCCCTTCATTCTGAGGATCGTTCGTTCTTGTCCGGTTAACTCCGCCCACAGTTTTCGAGATATCGACTCCGTTCAAAGTTTCATTCGTAGAGCTTCCCTGTGGGATGCGGGCTTGTATACAGCTTTTGGAAAAGTTGCATAGTTTTAGCACAGTAAGCATTTGAAGTTTCATCTTTTGTCCCATAGGAATGAATGGAAATATGTCCATAAACTTTTGTCAAACTTTCAAACTGCTGTCACACGCTCAGTTTTCGAGCTAGAGACACCAGAATTCAAACGGGCAGACCCGAGAGTCCAAGGTCCCACCACGTGAAATTATAGGCCGATACCCCGCCCGCTTCATGACCTTTGACCCTGTTTTCCATTCACGGCCTACAGAGCTCCATAGAGTCCAATGTAAACTGCTGTGGGAGAGTGCTCTCTTAACATCCCACTACCGACAGCTTAGCAGTAAACTCCTTCACCATAAGCGTCGCCTAGTGACCCACACGGGTTTACCGTATCGAGGACCTCGCTTTATGTTACGTTTGCTGCCCTTCATTCTGAGGATCGTTCATTCTTGTCCGGTTAACTCCGCCCACAGTTTTCGAGATATCGACTTCGTTCAAAGTTTGTTTCGTAGAGCTTCCCTGTGGGATGCGGGCTTGTATACAGCTTTTGGAAAAGTTACATAGTTTTCGCACAGGAGGCATTTGAAGTTTCATCTTTACTCCCATAGGAATGAATGGAAAAATGTCCATAAACTTTTGTCAAACTTTAAAACTGCTGTCACATGGTCAGTTTTCGAGCTAGAGACACCAGAACTCAAACGGGCAGACCCGAGGGTCCACGGTCCCAGCACGTGAAACTATAGGCCGATAGCCCACCCGCTTCATGACCTTTGACCCCGTTTTCCTTTCACGGCCTACAGAGCTCCATAGAGTCCAATGTAAACTGCTGTGGGAGAGTGCTCTCTTAACATCCCACTACCAACAGCTTAGCAGTAAACTCCTTCACCATAAGCGTCGCCTAGTGACCCACGAGGGTTTACCTACCGACGGCCTCGCTTTAAGCGGGAAAGACGCGGATCGGGGGGCGGGGGTTCAGGCGGCGCAACATCTCGCGTTTCCTCCTGGAAATGCAGACCTCTAGTGTTACGTTTGCTGCCCTTCATTCTGAGGATCGTTCATTCTTGTCCGGTTAACTCCGCCCACAGTTTTTGAGATATCGACTCCGTTCAAAGTTTCATTCGTAGAGCTTCCCTGTGGGATGCGGGCTTGTATACAGCTTTTGGAAAATTTGCATAGTTTTCGCACAGTAAGCATTTGAAGTTTCATCTTTTCTCCCATAGGAATGAATGGAAAAATGTCCATAAACTTTTGTCAAACTTTCAAACTGCTGTCACACGCTCAGTTTTCGAGCTAGAGACACCAGAATTCAAACGGGCAGACCCGAGAGTCCACGGTCCCACCACGTGAAATTATGGGCCGATAGCCCACCCGCTTCATGACCCTTGACCCCATTTTCCATTCACGGCCTACAGAGCTCCATAGAGTCCAATGTAAACTGCTGTGGGAGAGTGCTCTCTTAACATCCCACTACCAACAGCTTAGCAGTAAACTCCTTCACCATAAGCATCGCCTAGTGACCCACGTGGGTTTACCGTATCGAGGACCTCGTTTTAAGCGGGAAAGACGCGGATCGGGGGGCAGGGGTTTAGGCGGCGCAACATCTCGCGTTTCCTCCTGGAAATGCAGACCTCTAGTGTTACGTTTGCTGCCCTTCATTCTGAGGATCGTTCATTCTTGTCCGGTTAACTCCGCCCACAGTTTTCGAGATATCGACTCCGTTCAAAGTTTGTTTCGTAGAGCTGCCCTGTGGGATGCGGGCTTGTATACAGCTTTTGGAAAAGTTGCATAGTTTTTGCACAGGAAGCCTTTGAACTTTCATCTTTACTCCCATAGGAATGAATGGAAAAATGTCCATAAACTTTTGTCAAACTTTCAAACTGCTGTCACACGCTCAGTTTTCGAGCTAGAGACACCAGAACTCAAACGGGCAGACCCGAGGGTCCAAGGTCCCACCACGTAAAATTATAGGCCGATAGCCCACCCGCTTCATGACCTTTGACCCCGTTTTCCATTCACGGCCTACACAGCTCCATAGAGTCCAATGTAAACTGCTGTGGGACAGTGCTCTCTTAACATCCCACTACCAACAGCTTAGCAGTAAACTCCTTCACCATAAGCGTCGCCTAGTGACCCACGCGGGTTTACCGTATCGAGGACCTCGCTTTAAGCGGTAAAGACGCGGATCGGGGGGCGGGGGTTTAGGCGGCGCAACATCTCGCGTTTCCTCCTGGAAATGCAGACCTCTAGTGTTACGTTTGCTGCCCTTCATTCTGAGGATCGTTCATTCTTGTCCGGTTAACTCCGCCCACAGTTTTCGAGATATCGACTCCGTTCAAAGTTTGTTTCGTACAGCTTCCCTGTGGGATGCGGGCTTGTATACAGCTTTTGGAAAAGTTACATAGTTTTTGCACAGTAAGCATTTGAAGTTTCGTGCTTTCTCCCATAGGAATGAATGGAAAAATGTCCATAAACTTTTGTCAAACTTTCAAAGTGCTGTCACACGGTCAGTTTTCGAGCTAGAGACACCAGAACTCAAACGGGCAGACCCGAGGGTCCACGGTCCCACCACGTGAAATTATGGGCCGATACCCCGCCCGCTTCATGACCTTTGACCCCGTTTTCCATTCACGGCCTACAGAGCTCCATAGAGTCCAATGTAAACTGCTGTGGGAGAGTGCTCTCTTAACATCCCACTACCAACAGCTTAGCAGTAAACTCCTTCACCATAAGCGTCGCCTAGTGACCCACGCGGGTTTACCGTATCGAGGACCTCGCTTTAAGCGGGAAAGACGCAGATCGGGGGGCGGGGCTTTAGGCGGCGCAACATCTCGCGTTTCCTCCTGGAAATGCAGACCTCTAGTTATGTTGCGCCTGCTGCTTTAAGCAGCAGCGCGCAATATATTGTTCTTCTTAAGTCATATTATTATTATTATTTTTATTATTCCGCGTTTCCTTGTCCGCCTAACTAGTCCCGCAGCTTTCGAGCTATCGACTCCGTTCCACCTGGAAATCGTGCGTCCTATAGCGACGATGTGGGCTTGTATACAGCTTTCCGATACCCGCACTCGTTCGTCCGCTACACTCGTTTATCGCTCCGTTTTTCCCCAGTCATTTCTATGGAATTAATTTTCAAAGTGCTCTAACTCGGTCATTTTTCAAGCTACGGACACGGGATTTTAGACGGTCGGACCCGGGCGTACCGGCTCCCATCACTTCCGTTTTCGGAATTTTTGCACTCATCCTTCCCTTTCTATACCTCCTTCAATATCCCTCCATTCATTTCAATGGGAGGCCCTTAGAGTGGGGGTGATGTCATCCACTGTAGTTTCAGTGGCAAAAAGCCGTTTTTTCACTTTTCAGCCGAACAAATCGCCATAACTTCCTTATAGTTTCACCTAGAAACTTCATTTAAATTTTAAATGGTAGAGAAACTTGTCCTTTCTAACACCTCTAAATTTGAACATTATTGAAAATACGGTTTTTGAGTTATGAATTTTTGTTCGGCACTAGGGACGGTTTCGGCTCCCATAGGGTTCAATGTATTTTTGGAGCAGCTCAGAGTGCGGTTTCTAAAATTTTCTCCTGTTTTTAACTCGTCATAACATGCTCAATTCTCACTTAATCTGCAAATTTTTTATACCATATCGATCCCCAGACTGTCCTTGTCGCAACGGTATATACGCTTAAGTGATGTGGGGAAAACTTTCCGAGCTATAAGCATTTGTTCGGAGGGTGGGTACGCTCCCATAGGAACCCATTGAAATTATTTTTTTTCTTTTTCAATTTTCTGCCGAACATTTCACCATAACTTCCTTATACTTTCACCTACAGACTTCATTTAAATTTTAAATGGTAGAGAAATGTCCCCTTTCTCAAACTTGTAAGTTTCAGACCGTTTGATAATACCGTTCTTGAGTTATGAATTTTTGTTTGACACTTGGGAGGGTTTTCCTCCCATAGAGCTCAATGTATTTTAAGAGCGGGTCGGCACGCAGATTTTCAAAACTTTGCCTGTTTTTAACTCGTAATTACACCATCAAATCTCGCTCAAAGTGCAAAAATTTTTACACCATCTCGAGCACAAGACTCTCCTTGTCGCTACGGTATGCTTCGTTCATTTTTGGACCTGGAAAAGTTTTGGAGATATTTGAGGTTTTTTGGAGGGTGCCCCACCGGTCGAAATTCATTGAATCATGAGTCTGTCAGTTGTATTCTGTGAGCGTGCGTGTGAGAGAGAGAGAGGGGGGAGGGGGAGGGGCAGAGGCAGAGACTGACAGGGAGAGCTGTGAGGGCCACAGAAATACACAGGCAGCCTGTAACACTTTAAAGGTCATTTTTAAGGGGGACGTCTTAATTATCCAGGGTTTCTTAAGGTGGAATTTTTAAAAAACACCTCATTCACAATATACTGGCTGTCTTTTCAACATTTTAAGACGCGGATCGGGGGACGGGGGTTTAGGCGGCGCAACATCTCGCGTTTCCTCCTGGAAATGCAGACCTCTAGTGTTACGTTTGCTGCCCTTCATTCTGAGGATCGTTCATTCTTGTCCGGTTAACTCCGCCCACAGTTTTCGAGATATCGACTCCGTTCAAAGTTTGTTTCGTAGAGCTGCCCTGTGGGATGCGGGCTTGTATACAGCTTTTGGAAAAGTTGCATAGTTTTTGCACAGGATGCCTTTGAACTTTCATCTTTACTCCCATAGGAATGAATGGAAAAATGTCCATAAACTTTTGTCAAACTTTCAAACTGCTGTCACACGCTCAGTTTTCGAGCTAGAGACACCAGAACTCAAACGGGCAGACCCGAGGGTCCAAGGTCCCACCACGTAAAATTATAGGCCGATAGCCCACCCGCTTCATGACCTTTGACCCCGTTTTCCATTCACGGCCTACACAGCTCCATAGAGTCCAATGTAAACTGCTGTGGGACAGTGCTCTCTTAACATCCCACTACCAACAGCTTAGCAGTAAACTCCTTCACCATAAGCGTCGCCTAGTGACCCACGCGGGTTTACCGTATCGAGGACCTCGCTTTAAGCGGTAAAGACGCGGATCGGGGGGCGGGGGTTTAGGCGGCGCAACATCTCGCGTTTCCTCCTGGAAATGCAGACCTCTAGTTATGTTGCGCCTGCTGCTTTAAGCAGCGGCGCAATATATTGTTCTTCTTAAGTCATATTATTATTATTTTTATTCTTATTATTCCGCGTTTCCTTGTCCGCCTAACTAGTCCCGCAGCTTTCGAGCTATCGACTCCGTTCCACCTGGAAATCGTGCGTCCTATAGCGACGATGTGGGCTTGTATACAGCTTTCCGATACCCGCACTCGTTCGTCCGCTACACTCGTTTATCGCTCCGTTTTTCCCCAGTCATTTCTATGGAATTTATTTTCAAAGTGCTCTAACTCTGTCATTTTTCAAGCTACGGACACGGGATTTCAGACGGTCGGACCCGGGCGTACCGGCTCCCATCACTTCCGTTTTCGGAATTTTTGCACTCATCCTTCCCTTTCTATCACTCCTTCAAAATCCCTCCATTCATTTCAATGGGAGGCTCTTAGAGTGGGTGACATCATACACTGTAGATTCCTTCTCAGAAAACGGGTTTTTCACTTTTCAGCCGAACAAATTGCCATAACTTCCTCATACTTTCACCTAGAAACTTCATTTAAATTTTAAATGGTAGAGAAACTTGTCCTTTCTAAGACCTCTAAATTTGAACATTATTGAAAATACGGTTTTTGAGTTATGAATTTTTGTTCGGCACTAGGGAGGGTTTCGGCTCCCATAGGGTTCAATGTATTTTTGGAGCAGCTCAGAGTGCGGTTTCTAAAATTTTCTCCTGTTTTTAACTCGTCATAACATGCTCAATTCTCACTTAATCTGCAAATTTTTTATACCATATCGATCCCCAGACTCTCCTTGTCGCAACGGTATATACGGTTAAGTGATGTGGGGAAAACTTTCCGAGCTATAAGCATTTGTTCGGAGGGTGGGTACGCTCCCATAGGAACCCATTGAAATTATTTTTTTTCTTTTTCAATTTTCTGCCGAACATTTCACCATAACTTCCTTATACTTTCACCTACAGACTTCATTTAAACTTTAAATGGTAGAGAAATTTCCCCTTTCTCACACTTGTAAGTTTCAGACCGTTTGAGAATACCGTTCTTGAGTTATGAATTTTTGTTCCACACTTGGGAGGGTTTTCCTCCCATAGAGCTCAATGTATTTTAAGAGCGGCTCGGCACGCAGATTTTCAAAACTTTGCCTGTTTTTAACTCGTAATTACACCATCAAATCTCGCTCAAAGTGCAAAAATTTTTACACCATCTCGAGCACCAGACTCTCCTTGTCGCTACGGTATGCTTCGTTCATTTTTGGACCTGGAAAAGTTTTTGAGATATTTGAGGTTTTTTGGAAGGTGCGCCACCGGTCGAAATTCATTGAATCATGAGTCTGTCAGTTGTATTCTGTGAGCGTGCGTGTGAGAGAGACAGAGGGGGGAGGGGGAGGGGCAGAGGCAGAGACTGAGGGGAAGAGCTGTGAGGGCCACAGAAATACACAGGCAGTCTGTAACACTTTAAAGGTCATTTTTAAGGGGGACATCTTAATTATCCAGGGTTTCTTAAGGTGGAATTTTTTAAGAATACCTCATTCACAATATACTGCCTGTCTTTTCGACATTTTAAGCTTTATTTAAAGTGGTCATTTTTAAAGGTGGACGTGTCAATACAACTGTGGGTTTCTTAAGGTGGAATTTTTATTAAGGTGGTATTTAAAATGTATTGGCCATCTTTTTTGCTTTTAAGATTCTTTTGGCCTGTGATGTGGACATTTCAATACAATTCTGGGTTTCTTAAGGTGGAATTGTTTTTAAAGGTGGAATTCAAAATGTATCGTTTTCTATTCACGCCCTACTGAGCTCCATAGAGTCCAATGTAAACTGCTGTGGGAGAGTGCTCTCTTAACATCCCACTACCAACAGCTTAGCAGTCAACTCCTTCACCATAGCGTGGCCTAGTGACCCACGAGGGTTTCCGTACCGAGGACCTCGCTTTAAGCGGAAAAGACGCGGATCGGGGGACGGGGGTTTAGGCGGCGCAACATCTCGCGTTTCCTCCTGGAAATGCAGACCTCTAGTGTTACGTTTGCTGCCCTTAATTCTGAGGATCGTTCGTTCTTGTCCGGTTAACTCCGCCCACAGTTTTCGAGATATCGACTCCGTTCAAAGTTTGTTTCGTAGAGCTTCCCTGTGGGATGCGGGCTTGTATACAGCTTTTGGAAAAGTTGCATAGTTTTCGCACAGTAAGCATTTGAAGTTTCATCCTTACTCCCATAGGAATGAATGGAAAAATGTCCATAAACTTTTGTCAAACATTTAAACTGCCGTCACACGGTCAGTTTTCGAGCTAGAGACACCAGAACTCAAACGGGCAGACCCGAGGGTCCACGGTCCCACCACGTGAAATTATAGGCCGATACCCCGCCCGCTTCATGACCTTTGACCCCGTTTTCCATTCACGGCCTACAGAGCTCCATAGAGTCCAATGTAAACTGCTGTGGGAGAGTGCTCTCTTAACATCCCACTACCAACGGCTTAGCAGTAAACTCCTTCACCATAAGCGTCGCCTAGTGACCCACGCGGGTTTACCGTACCGAGGACCTCGCTTTAAGCGGGAAAGACGCGGATCGGGGGGCGGGGGTTTAGGCGGCGCAACATCTCGCGTTTCCTCCTGGAAATGCAGACCTCTAGTGTTACGTTTGCTGCCCTTCATTCTGAGGATCGTTCATTCTTGTCCGGTTAACTCCGCCCACAGTTTTCGAGATATAGACTCCGTTCAAAGTTTGTCTCGTAGAGCTTCCCTGTGGGATGCGGGCTTGTATACAGCTTTTGGAAAAGTTACATAGTTTTCGCACAGTAAGCATTTGAGGTTTCATCTTAACTCCCCTAGGAATGAATGGAAAAATGTCCATAAACTTTTGTCAAACTTTAAAACTGCTGTCACACGGTCAGTTTTCGAGCTAGAGACACCAGAACTCAAACGGGCAGACCCGAGGGTCCACGGTCCCACCACGTAAAATTATGGGCCGATAGCCCACCCGCTTCATGACCTTTGACCCCGTTTTCCATTCACGGCCTACAGAGCTCCATAGAGTCCAATGTAAACTGCTGTGGGAGAGTGCTCTCTTAACATCCCACTACCGACGGCTTAGCAGTAAACTCCTTCACCATAAGCGTCGCCTAGTGACCCACGCGGGTTTACCGTATCGAGGACCTCGCTTTAAGCGGGAAAGACGCGGATCGGGGGGCAGGGGTTTCGGCGGCGCAACATCTCGCGTTTCCTCCTGGAAATGCAGCCCTCTAGTGTTACGTTTGCTGCCCTTCATTCTGAGGACCGTTCATTCTTGTCCGGTTAACTCCGCCCACAGTTTTCAAGATATCGACTCCGTTCAAAGTTTCATTCGTAGAGCTTCCCTGTGGGATGCGGGCTTGTATACAGCTTTTGGAAAAGTTGCATAGTTTTAGCACAGTAAGCATTTGAAGTTTCATCTTTTGTCCCATAGGAATGAATGGAAATATGTCCATAAACTTTTGTCAAACTTTCAAACTGCTGTCACACGCTCAGTTTTCGAGCTAGAGACACCAGAATTCAAACGGGCAGACCCGAGAGTCCAAGGTCCCACCACGTGAAATTATAGGCCGATAGCCCACCCGCTTCATGACCTTTGACCCCGTTTTCCATTCACGGCCTACAGAGCTCCATAGAGTCCAATGTAAACTGCTGTGGGAGAGTGCTCTCTTAACATCCCACTACCAACAGCTTAGCAGTAAACTCCTTCACCATAAGCGTCGCCTAGTGACCCACGTGGGTTTACCGTATCGAGGACCTCGCTTTAAGCGGGAAAGACGCGGATCGGGGGGCAGGGGTTTAGGCGGCGCAACATCTCGCGTTTCCTCCTGGAAATGCAGACCTCTAGTGTTACGTTTGCTGCCCTTCATTCTGAGGATCGTTCATTCTTGTCCGGTTAACTCCGCCCACAGTTTTCGAGATATCGACTCCGTTCAAAGTTTGTTTCGTAGAGCTTCCCTGTGGGATGCGGGCTTGTATACAGCTTTTGGAAAAGTTACATAGTTTTCGCACAGGAAGCATTTGAAGTTTCATCTTTACTCCCATAGGAATGAATGGAAAAATGTCCATAAACTTTTGTCAAACTTTAAAACTGCTGTCACACGGTCAGTTTTCGAGCTAGAGACACCATAACTCAAACGGGCAGACCCGAGGGTCCACGGTCCCAGCACGTGAAACTATGGGCCGATAGCCCACCCGCTTCATGACCTTTGACCCCGTTTTCCTTTCACGGCCTACACAGCTCCATAGAGTCCAATGTAAACTGCTGTGGGAGAGTGCTCTCTTAACATCCCACTACCGACAGCTTAGCAGTAAACTCCTTCACCATAAGCGTCGCCTAGTGACCCACGCGGGTTTACCGTATCGAGGACCTCGCTTTAAGCGGAAAAGATGCGGATCGGGGGGCGGGGGTTTAGGCGGCGCAACATCTCGCGTTTCCTCCTGGAAATGCAGACCTCTAGTGTTACGTTTGCTGCCCTTCATTCTGAGGATCGTTCATTCTTGTCCGGTTAACTCCGCCCACAGTTTTCGAGATATCGACTCCGTTCAAAGTTTGTTTCGTAGAGCTTACCTGTGGGATGCGGGCTTGTATACAGCTTTTGGAAAAGTTGCATAGTTTTTGCACAGTAAGCATTTGAAGTTTCATCTTTACTCCCATAGGAATGAATGGGAAAATGTCCATAAACTTTTGTCAAACTTTCAAACTGCTGTCACACGCTCAGTTTTCGAGCTAGAAACACCAGAATTCAAACGGGCAGACCCGAGAGTCCACGGTCCCGCCACGTGAAATTATGGGCCGATAGCCCACCCGCTTCATGACCTTTGACCCCGTTTTCCATTCACGGCCTACAGAGCTCCACAGAGTCCAATGTAAACTGCTGTGGGAGAGTGCTCTCTTAACATCCCACTACCGACAGCTTAGCAGTAAACTCCTTCACCATAAGCGTCGCCTAGTGACCCACGCGGGTTTACCATATCGAGGACCTCGCTTTAAGCGGGAAAGACGCGGATCGGGGGACGGGGGTTTAGGCGGCGCAACATCTCGCGTTTCCTCCTGGAAATGCAGACCTCTAGTGTTACGTTTGCTGCCCTTCATTCTGAGGATCGTTCATTCTTGTCCGGTTAACTCCGCCCACAGTTTTCGAGATATCGACTCCGTTCAAAGTTTGTCTCGTAGAGCTGCCCTGTGGGATGCGGGCTTGTATACAGCTTTTGGAAAAGTTGCATAGTTTTCGCACAGTAAGCATTTAAAGTTTCATCTTTACTCCCATAGGAATGAATGGAAAAATGTCCATAAACTTTTGTCAAACTTTCAAACTGCTGTCACACGCTCAGTTTTCGAGCTAGAGACACCAGAACTCAAACGGGCAGACCCGAGGGTCCACGGTCCCACCACGTAAACTTATGGGCCGATAGCCCACCTGCTTCATGACCTTTGACCCCGTTTTCCTTTCACGGCCTACTGAGCTCCATAGAGTCCAATGTAAACTGCTGTGGGAGACTGCTCTCTTAACATCCCACTACCAACAGCTTAGCAGTCAACTCCTTCACCATAGCGTGGCCTAGTGACCCACGAGGGTTTCCGTACCGAGGACCTCGCTTTAAGCGGAAAAGACGCGGATCGGGGGACGGGGGTTTAGGCGGCGCAACATCTCGCGTTTCCTCCTGGAAATGCAGACCTCTAGTTATGTTGCGCCTGCTGCTTTAAGCAGCAGCGCGCAATATATTGTTATCCGTAAGTCATATTATTATTATTTTTATTATTATTTTTATTATTCCGCGTTTCCTTGTCCGCTTAACTAGTCCCGCAGCTTTCGAGCTATCGACTCCGTTCCACCTGGAAATCGTGCGTCCTATAGCGACGATGTGGGCTTGTATACAGCTTTCCGATACCCGCACTCGTTCGTCCGCTACACTCGTTTTTCGCTCTGTTTTTCCCCAGTCATTTCTATGGAATTAATTTTCAAAGTGCTCTAACTCGGTCATTTTTCAAGCTACGGACACGGGATTTCAGACGGTCGGACCCGGGCGTACCGGCTCCCATCACTTCCGTTTTCGGAATTTTTGCACTCATCCTTCCCTTTCTTTTCCTCCTTCAAAATCCCTCCATTCATTTCAATGGGAGGCTCTTAGAGTGGGGGTGATGTCATCCACTGTAGTTTCAGTGGCAAAAAGCCGTTTTTTCACTTTTCAGCCGAACAAATCGCCATAACTTCCTCATACTTTCACCTAGAAACTTCATTTAAATTTTAAATGGTAGAGAAACTTGTCCTTTCTGAGACCTCTAAATTTGAACATTATTGAAAATACGGCTTTTGAGTTATGAATTTTTGTTCGGCACTAGGGACGGTTTCGGCTCCCATAGGGTTCAATGTATTTTTGGAGCAGCTCAGAGTGCGGTTTCTAAAATTTTCTCCTGTTTTTAACTCGTCATAACATGCTCAATTCTCACTTAATCTGCAAATTTTTTATACCATATCGATCCCCAGACTCTCCTTGTCGCAACGGTATATACGGTTAAGTGATGTGAGGAAAACTTTCCGAGCTATAAGCATTTGTTCGGAGGGTGGGTACGCTCCCATAGGAACCCATTGAAATTATTTTTTTTCTTTTTCAATTTTCTGCCGAACATTTCACCATAACTTCCTTATACTTTCACCTACAGACTTCATTTAAATTTTAAATGGTAGAGAAATTTCCCCTTTCTCAAACTTGTAAGTTTCAGACCGTTTGAGAATACCGTTCTTGAGTTATGAATTTTTGTTTGACACTTGGGAGGGTTTTCCTCCCATAGAGCTCAATGTATTTTAAGAGCGGGTCGGCACGCAGATTTTCAAAACTTTGCCTGTTTTTAACTCGTAATTACACCATCAAATCTCGCTCAAAGTGCAAAAATTTTTACACCATCTCGAGCACAAGACTCTCCTTGTCGCTACGGTATGCTTCGTTCAATTTTGGTTGGGAAAAGTTTTCGAGCTACGGGTGATTTTTTGGAGGGTGCTCCCCGGTCGAAATTCATTGAATCATGAGTCTGTCAGTTGTATTCTGTGAGCATGCGTGTGAGAGAGACAGAGGGGGGAGGGGGAGGGGCAGAGGCAGAGACTGAGGGGAAGAGCTGTGAGGGCCACAGAAATACACAGGCAGTCTGTAACACTTTAAAGGTCATTTTTAAGGGGGACGTCTTAATTATCCAGGGTTTCTTAAGGTGGAAGTTTTAAAGAATACCTCATTCACAATATACTGGCTGTCTTTTCGACATTTTAAGCTTTATTTAAAGTGGTCATTTTTAAAGGTGGACGTGTCAATACAACTGTGGGTTTCTTAAGGTGGAATTTTTATTAAGGTGGTATTTAAAATGTATTGGCCATCTTTTTTTGCTTTTGGCCTGTGATGTGGACATTTCAATACAATTCTGGGTTTCTTAAGGTGGAATTGTTTTTAAAGGTGGAATTCAAAATTTATCGTTTTCTATTCACGCCCTACTGAGCTCCATAGAGTCCAATGTAAACTGCTGTGGGAGAGTGCTCTCTTAACATCCCACTACCAACAGCTTAGCAGTAAACTCCTTCACCATAAGCGTCGCCTAGTGACCCACGCGGGTTTACCGTATCGAGGACCTCGCTTTAAGCGGGAAAGACGCGGATCGGGGGACGGGGGTTTAGGCGGCGCAACATCTCGCGTTTCCTCCTGGAAATGCAGACCTCTAGTGTTACGTTTGCTGCCCTTCATTCTGAGGATCGTTCATTCTTGTCCGGTTAACTCCGCCCACAGTTTTCGAGATATCGACTTCGTTCAAAGTTTGTTTCGTAGAGCTTCCCTGTGGGATGCGGGCTTGTATACAGCTTTTGGAAAAGTTACATAGTTTTCGCACAGTAAGCATTTGAAGTTTCATCTTAACTCCCATAGGAATGAATGGAAAAATGTCCATAAACTTTTGTCAAACTTTCAAACTGCTGTCACACGGTCAGTTTTCGAGCTAGAGACACCAGAACTCAAACGGGCAGACCCGAGAGTCCACGGTCCCACCACGTGAAATTATAGGCCGATACCCCGCCCGCTTCATGACCTTTGACCCCGTTTTCCATTCACGGCCTACAGAGCTCCATAGAGTCCAATGTAAACTGCTGTGGGAGAGTGCTCTCTTAACATCCCACTACCGACAGCTTAGCAGTAAACTCCTTCACCATAAGCGTCGCCTAGTGACCCACGCGGGTTTACCGTATCGAGGACCTCGCTTTAAGCAGGAAAGACGCGGATCGGGGGACGGGGGTTTCGGCGGCGCAACATCTCGCGTTTCCTCCTGGAAATGCAGACCTCTAGTGTTACGTTTGCTGCCCTTCATTCTGAGGATCGTTCATTCTTGTCCGGTTAACTCCGCCAACAGTTTTCGAGATATCGACTCCGTTCAAAGTTTGTTTCGTAGAGCTTCCCTGTGGGATGCGGGCTTGTATACAGCTTTTGGAAAAGTTACATAGTTTTTGCACAGTAAGCATTTGAAGTTTCATCTTTACTCTCATAGGAATGAATGGAAAAATGTCCATAAACTTTTGTCAAACTTTCAAATTGCTGTCACACGCTCAGTTTTCGAGCTAGAGACACCAGAACTCAAACGGGCAGACCCGAGGGTCCAAGGTCCCACCACGTAAAATTATAGGCCGATAGCCCACCCGCTTCATGACCTTTGACCCCGTTTTCCATTCACGGCCTACACAGCTCCATAGAGTCCAATGTAAACTGCTGTGGGACAGTGCTCTCTTAACATCCCACTACCGACAGCTTAGCAGTAAACTCCTTCACCATAAGCGTCGCCTAGTGACCCACGCGGGTTTACCGTATCGAGGACCTCGCTTTAAGCGGTAAAGACGCGGATCGGGGGGCGGGGGTTTAGGCGGCGCAACATCTCGCGTTTCCTCCTGGAAATGCAGACCTCTAGTTATGTTGCGCCTGCTGCTTTAAGCAGCAGCGCGCAATATATTGTTATCCGTAAGTCATATTATTATTATTTTTATTATTATTTTTATTATTCCGCGTTTCCTTGTCCGCTTAACTAGTCCCGCAGCTTTCGAGCTATCGACTCCGTTCCACCTGGAAATCGTGCGTCCTATAGCGACGATGTGGGCTTGTATACAGCTTTCCGATACCCGCACTCGTTCGTCCGCTACACTCGTTTTTCGCTCTGTTTTTCCCCAGTCATTTCTATGGAATTAATTTTCAAAGTGCTCTAACTCGGTCATTTTTCAAGCTACGGACACGGGATTTCAGACGGTCGGACCCGGGCGTACCGGCTCCCATCACTTCCGTTTTCGGAATTTTTGCACTCATCCTTCCCTTTCTTTTCCTCCTTCAAAATCCCTCCATTCATTTCAATGGGAGGCTCTTAGAGTGGGGGTGATGTCATCCACTGTAGTTTCAGTGGCAAAAAGCCGTTTTTTCACTTTTCAGCCGAACAAATCGCCATAACTTCCTCATACTTTCACCTAGAAACTTCATTTAAATTTTAAATGGTAGAGAAACTTGTCCTTTCTGAGACCTCTAAATTTGAACATTATTGAAAATACGGTTTTTGAGTTATGAATTTTTGTTCGGCACTAGGGACGGTTTCGGCTCCCATAGGGTTCAATGTATTTTTGGAGCAGCTCAGAGTGCGGTTTCTAAAATTTTCTCCTGTTTTTAACTCGTCATAACATGCTCAATTCTCACTTAATCTGCAAATTTTTTATACCATATCGATCCCCAGACTCTCCTTGTCGCAACGGTATATACGGTTAAGTGATGTGAGGAAAACTTTCCGAGCTATAAGCATTTGTTCGGAGGGTGGGTACGCTCCCATAGGAACCCATTGAAATTATTTTTTTTCTTTTTCAATTTTCTGCCGAACATTTCACCATAACTTCCTTATACGTTCACCTACAGACTTCATTTAAATTTTAAATGGTAGAGAAATTTCCCCTTTCTCAAACTTGTAAGTTTCAGACCGTTTGAGAATACCGTTCTTGAGTTATGAATTTTTGTTTGACACTTGGGAGGGTTTTCCTCCCATAGAGCTCAATGTATTTTAAGAGCGGGTCGGCACGCAGATTTTCAAAACTTTGCCTGTTTTTAACTCGTAATTACACCATCAAATCTCGCTCAAAGTGCAAAAATTTTTACACCATCTCGAGCACAAGACTCTCCTTGTCGCTACGGTATGCTTCGTTCAATTTTGGTTGGGAAAAGTTTTCGAGCTACGGGTGATTTTTTGGAGGGTGCTCCCCGGTCGAAATTCATTGAATCATGAGTCTGTCAGTTGTATTCTGTGAGCATGCGTGTGAGAGAGACAGAGGGGGGAGGGGGAGGGGCAGAGGCAGAGACTGAGGGGAAGAGCTGTGAGGGCCACAGAAATACACAGGCAGTCTGTAACACTTTAAAGGTCATTTTTAAGGGGGACGTCTTAATTATCCAGGGTTTCTTAAGGTGGAAGTTTTAAAGAATACCTCATTCACAATATACTGGCTGTCTTTTCGACATTTTAAGCTTTATTTAAAGTGGTCATTTTTAAAGGTGGACGTGTCAATACAACTGTGGGTTTCTTAAGGTGGAATTTTTATTAAGGTGGTATTTAAAATGTATTGGCCATCTTTTTTTGCTTTTGGCCTGTGATGTGGACATTTCAATACAATTCTGGGTTTCTTAAGGTGGAATTGTTTTTAAAGGTGGAATTCAAAATTTATCGTTTTCTATTCACGCCCTACTGAGCTCCATAGAGTCCAATGTAAACTGCTGTGGGAGAGTGCTCTCTTAACATCCCACTACCAACAGCTTAGCAGTAAACTCCTTCACCATAAGCGTCGCCTAGTGACCCACGCGGGTTTACCGTATCGAGGACCTCGCTTTAAGCGGGAAAGACGCGGATCGGGGGACGGGGGTTTAGGCGGCGCAACATCTCGCGTTTCCTCCTGGAAATGCAGACCTCTAGTGTTACGTTTGCTGCCCTTCATTCTGAGGATCGTTCATTCTTGTCCGGTTAACTCCGCCCACAGTTTTTTAGATATCGACTTCGTTCAAAGTTTGTTTCGTAGAGCTTCCCTGTGGGATGCGGGCTTGTATACAGCTTTTGGAAAAGTTACATAGTTTTCGCACAGTAAGCATTTGAAGTTTCATCTTAACTCCCATAGGAATGAATGGAAAAATGTCCATAAACTTTTGTCAAACTTTCAAACTGCTGTCACACGGTCAGTTTTCGAGCTAGAGACACCAGAACTCAAACGGGCAGACCCGAGAGTCCACGGTCCCACCACGTGAAATTATAGGCCGATACCCCGCCCGCTTCATGACCTTTGACCCCGTTTTCCATTCACGGCCTACAGAGCTCCATAGAGTCCAATGTAAACTGCTGTGGGAGAGTGCTCTCTTAACATCCCACTACCGACAGCTTAGCAGTAAACTCCTTCACCATAAGCGTCGCCTAGTGACCCACGCGGGTTTACCGTATCGAGGACCTCGCTTTAAGCAGGAAAGACGCGGATCGGGGGACGGGGGTTTCGGCGGCGCAACATCTCGCGTTTCCTCCTGGAAATGCAGACCTCTAGTGTTACGTTTGCTGCCCTTCATTCTGAGGATCGTTCATTCTTGTCCGGTTAACTCCGCCAACAGTTTTCGAGATATCGACTCCGTTCAAAGTTTGTTTCGTAGAGCTTCCCTGTGGGATGCGGGCTTGTATACAGCTTTTGGAAAAGTTACATAGTTTTTGCACAGTAAGCATTTGAAGTTTCATCTTTACTCTCATAGGAATGAATGGAAAAATGTCCATAAACTTTTGTCAAACTTTCAAATTGCTGTCACACGCTCAGTTTTCGAGCTAGAGACACCAGAACTCAAACGGGCAGACCCGAGGGTCCAAGGTCCCACCACGTAAAATTATAGGCCGATAGCCCACCCGCTTCATGACCTTTGACCCCGTTTTCCATTCACGGCCTACACAGCTCCATAGAGTCCAATGTAAACTGCTGTGGGACAGTGCTCTCTTAACATCCCACTACCGACAGCTTAGCAGTAAACTCCTTCACCATAAGCGTCGCCTAGTGACCCACGCGGGTTTACCGTATCGAGGACCTCGCTTTAAGCGGTAAAGACGCGGATCGGGGGGCGGGGGTTTAGGCGGCGCAACATCTCGCGTTTCCTCCTGGAAATGCAGACCTCTAGTTATGTTGCGCCTGCTGCTTTAAGCAGCAGCGCGCAATATATTGTTATCCGTAAGTCATATTATTATTATTTTTATTATTATTTTTATTATTCCGCGTTTCCTTGTCCGCTTAACTAGTCCCGCATCTTTCGAGCTATCGACTCCGTTCCACCTGGAAATCGTGCGTCCTATAGCGACGATGTGGGCTTGTATACAGCTTTCCGATACCCGCACTCGTTCGTCCGCTACACTCGTTTTTCGCTCTGTTTTTCCCCAGTCATTTCTATGGAATTAATTTTCAAAGTGCTCTAACTCGGTCATTTTTCAAGCTACGGACACGGGATTTCAGACGGTCGGACCCGGGCGTACCGGCTCCCATCACTTCCGTTTTCGGAATTTTTGCACTCATCCTTCCCTTTCTTTTCCTCCTTCAAAATCCCTCCATTCATTTCAATGGGAGGCTCTTAGAGTGGGGGTGATGTCATCCACTGTAGTTTCAGTGGCAAAAAGCCGTTTTTTCACTTTTCAGCCGAACAAATCGCCATAACTTCCTCATACTTTCACCTAGAAACTTCATTTAAATTTTAAATGGTAGAGAAACTTGTCCTTTCTGAGACCTCTAAATTTGAACATTATTGAAAATACGGTTTTTGAGTTATGAATTTTTGTTCGGCACTAGGGACGGTTTCGGCTCCCATAGGGTTCAATGTATTTTTGGAGCAGCTCAGAGTGCGGTTTCTAAAATTTTCTCCTGTTTTTAACTCGTCATAACATGCTCAATTCTCACTTAATCTGCAAATTTTTTATACCATATCGATCCCCAGACTCTCCTTGTCGCAACGGTATATACGGTTAAGTGATGTGAGGAAAACTTTCCGAGCTATAAGCATTTGTTCGGAGGGTGGGTACGCTCCCATAGGAACCCATTGAAATTATTTTTTTTCTTTTTCAATTTTCTGCCGAACATTTCACCATAACTTCCTTATACTTTCACCTACAGACTTCATTTAAATTTTAAATGGTAGAGAAATTTCCCCTTTCTCAAACTTGTAAGTTTCAGACCGTTTGAGAATACCGTTCTTGAGTTATGAATTTTTGTTTGACACTTGGGAGGGTTTTCCTCCCATAGAGCTCAATGTATTTTAAGAGCGGGTCGGCACGCAGATTTTCAAAACTTTGCCTGTTTTTAACTCGTAATTACACCATCAAATCTCGCTCAAAGTGCAAAAATTTTTACACCATCTCGAGCACAAGACTCTCCTTGTCGCTACGGTATGCTTCGTTCAATTTTGGTTGGGAAAAGTTTTCGAGCTACGGGTGATTTTTTGGAGGGTGCTCCCCGGTCGAAATTCATTGAATCATGAGTCTGTCAGTTGTATTCTGTGAGCATGCGTGTGAGAGAGACAGAGGGGGGAGGGGGAGGGGCAGAGGCAGAGACTGAGGGGAAGAGCTGTGAGGGCCACAGAAATACACAGGCAGTCTGTAACACTTTAAAGGTCATTTTTAAGGGGGACGTCTTAATTATCCAGGGTTTCTTAAGGTGGAAGTTTTAAAGAATACCTCATTCACAATATACTGGCTGTCTTTTCGACATTTTAAGCTTTATTTAAAGTGGTCATTTTTAAAGGTGGACGTGTCAATACAACTGTGGGTTTCTTAAGGTGGAATTTTTATTAAGGTGGTATTTAAAATGTATTGGCCATCTTTTTTTGCTTTTGGCCTGTGATGTGGACATTTCAATACAATTCTGGGTTTCTTAAGGTGGAATTGTTTTTAAAGGTGGAATTCAAAATTTATCGTTTTCTATTCACGCCCTACTGAGCTCCATAGAGTCCAATGTAAACTGCTGTGGGAGAGTGCTCTCTTAACATCCCACTACCAACAGCTTAGCAGTAAACTCCTTCACCATAAGCGTCGCCTAGTGACCCACGCGGGTTTACCGTATCGAGGACCTCGCTTTAAGCGGGAAAGACGCGGATCGGGGGACGGGGGTTTAGGCGGCGCAACATCTCGCGTTTCCTCCTGGAAATGCAGACCTCTAGTGTTACGTTTGCTGCCCTTCATTCTGAGGATCGTTCATTCTTGTCCGGTTAACTCCGCCCACAGTTTTCGAGATATCGACTTCGTTCAAAGTTTGTTTCGTAGAGCTTCCCTGTGGGATGCGGGCTTGTATACAGCTTTTGGAAAAGTTACATAGTTTTCGCACAGTAAGCATTTGAAGTTTCATCTTAACTCCCATAGGAATGAATGGAAAAATGTCCATAAACTTTTGTCAAACTTTCAAACTGCTGTCACACGGTCAGTTTTCGAGCTAGAGACACCAGAACTCAAACGGGCAGACCCGAGAGTCCACGGTCCCACCACGTGAAATTATAGGCCGATACCCCGCCCGCTTCATGACCTTTGACCCCGTTTTCCATTCACGGCCTACAGAGCTCCATAGAGTCCAATGTAAACTGCTGTGGGAGAGTGCTCTCTTAACATCCCACTACCGACAGCTTAGCAGTAAACTCCTTCACCATAAGCGTCGCCTAGTGACCCACGCGGGTTTACCGTATCGAGGACCTCGCTTTAAGCAGGAAAGACGCGGATCGGGGGACGGGGGTTTCGGCGGCGCAACATCTCGCGTTTCCTCCTGGAAATGCAGACCTCTAGTGTTACGTTTGCTGCCCTTCATTCTGAGGATCGTTCATTCTTGTCCGGTTAACTCCGCCAACAGTTTTCGAGATATCGACTCCGTTCAAAGTTTGTTTCGTAGAGCTTCCCTGTGGGATGCGGGCTTGTATACAGCTTTTGGAAAAGTTACATAGTTTTTGCACAGTAAGCATTTGAAGTTTCATCTTTACTCTCATAGGAATGAATGGAAAAATGTCCATAAACTTTTGTCAAACTTTCAAATTGCTGTCACACGCTCAGTTTTCGAGCTAGAGACACCAGAACTCAAACGGGCAGACCCGAGGGTCCAAGGTCCCACCACGTAAAAATATAGGCCGATAGCCCACCCGCTTCATGACCTTTGACCCCGTTTTCCATTCACGGCCTACACAGCTCCATAGAGTCCAATGTAAACTGCTGTGGGACAGTGCTCTCTTAACATCCCACTACCGACAGCTTAGCAGTAAACTCCTTCACCATAAGCGTCGCCTAGTGACCCACGCGGGTTTACCGTATCGAGGACCTCGCTTTAAGCGGTAAAGACGCGGATCGGGGGGCGGGGGTTTAGGCGGCGCAACATCTCGCGTTTCCTCCTGGAAATGCAGACCTCTAGTGTTACGTTTGCTGCCCTTCATTCTGAGGATCGTTCATTTTGTCCGGTTAACTCCGCCCACAGTTTTCGAGATATCGACTCCGTTCAAAGTTTGTTTCGTAGAGCTGCCCTGTGGGATGCGGGCTTGTATACAGCTTTTGGAAAAGTTGCATAGTTTTTGCACAGGAAGCCTTTGAACTTTCATCTTTACTCCCATAGGAATGAATGGAAAAATGTCCATAAACTTTTGTCAAACTTTCAAACTGCTGTCACACGCTCAGTTTTCGAGCTAGAGACACCAGAACTCAAACGGGCAGACCCGAGGGTCCAAGGTCCCACCACGTAAAATTATAGGCCGATAGCCCACCCGCTTCATGACCTTTGACCCCGTTTTCCATTCACGGCCTACAGAGCTCCATAGAGTCCAATGTAAACTGCTGTGGGAGAGTGCTCTCTTAACATCCCACTACCAACAGCTTAGCAGTAAACTCCTTCACCATAAGCGTCGCCTAGTGACCCACGCGGGTTTACCGTATCGAGGACCTCGCTTTAAGCGGTAAAGACGCGGATCGGGGGGCGGGGGTTTAGGCGGCGCAACATCTCGCGTTTCCTCCTGGAAATGCAGACCTCTAGTGTTACGTTTGCTGCCCTTCATTCTGAGGATCGTTCATTCTTGTCCGGTTAACTCCGCCCACAGTTTTCGAGATATCGACTCCGTTCAAAGTTTGTTTCGTAGAGCTTCCCTGTGGGATGCGGGCTTGTATACAGCTTTTGGAAAAGTTGCATAGTTTTCGCACAGTAAGCATTTGAAGTTTCATCCTTACTCCCATAGGAATGAATGGAAAAATGTCCATAAACTTTTGTCAAACTTTTAAACTGCCGTCACACGGTCAGTTTTCGAGCTAGAGACACCAGAACTCAAACGGGCAGACCCGAGGGTCCACGGTCCCACCACGTGAATTTATAGGCCGATACCCCGCCCGCTTCATGACCTTTGACCCCGTTTTCCATTCACGGCCTACAGAGCTCCATAGAGTCCAATGTAAACTGCTGTGGGAGAGTGCTCTCTTAACATCCCACTACCAACGGCTTAGCAGTAAACTCCTTCACCATAAGCGTCGCCTAGTGACCCACGCGGGTTTACCGTATCGAGGACCTCGCTTTAAGCGGGAAAGACGCGGATCGGGGGGCAGGGGTTTAGGCGGCGCAACATCTCGCGTTTCCTCCTGGAAATGCAGACCTCTAGTGTTACGTTTGCTGCCCTTCATTCTGAGGATCGTTCATTCTTGTCCGGTTAACTCCGCCCACAGTTTTCGAGATATCGACTCCGTTCAAAGTTTGTTTCGTAGAGCTTCCCTGTGGGATGCGGGCTTGTATACAGCTTTTGGAAAAGTTACATAGTTTTCGCACAGGAAGCATTTTAAGTTTCATCTTTACTCCCATAGGAATGAATGGAAAAATGTCCATAAACTTTTGTCAAATTTTTAAACTGCTGTCACACGGTCAGTTTTCGAGCTAGACACACCAGAATTCAAACGGGCAGACCCGAGGGTCCACGGTCCCACCACGTGAAACTATAGGCCGATACCCCGCCCGCTTCATGACCTTTGACCCCGTTTTCCATTCACGGCCTACAGAGCTCCATAGAGTCCAATGTAAACTGCTGTGGGAGAGTGCTCTCTTAACATCCCACTACCAACGGCTTAGCAGTAAACTCCTTCACCATAAGCGTCGCCTAGTGACCCACGCGGGTTTACCGTACCGAGGACCTCGCTTTAAGCGGGAAAGACGCGGATCGGGGGGCGGGGGTTTAGGCGGCGCAACATCTCGCGTTTCCTCCTGGAAATGCAGACCTCTAGTGTTACGTTTGCTGCCCTTCATTCTGAGGATCGTTCATTCTTGTCCGGTTAACTCCGCCCACAGTTTTCGAGATATGGACTCCGTTCCAAGTTTCATTCGTAGAGCTTCCCTGTGGGATGCGGGCTTGTATACAGCTTTTGGAAAACTTACATAGTTTTTGCACAGTAAGCATGTCATGTTTCGTGTTTTCTCCCATAGGAATGAATGGAAAAGTGTCCATAAACTTTTGTCAAACTTTCAAACTGCTGTCACACGGTCAGTTTTCGCGCTAGAGACACCTGAACTCAAACGGGCAGGCCCGAGAGTCCACGGTCCCACCACGTGAAACTATAGGCCGATAGCCCACCCGCTTCATGACCTTTGACCCCGTTTTCCATTCACGGCCTACAGAGCTCCATAGAGTCCAATGTAAACTGCTGTGGGAGAGTGCTCTCTTAACATCCCACTACCGACAGCTTAGCAGTAAACTCCTTCACCATAGGCGTCGCCTAGTGACCCACGCGGGTTTACCGTACCGACAGCCTCTCTTTAAGCGGGAAAGACGCGGATCGGGGGGCGGGGGTTTAGGCGGCGCAACATCTCGCGTTTCCTCCTGGTGTTACGTTTGCTGCCCTTCATTCTGAGGATCGTTCGTTCTTGTCCGGTTAACTCCGCCCACAGTTTTCGAGATATCGACTCCGTTCAAAGTTTGTTTCGTAGAGCTGCCCTGTGGGATGCGGGCTTGTATACAGCTTTTGGAAAAGTTGCATAGTTTTTGCACAGTAAGCATTTGAAGTTTCATCTTTTCTCCCATAGGAATGAATGGAAAAATGTCCATAAACCTTTGTCAAACTTTCAAACTGCTGTCACACGCTCAGTTTTCGAGCTAGAGACACCAGAATTCAAACGGGCAGACCCGAGAGTCCACGGTCCCGCCACGTGAAATTATGGGCCGATAGCCCACCCGCTTCATGACCTTTGACCCCGTTTTCCATTCACGGCCTACAGAGCTCCATAGAGTCCAATGTAAACTGCTGTGGGAGAGTGCTCTCTTAACATCCCACTACCGACAGCTTAGCAGTAAACTCCTTCACCATAAGCGTCGCCTAGTGACCCACGCGGGTTTACCGTATCGAGGACCTCGCTTTAAGCGGGAAAGACGCGGATCGGGGGGCAGGGATTTAGGCGGCGCAACATCTCGCGTTTCCTCCTGGTGTTACGTTTGCTGCCCTTCATTCTGAGGATCGTTCATTCTTGTCCGGTTAACTCCGCCCACAGTTTTCGAGATATTGACTCCGTTCAAAGTTTGTTTCGTAGAGCTGCCCTGTGGGATGCGGGCTTGTATACAGCTTTTGGAAAAGTTGCATAGTTTTCGCACAGTAACCATTTGAAGTTTCATCTTTACTCCCATAGGAATGAATGGAAAAATGTCCATAAACTTTTGTCAAACTTTCAAACTGCTGTCACACGCTCAGTTTTCGAGCTAGAGACACCAGAACTCAAACGGGCAGACCCGAGAGTCCACGGTCCCACCACGTAAAATTATGGGCCGATAGCCCACCCGCTTCATGACCTTTGACCCCGTTTTCCATTCACGGCCTACTGAGCTCCTTACAGTCCAATGTAAACTGCTCTGGGAGAGAGCTCTCTTAACATCCCACTACCGACGGCTTAGCAGTAAACTCCTTCACCATAAGCGTCGCCTAGTGACCCACGCGGGTTTACCGTATCGAGGACCTCGCTTTAAGCGGGAAAGACGCGGATCGGGGGGCAGGGGTTTCGGCGGCGCAACATCTCGCGTTTCCTCCTGGTGTTACGTTTGCTGCCCTTCATTCTGAGGATCGTTCATTTTGTCCGGTTAACTCCGCCCACAGTTTTCGAGATATCGACTCCGTTCAAAGTTTGTTTCGTAGAGCTGCCCTGTGGGATGCGGGCTTGTATACAGCTTTTGGAAAAGTTGCATAGTTTTTGCACAGGAAGCCTTTGAACTTTCATCTTTACTCCCATAGGAATGAATGGAAAAATGTCCATAAACTTTTGTCAAACTTTCAAACTGCTGTCACACGCTCAGTTTTCGAGCTAGAGACACCAGAACTCAAACGGGCAGACCCGAGGGTCCAAGGTCTCACCACGTAAAATTATAGGCCGATAGCCCACCCGCTTCATGACCTTTGACCCCGTTTTCCATTCACGGCCTACAGAGCTCCATAGAGTCCAATGTAAACTGCTGTGGGAGAGTGCTCTCTTAACATCCCACTACCAACAGCTTAGCAGTAAACTCCTTCACCATAAGCGTCGCCTAGTGACCCACGCGGGTTTACCGTATCGAGGACCTCGCTTTAAGCGGTAAAGACGCGGATCGGGGGGCGGGGGTTTAGGCGGCGCAACATCTCGCGTTTCCTCCTGGAAATGCAGACCTCTAGTGTTACGTTTGCTGCCCTTCATTCTGAGGATCGTTCATTCTTGTCCGGTTAACTCCGCCCACAGTTTTCGAGATATCGACTCCGTTCAAAGTTTGTTTCGTAGAGCTTCCCTGTGGGATGCGGGCTTGTATACAGCTTTTGGAAAAGTTGCATAGTTTTCGCACAGTAAGCATTTGAAGTTTCATCCTTACTCCCATAGGAATGAATGGAAAAATGTCCATAAACTTTTGTCAAACTTTTAAACTGCCGTCACACGGTCAGTTTTCGAGCTAGAGACACCAGAACTCAAACGGGCAGACCCGAGGGTCCACGGTCCCACCACGTGAAATTATAGGCCGATACCCCGCCCGCTTCATGACCTTTGACCCCGTTTTCCATTCACGGCCTACAGAGCTCCATAGAGTCCAATGTAAACTGCTGTGGGAGAGTGCTCTCTTAACATCCCACTACCAACGGCTTAGCAGTAAACTCCTTCACCATAAGCGTCGCCTAGTGACCCACGCGGGTTTACCGTATCGAGGACCTCGCTTTAAGCGGGAAAGACGCGGATCGGGGGGCAGGGGTTTAGGCGGCGCAACATCTCGCGTTTCCTCCTGGAAATGCAGACCTCTAGTGTTACGTTTGCTGCCCTTCATTCTGAGGATCGTTCATTCTTGTCCGGTTAACTCCGCCCACAGTTTTCGAGATATCGACTCCGTTCAAAGTTTGTTTCGTAGAGCTTCCCTGTGGGATGCGGGCTTGTATACAGCTTTTGGAAAAGTTACATAGTTTTCGCACAGGAAGCATTTTAAGTTTCATCTTTACTCCCATAGGAATGAATGGAAAAATGTCCATAAACTTTTGTCAAATTTTTAAACTGCTGTCACACGGTCAGTTTTCGAGCTAGACACACCAGAATTCAAACGGGCAGACCCGAGGGTCCACGGTCCCACCACGTGAAACTATAGGCCGATACCCCGCCCGCTTCATGACCTTTGACCCCGTTTTCCATTCACGGCCTACAGAGCTCCATAGAGTCCAATGTAAACTGCTGTGGGAGAGTGCTCTCTTAACATCCCACTACCAACGGCTTAGCAGTAAACTCCTTCACCATAAGCGTCGCCTAGTGACCCACGCGGGTTTACCGTACCGAGGACCTCGCTTTAAGCGGGAAAGACGCGGATCGGGGGGCGGGGGTTTAGGCTGCGCAACATCTCGCGTTTCCTCCTGGAAATGCAGACCTCTAGTGTTACGTTTGCTGCCCTTCATTCTGAGGATCGTTCATTCTTGTCCGGTTAACTCCGCCCACAGTTTTCGAGATATGGACTCCGTTCCAAGTTTCATTCGTAGAGCTTCCCTGTGGGATGCGGGCTTGTATACAGCTTTTGGAAAACTTACATAGTTTTTGCACAGTAAGCATGTCATGTTTCGTGTTTTCTCCCATAGGAATGAATGGAAAAGTGTCCATAAACTTTTGTCAAACTTTCAAACTGCTGTCACACGGTCAGTTTTCGCGCTAGAGACACCTGAACTCAAACGGGCAGGCCCGAGAGTCCACGGTCCCACCACGTGAAACTATAGGCCGATAGCCCACCCGCTTCATGACCTTTGACCCCGTTTTCCATTCACGGCCTACAGAGCTCCATAGAGTCCAATGTAAACTGCTGTGGGAGAGTGCTCTCTTAACATCCCACTACCGACAGCTTAGCAGTAAACTCCTTCACCATAGGCGTCGCCTAGTGACCCACGCGGGTTTACCGTACCGACAGCCTCTCTTTAAGCGGGAAAGACGCGGATCGGGGGGCGGGGGTTTAGGCGGCGCAACATCTCGCGTTTCCTCCTGGTGTTACGTTTGCTGCCCTTCATTCTGAGGATCGTTCGTTCTTGTCCGGTTAACTCCGCCCACAGTTTTCGAGATATCGACTCCGTTCAAAGTTTGTTTCGTAGAGCTGCCCTGTGGGATGCGGGCTTGTATACAGCTTTTGGAAAAGTTGCATAGTTTTTGCACAGTAAGCATTTGAAGTTTCATCTTTTCTCCCATAGGAATGAATGGAAAAATGTCCATAAACCTTTGTCAAACTTTCAAACTGCTGTCACACGCTCAGTTTTCGAGCTAGAGACACCAGAATTCAAACGGGCAGACCCGAGAGTCCACGGTCCCGCCACGTGAAATTATGGGCCGATAGCCCACCCGCTTCATGACCTTTGACCCCGTTTTCCATTCACGGCCTACAGAGCTCCATAGAGTCCAATGTAAACTGCTGTGGGAGAGTGCTCTCTTAACATCCCACTACCGACAGCTTAGCAGTAAACTCCTTCACCATAAGCGTCGCCTAGTGACCCACGCGGGTTTACCGTATCGAGGACCTCGCTTTAAGCGGGAAAGACGCGGATCGGGGGGCAGGGATTTAGGCGGCGCAACATCTCGCGTTTCCTCCTGGTGTTACGTTTGCTGCCCTTCATTCTGAGGATCGTTCATTCTTGTCCGGTTAACTCCGCCCACAGTTTTCGAGATATCGACTCCGTTCAAAGTTTCATTTGTAGAGCTTCCCTGTGGGATGCGGGCTTGTATACAGCTTTTGGAAAAGTTACATAGTTTTCGCACAGTAAGCATTTGAAGTTTCATCTTAACTCCCATAGGAATGAATGGAAAAATGTCCATAAACTTTTGTCAAACTTTCAAACTGCTGTCACACGGTCAGTTTTCGAGCTAGAGACACCAGAACTCAAACGGGCAGACCCGAGAGTCCACGGTCCCACCACGTGAAATTATAGGCCGATACCCCGCCCGCTTCATGACCTTTGACCCCGTTTTCCATTCACGGCCTACAGAGCTCCATAGAGTCCAATGTAAACTGCTGTGGGAGAGTGCTCTCTTAACATCCCACTACCGACAGCTTAGCAGTAAACTCCTTCACCATAAGCGTCGCCTAGTGACCCACGCGGGTTTACCGTATCGAGGACCTCGCTTTAAGCAGGAAAGACGCGGATCGGGGGACGGGGGTTTCGGCGGCGCAACATCTCGCGTTTCCTCCTGGAAATGCAGACCTCTAGTGTTACGTTTGCTGCCCTTCATTCTGAGGATCGTTCATTCTTGTCCGGTTAACTCCGCCAACAGTTTTCGAGATATCGACTCCGTTCAAAGTTTGTTTCGTAGAGCTTCCCTGTGGGATGCGGGCTTGTATACAGCTTTTGGAAAAGTTACATAGTTTTTGCACAGTAAGCATTTGAAGTTTCATCTTTACTCTCATAGGAATGAATGGAAAAATGTCCATAAACTTTTGTCAAACTTTCAAATTGCTGTCACACGCTCAGTTTTCGAGCTAGAGACACCAGAACTCAAACGGGCAGACCCGAGGGTCCAAGGTCCCACCACGTAAAATTATAGGCCGATAGCCCACCCGCTTCATGACCTTTGACCCCGTTTTCCATTCACGGCCTACACAGCTCCATAGAGTCCAATGTAAACTGCTGTGGGACAGTGCTCTCTTAACATCCCACTACCGACAGCTTAGCAGTAAACTCCTTCACCATAAGCGTCGCCTAGTGACCCACGCGGGTTTACCGTATCGAGGACCTCGCTTTAAGCGGTAAAGACGCGGATCGGGGGGCGGGGGTTTAGGCGGCGCAACATCTCGCGTTTCCTCCTGGAAATGCAGACCTCTAGTTATGTTGCGCCTGCTGCTTTAAGCAGCAGCGCGCAATATATTGTTATCCGTAAGTCATATTATTATTATTTTTATTATTATTTTTATTATTCCGCGTTTCCTTGTCCGCTTAACTAGTCCCGCATCTTTCGAGCTATCGACTCCGTTCCACCTGGAAATCGTGCGTCCTATAGCGACGATGTGGGCTTGTATACAGCTTTCCGATACCCGCACTCGTTCGTCCGCTACACTCGTTTTTCGCTCTGTTTTTCCCCAGTCATTTCTATGGAATTAATTTTCAAAGTGCTCTAACTCGGTCATTTTTCAAGCTACGGACACGGGATTTCAGACGGTCGGACCCGGGCGTACCGGCTCCCATCACTTCCGTTTTCGGAATTTTTGCACTCATCCTTCCCTTTCTTTTCCTCCTTCAAAATCCCTCCATTCATTTCAATGGGAGGCTCTTAGAGTGGGGGTGATGTCATCCACTGTAGTTTCAGTGGCAAAAAGCCGTTTTTTCACTTTTCAGCCGAACAAATCGCCATAACTTCCTCATACTTTCACCTAGAAACTTCATTTAAATTTTAAATGGTAGAGAAACTTGTCCTTTCTGAGACCTCTAAATTTGAACATTATTGAAAATACGGTTTTTGAGTTATGAATTTTTGTTCGGCACTAGGGACGGTTTCGGCTCCCATAGGGTTCAATGTATTTTTGGAGCAGCTCAGAGTGCGGTTTCTAAAATTTTCTCCTGTTTTTAACTCGTCATAACATGCTCAATTCTCACTTAATCTGCAAATTTTTTATACCATATCGATCCCCAGACTCTCCTTGTCGCAACGGTATATACGGTTAAGTGATGTGAGGAAAACTTTCCGAGCTATAAGCATTTGTTCGGAGGGTGGGTACGCTCCCATAGGAACCCATTGAAATTATTTTTTTTCTTTTTCAATTTTCTGCCGAACATTTCACCATAACTTCCTTATACTTTCACCTACAGACTTCATTTAAATTTTAAATGGTAGAGAAATTTCCCCTTTCTCAAACTTGTAAGTTTCAGACCGTTTGAGAATACCGTTCTTGAGTTATGAATTTTTGTTTGACACTTGGGAGGGTTTTCCTCCCATAGAGCTCAATGTATTTTAAGAGCGGGTCGGCACGCAGATTTTCAAAACTTTGCCTGTTTTTAACTCGTAATTACACCATCAAATCTCGCTCAAAGTGCAAAAATTTTTACACCATCTCGAGCACAAGACTCTCCTTGTCGCTACGGTATGCTTCGTTCAATTTTGGTTGGGAAAAGTTTTCGAGCTACGGGTGATTTTTTGGAGGGTGCTCCCCGGTCGAAATTCATTGAATCATGAGTCTGTCAGTTGTATTCTGTGAGCATGCGTGTGAGAGAGACAGAGGGGGGAGGGGGAGGGGCAGAGGCAGAGACTGAGGGGAAGAGCTGTGAGGGCCACAGAAATACACAGGCAGTCTGTAACACTTTAAAGGTCATTTTTAAGGGGGACGTCTTAATTATCCAGGGTTTCTTAAGGTGGAAGTTTTAAAGAATACCTCATTCACAATATACTGGCTGTCTTTTCGACATTTTAAGCTTTATTTAAAGTGGTCATTTTTAAAGGTGGACGTGTCAATACAACTGTGGGTTTCTTAAGGTGGAATTTTTATTAAGGTGGTATTTAAAATGTATTGGCCATCTTTTTTTGCTTTTGGCCTGTGATGTGGACATTTCAATACAATTCTGGGTTTCTTAAGGTGGAATTGTTTTTAAAGGTGGAATTCAAAATTTATCGTTTTCTATTCACGCCCTACTGAGCTCCATAGAGTCCAATGTAAACTGCTGTGGGAGAGTGCTCTCTTAACATCCCACTACCAACAGCTTAGCAGTAAACTCCTTCACCATAAGCGTCGCCTAGTGACCCACGCGGGTTTACCGTATCGAGGACCTCGCTTTAAGCGGGAAAGACGCGGATCGGGGGACGGGGGTTTAGGCGGCGCAACATCTCGCGTTTCCTCCTGGAAATGCAGACCTCTAGTGTTACGTTTGCTGCCCTTCATTCTGAGGATCGTTCATTCTTGTCCGGTTAACTCCGCCCACAGTTTTCGAGATATCGACTTCGTTCAAAGTTTGTTTCGTAGAGCTTCCCTGTGGGATGCGGGCTTGTATACAGCTTTTGGAAAAGTTACATAGTTTTCGCACAGTAAGCATTTGAAGTTTCATCTTAACTCCCATAGGAATGAATGGAAAAATGTCCATAAACTTTTGTCAAACTTTCAAACTGCTGTCACACGGTCAGTTTTCGAGCTAGAGACACCAGAACTCAAACGGGCAGACCCGAGAGTCCACGGTCCCACCACGTGAAATTATAGGCCGATACCCCGCCCGCTTCATGACCTTTGACCCCGTTTTCCATTCACGGCCTACAGAGCTCCATAGAGTCCAATGTAAACTGCTGTGGGAGAGTGCTCTCTTAACATCCCACTACCGACAGCTTAGCAGTAAACTCCTTCACCATAAGCGTCGCCTAGTGACCCACGCGGGTTTACCGTATCGAGGACCTCGCTTTAAGCAGGAAAGACGCGGATCGGGGGACGGGGGTTTCGGCGGCGCAACATCTCGCGTTTCCTCCTGGAAATGCAGACCTCTAGTGTTACGTTTGCTGCCCTTCATTCTGAGGATCGTTCATTCTTGTCCGGTTAACTCCGCCAACAGTTTTCGAGATATCGACTCCGTTCAAAGTTTGTTTCGTAGAGCTTCCCTGTGGGATGCGGGCTTGTATACAGCTTTTGGAAAAGTTACATAGTTTTTGCACAGTAAGCATTTGAAGTTTCATCTTTACTCTCATAGGAATGAATGGAAAAATGTCCATAAACTTTTGTCAAACTTTCAAATTGCTGTCACACGCTCAGTTTTCGAGCTAGAGACACCAGAACTCAAACGGGCAGACCCGAGGGTCCAAGGTCCCACCACGTAAAAATATAGGCCGATAGCCCACCCGCTTCATGACCTTTGACCCCGTTTTCCATTCACGGCCTACACAGCTCCATAGAGTCCAATGTAAACTGCTGTGGGACAGTGCTCTCTTAACATCCCACTACCGACAGCTTAGCAGTAAACTCCTTCACCATAAGCGTCGCCTAGTGACCCACGCGGGTTTACCGTATCGAGGACCTCGCTTTAAGCGGTAAAGACGCGGATCGGGGGGCGGGGGTTTAGGCGGCGCAACATCTCGCGTTTCCTCCTGGAAATGCAGACCTCTAGTGTTACGTTTGCTGCCCTTCATTCTGAGGATCGTTCATTTTGTCCGGTTAACTCCGCCCACAGTTTTCGAGATATCGACTCCGTTCAAAGTTTGTTTCGTAGAGCTGCCCTGTGGGATGCGGGCTTGTATACAGCTTTTGGAAAAGTTGCATAGTTTTTGCACAGGAAGCCTTTGAACTTTCATCTTTACTCCCATAGGAATGAATGGAAAAATGTCCATAAACTTTTGTCAAACTTTCAAACTGCTGTCACACGCTCAGTTTTCGAGCTAGAGACACCAGAACTCAAACGGGCAGACCCGAGGGTCCAAGGTCCCACCACGTAAAATTATAGGCCGATAGCCCACCCGCTTCATGACCTTTGACCCCGTTTTCCATTCACGGCCTACAGAGCTCCATAGAGTCCAATGTAAACTGCTGTGGGAGAGTGCTCTCTTAACATCCCACTACCAACAGCTTAGCAGTAAACTCCTTCACCATAAGCGTCGCCTAGTGACCCACGCGGGTTTACCGTATCGAGGACCTCGCTTTAAGCGGTAAAGACGCGGATCGGGGGGCGGGGGTTTAGGCGGCGCAACATCTCGCGTTTCCTCCTGGAAATGCAGACCTCTAGTGTTACGTTTGCTGCCCTTCATTCTGAGGATCGTTCATTCTTGTCCGGTTAACTCCGCCCACAGTTTTCGAGATATCGACTCCGTTCAAAGTTTGTTTCGTAGAGCTTCCCTGTGGGATGCGGGCTTGTAAACAGCTTTTGGAAAAGTTGCATAGTTTTCGCACAGTAAGCATTTGAAGTTTCATCCTTACTCCCATAGGAATGAATGGAAAAATGTCCATAAACTTTTGTCAAACTTTTAAACTGCCGTCACACGGTCAGTTTTCGAGCTAGAGACACCAGAACTCAAACGGGCAGACCCGAGGGTCCACGGTCCCACCACGTGAATTTATAGGCCGATACCCCGCCCGCTTCATGACCTTTGACCCCGTTTTCCATTCACGGCCTACAGAGCTCCATAGAGTCCAATGTAAACTGCTGTGGGAGAGTGCTCTCTTAACATCCCACTACCAACGGCTTAGCAGTAAACTCCTTCACCATAAGCGTCGCCTAGTGACCCACGCGGGTTTACCGTATCGAGGACCTCGCTTTAAGCGGGAAAGACGCGGATCGGGGGGCAGGGGTTTAGGCGGCGCAACATCTCGCGTTTCCTCCTGGAAATGCAGACCTCTAGTGTTACGTTTGCTGCCCTTCATTCTGAGGATCGTTCATTCTTGTCCGGTTAACTCCGCCCACAGTTTTCGAGATATCGACTCCGTTCAAAGTTTGTTTCGTAGAGCTTCCCTGTGGGATGCGGGCTTGTATACAGCTTTTGGAAAAGTTACATAGTTTTCGCACAGGAAGCATTTTAAGTTTCATCTTTACTCCCATAGGAATGAATGGAAAAATGTCCATAAACTTTTGTCAAATTTTTAAACTGCTGTCACACGGTCAGTTTTCGAGCTAGACACACCAGAATTCAAACGGGCAGACCCGAGGGTCCACGGTCCCACCACGTGAAACTATAGGCCGATACCCCGCCCGCTTCATGACCTTTGACCCCGTTTTCCATTCACGGCCTACAGAGCTCCATAGAGTCCAATGTAAACTGCTGTGGGAGAGTGCTCTCTTAACATCCCACTACCAACGGCTTAGCAGTAAACTCCTTCACCATAAGCGTCGCCTAGTGACCCACGCGGGTTTACCGTACCGAGGACCTCGCTTTAAGCGGGAAAGACGCGGATCGGGGGGCGGGGGTTTAGGCTGCGCAACATCTCGCGTTTCCTCCTGGAAATGCAGACCTCTAGTGTTACGTTTGCTGCCCTTCATTCTGAGGATCGTTCATTCTTGTCCGGTTAACTCCGCCCACAGTTTTCGAGATATGGACTCCGTTCCAAGTTTCATTCGTAGAGCTTCCCTGTGGGATGCGGGCTTGTATACAGCTTTTGGAAAACTTACATAGTTTTTGCACAGTAAGCATGTCATGTTTCGTGTTTTCTCCCATAGGAATGAATGGAAAAGTGTCCATAAACTTTTGTCAAACTTTCAAACTGCTGTCACACGGTCAGTTTTCGCGCTAGAGACACCTGAACTCAAACGGGCAGGCCCGAGAGTCCACGGTCCCACCACGTGAAACTATAGGCCGATAGCCCACCCGCTTCATGACCTTTGACCCCGTTTTCCATTCACGGCCTACAGAGCTCCATAGAGTCCAATGTAAACTGCTGTGGGAGAGTGCTCTCTTAACATCCCACTACCGACAGCTTAGCAGTAAACTCCTTCACCATAGGCGTCGCCTAGTGACCCACGCGGGTTTACCGTACCGACAGCCTCTCTTTAAGCGGGAAAGACGCGGATCGGGGGGCGGGGGTTTAGGCGGCGCAACATCTCGCGTTTCCTCCTGGTGTTACGTTTGCTGCCCTTCATTCTGAGGATCGTTCGTTCTTGTCCGGTTAACTCCGCCCACAGTTTTCGAGATATCGACTCCGTTCAAAGTTTGTTTCGTAGAGCTGCCCTGTGGGATGCGGGCTTGTATACAGCTTTTGGAAAAGTTGCATAGTTTTTGCACAGTAAGCATTTGAAGTTTCATCTTTTCTCCCATAGGAATGAATGGAAAAATGTCCATAAACCTTTGTCAAACTTTCAAACTGCTGTCACACGCTCAGTTTTCGAGCTAGAGACACCAGAATTCAAACGGGCAGACCCGAGAGTCCACGGTCCCGCCACGTGAAATTATGGGCCGATAGCCCACCCGCTTCATGACCTTTGACCCCGTTTTCCATTCACGGCCTACAGAGCTCCATAGAGTCCAATGTAAACTGCTGTGGGAGAGTGCTCTCTTAACATCCCACTACCGACAGCTTAGCAGTAAACTCCTTCACCATAAGCGTCGCCTAGTGACCCACGCGGGTTTACCGTATCGAGGACCTCGCTTTAAGCGGGAAAGACGCGGATCGGGGGGCAGGGATTTAGGCGGCGCAACATCTCGCGTTTCCTCCTGGTGTTACGTTTGCTGCCCTTCATTCTGAGGATCGTTCATTCTTGTCCGGTTAACTCCGCCCACAGTTTTCGAGATATCGACTCCGTTCAAAGTTTCATTTGTAGAGCTTCCCTGTGGGATGCGGGCTTGTATACAGCTTTTGGAAAAGTTACATAGTTTTAGCACAGTAAGCATTTGAAGTTTCAACTTTTCTCCCATAGGAATGAATGGAAAAATGTCCATAAACTTTTGTCAAACTTTCAAAGTGCTGTCACACGGTCAGTTTTCGAGCTAGAGACACCAGAACTCAAACGGGCAGACCCGAGTGTCCACGGTCCCACCACGTAAAATTATGGGCCGATAGCCCACCCGCTTCATGACCTTTGACCCCGTTTTCCATTCACGGCCTACACAGCTCCATAGAGTCCAATGTAAACTGCTGTGGGACAGTGCTCTATTAACATCCCACTACCGACAGCTTAGCAGTAAACTCCTTCACCATAAGCGTCGCCTAGTGACCCACGCGGGTTTACCGTATCGAGGACCTCGCTTTAAGCGGGAAAGACGCGGATCGGGGGACGGGGGTTTCGGCGGCGCAACATCTCGCGTTTCCTCCTGGAAATGCAGACCTCTAGTGTTACGTTTGCTGCCCTTCATTCTGAGGATCGTTCATTCTTGTCCGGTTAACTCCGCCCACAGTTTTCGAGATATCGACTCCGTTCAAAGTTTGTTTCGTAGAGCTTCCCTGTGGGATGCGGGCTTGTATACAGCTTTTGGAAAAGTTGCATAGTTTTCGCACAGTAACCATTTGAAGTTTCATCTTTACTCCCATAGGAATGAATGGAAAAATGTCCATAAACTTTTGTCAAACTTTCAAACTGCTGTCACACGCTCAGTTTTCGAGCTAGAGACACCAGAATTCAAACGGGCAGACCCGAGAGTCCAAGGTCCCACCACGTGAAATTATAGGCCGATAGCCCACCCGCTTCATGACCTTTGACCCCGTTTTCCATTCACGGCCTACACAGCTCCATAGAGTCCAATGTAAACTGCTGTGGGAGAGTGCTCTCTTAACATCCCACTACCAACAGCTTAGCAGTAAACTCCTTCACCATAAGCGTCGCCTAGTGACCCATGCGGGTTTACCGTACCGACGGCCTCTCTTTAAGCGGGAAAGACGCGGATCGGGGGACGGGGGTTTAGGCGGCGCAACATCTCGCGTTTCCTCCTGGAAATGCAGACCTCTAGTGTTACGTTTGCTGCCCTTCATTCTGAGGATCGTTCATTCTTGTCCGGTTAACTCCGCCCACAGTTTTCGAGATATCGACTCCGTTCAAAGTTTGTTTCGTACAGCTTCCCTGTGGGATGCGGGCTTGTATACAGGTTTTGGAAAAGTTACATAGTTTTTGCACAGTAAGCATTTGAAGTTTCGTGTTTTCTCCCATAGGAATGAATGGAAAAATGTCCATAAACTTTTGTCAAACTTTCAAAGTGCTGTCACACGGTCAGTTTTCGAGCTAGAGACACCAGAACTCAAACAGGCAGACCCGAGGGTCCACGGTCCCACCACGTGAAATTATGGGCCGATACCCCGCCCGCTTCATGACCTTTGACCCCGTTTTCCATTCACGGCCTACAGAGCTCCATAGACTCCAATGTAAACTGCTGTGGGAGAGTGCTCTCTTAACATCCCACTACCAACAGCTTAGCAGTAAACTCCTTCACCATAAGCGTCGCCTAGTGACCCACGCGGGTTTACCGTATCGAGGACCTCGCTTTAAGCGGGAAAGACGCGGATCGGGGGGCGGGGCTTTAGGCGGCGCAACATCTCGCGTTTCCTCCTGGAAATGCAGACCTCTAGTGTTACGTTTGCTGCCCTTAATTCTGAGGATCGTTCATTCTTGTCCGGTTAACTCCGCCCACAGTTTTCGAGATATCGACTCCGTTCAAAGTTTGTTTCGTACAGCTTCCCTGTGGGATGCCGGCTTGTATACAGCTTTTGGATAAGTTGCATAGTTTTCGCACAGTAACCATTTGAAGTTTCATCTTTTGTCCCATAGGAATGAATGGAAAAATGTCCATAAACTTTTGTCAAACTTTCAAACTGCTGTCACACGGTCAGTTTTCGAGCTACAGACACCAGAACTCAAACGGGCAGACCCGAGACTCCACGGTCCCACCACGTGAAACTATAGGCCGATAGCCCACCCGCTTCATGACCTTTGACCCCGTTTTCCATTCACGGCCTACACAGCTCCATAGAGTACAATGTAAACTGCTGTGGGAGAGTGCTCTCTTAACATCCCACTACCGACAGCTTAGCAGTAAACTCCTTCACCATAAGCGTCGCCTAGTGACCCACGTGGGTTTACCGTATCGAGGACCTCGCTTTAAGCGGGAAAGACGCGGATCGGGGGGCAGGGGTTTAGGCGGCGCAACATCTCGCGTTTCCTCCTGGTTATGTTGCGCCTGCTGCTGTAAGCAGCGGCGCGATATATTGTTATCCGTAAGTCATATTATTATTATTATTTTTATTATTATTTTTATTATTCCGCGTTTCCTTGTCCGCTTAACTAGTCCCGCAGCTTTTGAGCTATCGACTCCGTTCCACCTGGAAATCGTGCGTCCTATAGCGACGATGTGGGCTTGTATACAGCTTTCCGATACCCGCACTCGTTCGTCCGCTACACTCGTTTTTCGCTCTGTTTTTCCCCAGTCATTTCTATGGAATTAATTTTCAAAGTGCTCTAACTCGGTCATTTTTCAAGCTACGGACACGGGATTTCAGACGGTCGGACCCGGGCGTACCGGCTCCCATCACTTCCGTTTTCGGAATTTTTGCACTCATCCTTCCCTTTCTTTTCCTCCTTCAACATCCCTCCATTCATTTCAATGGGAGGCTCTTAGAGTGGGGGTGATGTCATCCACTGTAATTTCAGTGGCAAAAAGCCGTTTTTTCACTTTTCAGCCGAACAAATCGCCATAACTTCCTCATAGTTTCACCTAGAAACTTCATTTAAATTTTAAATGGTAGAGAAACTTGTCCTTTCTGAGACCTCTAAATTTGAACATTATTGAAAATACGGTTTTTGAGTTATGAATTTTTGTTCGGCACTAGGGACGGTTTCGGCTCCCATAGGGTTCAATGTATTTTTGGAGCAGCTCAGAGTGCGGTTTCTAAAATTTTCTCCTGTTTTTAACTCGTCATAACATGCTCAATTCTCACTTAATCTGCAAATTTTTTATACCATATCGATCCCCAGACTCTCCTTGTCGCAACGGTATATACGGTTAAGTGATGTGAGGAAAACTTTCCGAGCTATAAGCATTTGTTCGGAGGGTGGGTACGCTCCCATAGGAACCCATTGAAATTATTTTTTTTCTTTTTCAATTTTCTGCCGAACATTTCACCATAACTTCCTTATACTTTCACCTACAGACTTCATTTAAATTTTAAATGGTAGAGAAATTTCCCCTTTCTCAAACTTGTAAGTTTCAGACCGTTTGAGAATACCGTTCTTGAGTTATGAATTTTTGTTTGACACTTGGGAGGGTTTTCCTCCCATAGAGCTCAATGTATTTTAAGAGCGGGTCGGCACGCAGATTTTCAAAACTTTGCCTGTTTTTAACTCGTAATTACACCATCAAATCTCGCTCAAAGTGCAAAAATTATAACACCATCTCGAGCACAAGACTCTCCTTGTCGCTACGGTATGCTTCGTTCAATTTTGGTTGGGAAAAGTTTTCGAGCTACGGGTGATTTTTTGGAGGGTGCTCCCCAGTCGAAATTCATTGAATCATGAGTCTGTCAGTTGTATTCTGTGAGCATGCATGTGAGAGAGACAGAGGGGGGAGGGGGAGGGGCAGAGGCAGAGACTGAGGGGAAGAGCTGTGAGGGCCACAGAAATACACAGGCAGTCTGTAACACTTTAAAGGTCATTTTTAAGGGGGACGTCTTAATTATCCAGGGTTTCTTAAGGTGGAATTTTTAAAGAATACCTCATTCACAATATACTGGCTGTCTTTTCGACATTTTAAGCTTTATTTAAAGTGGTCATTTTTAAAGGTGGACGTGTCAATACAACTGTGGGTTTCTTAAGGTGGAATTTTTATTAAGGTGGTATTTAAAATGTATTGGCCATCTTTTTTTGCTTTTAAGACTCTTTTGGCCTGTGATGTGGACATTTCAATACAATTCTGGGTTTCTTAAGGTGGAATTGTTTTTAAAGGTGGAATTCAAAATGTATCGTTTTCCATTCAGGGCCTACAGAGCTCCATAGAGTCCAATGTAAACTGCTGTGGGAGAGTGCTCTCTTAACATCCCACTACCGACAGCTTAGCAGTAAACTCCTTCACCATAAGCGTCGCATAGTGACCCACGCGGGTTTACCGTATCGAGGACCTCGCTTTAAGCGGGAAAGACGCGGATCGGGGGGCAGAGGTTTAGGCGGCGCAACATCTCGCGTTTCCTCCTGGAAATGCAGACCTCTAGTGTTACGTTTGCTGCCCTTCATTCTGAGGATCGTTCATTCTTGTCCGGTTAACTCCGCCCACAGTTTTCGAGATATCGACTCCGTTCAAAGTTTCATTCGTAGAGCTTCCCTGTGGGATGCGGGCTTGTATACAGCTTTTGGAAAAGTTGCATAGTTTTCGCACAGTAAGCATTTGAAGTTTCGTGTTTCCTCCCATAGGAATGAATGGAAAAATGTCCATAAACTTTTGTCAAACTTTCAAACTGCTGTCACACGCTCAGTTTTCGAGCTAGAGACACCAGAATTCATACGGGCAGACCCGAGAGTCCACGGTCCCACCACGTGAAATTATGGGCCGATAGCCCACCCGCTTCATGACCTTTGACCCCGTTTTCCATTCACGGCCTACAGAGCTCCATAGAGTCCAATGTAAACTGCTGTGGGAGAGTGCTCTCTTAACATCCCACTACCGACAGCTTAGCAGTAAACTCCTTCACCATAAGCGTCGCCTAGTGACCCACGCGGGTTTACCGTATCGAGGACCTCGCTTTAAGCGGGAAAGACGCGGATCGGGGGGCAGGGGTTTAGGCGGCGCAACATCTCGCGTTTCCTCCTGGAAATGCAGACCTCTAGTTATGTTGCGCCTGCTGCTTTAAGCAGCGGCGCAATATATTGTTATCCGTAAGTCATATTATTATTATTATTTTTATTATTATTTTTATTATTCCGCGTTTCCTTGTCCGCTTAACTAGTCCCGCAGCTTTCGAGCTATCGACTCCGTTCCACCTGGAAATCGTGCGTCCTATAGCGACGATGTGGGCTTGTATACAGCTTTCCGATACCCGCACTCGTTCGTCCGCTACACTCGTTTATCGCTCCGTTTTTCCCCAGTCATTTCTATGGAATTAATTTTCAAAGTGCTCTAACTCGGTCATTTTTCAAGCTACGGACACGGGATTTCAGACGGTCGGACCCGGGCGTACCGGCTCCCATCACTTCCGTTTTCAGATTTTTTGCACTCATCCTTCCCTTTCTATTCCTCCTTCAAAATCCCTCCATTCATTTCAATGGGAGGCTCTTACAGTGGGTGACGTCATACACTGTAGATTCCTTCTCAGAAAACGGGTTTTTCACTTTTCAGCCAAACAAATCACCATAACTTCCTCATACTTTCACCTAGAAACTTCATTTAAATTTTAAATGGTAGAGAAACTTGTCCTTTCTAAGACCTCTAAATTTGAACATTATTGAAAATACGGTTTTTGAGTTATGAATTTTTGTTCGGCACTAGGGAGGGTTTCGGCTCCCATAGGGTTCAATGTATTTTTGGAGCAGCTCAGAGTGCGGTTTCTAAAATTTTCTCCTGTTTTTAACTCGTCATAACATGCTCAAGTCTCACTTAATCTGCAAATTTTTTATACCATATCGATCCCCAGACTCTCCTTGTCGCAACGGTATATACGGTTAAGTGATGTGGGGAAAACTTTCCGAGCTATAATCATTTGTTCGGAGGGTGGGTACGCTCCCATAGGAACCCATTGAAATTTTTTTTTTTCTTTTTCAATTTTCTGCCGAACATTTCACCATAACTTCCTTATACTTTCACCTACAGACTTCATTTAAACTTTAAATGCTAGAGAAATTTCCCCTTTCTCACACTTGTAAGTTTCAGACCGTTTGAGAATACCGTTCTTGAGTTATGAATTTTTGTTTGACACATGGGAGGGTTTTCCTCCCATAGAGCTCAATGTATTTTAAGAGCGGGTCTGCACGCAAATTTTCAAAACTTTGCCTGTTTTTAACTCGTAATTACACCATCAAATCTCGCTCAAAGTGCAAAAATTTTTACACCATCTCGAGCACCAGACTCTCCTTGTCGCTACGGTATGCTTCGTTCAATTTTGGTTGGGAAAAGTTTTCGAGCTACGGGTGATTTTTTGGAGGGTGCTCCCCGGTCGAAATTCATTGAATCGTGAGTTTGTCAGTTGTATTCTGTGAGCGTGCGTGTGAGAGAGACACAGAGGGGGGAGGGGGAGGGGCAGAGGCAGACACTGACGGGGAGAGCTGTGAGGGCCACAGAAATACACAGGCAGTCTGTAACACTTTAAAGGTCATTTTTAAGGGGGACGTCTTAATTATCCAGGGTTTCTTAAGGTGGAATTTTTAAAAAAGACCTCATTCACAATATACTGGCTGTCTTTTCAACATTTTAAGACGCGGATCGGGGGACGGGGGTTTCGGCGGCGCAACATCTCGCGTTTCCTCCTGGAAATGCAGACCTCTAGTTATGTTGCGCCTGCTGCTTTAAGCAGCGGCGCAATATATTGTTATCCGTAAGTCATATTATTATTATTATTTTTATTATTATTTTTATTATTCCGCGTTTCCTTGTCCGCTTAACTAGTCCCGCAGCTTTCGAGCTATCGACTCCGTTCCACCTGGAAATCGTGCGTCCTATAGCGACGATGTGGGCTTGTATACAGCTTTCCGATACCCGCACTCGTTCGTCCGCTACACTCGTTTATCGCTCCGTTTTTCCCCAGTCATTTCAATGGAATTAATTTTCAAAGTGCTCTAACTCGGTCATTTTTCAAGCTACAGACACGGGATTTCAGACGGTCGGACCCGGGCGTACCGGCTCCCATCACTTCCGTTTTCAGATTTTTTGCACTCATCCTTCCCTTTCTATTCCTCCTTCAAAATCCCTCCATTCATTTCAATGGGAGGCTCTTACAGTGGGTGACGTCATACACTGTAGATTCCTTCTCAGAAAACGGGTTTTTCACTTTTCAGCCAAACAAATCACCATAACTTCCTCATACTTTCACCTAGAAACTTCATTTAAATTTTAAATGGTAGAGAAACTTGTCCTTTCTAAGACCTCTAAATTTGAACATTATTGAAAATACGGTTTTTGAGTTATGAATTTTTGTTCGGCACTAGGGAGGGTTTCGGCTCCCATAGGGTTCAATGTATTTTTGGAGCAGCTCAGAGTGCGGTTTCTAAAATTTTCTCCTGTTTTTAACTCGTCATAACATGCTCAAGTCTCACTTAATCTGCAAATTTTTTATACCATATCGATCCCCAGACTCTCCTTGTCGCAACGGTATATACGGTTAAGTGATGTGGGGAAAACTTTCCGAGCTATAAGCATTTGTTCGGAGGGTGGGTACGCTCCCATAGGAACCCATTGAAATTTTTTTTTTTCTTTTTCAATTTTCTGCCGAACATTTCACCATAACTTCCTTATACTTTCACCTACAGACTTCATTTAAACTTTAAATGCTAGAGAAATTTCTCCTTTCTCACACTTGTAAGTTTCAGACCGTTTGAGAATACCGTTCTTGAGTTATGAATTTTTGTTTGACACATGGGAGGGTTTTCCTCCCATAGAGCTCAATGTATTTTAAGAGCGGGTCTGCACGCAAATTTTCAAAACTTTGCCTGTTTTTAACTCGTAATTACACCATCAAATCTCGCTCAAAGTGCAAAAATTTTTACACCATCTCGAGCACCAGACTCTCCTTGTCGCTACGGTATGCTTCGTTCAATTTTGGTTGGGAAAAGTTTTCGAGCTACGGGTGATTTTTTGGAGGGTGCTCCCCGGTCGAAATTCATTGAATCGTGAGTTTGTCAGTTGTATTCTGTGAGCGTGCGTGTGAGAGAGACACAGAGGGGGGAGGGGGAGGGGCAGAGGCAGACACTGACGGGGAGAGCTGTGAGGGCCACAGAAATACACAGGCAGTCTGTAACACTTTAAAGGTCATTTTTAAGGGGGACGTCTTAATTATCCAGGGTTTCTTAAGGTGGAATTTTTAAAAAAGACCTCATTCACAATATACTGGCTGTCTTTTCAACATTTTAAGACGCGGATCGGGGGACGGGGGTTTCGGCGGCGCAACATCTCGCGTTTCCTCCTGGAAATGCAGACCTCTAGTTATGTTGCGCCTGCTGCTTTAAGCAGCGGCGCAATATATTGTTATCCGTAAGTCATATTATTATTATTTTTATTATTATTTTTATTATTCCGCGTTTCCTTGTCCGCTTAACTAGTCCCGCAGCTTTCGAGCTATCGACTCCGTTCCACCTGGAAATCGTGCGTCCTATAGCGACGATGTGGGCTTGTATACAGCTTTCCGATACCCGCACTCGTTCGTCCGCTACACTCGTTTTTCGCTCTGTTTTTCCCCAGTCATTTCTATGGAATTAATTTTCAAAGTGCTCTAACTCGGTCATTTTTCAAGCTACGGACACGGGATTTCAGACGGTCGGACCCGGGCGTACCGGCTCCCATCACTTCCGTTTTCGGAATTTTTGCACTCATCCTTCCCTTTCTTTTCCTCCTTCAAAATCCCTCCATTCATTTCAATGGGAGGCTCTTAGAGTGGGGGTGATGTCATCCAATGTAGTTTCAGTGGCAAAAAGCCGTTTTTTCACTTTTCAGCCGAACAAATCGCCATAACTTCCTCATAGTTTCACCTAGAAACTTCATTTAAATTTTAAATGGTAGAGAAACTTGTCCTTTCTGAGACCTCTAAATTTGAACATTATTGAAAATACGGTTTTTGAGTTATGAATTTTTGTTCGGCACTAGGGACGGTTTCGGCTCCCATAGGGTTCAATGTATTTTTGGAGCAGCTCAGAGTGCGGTTTCTAAAATTTTCTCCTGTTTTTAACTCGTCATAACATGCTCAATTCTCACTTAATCTGCAAATTTTTTATACCATATCGATCCCCAGACTCTCCTTGTCGCAACGGTATATACGCTTAAGTGATGTGGGGAAAACTTTCCGAGCTATAAGCATTTGTTCGGAGGGTGGGTACGCTCCCATAGGAACCCATTGAAATTATTTTTTTTCTTTTTCAATTTTCTGCCGAACATTTCACCATAACTTCCTTATACTTTCACCTACAGACTTCATTTAAATTTTAAATGGTAGAGAAATTTCCCCTTTCTCAAACTTGTAAGTTTCAGACCGTTTGAGAATACCGTTCTTGAGTTATGAATTTTTGTTTGACACTTGGGAGGGTTTTCCTCCCATAGAGCTCAATGTATTTTAAGAGCGGGTCGGCACGCAGATTTTCAAAACTTTGCCTGTTTTTAACTCGTAATTACACCATCAAATCTCGCTCAAAGTGCAAAAATTTTTACACCATCTCGAGCACAAGACTCTCCTTGTCGCTACGGTATGCTTCGTTCAATTTTGGTTGGGAAAAGTTTTCGAGCTACGGGTGATTTTTTGGAGGGTGCTCCCCGGTCGAAATTCATTGAATCATGAGTCTGTCAGTTGTATTCTGTGAGCATGCGTGTGAGAGAGACAGAGGGGGGAGGGGGAGGGGCAGAGGCAGAGACTGAGGGGAAGAGCTGTGAGGGCCACAGAAATACACAGGCAGTCTGTAACACTTTAAAGGTCATTTTTAAGGGGGACGTCTTAATTATCCAGGGTTTCTTAAGGTGGAATTTTTAAAGAATACCTCATTCACAATATACTGGCTGTCTTTTCAACATTTTAAGACGCGGATCGGGGGACGGGGGTTTAGGCGGCGCAACATCTCGCGTTTCCTCCTGGAAATGCAGACCTCTAGTGTTACGTTTGCTGCCCTTCATTCTGAGGATCGTTCATTCTTGTCCGGTTAACTCCGCCCACAGTTTTTGAGATATCGACTCCGTTCAAAGTTTCATTCGTAGAGCTTCCCTGTGGGATGCGGGCTTGTATACAGCTTTTGGAAAATTTGCATAGTTTTCGCACAGTAAGCATTTGAAGTTTCATCTTTTCTCCCATAGGAATGAATGGAAAAATGTCCATAAACTTTTGTCAAACTTTCAAACTGCTGTCACACGCTCAGTTTTCGAGCTAGAGACACCAGAATTCAAACGGGCAGACCCGAGAGTCCACGGTCCCACCACGTGAAATTATGGGCCGATAGCCCACCCGCTTCATGACCTTTGACCCCATTTTCCATTCACGGCCTACAGAGCTCCATAGAGTCCAATGTAAACTGCTGTGGGAGAGTGCTCTCTTAACATCCCACTACCAACAGCTTAGCAGTAAACTCCTTCACCATAAGCATCGCCTAGTGACCCACGTGGGTTTACCGTATCGAGGACCTCGTTTTAAGCGGGAAAGACGCGGATCGGGGGGCAGGGGTTTAGGCGGCGCAACATCTCGCGTTTCCTCCTGGAAATGCAGACCTCTAGTGTTACGTTTGCTGCCCTTCATTCTGAGGATCGTTCGTTCTTGTCCGGTTAACTCCGCCCACAGTTTTCGAGATATCGACTCCGTTCAAAGTTTCATTCGTAGAGCTTCCCTGTGGGATGCGGGCTTGTATACAGCTTTTGGAAAAGTTGCATAGTTTTAGCACAGTAAGCATTTGAAGTTTCATCTTTTGTCCCATAGGAATGAATGGAAATATGTCCATAAACTTTTGTCAAACTTTCAAACTGCTGTCACACGCTCAGTTTTCGTGCTAGAGACACCAGAATTCAAACGGGCAGACCCGAGAGTCCAAGGTCCCACCACGTGAAATTATAGGCCGATACCCCGCCCGCTTCATGACCTTTGACCCCGTTTTCCATTCACGGCCTACAGAGCTCCATAGAGTCCAATGTAAACTGCTGTGGGAGAGTGCTCTCTTAACATCCCACTACCGACAGCTTAGCAGTAAACTCCTTCACCATAAGCGTCGCCTAGTGACCCACGCGGGTTTACCGTATCGAGGACCTCGCTTTAAGCGGGAAAGACGCGGATCGGGGGACGGGGGTTTAGGCGGCGCAACATCTCGCGTTTCCTCCTGGAAATGCAGACCTCTAGTGTTACGTTTGCTGCCCTTCATTCTGAGGATCGTTCGTTCTTGTCCGGTTAACTCCGCCCACAGTTTTCGAGATATCGAGTCCGTTCAAAGTTTGTTTCGTAGAGCTGCCCTGTGGGATGCGGGCTTGTATACAGCTTTTGGAAAAGTTACATAGTTTTTGCACAGTAAGCCTTTGAAGTTTCATCTTTTCTCCTATAGGAATGAATGGAAAAATGTCCATAAACTTTTGTCAAACTTTCAAACTGCTGTCACACGCTCAGTTTTCGAGCTAGAGACACCAGAACTCAAACGGGCAGACCCGAGAGTCCAAGGTCCCACCACGTGAAATTATGGGCCGATAGCCCACCCGCTTCATGACCTTTGACCCCGTTTTCCATTCACGGCCTACACAGCTCCACATAGTCCAATGTAAACTGCTGTGGGACAGTGCTCTCTTAACATCCCACTACCAACAGCTTAGCAGTAAACTCCTTCACCATAAGCGTCGCCTAGTGACCCACGCGGGTTTACCGTGTCGAGGACCTCGCTTTAAGCGGGAAAGACGCGGATCGGGGGGCAGGGGTTTAGGCGGCGCAACATCTCGCGTTTCCTCCTGGAAATGCTGACCTCTAGTGTTACGTTTGCTGCCCTTCATTCTGAGGATCGTTCGTTCTTGTCCGGTTAACTCCGCCCACAGTTTTCGAGATATCGACTCCGTTCAAAGTTTCATTCGTAGAGCTTCCCTGTGGGATGCGGGCTTGTATACAGCTTTTGGAATAGTTACATAGTTTTTGCACAGTAAGCATTTGAAGTTTCGTGTTTTCTCCCATAGGAATGAATGGAGAAATGTCCATAAACTTTTGTCAAACTTTCAAACTGCTGTCACACGGTCAGTTTTCGAGCTAGAGACACCAGAACTCAAACGGGCAGACCCGAGGGTCCACGGTCCCAGCACGTGAAACTATGGGCCGATAGCCCACCCGCTTCATGACCTTTGACCCCGTTTTCCATTCACGGCCTACAGAGCTCCATAGAGTCCAATGTAAACTGCTGTGGGAGAGTGCTCTCTTAACATCCCACTACCGACAGCTTAGCAGTAAACTCCTTCACCATAAGCGTCGCCTAGTGACCCACGCGGGTTTACCGTATCGAGGACCTCGCTTTAAGCGTGAAAGACGCGGATCGGGGGGCGGGGGTTTAGGCGGCGCAACATCTCGCGTTTCCTCCTGGAAATGCAGACCTCTAGTGTTACTTTTGCTGCCCTTCATTCTGAGGATCGTTCATTCTAGTCCGGTTAACTCCGCCCACAGTTTTCGAGATATCGACTCCGTTCAAAGTTTCATTCGTAGAGCTTCCCTGTGGGATGCGGGCTTGTATACAGCTTTTGGAAAAGTTGCATAGTTTTCGCACAGTAAGCATTTGAAGTTTCATCTTTTCTCCCATAGGAATGAATGGAAAAATGTCCATAAACTTTTGTCAAACTTTCAAACTGCTGTCACACGCTCAGTTTTCGAGCTAGAGACACCAGAACTCAAACGGGCAGACCCGAGAGTCCAAGGTCCCACAACGTGAAATTATGGGCCGATAGCCCACCCGCTTCATGACCTTTGACCCCGTTTTCCATTCACGGCCTACACAGCTCCACATAGTCCAATGTAAACTGCTGTGGGACAGTGCTCTCTTAACATCCCACTACCAACAGCTTAGCAGTAAACTCCTTCACCATAAGCGTCGCCTAGTGACCCACGCGGGTTTACCGTGTCGAGGACCTCGCTTTAAGCGGGAAAGACGCGGATCGGGGGGCAGGGGTTTAGGCGGCGCAACATCTCGCGTTTCCTCCTGGAAATGCAGACCTCTAGTTATGTTGCGCCTGCTGCTGTAAGCAGCGGCGCGATATATTGTTATCCGTAAGTCATATTATTATTATTATTATTATTCTTATTATTCCGCGTTTCCTTGTCCGCCTAACTAGTCCCGCAGCTTTCGAGCTATCGACTCCGTTCCACCTGGAAATCGTGCGTCCTATAGCGACGATGTGGGCTTGTATACAGCTTTCCGATACCCGCACTCGTTCGTCCGCTACACTCGTTTATCGCTCCGTTTTTCCCCAGTCATTTCTATGGAATTAATTTTCGAACTGCTCTAACTCGGTCAATTTTCAAGTTACGGACACGAGATTTCAGACGGTCGGACACGGGCGCACCGGGACCCGTCACTTCCGTTTTCGGACCTCTCGCACTCATCCTTTTCTTTCTATCCCTCCTTGAATATCCCTCCATTCACTTGTATGGAAGACATTTACAGTGGGTGACGTCATAGACACTCTGGGTTCACTGGCCAAAAACGTTTTTTCACTTTTCAGCCAAACAATTCGCCATAACGTCCTCATACTTTCACCTAGAAACTTCATTTAAATTTTAAATGGTAGAGAAACTTGTCCTTTCTAAGACCTCTAAATTTGAACATTATTGAAAATACGGTTTTTGAGTTATGAATTTTTGTTCGGCACTAGGGAGGGTTTTGGCTCCCATAGAGTTCAATGTATTTTTGGAGCGGCTCAGAGTGCGGTTTCTAAATTTTTCTCCTGTTTTTAACTCGTCATAACACGGTCAATTCTCGCTCAAACTGCTAATTTTTTATACCAGCTTCTTCCTTAGACTCTCCTTGTCGCAACGGTATATGCAGTTTAGCCATTTGGGATATCATTTCTGAGCTATAAGCATTTGTTTGGAGGGTGGGTACGCTCCCATAGGAATACATTGAAATGAATATGCCTGTCCTTTTTCGATATTCAACTTTTAGCCGAACATTTTACCATAACTTCCTTATACTTTCACCTACAGACTTCATTTTACTTTCAAATGGTAGAGAAACTTCCCCTTTCTAAAATATGTAGATTTGAAATCATTTGAAGATACGGTTCTGGAGTTATGAAGATTTGTTTGGCAGTAGGACGTTTCGGCTCCCATAGAGTTCAATGTATTTTCAGAAAGCCAAATTTTCTCAAATTTGCCCTTTTTTAACTCATTTTTACACCATCAATTCTCGCTCAAACTGAGAAAATTTTTACACCATCTCGAGCGGCAGACTCTCCTTGTCGCTACGGTATGCTTCGTTCAATTTTGGTTGGGAAAAGTTTTCGAGCTACGGGTCATTTTTTGAAGGGTCCCCCCGGTCGAAATTCATTGAATCCTGAGTCTGTCAGTTGTATTCTGTGAGCGTGCGTGTGAGAGAGACACAGAGGGGGGAGGGGGAGGGGCAGAGGCAGACACTGACGGGGAGAGGTGTGAGGGCCACAGAAATACACAGGCAGTCTGTAACACTTTAAAGGTCATTTTTAAGGGGGACATCTTAATTATCCAGGGTTTCTTAAGGTGGAATTTTTTAAGAATACCTCATTCACAATATACTATACTGTTTACAGCTTAGCAGTAAACTCCTTCACCATAAGCGTCGCCTAGTGACCCACGCGGGTTTACCGTATCGAGGACCTCGCTTTAAGCGGGAAAAACGCGGATCGGGGGACGGGGGTTTAGGCGGCGCAACATCTCGCGTTTCCTCCTGGAAATGCAGACCTCTAGTGTTACGTTTGCTGCCCTTCATTCTGAGGATCGTTCGTTCTTGTCCGGTTAACTCCGCCCACAGTTTTCGAGATATCGACTCCGTTCAAAGTTTCATTCGTACAGCTTCCCTGTGGGATGCGGGCTTGTATACAGCTTTTGGAAAAGTTACATAGTTTTAGCACAGTAAGCATTTGAAGTTTCAACTTTTCTCCCATAGGAATGAATGGAAAAATGTCCATAAACTTTTGTCAAACATTCAAAGTGCTGTCACACGGTCAGTTTTCCAGCTAGAGACACCAGAACTCAAACGGGCAGACCCGAGGGTCCACGGTCCCACCACGTGAAATTATAGGCCGATAGCCCACCCGCTTCATGACCTTTGACCCCGTTTTCCATTCACGGCCTACACAGCTCCATAGAGTCCAATGTAAACTGCTGTGGGAGAGTGCTCTCTTAACATCCCACTACCAACAGCTTAGCAGTAAACTCCTTCACCATAAGCGTCGCCTAGTGACCCACGTGGGTTTACCGTATCGAGGACCTCGCTTTAAGCGGGAAAGACGCGGATCGGGGGGCAGGGGTTTAGGCGGCGCAACATCTCGCGTTTCCTCCTGGAAATGCAGACCTCTAGTGTTACGTTTGCTGCCCTTCATTCTGAGGATCGTTCATTTTTGTCCGGTTAACTCCGCCCACAGTTTTCGAGATATCGACTCCGTTCAAAGTTTCATTCGTAGAGCTTCCCTGTGGGATGTGGGCTTGTATACAGCTTTTGGAAAAGTTACATAGTTTTTGCACAGTAAGCATTTGAAGTTTCATCTTTACTCTCATAGGAATGAATGGAAAAATGTCCATAAACTTTTGTCAAACTTTCAAACTGCTGTCACACGCTCAGTTTTCGAGCTACAGACACCAGAATTCAAACGGGCAGACCCGAGAGTCCACGGTCCCGCCACGTGAAATTATAGGCCGATACCCCGCCCGCTTCATGACCTTTGACCCCGTTTTCCATTCACAGCCTACAGAGCTCCATAGAGTCCAATGTAAACTGCTGTGGGAGAGTGCTCTCTTAACATCCCACTACCAACAGCTTAGCAGTAAACTCCTTCACCATAAGCGTCGCCTAGTGACCCACGCGGGTTTACCGTATCGAGGACCTCGCTTTAAGCGGGAAAGACGCTGATCGGGGGACGGGGGTTTCGGCGGCGCAACATCTCGCGTTTCCTCCTGGAAATGCAGACCTCTAGTGTTGCGCCTGCTGCTTTAAGCAGCGGCGCAATATATTGTTCTTCTTAAGTCATATTATTATTTTTATTATTTTTATTATTCCGCGTTTCCTTGTCCACCTAACTAGTCCCACAGCTTTCGAGCTATCGACTCCGTTCCACCTGGAAATCGTGCGTCCTATAGCGACGATGTGGGCTTGTATACAGCTTTCCGATACCCGCACTCGTTCGTCCGCTACACTCGTTTATCGCTCCGTTTTTCCCCAGTCATTTCTATGGAATTAATTTTCAAAGTGCTCTAACTCGGTCATTTTTCAAGCTACGGACACGGGATTTCAGACGGTCGGACCCGGGCGTACCGGCTCCCGTCACTTCCGTTTTCGGAATTTTTGCACTCATCCTTCCCTTTCTATCACTCCTTCAAAATCCCTCCATTCATTTCAATGGGAGGCTCTTAGAGTGGGTGACATCATACACTGTAGATTCCTTCTCAGAAAACGGGTTTTTCACTTTTCAGCTGAACAAATCGCCATAACTTCCTCATACTTTCACCTAGAAACTTCATTTAAATTTTAAATGGTAGAGAAACTTGTCCTTTCTAATACCTCTAAATTTGAATATTATTGAAAATACGGTTTTTGAGTTATGCATTTTTGTTCGGCACTAGGGACGGTTTCGGCTCCCATAGGGTTCAATGTATTTTTGGAGCGGCTCAGAGTGCGCTTTCTAAAATTTTCTCCTGTTTTTAACTCGTCATAACATGCTCAATTCTCACTTAATCTGCAATTTTTTTATACCATATCGATCCCCAGACTCTCCTTGTCGCAACGGTATATACGGTTAAGTGATGTGGGGAAAACTTTCCGAGCTATAAGCATTTGTTCGGAGGGTGGGTACGCTCCCATAGGAACCCATTGAAATTATTTTTTTTCTTTTTCAATTTTCTGCCGAACATTTCACCATAACTTCCTTATACTTTCACCTACAGACTTCATTTAAACTTTAAATGGTAGAGAAATTTCCCCTTTCTCACACTTGTAAGTTTCAGACCGTTTGAGAATACCGTTCTTGAGTTATGAATTTTTGTTCCACACTTGGGAGGGTTTTCCTCCCATAGAGCTCAATGTATTTTAAGAGCGGGTCTGCACGCAGATTTTCAAAACTTTGCCTGTTTTTAACTCGTAATTACACCATCAAATCTCGCTCAAAGTGCAAAAATTTTTACACCATCTCGAGCACCAGACTCTCCTTGTCGCTACGGTATGCTTCGTTCAATTTTGGTTGGGAAAAGTTTTCGAGCTACGGGTGATTTTTTGGAGGGTGCTCCACCGGTCGAAATTCATTGAATCATGAGTCTGTCAGTTGTATTCTGTGAGCGTGCGTGTGAGAGACAGAGAGGGGGGAGGGGGAGGGGCAGAGGCAGACACTGACGGGAGAGGTGTGAGGGCCACAGAAATACACAGGCAGTCTGTAACACTTTAAAGGTCATTTTTAAGGGGGACGTCTTAATTATCCAGGGTTTCTTAAGGTGGAATTTTTTAAGAATACCTCATTCACAATATACTGGCTGTCTTTTTGGCATTTTAAGCTTTATTTCAAGTGGTCATTTTTAAAGGTGGATGTCTCAATACAACTGTGGGTTTCTTAAGGTGGAATTTTTATTAAGGTGGTATTTAAAATGTATTGGCCATCTTTTTTGCTTTTAAGACTCTTTTGGCCTGTGATGTGGACATTTCAATACAATTCTGGGTTTCTTAAGGTGGAATTGTTTTTAAAGGTGGAATTCAAAATGTATCGTTTTCCATTCACGGCCTACAGAGCTCCATAGAGTCCAATGTAAACTGCTGTGGGAGAGTGCTCTCTTAACATCCCACTACCGACAGCTTAGCAGTAAACTCCTTCACCATAAGCGTCGCCTAGTGACCCACGCGGGTTTACCGTATCGAGGACCTCGCTTTAAGCGGGAAAGACGCGGATCGGGGGGCAGGGGTTTAGGCGGCGCAACATCTCGCGTTTCCTCCTGGAAATGCAGACCTCTAGTGTTACGTTTGCTGCCCTTCATTCTGAGGATCGTTCATTCTTGTCCGGTTAACTCCGCCCACAGTTTTCGAGATATCGACTCCGTTCAAAGTTTCATTCGTAGAGCTTCCCTGTGGGATGCGGGCTTGTATACAGCTTTTGGAAAATTTGCATAGTTTTCGCACAGTAAGCATTTGAAGTTTCATCTTTTCTCCCATAGGAATGAATGGAAATATGTCCATAAACTTTTGTCAAACTTTCAAACTGCTGTCACACGCTCAGTTTTCGAGCTAGAGACACCAGAACTCAAACGGGCAGACCCGAGAGTCCAAGGTCCCACCACGTGAAATTATGGGCCGATAGCCCACCCGCTTCATGACCTTTGACCCCGTTTTCCATTCACGGCCTACACAGCTCCACATAGTCCAATGTAAACTGCTGTGGGACAGTGCTCTCTTAACATCCCACTACCAACAGCTTAGCAGTAAACTCCTTCACCATAAGCGTCGCCTAGTGACCCACGCGGGTTTACCGTATCGAGGACCTCGCTTTAAGCGGGAAAGACGCGGATCGGGGGGCAGGGGTTTAGGCGGCGCAACATCTCGCGTTTCCTCCTGGAAATGCAGACCTCTAGTGTTACGTTTGCTGCCCTTCATTCTGAGGATCGTTCATTCTTGTCCGGTTAACTCCGCCCACAGTTTTCGAGATATCGACTCCGTTCAAAGTTTGTTTCGTAGAGCTTCCCTGTGGGATGCGGGCTTGTATACAGCTTTTGGAAAAGTTACATAGTTTTTGCACAGTAAGCATTTGAAATTTCAAATTTTCTCCCATAGGAATGAATGGAAAAGTGTCCATAAACTTTTGTCAAACTTTCAAACTGCTGTCACACGGTCAATTTTCGAGCTAGAGACACCAGAACTCAAACGGGCAGACCCGAGGGTCCACGGTCCCACCACGTAAAATTATGAGCCGATACCCCACCCGCTTCATGACCTTTGACCCCGTTTTCCATTCACGGCTTACACAGCTCCAGAGTCCAATGTAAACTGCTGTGGGAGACTGCTCTCTTAACATCCCACTACCAACAGCTTAGCAGTAAACTCCTTCACCATAAGCGTCGCCTAGTGACCCACGCGGGTTTACCATATCGAGGACCTCGCTTTAAGCGGGAAAGACGCGGATCGGGGGGCAGGGGTTTAGGCGGCGCAACATCTCGCGTTTCCTCCTGGAAATGCAGACCTCTAGTGTTACGTTTGCTGCCCTTCATTCTGAGGATCGTTCATTCTTGTCCGGTTAACTCCGCCCACAGTTTTCGAGATATCGACTCCGTTCAAAGTTTCATTCGTAGAGCTGCCCTGTGGGATGCGGGCTTGTATACAGCTTTTGGAAAAGTTTCATAGTTTTTGCACAGGAAGCCTTTGAACTTTCATCTTTACTCCCATAGGAATGAATGGAAAAATGTCCATAAACTTTTGTCAAACTTTAAAACTGCTGTCACACGCTCAGTTTTCGAGCTAGAGACACCAGAACTCAAACGGGCAGACCCGAGGGTCCAAGGTCCCACCACGTAAAATTATAGGCCGATAGCCCACCCGCTTCATGACCTTTGACCCCGTTTTCCATTCACGGCCTACACAGCTCCATAGAGTCCAATGTAAACTGCTGTGGGACAGTGCTCTCTTAACATCCCACTACCAACAGCTTAGCAGTAAACTCCTTCACCATAAGCGTCGCCTAGTGACCCACGCGGGTTTACCGTATCGAGGACCTCGCTTTAAGCGGTAAAGACGCGGATCGGGGGGCGGGGGTTTAGGCGGCGCAACATCTCGCGTTTCCTCCTGGAAATGCAGACCTCTAGTGTTACGTTTGCTGCCCTTCATTCTGAGGATCGTTCGTTCTTGTCCGGTTAACTCCGCCCACAGTTTTCGAGATATCGACTCCGTTCAAAATTTCATTCGTAGAGCTTCCCTGTGGGATGCGGGCTTGTATACAGCTTTTGGAAAAGTTACATAGTTTTCGCACAGTAAGCATTTGAAGTTTCATCTTAACTCCCATAGGAATGAATGGAAAAATGTCCATAAACTTTTGTCAAACTTTAAAACTGCTGTCACACGGTCAGTTTTCGAGCTAGAGACACCAGAACTCAAACGGGCAGACCCGAGGGTCCACGGTCCCACCACGTGAAACTATAGGCCGATAGCCCACCCGCTTCATGACCTTTGACCCCGTTTTCCATTCACGGCCTACAGAGCTCCATAGAGTCCAATGTAAACTGCTGTGGGAGAGTGCTCTCTTAACATCCCACTACCAACAGCTTAGCAGGTAACTCCTTCACCATAAGCGTCGCCTAGTGACCCACGCGGGTTTACCGTATCGAGGACCTCCCTTTAAGCGGGAAAGACGCGGATCGGGGGACGGGGGTTTAGGCGGCGCAACATCTCGCGTTTCCTCCTGGAAATGCAGACCTCTAGTTATGTTGCGCCTGCTGCTTTAAGCAGCAGCGCGCAATATATTGTTCTTCTTAAGTCATATTATTATTATTATTATTATTATTATTCTTATTATTCCGCGTTTCCTTGTCCGCCTAACTAGTCCCGTAGCTTTCGAGCTATCGACTCCGTTCCACCTGGAAATCGTGCGTCCTATAGCGACGATGTGGGCTTGTATACAGCTTTCCGATACCCGCACTCGTTCGTCCGCTACACTCGTTTTTCGCTCTGTTTTTCCCCAGTCATTTCTATGGAATTAATTTTCAAAGTGCTCTAACTCGGTCATTTTTCAAGCTACGGACACGGGATTTCAGACGGTCGGACCCGGGCGTACCGGCTCCCATCACTTCCGTTTTCGGAATTTTTGCACTCATCCTTCCCTTTCTTTTCCTCCTTCAAAATCCCTCCATTCATTTCAATGGGAGGCTCTTAGAGTGGGGGTGATGTCATCCACTGTAGTTTCAGTGGCAAAAAGCCGTTTTTTCACTTTTCAGCCGAACAAATCGCCATAACTTCCTTATAGTTTCACCTAGAAACTTCATTTAAATTTTAAATGGTAGAAACTTGTCCTTTCTAACACCTCTAAATTTGAACATTATTGAAAATACGGTTTTTGAGTTATGAATTTTTGTTCGGCACTAGGGAGGGTTTCGGCTCCCATAGGGTTCAATGTATTTTTGGAGCAGCTCAGAGTGCGGTTTCTAAAATTTTCTCCTGTTTTTAACTCGTCATAACATGCTCAATTCTCACTTAATCTGCAAATTTTTTATACCATATCGATCCCCAGACTCTCCTTGTCGCAACGGTATATACGGTTAAGTGATGTGGGGAAAACTTTCCGAGCTATAAGCATTTGTTCGGAGGGTGGGTACGCTCCCATAGGAACCCATTGAAATTATTTTTTTTCTTTTTCAATTTTCTGCCGAACATTTCACCATAACTTCCTTATACTTTCACCTACAGACTTCATTTAAATTTTAAATGTTAGAGAAATGTCCCCTTTCTCAAACTTGTAAGTTTCAGACCGTTTGATAATACCGTTCTTGAGTTATGAAATTTTTGTTTGACACTTGGGAGGGTTTTCCTCCCATAGAGCTCAATGTATTTTAAGAGCGGGTCGGCACGCAGATTTTCAAAACTTTGCCTGTTTTTAACTCGTAATTACACCATCAAATCTCGCTCAAAGTGCAAAAATTTTTACACCATCTCGAGCACCAGACTCTCCTTGTCGCTACGGTATGCTTCGTTCATTTTTGGACCTGGAAAAGTTTTTGAGATATTTGAGGTTTTTTGGAAGGTGCGCCACCGGTCGAAATTCATTGAATCATGAGTCTGTCAGTTGTATTCTGTGAGCGTGCGTGTGAGAGAGACAGAGGGGGGAGGGGGAGGGGCAGAGGCAGACACTGACGGGGAAGAGGTGTGAGGGCCACAGAAATACACAGGCAGTCTGTAACACTTTAAAGGTCATTTTTAAGGGGGACATCTTAATTATCCAGGGTTTCTTAAGGTGGAATTTTTTAAGAATACCTCATTCACAATATACTGCCTGTCTTTTCGACATTTTAAGCTTTATTTAAAGTGGTCATTTTTAAAGGTGGACGTGTCAATACAACTGTGGGTTTCTTAAGGTGGAATTTTTATTAAGGTGGTATTTAAAATGTATTGGCCATCTTTTTTGCTTTTAAGATTCTTTTGGCCTGTGATGTGGACATTTCAATACAATTCTGGGTTTCTTAAGGTGGAATTGTTTTTAAAGGTGGAATTCAAAATGTATCGTTTTCTATTCACGCCCTACTGAGCTCCATAGAGTCCAATGTAAACTGCTGTGGGAGAGTGCTCTCTTAACATCCCACTACCAACAGCTTAGCAGTAAACTCCTTCACCATAAGCGTCGCCTAGTGACCCACGCGGGTTTACCGTATCGAGGACCTCGCTTTAAGCGGGAAAGACGCGGATCGGGGGGCAGGGGTTTAGGCGGCGCAACATCTCGCGTTTCCTCCTGGAAATGCAGACCTCTAGTTATGTTGCGCCTGCTGCTTTAAGCAGCGGCGCAATATATTGTTCTTCTTAAGTCATATTATTATTATTTTTATTCTTATTATTCCGCGTTTCCTTGTCCGCCTAACTAGTCCCGCAGCTTTCGAGCTATCGACTCCGTTCCACCTGGAAATCGTGCGTCCTATAGCGACGATGTGGGCTTGTATACAGCTTTCCGATACCCGCACTCGTTCGTCCGCTACACTCGTTTATCGCTCCGTTTTTCCCCAGTCATTTCTATGGAATTAATTTTCAAAGTGCTCTAACTCGGTCATTTTTCAAGCTACGGACACGGGATTTCAGACGGTCGGACCCGGGCGTACCGGCTCCCATCACTTCCGTTTTCAGATTTTTTGCACTCATCCTTCCCTTTCTATTCCTCCTTCAAAATCCCTCCATTCATTTCAATGCGAGGCTCTTACAGTGGGTGACGTCATACACTGTAGATTCCTTCTCAGAAAACGGGTTTTTCACTTTTCAGCCAAACAAATCACCATAACTTCCTCATACTTTCACCTAGAAACTTCATTTAAATTTTAAATGGTAGAGAAACTTGTCCTTTCTAAGACCTCTAAATTTGAACATTATTGAAAATACGGTTTTTGAGTTATGAATTTTTGTTCGGCACTAGGGAGGGTTTCGGCTCCCATAGGGTTCAAGGTATTTTTGGAGCAGCTCAGAGTGCGGTTTCTAAAATTTTCTCCTGTTTTTAACTCGTCATAACATGCTCAATTCTCACTTAATCTGCAAATTTTTTATACCATATCGATCCCCAGACTCTCCTTGTCGCAACGGTATATACGGTTAAGTGATGTGGGGAAAACTTTCCGAGCTATAAGCATTTGTTCGGAGGGTGGGTACGCTCCCATAGGAACCCATTGAAATTTTTTTTTTTCTTTTTCAATTTTCTGCCGAACATTTCACCATAACTTCCTTATACTTTCACCTACAGACTTCATTTAAACTTTAAATGCTAGAGAAATTTCCCCTTTCTCACACTTGTAAGTTTCAGACCGTTTGAGAATACCGTTCTTGAGTTATGAATTTTTGTTTGACACATGGGAGGGTTTTCCTCCCATAGAGCTCAATGTATTTTAAGAGCGGGTCTGCACGCAAATTTTCAAAACTTTGCCTGTATTTAACTCGTAATTACACCATCAAATCTCGCTCAAAGTGCAAAAATTTTTACACCATCTCGAGCACCAGACTCTCCTTGTCGCTACGGTATGCTTCGTTCAATTTTGGTTGGGAAAAGTTTTCGAGCTACGGGTGATTTTTTGGAGGGTGCTCCCCGGTCGAAATTCATTGAATCGTGAGTTTGTCAGTTGTATTCTGTGAGCGTGCGTGTGAGAGAGACACAGAGGGGGGAGGGGGAGGGGCAGAGGCAGACACTGACGGGGAGAGCTGTGAGGGCCACAAAAATACACAGGCAGTCTGTAACACTTTAAAGGTCATTTTTAAGGGGGACGTCTTAATTATCCAGGGTTTCTTAAGGTGGAATTTTTAAAAAAGACCTCATTCACAATATACTGGCTGTCTTTTCAACATTTTAAGACGCGGATCGGGGGACGGGGGTTTAGGCGGCGCAACATCTCGCGTTTCCTCCTGGAAATGCAGACCTCTAGTGTTACGTTTGCTGCCCTTCATTCTGAGGATCTTCATTCCTTGTCCGGTTAACTCCGCCCACAGTTTTCGAGATATCGACTCCGTTCAAAGTTTGTTTCGTAGAGCTTACCTGTGGGATGCGGGCTTGTATACAGCTTTTGGAAAAGTTGCATAGTTTTTGCACAGTAAGCATTTGAAGTTTCATCTTTACTCCCATAGGAATGAATGGGAAAATGTCCATAAACTTTTGTCAAACTTTCAAACTGCTGTCACACGCTCAGTTTTCGAGCTAGAGACACCAGAATTCAAACGGGCAGACCCGAGAGTCCAAGGTCCCACCACGTGAAACTATAGGCCGATAGCCCACCCGCTTCATGACCTTTGACCCCGTTTTCCATTCACGGCCTACACAGCTCCACATAGTCCAATGTAAACTGCTGTGGGACAGTGCTCTCTTAACATCCCACTACCAACAGCTTAGCAGTAAACTCCTTCACCATAAGCGTCACCTAGTGACCCACGCGGGTTTACCGTATCGAGGACCTCGCTTTAAGCGGGAAAGACGCGGATCGGGAGACGGGGGTTTCGGCGGCGCAACATCTCGTGTGTTACGTTTGCTGCCCTTCATTCTGAGGATCGTTCATTCTTGTCCGGTTAACTCCGCCCACAGTTTTCGAGATATCGACTCCGTTCAAAGTTTGTTTCGTACAGCTTCCCTGTGGGATGCGGGCTTGTATACAGCTTTTGGAAAAGTTACATAGTTTTCGCACAGTAAGCATTTGAAGTTTCGTGTTTTCTCCCATAGGAATGAATGGAAAAATGTCCATAAACTTTTGTCAAACTTTCAAACTGCTGTCACACGCTCAGTTTTCGAGCTAGAGACACCAGAACTCAAACGGGCAGACCCGAGAGTCCACGGTCCCACCACGTGAAATTATAGGCCGATACCCCGCCCGCTTCATGACCTTTGACCCCGTTTTCCATTCACGGCCTACAGAGCTCCATAGAGTCCAATGTAAACTGCTGTGGGAGAGTGCTCTCTTAACATCCCACTACCGACAGCTTAGCAGTAAACTCCTTCACCATAAGCGTCGCCTAGTGACCCACGCGGGTTTACCGTATCGAGGACCTCGCTTTAAGCGGGAAAGACGCGGATCGGGGGACGGGGGTTTCGGCGGCGCAACATCTCGCGTTTCCTCCTGGAAATGCAGACCTCTAGTGTTACGTTTGCTGCCCTTCATTCTGAGGATCGTTCATTCTTGTCCGGTTAACTCCGCCCACAGTTTTCGAGATATCGACTCCGTTCAAAGTTTCATTCGTAGAGCTTCCCTGTGGGATGCGGGCTTGTATACAGCTTTTGGAAAAGTTACATAGTTTTAGCACAGGAAGCATTTGAAGTTTCATCTTTACTCCCATAGGAATGAATGGAAAAATGTCCATAAACTTTTGTCAAACTTTAAAACTGCTGTCACACGGTCAGTTTTCGAGCTAGAGACACCAGAACTCAAACGGGCAGACCCGAGGGTCCACGGTCCCACCACGTAAAATTATGGGCCGATAGCCCACCCGCTTCATGACCTTTGACCCCGTTTTCGTTTCACGGCCTACAGAGCTCCATAGAGTCCAATGTAAACTGCTGTGGGAGAGTGCTCTCTTAACATCCCACTACCGACGGCTTAGCAGTAAACTCCTTCACCATAAGCGTCGCCTAGTGACCCACGCGGGTTTACCATATCGAGGACCTCGCTTTAAGCGGGAAAGACGCGGATCGGGGGGCGGGGGTTTAGGCGGCGCAACATCTCGCGTTTCCTCCTGGAAATGCAGACCTCTAGTGTTACGTTTGCTGCCCTTCATTCTGAGGATCGTTCGTTCTTGTCCGGTTAACTCCGCCCACAGTTTTCGAGATATCGACTCCGTTCAAAGTTTGTTTCGTAGAGCTGCCCTGTGGGATGCGGGCTTGTATACAGCTTTTGGAAAAGTTGCATAGTTTTCGCACAGTAAGCATTTGAAGTTTCATCTTTACTCCCATAGGAATGAATGGAAAAATGTCCATAAACTTTTGTCAAACTTTCAAACTGCTGTCACACGGTCAGTTTTCGAGCTAGAGACACCAGAATTCAAACGGGCAGACCCGAGAGTCCACGGTCCCGCCACGTGAAATTATAGGCTGATAGCCCACCCGCTTCATGACCTTTGACCCCGTTTTCCTTTCACGGCCTACAGAGCTCCATAGAGTCCAATGTAAACTGCTGTGGGAGAGTGCTCTCTTAACATCCCACTACCAACAGCTTAGCAGTAAACTCCTTCACCATAAGCGTCGCCTAGTGACCCACGAGGGTTTACCTACCGACGGCCTCGCTTTAAGCGGGAAAGACGCGGATCGGGGGGCGGGGGTTTAGGCGGCGCAACATCTCGCGTTTCCTCCTGGTGTTACGTTTGCTGCCCTTCATTCTGAGGATCGTTCGTTCTTGTCCGGTTAACTCCGCCCACAGTTTTCGAGATATTGACTCCGTTCAAAGTTTGTTTCGTAGAGCTGCCCTGTGGGATGCGGGCTTGTATACAGCTTTTGGAAAAGTTGCATAGTTTTCGCACAGTAAGCATTTGAAGTTTCATCTTTACTCCCATAGGAATGAATGGAAAAATGTCCATAAACTTTTGTCAAACTTTCAAAGTGCTGTCACACGGTCAGTTTTCGAGCTACAGACACCAGAATTCAAACGGGTAGACCCGAGGGTCCACGGTCCCACCACGTAAAATTATGGGCCGATAGCCCGCCCGCTTCATGACCTTTGACCCCGTTTTCCTTTCACGGCCTACACAGCTCCATAGAGTCCAATGTAAACTGCTGTGGGAGAGTGCTCTCTTAACATCCCACTACCGACAGCTTAGCAGTAAACTCCTTCACCATAAGCGTCGCCTAGTGACCCACGCGGGTTTACCGTGTCGAGGACCTCACTTTAAGCGGGAAAGACGCGGATCGGGGGGCAGGGGTTTAGGCGGCGCAACATCTCGCGTTTCCTCCTGGAAATGCAGACCTCTAGTTATGTTGCGCCTGCTGCTTTAAGCAGCGGCGCAATATATTGTTCTTCTTAAGTCATATTATTATTATTTTTATTCTTATTATTCCGCGTTTCCTTGTCCGCCTAACTAGTCCCGCAGCTTTCGAGCTATCGACTCCGTTCCACCTGGAAATCGTGCGTCCTATAGCGACGATGTGGGCTTGTATACAGCTTTCCGATACCCGCACTCGTTCGTCCGCTACACTCGTTTATCGCTCCGTTTTTCCCCAGTCATTTCTATGGAATTAATTTTCAAAGTGCTCTAACTCGGTCATTTTTCAAGCTACGGACACGGGATTTCAGACGGTCGGACCCGGGCGTACCGGCTCCCATCACTTCCGTTTTCAGATTTTTTGCACTCATCCTTCCCTTTCTATTCCTCCTTCAAAATCCCTCCATTCATTTCAATGGGAGGCTCTTACAGTGGGTGACGTCATACACTGTAGATTCCTTCTCAGAAAACGGGTTTTTCACTTTTCAGCCAAACAAATCACCATAACTTCCTCATACTTTCACCTAGAAACTTCATTTAAATTTTAAATGGTAGAGAAACTTGTCCTTTCTAAGACCTCTAAATTTGAACATTATTGAAAATACGGTTTTTGAGTTATGAATTTTTGTTCGGCACTAGGGACGGTTTCGGCTCCCATAGGGTTCAATGTATTTTTGGAGCAGCTCAGAGTGCGGTTTCTAAAATTTTCTCCTGTTTTTAACTCGTCATAACATGCTCAATTCTCACTTAATCTGCAAATTTTTTATACCATATCGATCCCCAGACTCTCCTTGTCGCAACGGTATATACGGTTAAGTGATGTGGGGAAAACTTTCCGAGCTATAAGCATTTGTTCGGAGGGTGGGTACGCTCCCATAGGAACCCATTGAAATTTTTTTTTTTCTTTTTCAATTTTCTGCCGAACATTTCACCATAACTTCCTTATACTTTCACCTACAGACTTCATTTAAACTTTAAATGCTAGAGAAATTTCCCCTTTCTCACACTTGTAAGTTTCAGACCGTTTGAGAATACCGTTCTTGAGTTATGAATTTTTGTTTGACACATGGGAGGGTTTTCCTCCCATAGAGCTCAATGTATTTTAAGAGCGGGTCTGCACGCAAATTTTCAAAACTTTGCCTGTATTTAACTCGTAATTACACCATCAAATCTCGCTCAAAGTGCAAAAATTTTTACACCATCTCGAGCACCAGACTCTCCTTGTCGCTACGGTATGCTTCGTTCAATTTTGGTTGGGAAAAGTTTTCGAGCTACGGGTGATTTTTTGGAGGGTGCTCCCCGGTCGAAATTCATTGAATCGTGAGTTTGTCAGTTGTATTCTGTGAGCGTGCGTGTGAGAGAGACACAGAGGGGGGAGGGGGAGGGGCAGAGGCAGACACTGACGGGGAGAGCTGTGAGGGCCACAGAAATACACAGGCAGTCTGTAACACTTTAAAGGTCATTTTTAAGGGGGACGTCTTAATTATCCAGGGTTTCTTAAGGTGGAATTTTTAAAAAAGACCTCATTCACAATATACTGGCTGTCTTTTCAACATTTTAAGACGCGGATCGGGGGACGGGGGTTTAGGCGGCGCAACATCTCGCGTTTCCTCCTGGAAATGCAGACCTCTAGTGTTACGTTTGCTGCCCTTCATTCTGAGGATCTTCATTCCTTGTCCGGTTAACTCCGCCCACAGTTTTCGAGATATCGACTCCGTTCAAAGTTTGTTTCGTAGAGCTTACCTGTGGGATGCGGGCTTGTATACAGCTTTTGGAAAAGTTGCATAGTTTTTGCACAGTAAGCATTTGAAGTTTCATCTTTACTCCCATAGGAATGAATGGGAAAATGTCCATAAACTTTTGTCAAACTTTCAAACTGCTGTCACACGCTCAGTTTTCGAGCTAGAGACACCAGAATTCAAACGGGCAGACCCGAGAGTCCAAGGTCCCACCACGTGAAACTATAGGCCGATAGCCCACCCGCTTCATGACCTTTGACCCCGTTTTCCATTCACGGCCTACACAGCTCCACATAGTCCAATGTAAACTGCTGTGGGACAGTGCTCTCTTAACATCCCACTACCAACAGCTTAGCAGTAAACTCCTTCACCATAAGCGTCGCCTAGTGACCCACGCGGGTTTACCGTATCGAGGACCTCGCTTTAAGCGGGAAAGACGCGGATCGGGAGACGGGGGTTTCGGCGGCGCAACATCTCGTGTGTTACGTTTGCTGCCCTTCATTCTGAGGATCGTTCATTCTTGTCCGGTTAACTCCGCCCACAGTTTTCGAGATATCGACTCCGTTCAAAGTTTGTTTCGTACAGCTTCCCTGTGGGATGCGGGCTTGTATACAGCTTTTGGAAAAGTTACATAGTTTTCGCACAGTAAGCATTTGAAGTTTCGTGTTTTCTCCCATAGGAATGAATGGAAAAATGTCCATAAACTTTTGTCAAACTTTCAAACTGCTGTCACACGCTCAGTTTTCGAGCTAGAGACACCAGAACTCAAACGGGCAGACCCGAGAGTCCACGGTCCCACCACGTGAAATTATAGGCCGATACCCCGCCCGCTTCATGACCTTTGACCCCGTTTTCCATTCACGGCCTACAGAGCTCCATAGAGTCCAATGTAAACTGCTGTGGGAGAGTGCTCTCTTAACATCCCACTACCGACAGCTTAGCAGTAAACTCCTTCACCATAAGCGTCGCCTAGTGACCCACGCGGGTTTACCGTATCGAGGACCTCGCTTTAAGCAGGAAAGACGCGGATCGGGGGACGGGGGTTTCGGCGGCGCAACATCTCGCGTTTCCTCCTGGAAATGCAGACCTCTAGTGTTACGTTTGCTGCCCTTCATTCTGAGGATCGTTCATTCTTGTCCGGTTAACTCCGCCCACAGTTTTCGAGATATCGACTCCGTTCAAAGTTTCATTCGTAGAGCTTCCCTGTGGGATGCGGGCTTGTATACAGCTTTTGGAAAAGTTACATAATTTTAGCACAGGAAGCATTTGAAGTTTCATCTTTACTCCCATAGGAATGAATGGAAAAATGTCCATAAACTTTTGTCAAACTTTAAAACTGCTGTCACACGGTCAGTTTTCGAGCTAGAGACACCAGAACTCAAACGGGCAGACCCGAGGGTCCACGGTCCCACCACGTAAAATTATGGGCCGATAGCCCACCCGCTTCATGACCTTTGACCCCGTTTTCGTTTCACGGCCTACAGAGCTCCATAGAGTCCAATGTAAACTGCTGTGGGAGAGTGCTCTCTTAACATCCCACTACCGACGGCTTAGCAGTAAACTCCTTCACCATAAGCGTCGCCTAGTGACCCACGCGGGTTTACCATATCGAGGACCTCGCTTTAAGCGGGAAAGACGCGGATCGGGGGGCGGGGGTTTAGGCGGCGCAACATCTCGCGTTTCCTCCTGGAAATGCAGACCTCTAGTGTTACGTTTGCTGCCCTTCATTCTGAGGATCGTTCGTTCTTGTCCGGTTAACTCCGCCCACAGTTTTCGAGATATCGACTCCGTTCAAAGTTTGTTTCGTAGAGCTGCCCTGTGGGATGCGGGCTTGTATACAGCTTTTGGAAAAGTTGCATAGTTTTCGCACAGTAAGCATTTGAAGTTTCATCTTTACTCCCATAGGAATGAATGGAAAAATGTCCATAAACTTTTGTCAAACTTTCAAACTGCTGTCACACGGTCAGTTTTCGAGCTAGAGACACCAGAATTCAAACGGGCAGACCCGAGAGTCCACGGTCCCGCCACGTGAAATTATAGGCTGATAGCCCACCCGCTTCATGACCTTTGACCCCGTTTTCCTTTCACGGCCTACAGAGCTCCATAGAGTCCAATGTAAACTGCTGTGGGAGAGTGCTCTCTTAACATCCCACTACCAACAGCTTAGCAGTAAACTCCTTCACCATAAGCGTCGCCTAGTGACCCACGAGGGTTTACCGTGTCGAGGACCTCACTTTAAGCGGGAAAGACGCGGATCGGGGGGCAGGGGTTTAGGCGGCGCAACATCTCGCGTTTCCTCCTGGAAATGCAGACCTCTAGTGTTACGTTTGCTGCCCTTCATTCTGAGGATCGTTCATTCTTGTCCGGTTAACTCCGCCCACAGTTTTCGAGATATCGACTCCGTTCAAAGTTTGTTTCGTAGAGCTTCCCTGTGGGATGCGGGCTTGTATACAGCTTTTGGAAAAGTTACATAGTTTTCGCACAGTAAGCATTTGAAGTTTCATCTTAACTCCCATAGGAATGAATGGAAAAATGTCCATAAACTTTTGTCAAACTTTCAAACTGCTGTCACACGGTCAGTTTTCGAGCTAGAGACACCAGAACTCAATCGGGCAGACCCGAGAGTCCACGGTCCCACCACGTGAAATTATAGGCCGATACCCCGCCCGCTTCATGACCTTTGACCCCGTTTTCCATTCACGGCCTACAGAGCTCCATAGAGTCCAATGTAAACTGCTGTGGGAGAGTGCTCTCTTAACATCCCACTACCGACAGCTTAGCAGTAAACTCCTTCACCATAAGCGTCGCCTAGTGACCCACGCGGGTTTACCGTATCGAGGACCTCGCTTTAAGCAGGAAAGACGCGGATCGGGGGACGGGGGTTTCGGCGGCGCAACATCTCGCGTTTCCTCCTGGTGTTACGTTTGCTGCCCTTCATTCTGAGGATCGTTCGTTCTTGTCCGGTTAACTCCGCCCACAGTTTTCGAGATATTGACTCCGTTCAAAGTTTGTTTCGTAGAGCTGCCCTGTGGGATGCGGGCTTGTATACAGCTTTTGGAAAAGTTGCATAGTTTTCGCACAGTAACCATTTGAAGTTTCATCTTTACTCCCATAGGAATGAATGGAAAAATGTCCATAAACTTTTGTCAAACTTTCAAAGTGCTGTCACACGGTCAGTTTTCGAGCTACAGACACCAGAATTCAAACGGGTAGACCCGAGGGTCCACGGTCCCACCACGTAAAATTATGGGCCGATAGCCCGCCCGCTTCATGACCTTTGACCCCGTTTTCCTTTCACGGCCTACACAGCTCCATAGAGTCCAATGTAAACTGCTGTGGGAGAGTGCTCTCTTAACATCCCACTACCGACAGCTTAGCAGTAAACTCTTTCACCATAAGCGTCGCCTAGTGACCCACGCGGGTTTACCGTGTCGAGGACCTCACTTTAAGCGGGAAAGACGCGGATCGGGGGGCAGGGGTTTAGGCGGCGCAACATCTCGCGTTTCCTCCTGGAAATGCAGACCTCTAGTGTTACGTTTGCTGCCCTTCATTCTGAGGATCGTTCATTCTTGTCCGGTTAACTCCGCCCACAGTTTTCGAGATATCGACTCCGTTCAAAGTTTGTTTCGTAGAGCTTCCCTGTGGGATGCGGGCTTGTATACAGCTTTTGGAAAAGTTACATAGTTTTGGCACAGTAAGCATTTGAAGTTTCATCTTAACTCCCATAGGAATGAATGGAAAAATGTCCATAAACTTTTGTCAAACTTTCAAACTGCTGTCACACGGTCAGTTTTCGAGCTAGAGACACCAGAACTCAAACGGGCAGACCCGAGAGTCCACGGTCCCACCACGTGAAATTATAGGCCGATACCCCGCCCGCTTCATGACCTTTGACCCCGTTTTCCATTCACGGCCTACAGAGCTCCATAGAGTCCAATGTAAACTGCTGTGGGAGAGTGCTCTCTTAACATCCCACTACCGACAGCTTAGCAGTAAACTCCTTCACCATAAGCGTCGCCTAGTGACCCACGCGGGTTTACCGTATCGAGGACCTCGCTTTAAGCAGGAAAGACGCGGATCGGGGGACGGGGGTTTCGGCGGCGCAACATCTCGCGTTTCCTCCTGGAAATGCAGACCTCTAGTGTTACGTTTGCTGCCCTTCATTCTGAGGATCGTTCATTCTTGTCCGGTTAACTCCGCCCACAGTTTTCGAGATATCGACTCCGTTCAAAGTTTCATTCGTAGAGCTTCCCTGTGGGATGCGGGCTTGTATACAGCTTTTGGAAAAGTTACATAGTTTTAGCACAGGAAGCATTTGAAGTTTCATCTTTACTCCCATAGGAATGAATGGAAAAATGTCCATAAACTTTTGTCAAACTTTAAAACTGCTGTCACACGGTCAGTTTTCGAGCTAGAGACACCAGAACTCAAACGGGCAGACCCGAGGGTCCACGGTCCCACCACGTAAAATTATGGGCCGATAGCCCACCCGCTTCATGACCTTTGACCCCGTTTTCGTTTCACGGCCTACAGAGCTCCATAGAGTCCAATGTAAACTGCTGTGGGAGAGTGCTCTCTTAACATCCCACTACCGACGGCTTAGCAGTAAACTCCTTCACCATAAGCGTCGCCTAGTGACCCACGCGGGTTTACCATATCGAGGACCTCGCTTTAAGCGGGAAAGACGCGGATCGGGGGGCGGGGGTTTAGGCGGCGCAACATCTCGCGTTTCCTCCTGGAAATGCAGACCTCTAGTGTTACGTTTGCTGCCCTTCATTCTGAGGATCGTTCGTTCTTGTCCGGTTAACTCCGCCCACAGTTTTCGAGTTATCGACTCCGTTCAAAGTTTGTTTCGTAGAGCTGCCCTGTGGGATGCGGGCTTGTATACAGCTTTTGGAAAAGTTGCATAGTTTTCGCACAGTAAGCATTTGAAGTTTCATCTTTAATCCCATAGGAATGAATGGAAAAATGTCCATAAACTTTTGTCAAACTTTCAAACTGCTGTCACACGGTCAGTTTTCGAGCTAGAGACACCAGAATTCAAACGGGCAGACCCGAGAGTCCACGGTCCCGCCACGTGAAATTATAGGCTGATAGCCCACCCGCTTCATGACCTTTGACCCCGTTTTCCTTTCACGGCCTACAGAGCTCCATAGAGTCCAATGTAAACTGCTGTGGGAGAGTGCTCTCTTAACATCCCACTACCAACAGCTTAGCAGTAAACTCCTTCACCATAAGCGTCGCCTAGTGACCCACGAGGGTTTACCTACCGACGGCCTCGCTTTAAGCGGGAAAGACGCGGATCGGGGGGCGGGGGTTTAGGCGGCGCAACATCTCGCGTTTCCTCCTGGTGTTACGTTTGCTGCCCTTCATTCTGAGGATCGTTCGTTCTTGTCCGGTTAACTCCGCCCACAGTTTTCGAGATATTGACTCCGTTCAAAGTTTGTTTCGTAGAGCTGCCCTGTGGGATGCGGGCTTGTATACAGCTTTTGGAAAAGTTGCATAGTTTTCGCACAGTAACCATTTGAAGTTTCATCTTTACTCCCATAGGAATGAATGGAAAAATGTCCATAAACTTTTGTCAAACTTTCAAAGTGCTGTCACACGGTCAGTTTTCGAGCTACAGACACCAGAATTCAAACGGGTAGACCCGAGGGTCCACGGTCCCACCACGTAAAATTATGGGCCGATAGCCCGCCCGCTTCATGACCTTTGACCCCGTTTTCCTTTCACGGCCTACACAGCTCCATAGAGTCCAATGTAAACTGCTGTGGGAGAGTGCTCTCTTAACATCCCACTACCGACAGCTTAGCAGTAAACTCCTTCACCATAAGCGTCGCCTAGTGACCCACGCGGGTTTACTGTGTCGAGGACCTCACTTTAAGCGGGAAAGACGCGGATCGGGGGGCAGGGGTTTAGGCGGCGCAACATCTCGCGTTTCCTCCTGGAAATGCAGACCTCTAGTGTTACGTTTGCTGCCCTTCATTCTGAGGATCGTTCATTCTTGTCCGGTTAACTCCGCCCACAGTTTTCGAGATATCGACTCCGTTCAAAGTTTGTTTCGTAGAGCTTCCCTGTGGGATGCGGGCTTGTATACAGCTTTTGGAAAAGTTACATAGTTTTCGCACAGTAAGCATTTGAAGTTTCATCTTAACTCCCATAGGAATGAATGGAAAAATGTCCATAAACTTTTGTCAAACTTTCAAACTGCTGTCACACGGTCAGTTTTCGAGCTAGAGACACCAGAACTCAAACGGGCAGACCCGAGAGTCCACGGTCCCACCACGTGAAATTATAGGCCGATACCCCGCCCGCTTCATGACCTTTGACCCCGTTTTCCATTCACGGCCTACAGAGCTCCACAGAGTCCAATGTAAACTGCTGTGGGAGAGTGCTCTCTTAACATCCCACTACCGACAGCTTAGCAGTAAACTCCTTCACCATAAGCGTCGCCTAGTGACCCACGCGGGTTTACCGTATCGAGGACCTCGCTTTAAGCAGGAAAGACGCGGATCGGGGGACGGGGGTTTCGGCGGCGCAACATCTCGCGTTTCCTCCTGGAAATGCAGACCTCTAGTGTTACGTTTGCTGCCCTTCATTCTGAGGATCGTTCATTCTTGTCCGGTTAACTCCGCCCACAGTTTTCGAGATATCGACTCCGTTCAAAGTTTGTTTCGTAGAGCTGCCCTGTGTGATGCGGGCTTGTATACAGCTTTTGGAAAAGTTACATAGTTTTCGCACAGTAAGCATTTGAAGTTTCATCTTAACTCCCATAGGAATGAATGGAAAAATGTCCATAAACTTTTGTCAAACTTTCAAACTGCTGTCACACGGTCAGTTTTCGAGCTAGAGACACCAGAACTCAAACGGTCAGACCCGAGAGTCCACGGTCCCGCCACGTAAAATTATGGGCCGATAGGCCACCCGCTTCATGACCTTTGACCCCGTTTTCCATTCACGGCCTACACAGCTCCATAGAGTCCAATGTAAACTGCTGTGGGACAGTGCTCTATTAACATCCCACTACCGACAGCTTAGCAGTAAACTCTTTCACCATAAGCGTCGCCTAGTGACCCACGCGGGTTTACCGTATCGAGGACCTCGCTTTAAGCGGGAAAGACGCGGATCGGGGGACGGGGGTTTCGGCGGCGCAACATCTCGCGTTTCCTTTAAATTTTAAATGGTAGAGAAACTTGTCCTTTCTAAGACCTCTAAATTTGAACATTATTGAAAATACGGTTTTTGAGTTATGAATTTTTGTTCGGCACTAAGGAGGGTTTCGGCTCCCATAGGGTTCAATGTATTTTTGGAGCAGCTCAGAGTGCGGTTTCTAAAATTTTCTCCTGTTTTTAACTCGTCATAACATGCTCAATTCTCACTTAATCTGCAAATTTTTTATACCATATCGATCCCCAGACTCTCCTTGTCGCAACGGTATATACGGTTAAGTGATGTGGGGAAAACTTTCCGAGCTATAAGCATTTGTTCGGAGGGTGGGTACGCTCCCATAGGAACCCATTGAAATTATTTTTTTTTCTTTTTCAATTTTCTGCCGAACATTTCACCATAACTTCCTTATACTTTCACCTACAGACTTCATTTAAACTTTAAATGGTAGAGAAATTTCCCCTTTCTCACACTTGTAAGTTTCAGACCGTTTGAGAATACCGTTCTTGAGTTATGAATTTTTGTTTGACACTTGGGAGGGTTTTCCTCCCATAGAGCTCAATGTATTTTAAGAGCGGGTCGGCACGCAGATTTTCAAAACTTTGCCTGTTTTTAACTCGTAATTACACCATCAAATCTCGCTCAAAGTGCAAAAATTTTTACACCATCTCGAGCACCAGACTCTCCTTGTCGCTACGGTATGCTTCGTTCATTTTTGGACCTGGAAAAGTTTTTGAGATATTTGAGGTTTTTTGGAAGGTGCGCCACCGGTCGAAATTCATTGAATCATGAGTCTGTCAGTTGTATTCTGTGAGCGTGCGTGTGAGAGAAACAGAGGGGGGGGGGAGGGGCAGAGTCAGAGACTGAGGGGAAGAGCTGTGAGGGCCACAGAAATACACAGGCAGTCTGTAACACTTTAAAGGTCATTTTTAAGGGGGACGTCTTAATTATCCAGGGTTTCTTAAGGTGGAATTTTTTAATAATACCTCATTCACAATATACTGCCTGTCTTTTCGACATTTTAAGCTTTATTTCAAGTGGTCATTTTTAAAGGTGGACGTGTCAATACAACTGTGTGTTTCTTAGGGTGGAATTTTTATTAAGGTGGTATTTAAAATGTATTGGCCATCTTTTTTTGCTTTTAAGACTCTTTTGGCCTGTGATGTGGACATTTCAATACAATTCTGGGTTTCTTAAGGTGGAATTGTTTTTAAAGGTGGAATTCACAATGTATCAATTTCCATTCACGGCCTACAGAGCTCCATAGAGTCCAATGTAAACTGCTGTGGGAGAATGCTCTCTTAACATCCCACTACCAACAGCTTAGCAGTAAACTCCTTCACCATAAGCGTCGCCTAGTGACCCACGCGGGTTTACCGTATCGAGGACCTCGCTTTAAGCGGGAAAGACGCGGATCGGGGGGCAGGGGTTTAGGCGGCGCAACATCTCGCGTTTCCTCCTGGAAATGCAGACCTCTAGTGTTACGTTTGCTGCCCTTCATTCTGAGGATCGTTCATTCTTGTCCGGTTAACTCCGCCCACAGTTTTCCAGATATCGACTCCGTTCAAAGTTTGTCTCGTAGAGCTGCCCTGTGGGATGCGGGCTTGTATACAGCTTTTGGAAAAGTTACATAGTTTTAGCACAGTAAGCATTTGAAGTTTCAACTTTTCTCCCATAGGAATGAATGGAAAAATGTCCATAAACTTTTGTCAAACTTTCAAAGTGCTGTCACACGGTCAGTTTTCGAGCTAGAGACACCAGAACTCAAACGGGCAGACCCGAGGGTCCACGGTCCCTCCACGTAAAATTATGGGCCGATAGCCCACCCGCTTCATGACCTTTGACCCCGTTTTCCATTCACGGCCTACAGAGCTCCATAGAGTCCAATGTAAACTGCTGTGGGACAGTGCTCTCTTAACATCCCACTACCAACAGCTTAGCAGTAAACTCCTTCACCATAAGCGTCGCCTAGTGACCCACGCGGGTTTACCGTATCGAGGACCTCGCTTTAAGCGGTAAAGACGCGGATCGGGGGGCGGGGGTTTAGGCGGCGCAACATCTCGCGTTTCCTCCTGGAAATGCAGACCTCTAGTGTTACGTTTGCTGCCCTTCATTCTGAGGATCGTTCATTCTTGTCCGGTTAACTCCGCCCACAGTTTTCGAGATATCGACTCCGTTCAAAGTTTGTTTCGTAGAGCTTCCCTGTGGGATGCGGGCTTGTATACAGCTTTTGGAAAAGTTACATAGTTTTCGCACAGTAAGCATTTGAAGTTTCATCTTAACTCCCATAGGAATGAATGGAAAAATGTCCATAAACTTTTGTCAAACTTTCAAACTGCTGTCACACGGTCAGTTTTCGAGCTAGAGACACCAGAACTCAATCGGGCAGACCCGAGAGTCCACGGTCCCACCACGTGAAATTATAGGCCGATACCCCGCCCGCTTCATGACCTTTGACCCCGTTTTCCATTCACGGCCTACAGAGCTCCATAGAGTCCAATGTAAACTGCTGTGGGAGAGTGCTCTCTTAACATCCCACTACCGACAGCTTAGCAGTAAACTCCTTCACCATAAGCGTCGCCTAGTGACCCACGCGGGTTTACCGTATCGAGGACCTCGCTTTAAGCAGGAAAGACGCGGATCGGGGGACGGGGGTTTCGGCGGCGCAACATCTCGCGTTTCCTCCTGGAAATGCAGACCTCTAGTGTTACGTTTGCTGCCCTTCATTCTGAGGATCGTTCATTCTTGTCCGGTTAACTCCGCCCACAGTTTTCGAGATATCGACTCCGTTCAAAGTTTCATTCGTAGAGCTTCCCTGTGGGATGCGGGCTTGTATACAGCTTTTGGAAAAGTTACATAGTTTTAGCACAGGAAGCATTTGAAGTTTCATCTTTACTCCCATAGGAATGAATGGAAAAATGTCCATAAACTTTTGTCAAACTTTAAAACTGCTGTCACACGGTCAGTTTTCGAGCTAGAGACACCAGAACTCAAACGGGCAGACCCGAGGGTCCACGGTCCCACCACGTAAAATTATGGGCCGATAGCCCACCCGCTTCATGACCTTTGACCCCGTTTTCGTTTCACGGCCTACAGAGCTCCATAGAGTCCAATGTAAACTGCTGTGGGAGAGTGCTCTCTTAACATCCCACTACCGACGGCTTAGCAGTAAACTCCTTCACCATAAGCGTCGCCTAGTGACCCACGCGGGTTTACCATATCGAGGACCTCGCTTTAAGCGGGAAAGACGCGGATCGGGGGGCGGGGGTTTAGGCGGCGCAACATCTCGCGTTTCCTCCTGGAAATGCAGACCTCTAGTGTTACGTTTGCTGCCCTTCATTCTGAGGATCGTTCGTTCTTGTCCGGTTAACTCCGCCCACAGTTTTCGAGATATCGACTCCGTTCAAAGTTTGTTTCGTAGAGCTGCCCTGTGGGATGCGGGCTTGTATACAGCTTTTGGAAAAGTTGCATAGTTTTCGCACAGTAAGCATTTGAAGTTTCATCTTTACTCCCATAGGAATGAATGGAAAAATGTCCATAAACTTTTGTCAAACTTTCAAACTGCTGTCACACGGTCAGTTTTCGAGCTAGAGACACCAGAACTCAATCGGGCAGACCCGAGAGTCCACGGTCCCACCACGTGAAATTATAGGCCGATACCCCGCCCGCTTCATGACCTTTGACCCCGTTTTCCATTCACGGCCTACAGAGCTCCATAGAGTCCAATGTAAACTGCTGTGGGAGAGTGCTCTCTTAACATCCCACTACCGACAGCTTAGCAGTAAACTCCTTCACCATAAGCGTCGCCTAGTGACCCACGCGGGTTTACCGTATCGAGGACCTCGCTTTAAGCAGGAAAGACGCGGATCGGGGGACGGGGGTTTCGGCGGCGCAACATCTCGCGTTTCCTCCTGGAAATGCAGACCTCTAGTGTTACGTTTGCTGCCCTTCATTCTGAGGATCGTTCATTCTTGTCCGGTTAACTCCGCCCACAGTTTTCGAGATATCGACTCCGTTCAAAGTTTCATTCGTAGAGCTTCCCTGTGGGATGCGGGCTTGTATACAGCTTTTGGAAAAGTTACATAGTTTTAGCACAGGAAGCATTTGAAGTTTCATCTTTACTCCCATAGGAATGAATGGAAAAATGTCCATAAACTTTTGTCAAACTTTAAAACTGCTGTCACACGGTCAGTTTTCGAGCTAGAGACACCAGAACTCAAACGGGCAGACCCGAGGGTCCACGGTCCCACCACGTAAAATTATGGGCCGATAGCCCACCCGCTTCATGACCTTTGACCCCGTTTTCGTTTCACGGCCTACAGAGCTCCATAGAGTCCAATGTAAACTGCTGTGGGAGAGTGCTCTCTTAACATCCCACTACCGACGGCTTAGCAGTAAACTCCTTCACCATAAGCGTCGCCTAGTGACCCACGCGGGTTTACCATATCGAGGACCTCGCTTTAAGCGGGAAAGACGCGGATCGGGGGGCGGGGGTTTAGGCGGCGCAACATCTCGCGTTTCCTCCTGGAAATGCAGACCTCTAGTGTTACGTTTGCTGCCCTTCATTCTGAGGATCGTTCGTTCTTGTCCGGTTAACTCCGCCCACAGTTTTCGAGATATCGACTCCGTTCAAAGTTTGTTTCGTAGAGCTGCCCTGTGGGATGCGGGCTTGTATACAGCTTTTGGAAAAGTTGCATAGTTTTCGCACAGTAAGCATTTGAAGTTTCATCTTTACTCCCATAGGAATGAATGGAAAAATGTCCATAAACTTTTGTCAAACTTTCAAACTGCTGTCACACGGTCAGTTTTCGAGCTAGAGACACCAGAACTCAATCGGGCAGACCCGAGAGTCCACGGTCCCACCACGTGAAATTATAGGCCGATACCCCGCCCGCTTCATGACCTTTGACCCCGTTTTCCATTCACGGCCTACAGAGCTCCATAGAGTCCAATGTAAACTGCTGTGGGAGAGTGCTCTCTTAACATCCCACTACCGACAGCTTAGCAGTAAACTCCTTCACCATAAGCGTCGCCTAGTGACCCACGCGGGTTTACCGTATCGAGGACCTCGCTTTAAGCAGGAAAGACGCGGATCGGGGGACGGGGGTTTCGGCGGCGCAACATCTCGCGTTTCCTCCTGGTGTTACGTTTGCTGCCCTTCATTCTGAGGATCGTTCGTTCTTGTCCGGTTAACTCCGCCCACAGTTTTCGAGATATTGACTCCGTTCAAAGTTTGTTTCGTAGAGCTGCCCTGTGGGATGCGGGCTTGTATACAGCTTTTGGAAAAGTTGCATAGTTTTCGCACAGTAAGCATTTGAAGTTTCATCTTTTCTCCCATAGGAATGAATGGAAAAATGTCCATAAACTTTTGTCAAACTTTCAAAGTGCTGTCACACGGTCAGTTTTCGAGCTACAGACACCAGAATTCAAACGGGTAGACCCGAGGGTCCACGGTCCCACCACGTAAAATTATGGGCCGATAGCCCGCCCGCTTCATGACCTTTGACCCCGTTTTCCTTTCACGGCCTACACAGCTCCATAGAGTCCAATGTAAACTGCTGTGGGAGAGTGCTCTCTTAACATCCCACTACCGACAGCTTAGCAGTAAACTCCTTCACCATAAGCGTCGCCTAGTGACCCACGCGGGTTTACCGTGTCGAGGACCTCACTTTAAGCGGGAAAGACGCGGATCGGGGGGCAGGGGTTTAGGCGGCGCAACATCTTGCGTTTCCTCCTGGAAATGCAGACCTCTAGTGTTACGTTTGCTGCCCTTCATTCTGAGGATCGTTCATTCTTGTCCGGTTAACTCCGCCCACAGTTTTCGAGATATCGACTCCGTTCAAAGTTTGTTTCGTAGAGCTTCCCTGTGGGATGCGGGCTTGTATACAGCTTTTGGAAAAGTTACATAGTTTTCGCACAGTAAGCATTTGAAGTTTCATCTTAACTCCCATAGGAATGAATGGAAAAATGTCCATAAACTTTTGTCAAACTTTCAAACTGCTGTCACACGGTCAGTTTTCGAGCTAGAGACACCAGAACTCAAACGGGCAGACCCGAGAGTCCACGGTCCCACCACGTGAAATTATAGGCCGATACCCCGCCCGCTTCATGACCTTTGACCCCGTTTTCCATTCACGGCCTACAGAGCTCCATAGAGTCCAATGTAAACTGCTGTGGGAGAGTGCTCTCTTAACATCCCACTACCGACAGCTTAGCAGTAAACTCCTTCACCATAAGCGTCGCCTAGTGACCCACGCGGGTTTACCGTATCGAGGACCTCGCTTTAAGCAGGAAAGACGCGGATCGGGGGACGGGGGTTTCGGCGGCGCAACATCTCGCGTTTCCTCCTGGAAATGCAGACCTCTAGTGTTACGTTTGCTGCCCTTCATTCTGAGGATCGTTCATTCTTGTCCGGTTAACTCCGCCCACAGTTTTCGAGATATCGACTCCGTTCAAAGTTTCATTCGTAGAGCTTCCCTGTGGGATGCGGGCTTGTATACAGCTTTTGGAAAAGTTACATAGTTTTAGCACAGGAAGCATTTGAAGTTTCATCTTTACTCCCATAGGAATGAATGGAAAAATGTCCATAAACTTTTGTCAAACTTTAAAACTGCTGTCACACGGTCAGTTTTCGAGCTAGAGACACCAGAACTCAAACGGGCAGACCCGAGGGTCCACGGTCCCACCACGTAAAATTATGGGCCGATAGCCCACCCGCTTCATGACCTTTGACCCCGTTTTCGTTTCACGGCCTACAGAGCTCCATAGAGTCCAATGTAAACTGCTGTGGGAGAGTGCTCTCTTAACATCCCACTACCGACGGCTTAGCAGTAAACTCCTTCACCATAAGCGTCGCCTAGTGACCCACGCGGGTTTACCATATCGAGGACCTCGCTTTAAGCGGGAAAGACGCGGATCGGGGGGCGGGGGTTTAGGCGGCGCAACATCTCGCGTTTCCTCCTGGAAATGCAGACCTCTAGTGTTACGTTTGCTGCCCTTCATTCTGAGGATCGTTCGTTCTTGTCCGGTTAACTCCGCCCACAGTTTTCGAGATATCGACTCCGTTCAAAGTTTGTTTCGTAGAGCTGCCCTGTGGGATGCGGGCTTGTATACAGCTTTTGGAAAAGTTGCATAGTTTTCGCACAGTAAGCATTTGAAGTTTCATCTTTACTCCCATAGGAATGAATGGAAAAATGTCCAAAAACTTTTGTCAAACTTTCAAACTGCTGTCACACGGTCAGTTTTCGAGCTAGAGACACCAGAATTCAAACGGGCAGACCCGAGAGTCCACGGTCCCGCCACGTGAAATTATAGGCTGATAGCCCACCCGCTTCATGACCTTTGACCCCGTTTTCCTTTCACGGCCTACAGAGCTCCATAGAGTCCAATGTAAACTGCTGTGGGAGAGTGCTCTCTTAACATCCCACTACCAACAGCTTAGCAGTAAACTCCTTCACCATAAGCGTCGCCTAGTGACCCACGAGGGTTTACCTACCGACGGCCTCGCTTTAAGCGGGAAAGACGCGGATCGGGGGGCGGGGGTTTAGGCGGCGCAACATCTCGCGTTTCCTCCTGGTGTTACGTTTGCTGCCCTTCATTCTGAGGATCGTTCGTTCTTGTCCGGTTAACTCCGCCCACAGTTTTCGAGATATTGACTCCGTTCAATGTTTGTTTCGTAGAGCTGCCCTGTGGGATGCGGGCTTGTATACAGCTTTTGGAAAAGTTGCATAGTTTTCGCACAGTAACCATTTGAAGTTTCATCTTTACTCCCATAGGAATGAATGGAAAAATGTCCATAAACTTTTGTCAAACTTTCAAAGTGCTGTCACACGGTCAGTTTTCGAGCTACAGACACCAGAATTCAAACGGGTAGACCCGAGGGTCCACGGTCCCACCACGTAAAATTATGGGCCGATAGCCCGCCCGCTTCATGACCTTTGACCCCGTTTTCCTTTCACGGCCTACACAGCTCCATAGAGTCCAATGTAAACTGCTGTGGGAGAGTGCTCTCTTAACATCCCACTACCGACAGCTTAGCAGTAAACTCCTTCACCATAAGCGTCGCCTAGTGACCCACGCGGGTTTACTGTGTCGAGGACCTCACTTTAAGCGGGAAAGACGCGGATCGGGGGGCAGGGGTTTAGGCGGCGCAACATCTCGCGTTTCCTCCTGGAAATGCAGACCTCTAGTGTTACGTTTGCTGCCCTTCATTCTGAGGATCGTTCATTCTTGTCCGGTTAACTCCGCCCACAGTTTTCGAGATATCGACTCCGTTCAAAGTTTGTTTCGTAGAGCTTCCCTGTGGGATGCGGGCTTGTATACAGCTTTTGGAAAAGTTACATAGTTTTCGCACAGTAAGCATTTGAAGTTTCATCTTAACTCCCATAGGAATGAATGGAAAAATGTCCATAAACTTTTGTCAAACTTTCAAACTGCTGTCACACGGTCAGTTTTCGAGCTAGAGACACCAGAACTCAAACGGGCAGACCCGAGAGTCCACGGTCCCACCACGTGAAATTATAGGCCGATACCCCGCCCGCTTCATGACCTTTGACCCCGTTTTCCATTCACGGCCTACAGAGCTCCATAGAGTCCAATGTAAACTGCTGTGGGAGAGTGCTCTCTTAACATCCCACTACCGACAGCTTAGCAGTAAACTCCTTCACCATAAGCGTCGCCTAGTGACCCACGCGGGTTTACCGTATCGAGGACCTCGCTTTAAGCAGGAAAGACGCGGATCGGGGGACGGGGATTTCGGCGGCGCAACATCTCGCGTTTCCTCCTGGAAATGCAGACCTCTAGTGTTACGTTTGCTGCCCTTCATTCTGAGGATCGTTCATTCTTGTCCGGTTAACTCCGCCCACAGTTTTCGAGATATCGACTCCGTTCAAAGTTTGTTTCGTAGAGCTGCCCTGTGTGATGCGGGCTTGTATACAGCTTTTGGAAAAGTTACATAGTTTTCGCACAGTAAGCATTTGAAGTTTCATCTTAACTCCCATAGGAATGAATGGAAAAATGTCCATAAACTTTTGTCAAACTTTCAAACTGCTGTCACACGGTCAGTTTTCGAGCTAGAGACACCAGAACTCAAACGGTCAGACCCGAGAGTCCACGGTCCCGCCACGTAAAATTATGGGCCGATAGGCCACCCGCTTCATGACCTTTGACCCCGTTTTCCATTCACGGCCTACACAGCTCCATAGAGTCCAATGTAAACTGCTGTGGGACAGTGCTCTATTAACATCCCACTACCGACAGCTTAGCAGTAAACTCTTTCACCATAAGCGTCGCCTAGTGACCCACGCGGGTTTACCGTATCGAGGACCTCGCTTTAAGCGGGAAAGACGCGGATCGGGGGACGGGGGTTTAGGCGGCGCAACATCTCGCGTTTCCTCCTGGAAATGCAGACCTCTAGTGTTACCTTGGCTGCCCTTCATTCTGAGGATCGTTCGTTCTTGTCCGGTTAACTCCGCCCACAGTTTTCGAGATATCGACTCTGTTCAAAGTTTCATTCGTAGAGCTTCCCTGTGGGATGCGGGCTTGTATACAGCTTTTGGAAAAGTTGCATAGTTTTAGCACAGTAAGCATTTGAATTTTCATCTTTTGTCCCATAGGAATGAATGGAAATATGTCCATAAACTTTTGTCAAACTTTCAAACTGCTGTCACACGCTCAGTTTTCGAGCTAGAGACACCAGAACTCAAACGGGCAGACCCGAGAGTCCAAGGTCCCACCACGTGAAATTATGGGCCGATAGCCCACCCGCTTCATGACCTTTGACCCCGTTTTCCATTCACGGCCTACACAGCTCCACATAGTCCAATGTAAACTGCTGTGGGACAGTGCTCTCTTAACATCCCACTACCAACAGCTTAGCAGTAAACTCCTTCACCATAAGCGTCGCCTAGTGACCCACGCGGGTTTACCGTGTCGAGGACCTCGCTTTAAGCGGGAAAGACGCGGATCGGGGGGCAGGGGTTTAGGCGGCGCAACATCTCGCGTTTCCTCCTGGTGTTACGTTTGCTGCCCTTCATTCTGAGGATCGTTCATTCTTGTCCGGTTAACTCCGCCCACAGTTTTCGAGATATCGACTCCGTTCAAAGTTTGTTTCGTAGAGCTGCCCTGTGGGATGCGGGCTTGTATACAGCTTTTGGAAAAGTTGCATAGTTTTTGCACAGGAAGCCTTTGAACTTTCATCTTTACTCCCATAGGAATGAATGGAAAAATGTCCATAAACTTTTGTCAAACTTTCAAACTGCTGTCACACGCTCAGTTTTCGAGCTAGAGACACCAGAACTCAAACGGGCAGACCTGAGGGTCCAAGGTCCCACCACGTAAAATTATAGGCCGATAGCCCACCCGCTTCATGACCTTTGACCCCGTTTTCCATTCACGGCCTACACAGCTCCATAGAGTCCAATGTGAACTGCTGTGGGACAGTGCTCTCTTAACATCCCACTACCAACAGCTTAGCAGTAAACTCCTTCACCATAAGCGTCGCCTAGTGACCCACGCGGGTTTACCGTATCGAGGACCTCGCTTTAAGCGGTAAAGACGCGGATCGGGGGGCGGGGGTTTAGGCGGCGCAACATCTCGCGTTTCCTCCTGGAAATGCAGACCTCTAGTTATGTTGCGCAAGCTGCTTCAGCGGCGCGCAATATATTGTTATCCGAAAGTCATATTATTATTATTATTATTTTTATTATTATTTTTATTATTCCGCGTTTCCTTGTCCGCTTAACTAGTCCCGCAGCTTTCGAGCTATCGACTCCGTTCCACCTGGAAATCGTGCGTCCTATAGCGACGATGTGTGCTTGTATACAGCTTTCCGATACCCGCACTCGTTCGTCCGCTACACTCGTTTTTCGCTCTGTTTTTCCCCAGTCATTTCTATGGAATTAATTTTCGAACTGCTCTAACTCGGTCAATTTTCAAGCTACGGACACGAGATTTCAGACGGTCGGACCCGGGCGCACCGGGACCCGTCACTTCCGTTTTCGGACCTCTCGCCCTCATCCTTCTCTTTCTATCTCTCCTTGAATATCCCTCCATTCACTTGTATGGAAGACATTTAGAGTGGGTGACGTCATAGACACTCTGGGTTCACTGGCCAAAACCGTTTTTTCACTTTTCAGCCGAATAATTCACCATAACGTCCTCATACTTTCACCTAGAAACTTCATTTAAATTTTAAATGGTAGAGAAACTTGTCCTTTCTAAGACCTCTAAATTTGAACATTATTGAAAATACGGTTTTTGAGTTATGAATTTTTGTTCGGCACTAGGGAGGGTTTTGGCTCCCATAGAGTTCAATGTATTTTTGGAGCGGCTCAGAGTGCGGTTTCTAAATTTTTCTCCTGTTTTTAACTCGTCATAACACGGTCAATTCTCGCTCAAACTGCTAATTTTTCATACCAGCTTCTTCCTTAGACTCTCCTTGTCGCAACGGTATATGCAGTTTAGCCATTTGGGATATCTTTTCTGAGCTATAAGCATTTGTTCGGAGGGTGGGTACGCTCCCATAGGAATACATTGAAATGAATATGCCTGTCCTTTTTCGATATTCAACTTTTAGCCGAACATTTTGCCATAACTTCCTTATACTTTCACCTACAGACTTCATTTTACTTTCAAATGGTAGAGAAACTTCCCCTTTCTAAAATATGTAGATTTGAAATCATTTGAAGATACGGTTCTGGAGTTATGAAGATTTGTTTGGCAGTAGGACGTTTCGGCTCCCATAGAGTTCAATGTATTTTCAGAAAGCCAAATTTTCTCAAATTTGCCCTTTTTTAACTCATCTTTACACCATCAATTCTCACTCAAACTGAAAAATTTTTTACACCATCTCGAGCACAAGACTCTCCTTGTCGCTACGGTATGCTTCGTTCAATTTTGGTTGGGAAAAGTTTTCGAGCTACGGGTGATTTTTTGGAGGGTGCTCCCCGGTCGAAATTCATTGAATCATGAGTCTGTCAGTTGTATTCTGTGAGCGTGCGTGTGAGAGAGAAAGAGGGGGGAGGGGGAGGGGCAGAACCAGAGACTGAGGGGAGGAGCTGTGAGGGCCACAGAAATACACAGGCAGTCTGTAACACTTTAAAGGTCATTTTTAAGGGGGACGTCTTAATTATCCAGGGTTTCTTAAGGTGGAATTTTTTAAGAATACCTCATTCACAATATACTGCCTGTCTTTTCGACATTTTAAGCTTTATTTCAAGTGGTCATTTTTAAAGGTGGACGTGTCAATACAACTGTGGGTTTCTTAAGGTGGAATTTTTATTAAGGTGGTATTTAAAATGTATTGGCCATCTTTTTTTGCTTTTAAGACTCTTTTGGCCTGTGATGTGGACATTTCAATACAATTCTGGGTTTCTTAAGGTGGAATTGTTTTTAAAGGTGGAATTCAGAATGTATCGTTTTCTATTCACACCCTACTGAGCTCCATAGAGTCCAATGTAAACTGCTGTGGGAGAGTGCTCTCTTAACATCCACCTACCAACAGCTTAGCAGTAAACTCCTTCACCATAAGCGTCGCCTAGTGACCCACGCGGGTTTACCGTACCGAGGACCTCGCTTTAAGCGGTAAAGACGCGGATCGGGGGACGGGGGTTTAGGCGGCGCAACATCTCGCGTTTCCTCCTGGAAATGCAGACCTCTAGTTATGTTGCGCCTGCTGCTTTAAGCAGCGGCGCAATATATTGTTATCCGTAAGTCATATTATTATTATTTTTATTATTATTTTTATTATTCCGCGTTTCCTTGTCCGCTTAACTAGTCCCGCAGCTTTCGAGCTATCGACTCCGTTCCACCTGGAAATCGTGCGTCCTATAGCGACGATGTGGGCTTGTATACAGCTTTCCGATACCCGCACTCGTTCGTCCGCTACACTCGTTTTTCGCTCTGTTTTTCCCCAGTCATTTCTATGGAATTAATTTTCAAAGTGCTCTAACTCGGTCATTTTTCAAGCTACGGACACGGGATTTCAGACGGTCGGACCCGGGCGTACCGGCTCCCATCACTTCCGTTTTCGGAATTTTTGCACTCATCCTTCCCTTTCTTTTCCTCCTTCAAAATCCCTCCATTCATTTCAATGGGAGGCTCTTAGAGTGGGGGTGATGTCATCCAATGTAGTTTCAGTGGCAAAAAGCCGTTTTTTCACTTTTCAGCCGAACAAATCGCCATAACTTCCTCATAGTTTCACCTAGAAACTTCATTTAAATTTTAAATGGTAGAGAAACTTGTCCTTTCTGAGACCTCTAAATTTGAACATTATTGAAAATACGGTTTTTGAGTTATGAATTTTTGTTCGGCACTAGGGACGGTTTCGGCTCCCATAGGGTTCAATGTATTTTTGGAGCAGCTCAGAGTGCGGTTTCTAAAATTTTCTCCTGTTTTTAACTCGTCATAACATGCTCAATTCTCACTTAATCTGCAAATTTTTTATACCATATCGATCCCCAGACTCTCCTTGTCGCAACGGTATATACGCTTAAGTGATGTGGGGAAAACTTTCCGAGCTATAAGCATTTGTTCGGAGGGTGGGTACGCTCCCATAGGAACCCATTGAAATTATTTTTTTTCTTTTTCAATTTTCTGCCGAACATTTCACCATAACTTCCTTATACTTTCACCTACAGACTTCATTTAAATTTTAAATGGTAGAGAAATTTCCCCTTTCTCAAACTTGTAAGTTTCAGACCGTTTGAGAATACCGTTCTTGAGTTATGAATTTTTGTTTGACACTTGGGAGGGTTTTCCTCCCATAGAGCTCAATGTATTTTAAGAGCGGGTCGGCACGCAGATTTTCAAAACTTTGCCTGTTTTTAACTCGTAATTACACCATCAAATCTCGCTCAAAGTGCAAAAATTTTTACACCATCTCGAGCACAAGACTCTCCTTGTCGCTACGGTATGCTTCGTTCAATTTTGGTTGGGAAAAGTTTTCGAGCTACGGGTGATTTTTTGGAGGGTGCTCCCCGGTCGAAATTCATTGAATCATGAGTCTGTCAGTTGTATTCTGTGAGCATGCGTGTGAGAGAGACAGAGGGGGGAGGGGGAGGGGCAGAGGCAGAGACTGAGGGGAAGAGCTGTGAGGGCCACAGAAATACACAGGCAGTCTGTAACACTTTAAAGGTCATTTTTAAGGGGGACGTCTTAATTATCCAGGGTTTCTTAAGGTGGAATTTTTAAAGAATACCTCATTCACAATATACTGGCTGTCTTTTCAACATTTTAAGACGCGGATCGGGGGACGGGGGTTTAGGCGGCGCAACATCTCGCGTTTCCTCCTGGAAATGCAGACCTCTAGTGTTACGTTTGCTGCCCTTCATTCTGAGGATCGTTCATTCTTGTCCGGTTAACTCCGCCCACAGTTTTTGAGATATCGACTCCGTTCAAAGTTTCATTCGTAGAGCTTCCCTGTGGGATGCGGGCTTGTATACAGCTTTTGGAAAATTTGCATAGTTTTCGCACAGTAAGCATTTGAAGTTTCATCTTTTCTCCCATAGGAATGAATGGAAAAATGTCCATAAACTTTTGTCAAACTTTCAAACTGCTGTCACACGCTCAGTTTTCGAGCTAGAGACACCAGAATTCAAACGGGCAGACCCGAGAGTCCACGGTCCCACCACGTGAAATTATGGGCCGATAGCCCACCCGCTTCATGACCTTTGACCCCATTTTCCATTCACGGCCTACAGAGCTCCATAGAGTCCAATGTAAACTGCTGTGGGAGAGTGCTCTCTTAACATCCCACTACCAACAGCTTAGCAGTAAACTCCTTCACCATAAGCATCGCCTAGTGACCCACGTGGGTTTACCGTATCGAGGACCTCGTTTTAAGCGGGAAAGACGCGGATCGGGGGGCAGGGGTTTAGGCGGCGCAACATCTCGCGTTTCCTCCTGGAAATGCAGACCTCTAGTTATGTTGCGCCTGCTGCTTTAAGCAGCAGCGCGCAATATATTGTTCTTCTTAAGTCATATTATTATTATTATTTTTATTATTCCGCGTTTCCTTGTCCGCCTAACTAGTCCCGCAGCTTTCGAGCTATCGACTCCGTTCCACCTGGAAATCGTGCGTCCTATAGCGACGATGTGGGCTTGTATACAGCTTTCCGATACCCGCACTCGTTCGTCCGCTACACTCGTTTATCGCTCCGTTTTTCCCCAGTCATTTCTATGGAATTAATTTTCAAAGTGCTCTAACTCGGTCATTTTTCAAGCTACGGACACGGGATTTTAGACGGTCGGACCCGGGCGTACCGGCTCCCATCACTTCCGTTTTCAGAATTTTTGCACTCATCCTTCCCTTTCTATACCTCCTTCAAAATCCCTCCATTCATTTCAGTGGGAGGCCCTTAGAGTGGGGGTGATGTCATCCACTGTAGTTTCAGTGGCAAAAAGCCGTTTTTTCACTTTTCAGCCGAACAAATCGCCATAACTTCCTTATAGTTTCACCTAGAAACTTCATTTAAATTTTAAATGGTAGAGAAACTTGTCCTTTCTAACACCTCTAAATTTGAACATTATTGAACATACGGTTTTTGAGTTATGAATTTTTGTTCGGCACTAGGGACGGTTTCGGCTCCCATAGGGTTCAATGTATTTTTGGAGCAGCTCAGAGTGCGGTTTCTAAAATTTTCTCCTGTTTTTAACTCGTCATAACATGCTCAATTCTCACTTAATCTGCAAATTTTTTATACCATATCGATCCCCAGACTCTCCTTGTCGCAACGGTATATACGCTTAAGTGATGTGGGGAAAACTTTCCGAGCTATAAGCATTTGTTCGGAGGGTGGGTACGCTCCCATAGGAACCCATTGAAATTATTTTTTTTCTTTTTCAATTTTCTGCCGAACATTTCACCATAACTTCCTTATACTTTCACCTACAGACTTCATTTAAATTTTAAATGGTAGAGTAATGTCCCCTTTCTCAAACTTGTAAGTTTCAGACCGTTTGATAATACCGTTCTTGAGTTATGAATTTTTGTTTGACACTTGGGAGGGTTTTCCTCCCATAGAGCTCAATGTATTTTAAGAGCGGGTCGGCACGCAGATTTTCAAAACTTTGCCTGTTTTTAACTCGTAATTACACCATCAAATCTCGCTCAAAGTGCAAAAATTTTTACACCATCTCGAGCACCAGACTCTCCTTGTCGCTACGGTATGCTTCGTTCATTTTTGGACCTGGAAAAGTTTTGGAGATATTTGAGGTTTTTTGGAGGGTGCCCCACCGGTCGAAATTCATTGAATCATGAGTCTGTCAGTTGTATTCTGTGAGCGTGCGTGTGAGAGAGAGAGAGGGGGGAGGGGGAGGGGCAGAGGCAGAGACTGACAGGGAGAGCTGTGAGGGCCACAGAAATACACAGGCAGCCTGTAACACTTTAAAGGTCATTTTAAAGGGGGACGTCTTAATTATCCAGGGTTTCTTAAGGTGGAATTTTTAAAAAACACCTCATTCACAATATACTGGCTGTCTTTTCAACATTTTAAGACGCGGATCGGGGGACGGGGGTTTAGGCGGCGCAACATCTCGCGTTTCCTCCTGGAAATGCAGACCTCTAGTGTTACGTTTGCTGCCCTTAATTCTGAGGATCGTTCATTCTTGTCCGGTTAACTCCGCCCACAGTTTTCGAGATATCGACTCCGTTCAAAGTTTGTTTCGTAGAGCTTCCCTGTGGGATGCGGGCTTGTATACAGCTTTTGGAAAAGTTGCATAGTTTTCGCACAGTAAGCATTTGAACTTTCATCCTTACTCCCATAGGAATGAATGGAAAAATGTCCATAAACTTTTGTCAAACTTTCAAACTGCTGTCACACGGTCAGTTTTCGAGCTAGAGACACCAGAATTCAAACGGGCAGACCCGAGAGTCCACGGTCCCGCCACGTGAAATTATGGGCCGATAGCCCACCCGCTTCATGACCTTTGACCCCGTTTTCCATTCACGGCCTACAGAGCTCCATAGAGTCCAATGTAAACTGCTGTGGGAGAGTGCTCTCTTAACATCCCACTACCAACGGCTTAGCAGTAAACTCCTTCACCATAAGCGTCGCCTAGTGACCCACGCGGGTTTACCGTATCGAGGACCTCGCTTTAAGCGGGAAAGACGCGGATCGGGGGGCAGGGGTTTCGGCGGCGCAACATCTCGCGTTTCCTCCTGGAAATGCAGACCTCTAGTTATGTTGCGCCTGCTGCTGTAAGCAGCGGCGCGATATATTGTTATCCGTAAGTCATATTATTATTATTTTTATTATTATTTTTATTATTCCGCGTTTCCTTGTCCGCTTAACTAGTCCCTCAGCTTTTGAGCTATCGACTCGGTTCCACCTGGAAATCGTGCGTCCTATAGCGACGATGTGGGCTTGTATACAGCTTTCCGATACCCGCACTCGTTCGTCCGCTACACTCGTTTTTCGCTCTGTTTTTCCCCAGTCATTTCTATGGAATTAATTTTCAAAGTGCTCTAACTCGGTCATTTTTCAAGCTACGGACACGGGATTTCAGACGGTCGGACCCGGGCGTACCGGCTCCCATCACTTCCGTTTTCGGAATTTTTGCACTCATCCTTCCCTTTCTTTTCCTCCTTCAAAATCCCTCCATTCATTTCAATGGGAGGCTCTTAGAGTGGGGGTGATGTCATCCACTGTAGTTTCAGTGGCAAAAAGCCGTTTTTTCACTTTTCAGCCGAACAATTCACCATAACTTCCTCATACTTTCACCTAGAAACTTCATTTAAATTTTAAATGGTAGAGAAACTTGTCCTTTCTAACACCTCTAAATTTCAACATTATTGAGAATACGGTTTTTGAGTTATGAATTTTTGTTCGGCACTAGGGAGGGTTTCGGCTCCCATAGGGTTCAATGTATTTTTGGAGCAGCTCAGAGTGCGGTTTCTAAAATTTTCTCCTGTTTTTAACTCGTCATAACATGCTCAATTCTCACTTAATCTGCAAATTTTTTATACCATATCGATCCCCAGACTCTCCTTGTCGCAACGGTATATACGGTTAAGTGATGTGGGGAAAACTTTCCGAGCTATAAGCATTTGTTCGGAGGGTGGGTACGCTCCCATAGGAACCCATTGAAATTATTTTTTTTCTTTTTCAATTTTCTGCCGAACATTTCACCATAACTTCCTTATACTTTCACCTACAGACTTCATTTAAACTTTAAATGGTAGAGAAATTTCCCCTTTCTCACACTTGTAAGTTTCAGACCGTTTGAGAATACCGTTCTTGAGTTATGAATTTTTGTTTGACACTTGGGAGGGTTTTCCTCCCATAGAGCTCAATGTATTTTAAGAGCGGGTCGGCACGCAGATTTTCAAAACTTTGCCTGTTTTTAACTCGTAATTACACCATCAAATCTCGCTCAAAGTGCAAAAATTTTTACACCATCTCGAGCACCAGACTCTCCTTGTCGCTACGGTATGCTTCGTTCATTTTTGGACCTGGAAAAGTTTTTGAGATATTTGAGGTTTTTTGGAAGGTGCGCAACCGGTCGAAATTCATTGAATCCTGAGTCTGTCAGTTGTATTCTGTGAGCGTGCGTGTGAGAGAGAGAGAGGGGGGAGGGGGAGGGGCAGAGGCAGAGACTGACGGGGAAGAGGTGTGAGGGCCACAGAAATACACAGGCAGTCTGTAACACTTTAAAGGTCATTTTTAAGGGGGACATCTTAATTATCCAGGGTTTCTTAAGGTGGAATTTTTTAAGAATACCTCATTCACAATATACTGCCTGTCTTTTCGACATTTTAAGCTTTATTTAAAGTGGTCATTTTTAAAGGTGGACGTGTCAATACAACTGTGGGTTTCTTAAGGTGGAATTTTTATTAAGGTGGTATTTAAAATGTATTGGCCATCTTTTTTGCTTTTAAGATTCTTTTGGCCTGTGATGTGGACATTTCAATACAATTCTGGGTTTCTTAAGGTGGAATTGTTTTTAAAGGTGGAATTCAAAATGTATCGTTTTCTATTCACGCCCTACTGAGCTCCATAGAGTCCAATGTAAACTGCTGTGGGAGAGTGCTCTCTTAACATCCCACTACCAACAGCTTAGCAGTAAACTCCTTCACCATAAGCGTCGCCTAGTGACCCACGCGGGTTTACCGTACCGAGGACCTCGCTTTAAGCGGGAAAGACGCGGATCGGGGGACGGGGGTTTAGGCGGCGCAACATCTCGCGTTTCCTCCTGGAAATGCAGACCTCTAGTGTTACGTTTGCTGCCCTTCATTCTGAGGATCGTTCATTCTTGTCCGGTTAACTCCGCCCACAGTTTTCGAGATATCGACTCCGTTCAAAGTTTGTTTCGTAGAGCTTCCCTGTGGGATGCGGGCTTGTATACAGCTTTTGGAAAAGTTGCATAGTTTTCGCACAGGAAGCATTTGAAGTTTCATCTTCCCCCCCTAGGAATGAATGGAAAAATGTCCATAAACTTTTGTCAAACTTTCAAACTGCTGTCACACGCTCAGTTTTCGAGCTACAGACACCAGAATTCAAACGGGCAGACCCGAGAGTCCAAGGTCCCACCACGTGAAATTATAGGCCGATAGCCCACCCGCTTCATGACCTTTGACCCCATTTTCCATTCACGGCCTACACAGCTCCATAGAGTCCAATGTAAACTGCTGTGGGAGAGTGCTCTCTTAACATCCCACTACCAACAGCTTAGCAGTAAACTCCTTCACCATAAGCGTCGCCTAGTGACCCATGCGGGTTTACCGTACCGACGGCCTCTCTTTAAGCGGGAAAGACGCGGATCGGGGGACGGGGGTTTAGGCGGCGCAACATCTCGCGTTTCCTCCTGGAAATGCAGACCTCTAGTGTTACGTTTGCTGCCCTTCATTCTGAGGATCGTTCATTATTGTCCGGTTAACTCCGCCCACAGTTGTCGAGATATCGACTCCGTTCAAAGTTTGTTTCGTAGAGCTTCCCTGTGGGATGCGGGCTTGTATACAGCTTTTGGAAAAGTTACATAGTTTTCGCACAGTAAGCATTTGAAGTTTCATGTTTACTCCCATAGGAATGAATGGAAAAATGTCCATAAACTTTTGTCAAACTTTAAAACTGCTGTCACACGCTCAGTTTTCGAGCTACAGACACCAGAACTCAAACGGTCAGACCCGAGAGTCCACGGTCCCACCACGTGAAACTATAGGCCGATAGCCCACCCGCTTCATGACCTTTGACCCCGTTTTCCATTCACGGCCTACAGAGCTCCATAGAGTCCAATGTAAACTGCTGTGGGAGAGTGCTCTCTTAACATCCACCTACCAACAGCTTAGCAGTAAACTCCTTCACCATAAGCGTCGCCTAGTGACCCACGCGGGTTTACCGTATCGAGGACCTCGCTTTAAGCGGGAAAGACGCGGATCGGGGGGCGGGGGTTTAGGCGGCGCAACATCTCGCGTTTCCTCCTGGAAATGCAGACCTCTAGTGTTACGTTTGCTGCCCTTCATTCTGAGGATCGTTCGTTCTTGTCCGGTTAACTCCGCCCACAGTTTTCGAGATATCGACTCCGTTCAAAGTTTGTTTCGTAGAGCTTCCCTGTGGGATGCGGGCTTGTATACAGCTTTTGGAAAAGTTACATAGTTTTCGCACAGTAAGCATTTGAAGTTTCATCTTAACTCCCATAGGAATGAATGGAAAAATGTCCATAAACTTTTGTCAAACTTTCAAACTGCTGTCACACGGTCAGTTTTCGAGCTAGAGACACCAGAACTCAAACGGGCAGACCCGAGAGTCCACGGTCCCACCACGTGAAATTATAGGCCGATACCCCGCCCGCTTCATGACCTTTGACCCCGTTTTCCATTCACGGCCTACAGAGCTCCATAGAGTCCAATGTAAACTGCTGTGGGAGAGTGCTCTCTTAACATCCCACTACCGACAGCTTAGCAGTAAACTCCTTCACCATAAGCGTCGCCTAGTGACCCACGCGGGTTTACCGTATCGAGGACCTCGCTTTAAGCGGGAAAGACGCGGATCGGGGGACGGGGGTTTCGGCGGCGCAACATCTCGCGTTTCCTCCTGGAAATGCAGACCTCTAGTTATGTTGCGCCTGCTGCTTTAAGCAGCGGCGCAATATATTGTTATCCGTAAGTCATATTATTATTATTATTATTATTATTCCGCGTTTCCTTGTCCGTCTAACTAGTCCCGCAGCTTTCGAGCTATCGACTCCGTTCCACCTGGAAATCGTGCGTCCTATAGCGACGATGTGGGCTTGTATACAGCTTTCCGATACCCGCACTCGTTCGTCCGCTACACTCGTTTATCGCTCCGTTTTTCCCCAGTCATTTCTATGGAATTAATTTTCAAAGTGCTCTAACTCGGTCATTTTTCAAGCTACGGACACGGGATTTCAGACGGTCGGACCCGGGCGTACCGGCTCCCATCACTTCCGTTTTCGGAATTTTTGCACTCATCCTTCCCTTTCTTTTCCTCCTTCAAAATCCCTCCATTCATTTCAATGGGAGGCTCTTAGAGTGGGGGTGATGTCATCCACTGTAGTTTCAGTGGCCAAAAGCCGTTTTTTCACTTTTCAGCCGAACAAATCGCCATAACTTCCTTATAGTTTCACCTAGAAACTTCATTTAAATTTTAAAAGGTAGAGAAACTTGTCCTTTCTAAGACCTCTAAATTTGAACATTATTGAAAATACGGTTTTTGAGTTATGAATTTTTGTTCGGCACTAGGGAGGGTTTCGGCTCCCATAGGGTTCAATGTATTTTTGGAGCAGCTCAGAGTGCGGTTTCTAAAATTTTCTCCTGTTTTTAACTCGTCATAACATGCTCAATTCTCACTTAATCTGCAAATTAAGTTTTACCATTAATTTTATACCATATCGATCCCCAGACTCTCCTTGTCGCAACGGTATATACGGTTAAGTGATGTGGGGAAAACTTTCCGAGCTATAAGCATTTGTTCGGAGGGTGGGTACGCTCCCATAGGAACCCATTGAAATTATTTTTTGTCTTTTTCAATTTTCTGCCGAACATTTCACCATAACTTCCTTATACTTTCACCTACAGACTTCATTTAAACTTTAAATGGTAGAGAAATTTCCCCTTTCTCACACTTGTAAGTTTCAGACCGTTTGAGAATACCGTTCTTGAGTTATGAATTTTTGTTTGACACTTGGGAGGGTTTTCCTCCCATAGAGCTCAATGTATTTTAAGAGCGGGTCGGCACGCAGATTTTCAAAACTTTGCCTGTTTTTAACTCGTAATTACACCATCAAATCTCGCTCAAAGTGCAAAAATTTTTACACCATCTCGAGCACCAGACTCTCCTTGTCGCTACGGTATGCTTCGTTCATTTTTGGACCTGGAAAAGTTTTTGAGATATTTGAGGTTTTTTGGAAGGTGCGCCACCGGTCGAAATTCATTGAATCATGAGTCTGTCAGTTGTATTCTGTGAGCGTGCGTGTGAGAGAAACAGAGGGGGGAGGGGGAGGGGCAGAGTCAGAGACCGAGGGGGAGAGGTATGAAGGACATAGGCAGTGTCTAACACTTTAAAGGTCATTTTTAAGGGGGACGTCTTAATTATCCAGGGTTTCTTAAGGTGGAATTTTTAAAGAATACCTCATTCACAATATACTGGCTGTCTTTTCGACATTTTAAGCTTTATTTAAAGTGGTCATTTTTAAAGGTGGACGTGTCAATACAACTGTGGGTTTCTTAAGGTGGAATTTTTATTAAGGTGGTATTTAAAATGTATTGGCCATCTTTTTTTGCTTTTAAGACTCTTTTGGCCTGTGATGTGGACATTTCAATACAATTCTGGGTTTCTTAAGGTGGAATTGTTTTTAAAGGTGGAATTCAAAATGTATCGTTTTCCATTCACGGCCTACAGAGCTCCATAGAGTCCAATGTAAACTGCTGTGGGAGAATGCTCTCTTAACATCCCACTACCAACAGCTTAGCAGTAAACTCCTTCACCATAAGCGTCGCCTAGTGACCCACGCGGGTTTACCGTATCGAGGACCTCGCTTTAAGCGGGAAAGACGCGGATCGGGGGGCAGGGGTTTAGGCGGCGCAACATCTCGCGTTTCCTCCTGGAAATGCAGACCTCTAGTGTTACGTTTGCTGCCCTTCATTCTGAGGATCGTTCATTCTTGTCCGGTTAACTCCGCCCACAGTTTTCGAGATATCGACTCCGTTCAAAGTTTGTTTCGTAGAGCTGCCCTGTGGGATGCGGGCTTGTATACAGCTTTTGGAAAAGTTGCATAGTTTTTGCACAGTAAGCATTTGAAGTTTCATCTTTACTCCCATAGGAATGAATGGGAAATTGTCCATAAACTTTTGTCAAACTTTCAAACTGCTGTCACACGGTCAGTTTTCGAGCTAGAGACACCAGAATTCAAACGGGCACACCCGAGAGTCCAAGGTCCCACCACGTGAAACTATAGGCCGATAGCCCACCCGCTTCATGACCTTTGACCCCGTTTTCCATTCACGGCCTACACAGCTCCATAGAGTCCAATGTAAACTGCTGTGGGAGAGTGCTCTCTTAACATCCCACTACCGACAGCTTAGCAGTAAACTCCTTCACCATAAGCGTCGCCTAGTGACCCACGCGGGTTTACCGTATCGAGGACCTCGCTTTAAGCGGTAAAGACGCGGATCGGGGGGCAGGGATTTAGGCGGCGCAACATCTCGCGTTTCCTCCTGGAAATGCAGACCTCTAGTGTTACGTTTGCTGCCCTTAATTCTGAGGATCGTTCATTCTTGTCCGGTTAACTCCGCCCACAGTTTTCGAGATATCGACTCCGTTCAAAGTTTGTTTCGTAGAGCTTCCCTGTGGGATGCGGGCTTGTATACAGCTTTTGGAAAAGTTGCATAGTTTTCGCACAGTAACCATTTGAAGTTTCCTCTTTACTCCCATAGGAATGAATGGAAAAATGTCCATAAACTTTTGTCAAACTTTCAAAGTGCTGTCACACGCTCAGTTTTCGAGCTACAGACACCAGAATTCAAACGGGTAGACCCGAGGGTCCACGGTCCCACCACGTAAAATTATGGGCCGATAGCCCGCCCGCTTCATGACCTTTGACCCCGTTTTCCTTTCACGGCCTACACAGCTCCATAGAGTCCAATGTAAACTGCTGTGGGAGAGTGCTCTCTTAACATCCCACTACCGACAGCTTAGCAGTAAACTCCTTCACCATAAGCGTCGCCTAGTGACCCACGCGGGTTTACCGTATCGAGGACCTCGCTTTAAGCGGAAAAGATGCGGATCGGGGGGCAGGGGTTTAGGCGGCGCAACATCTCGCGTTTCCTCCTGGAAATGCAGACCTCTAGTGTTACGTTTGCTGCCCTTAATTCTGAGGATCGTTCATTCTTGTCCGGTTAACTCCGCCCACAGTTTTCGAGATATCGACTCCGTTCAAAGTTTGTTTCGTAGAGCTTACCTGTGGGATGCGGGCTTGTATACAGCTTTTGGAAAAGTTGCATAGTTTTTGCACAGTAAGCATTTGAAGTTTCATCTTTACTCCCATAGGAATGAATGGGAAAATGTCCATAAACTTTTGTCAAACTTTCAAACTGCTGTCACACGCTCAGTTTTCGAGCTAGAGACACCAGAATTCAAACAGGCAGACCCGAGAGTCCAAGGTCCCACCACGTGAAACTATAGGCCGATAGCCCACCCGCTTCATGACCTTTGACCCCGTTTTCCATTCACGGCCTACACAGCTCCATAGAGTCCAATGTAAACTGCTGTGGGAGAGTGCTCTCTTAACATCCCACTACCGACAGCTTAGCAGTAAACTCCTTCACCATAAGCGTCGCCTAGTGACCCACGCGGGTTTACCGTATCGAGGACCTCGCTTTAAGCGGGAAAGACGCGGATCGGGGGGCGGGGGTTTAGGCGGCGCAACATCTCGCGTTTCCTCCTGGAAATGCAGACCTCTAGTTATGTTGCGCCTGCTGCTTTAAGCAGCAGCGCGCAATATATTGTTCTTCTTAAGTCATATTATTATTATTATTTTTATTATTCCGCGTTTCCTTGTCCGCCTAACTAGTCCTGCAGCTTTCGAGCTATCGACTCCGTTCCACCTGGAAATCGTGCGTCCTATAGCGACGATGTGGGCTTGTATACAGCTTTCCGATACCCGCACTCGTTCGTCCGCTACACTCGTTTATCGCTCCGTTTTTCCCCAGTCATTTCTATGGAATTAATTTTCAAAGTGCTCTAACTCGGTCATTTTTCAAGCTACGGACACGGGATTTCAGACGGTCGGACCCGGGCGTACCGGCTCCCATCACTTCCGTTTTCGGAATTTTTGCACTCATCCTTCCCTTTCTTTTCCTCCTTCAAAATCCCTCCATTCATTTCAATGGGAGGCTCTTAGAGTGGGGGTGATGTCATCCACTGTAGTTTCAGTGGCAAAAAGCCGTTTTTTCACTTTTCAGCCGAACAATTCACCATAACTTCCTCATACTTTCACCTAGAAACTTCACTTAAATTTTAAATGGTAGAGAAACTTGTCCTTTCTAAGACCTCTAAATTTGAACATTATTGAAAATACGGTTTTTGAGTTATGAATTTTTGTTCGGCACTAGGGACGGTTTCGGCTCCCATAGGGTTCAATGTATTTTTGGAGCAGCTCAGAGTGCGGTTTCTAAAATTTTCTCCTGTTTTTAACTCGTCATAACATGCTCAATTCTCACTTAATCTGCAAATTTTTTATACCATATCAATCCCCAGACTCTCCTTGTCGCAACGGTATATACGGTTAAGTGATGTGGGGAAAACTTTCCGAGCTATAAGCATTTGTTCGGAGGGTGGGTACGCTCCCATAGGAACCCATTGAAATTATTTTTTTTCTTTTTCAATTTTCTGCCGAACATTTCACCATAACTTCCTTATACTTTCACCTACAGACTTCATTTAAATTTTAAATGGTAGAGAAATTTCCCCTTTCTCACACTTGTAAGTTTCAGACCGTTTGATAATACCGTTCTTGAGTTATGAATTTTTGTTTGACACTTGGGAGGGTTTTCCTCCCATAGAGCTCAATGTATTTTAAGAGCGGCTCGGCACGCAGATTTTCAAAACTTTGCCTGTTTTTAACTCGTAATTACACCATCAAATCTCGCTCAAAGTGCAAAAATTTTTACACCATCTCGAGCACCAGACTCTCCTTGTCGCTACGGTATGCTTCGTTCATTTTTGGACCTGGAAAAGTTTTGGAGATATTTGAGGTTTTTTGGAGGGTGCCCCACCGGTCGAAATTCATTGAATCATGAGTCTGTCAGTTGTATTCTGTGAGCGTGCGTGTGAGAGAGACAGAGGGGGGAGGGGGAGGGGCAGAGGCAGACACTGACGGGGAAGAGGTGTGAGGGCCACAGAAATACACAGGCAGTCTGTAACACTTTAAAGGTCATTTTTAAGGGGGACGTCTTAATTATCCAGGGTTTCTTAAGGTGGAATTTCGGGGGGCAGGGGTTTAGGCGGCGCAACATCTCGCGTTTCCTCCTGGAAATGCAGACCTCTAGTGTTACGTTTGCTGCTTTAAGCAGCGGCGCAATATATTGTTCTTCTTAAGTCATATTATTATTATTTTTATTCTTATTATTCCGCGTTTCCTTGTCCGCCTAACTAGTCCCGCAGCTTTCGAGCTATCGACTCCGTTCCACCTGGAAATCGTGCGTCCTATAGCGACGATGTGGGCTTGTATACAGCTTTCCGATACCCGCACTCGTTCGTCCGCTACACTCGTTTATCGCTCCGTTTTTCCCCAGTCATTTCTATGGAATTAATTTTCAAAGTGCTCTAACTCGGTCATTTTTCAAGCTACGGACACGGGATTTCAGACGGTCGGACCCGGGCGTACCGGCTCCCATCACTTCCGTTTTCAGATTTTTTGCAGTCATCCTTCCCTTTCTATTCCTCCTTCAAAATCCCTCCATTCATTTCAATGCGAGGCTCTTACAGTGGGTGACGTCATACACTGTAGATTCCTTCTCAGAAAACGGGTTTTTCACTTTTCAGCCAAACAAATCACCATAACTTCCTCATACTTTCACCTAGAAACTTCATTTAAATTTTAAATGGTAGAGAAACTTGTCCTTTCTAAGACCTCTAAATTTGAACATTATTGAAAATACGGTTTTTGAGTTATGAATTTTTGTTCGGCACTAGGGAGGGTTCAATGTATTTTTGGTCTGCACGCAAATTTTCAAAACTTTGCCTGTATTTAACTCGTAATTACACCATCAAATCTCGCTCAAAGTGCAAAAATTTTTACACCATCTCGAGCACCAGACTCTCCTTGTCGCTACGGTATGCTTCGTTCAATTTTGGTTGGGAAAAGTTTTCGAGCTACGGGTGATTTTTTGGAGGGTGCTCCCCGGTCGAAATTCATTGAATCGTGAGTTTGTCAGTTGTATTCTGTGAGCGTGCGTGTGAGAGAGACACAGAGGGGGGAGGGGGAGGGGCAGAGGCAGACACTGACGGGGAGAGCTGTGAGGGCCACAGAAATACACAGGCAGTCTGTAACACTTTAAAGGTCATTTTTAAGGGGGACGTCTTAATTATCCAGGGTTTCTTAAGGTGGAATTTTTAAAAAAGACCTCATTCACAATATACTGGCTGTCTTTTCAACATTTTAAGACGCGGATCGGGGGACGGGGGTTTAGGCGGCGCAACATCTCGCGTTTCCTCCTGGAAATGCAGACCTCTAGTGTTACGTTTGCTGCCCTTCATTCTGAGGATCTTCATTCCTTGTCCGGTTAACTCCGCCCACAGTTTTCGAGATATCGACTCCGTTCAAAGTTTGTTTCGTAGAGCTTACCTGTGGGATGCGGGCTTGTATACAGCTATTGGAAAAGTTGCATAGTTTTTGCACAGTAAGCATTTGAAGTTTCATCTTTACTCCCATAGGAATGAATGGGAAAATGTCCATAAACTTTTGTCAAACTTTCAAACTGCTGTCACACGCTCAGTTTTCGAGCTAGAGACACCAGAATTCAAACGGGCAGACCCGAGAGTCCAAGGTCCCACCACGTGAAACTATAGGCCGATAGCCCACCCGCTTCATGACCTTTGACCCCGTTTTCCATTCACGGCCTACACAGCTCCACATAGTCCAATGTAAACTGCTGTGGGACAGTGCTCTCTTAACATCCCACTACCAACAGCTTAGCAGTAAACTCCTTCACCATAAGCGTCACCTAGTGACCCACGCGGGTTTACCGTATCGAGGACCTCGCTTTAAGCGGGAAAGACGCGGATCGGGAGACGGGGGTTTCGGCGGCGCAACATCTCGTGTGTTACGTTTGCTGCCCTTCATTCTGAGGATCGTTCATTCTTGTCCGGTTAACTCCGCCCACAGTTTTCGAGATATCGACTCCGTTCAAAGTTTGTTTCGTACAGCTTCCCTGTGGGATGCGGGCTTGTATACAGCTTTTGGAAAAGTTACATAGTTTTCGCACAGTAAGCATTTGAAGTTTCGTGTTTTCTCCCATAGGAATGAATGGAAAAATGTCCATAAACTTTTGTCAAACTTTCAAACTGCTGTCACACGCTCAGTTTTCGAGCTAGAGACACCAGAACTCAAACGGGCAGACCCGAGAGTCCACGGTCCCACCACGTGAAATTATAGGCCGATACCCCGCCCGCTTCATGACCTTTGACCCCGTTTTCCATTCACGGCCTACAGAGCTCCATAGAGTCCAATGTAAACTGCTGTGGGAGAGTGCTCTCTTAACATCCCACTACCGACAGCTTAGCAGTAAACTCCTTCACCATAAGCGTCGCCTAGTGACCCACGCGGGTTTACCGTATCGAGGACCTCGCTTTAAGCGGGAAAGACGCGGATCGGGGGACGGGGGTTTCGGCGGCGCAACATCTCGCGTTTCCTCCTGGAAATGCAGACCTCTAGTGTTACGTTTGCTGCCCTTCATTCTGAGGATCGTTCATTCTTGTCCGGTTAACTCCGCCCACAGTTTTCGAGATATCGACTCCGTTCAAAGTTTCATTCGTAGAGCTTCCCTGTGGGATGCGGGCTTGTATACAGCTTTTGGAAAAGTTACATAGTTTTAGCACAGGAAGCATTTGAAGTTTCATCTTTACTCCCATAGGAATGAATGGAAAAATGTCCATAAACTTTTGTCAAACTTTAAAACTGCTGTCACACGGTCAGTTTTCGAGCTAGAGACACCAGAACTCAAACGGGCAGACCCGAGGGTCCACGGTCCCACCACGTAAAATTATGGGCCGATAGCCCACCCGCTTCATGACCTTTGACCCCGTTTTCGTTTCACGGCCTACAGAGCTCCATAGAGTCCAATGTAAACTGCTGTGGGAGAGTGCTCTCTTAACATCCCACTACCGACGGCTTAGCAGTAAACTCCTTCACCATAAGCGTCGCCTAGTGACCCACGCGGGTTTACCATATCGAGGACCTCGCTTTAAGCGGGAAAGACGCGGATCGGGGGGCGGGGGTTTAGGCGGCGCAACATCTCGCGTTTCCTCCTGGAAATGCAGACCTCTAGTGTTACGTTTGCTGCCCTTCATTCTGAGGATCGTTCGTTCTTGTCCGGTTAACTCCGCCCACAGTTTTCGAGATATCGACTCCGTTCAAAGTTTGTTTCGTAGAGCTGCCCTGTGGGATGCGGGCTTGTATACAGCTTTTGGAAAAGTTGCATAGTTTTCGCACAGTAAGCATTTGAAGTTTCATCTTTACTCCCATAGGAATGAATGGAAAAATGTCCATAAACTTTTGTCAAACTTTCAAACTGCTGTCACACGGTCAGTTTTCGAGCTAGAGACACCAGAATTCAAACGGGCAGACCCGAGAGTCCACGGTCCCGCCACGTGAAATTATAGGCTGATAGCCCACCCGCTTCATGACCTTTGACCCCGTTTTCCTTTCACGGCCTACAGAGCTCCATAGAGTCCAATGTAAACTGCTGTGGGAGAGTGCTCTCTTAACATCCCACTACCAACAGCTTAGCAGTAAACTCCTTCACCATAAGCGTCGCCTAGTGACCCACGAGGGTTTACCTACCGACGGCCTCGCTTTAAGCGGGAAAGACGCGGATCGGGGGGCGGGGGTTTAGGCGGCGCAACATCTCGCGTTTCCTCCTGGTGTTACGTTTGCTGCCCTTCATTCTGAGGATCGTTCGTTCTTGTCCGGTTAACTCCGCCCACAGTTTTCGAGATATTGACTCCGTTCAAAGTTTGTTTCGTAGAGCTGCCCTGTGGGATGCGGGCTTGTATACAGCTTTTGGAAAAGTTGCATAGTTTTCGCACAGTAAGCATTTGAAGTTTCATCTTTACTCCCATAGGAATGAATGGAAAAATGTCCATAAACTTTTGTCAAACTTTCAAAGTGCTGTCACACGGTCAGTTTTCGAGCTACAGACACCAGAATTCAAACGGGTAGACCCGAGGGTCCACGGTCCCACCACGTAAAATTATGGGCCGATAGCCCGCCCGCTTCATGACCTTTGACCCCGTTTTCCTTTCACGGCCTACACAGCTCCATAGAGTCCAATGTAAACTGCTGTGGGAGAGTGCTCTCTTAACATCCCACTACCGACAGCTTAGCAGTAAACTCCTTCACCATAAGCGTCGCCTAGTGACCCACGCGGGTTTACCGTGTCGAGGACCTCACTTTAAGCGGGAAAGACGCGGATCGGGGGGCAGGGGTTTAGGCGGCGCAACATCTCGCGTTTCCTCCTGGAAATGCAGACCTCTAGTGTTACGTTTGCTGCCCTTCATTCTGAGGATCGTTCATTCTTGTCCGGTTAACTCCGCCCACAGTTTTCGAGATATCGACTCCGTTCAAAGTTTCATTCGTAGAGCTTCCCTGTGGGATGCGGGCTTGTATACAGCTTTTGGAAAATTTGCATAGTTTTCGCACAGTAAGCATTTGAAGTTTCATCTTTTCTCCCATAGGAATGAATGGAAAATTGTCCATAAACTTTTGTCAAACATTCAAACTGCTGTCACACGCTCAGTTTTCGAGCTAGAGACACCAGAACTCAAACGGGCAGACCCGAGAGTCCAAGGTCCCACCACGTGAAATTATGGGCCGATAGCCCACCCGCTTCATGACCTTTGACCCCGTTTTCCATTCACGGCCTACACAGCTCCACATAGTCCAATGTAAACTGCTGTGGGACAGTGCTCTCTTAACATCCCACTACCAACAGCTTAGCAGTAAACTCCTTCACCATAAGCGTCGCCTAGTGACCCACGCGGGTTTACCGTGTCGAGGACCTCGCTTTAAGCGGGAAAGACGCGGATCGGGGGACGGGGGTTTAGGCGGCGCAACATCTCGCGTTTCCTCCTGGAAATGCAGACCTCTAGTGTTACGTTTGCTGCCCTTCATTCTGAGGATCGTTCATTCTTGTCCGGTTAACTCCGCCCACAGTTTTCGAGATATCGACTCCGTTCAAAGTTTCATTCGTAGAGCTGCCCTGTGGGATGCGGGCTTGTATACAGCTTTTGGAAAAGTTACATAGTTTTCGCACAGTAAGCATTTGAAGTTTCATCTTTTCTCCCATAGGAATGAATGGAAAAATGTCCATAAACTTTTGTCAAACTTTCAAACTGCTGTCACACGGTCAGTTTTCGAGCTAGAGACACCAGAACTCAAACGGGCAGACCTGAGAGTCCACGGTCCCACCACGTGAAACTATAGGCCGATAGCCCACCCGCTTCATGACCTTTGACCCCGTTTTCCATTCACGGCCTACACAGCTCCATAGAGTCCAATGTAAACTGCTGTGGGACAGTGCTCTCTTAACATCCCACTACCAACAGCTTAGCAGTAAACTCCTTCACCATAAGCGTCGCCTAGTGACCCACGCGGGTTTACCGTATCGAGGACCTCGCCTTAAGCGGGAAAGACGCGGATCGGGGGACGGGGGTTTAGGCGGCGCAACATCTCGCGTTTCCTCCTGGAAATGCAGACCTCTAGTGTTACGTTTGCTGCCCTTCATTCTGAGGATCGTTCATTCTTGTCCGGTTAACTCCGCCCACAGTTTTCGAGATATCGACTCCGTTCAAAGTTTCATTCGTAGAGCTGCCCTGTGGGATGCGGGCTTGTATACAGCTTTTGGAAAAGTTACATAGTTTTCGCACAGTAAGCATTTGAAGTTTCATCTTTACTCCCATAGGAATGAATGGAAAAATGTCCATAAACTTTTGTCAAACTTTCAAACTGCTGTCACACGGTCAGTTTTCGAGCTAGAGACACCAGAACTCAAACGGGCAGACCCGAGAGTCCACGGTCCCACCACGTGAAACTATAGGCCGATAGCCCACCCGCTTCATGACCTTTGACCCCGTTTTCCATTCATGGCCTACAGAGCTCCATAGAGTCCAATGTAAACTGCTGTGGGACAGTGCTCTCTTAACATCCCACTACCAACAGCTTAGCAGTAAACTCCTTCACCATAAGCGTCGCCTAGTGACCCACGCGGGTTTACCGTATCGAGGACCTCGCTTTAAGCGGGAAAGACGCGGATCGGGGGACGGGGGTTTAGGCGGCGCAACATCTCGCGTTTCCTCCTGGAAATGCAGACCTCTAGTTATGTTGCGCCTGCTGCTTTAAGCAGCAGCGCGCAATATATTGTTATCCGTAAGTCATATTATTATTATTTTTATTATTATTTTTATTATTCCGCGTTTCCTTGTCCGCTTAACTAGTCCCGCAGCTTTTGAGCTATCGACTCCGTTCCACCTGGAAATCGTGCGTCCTATAGCGACGATGTGGGCTTGTATACAGCTTTCCGATACCCGCACTCGTTCGTCCGCTACACTCGTTTTTCGCTCTGTTTTTCCCCAGTCATTTCTATGGAATTAATTTTCAAAGTGCTCTAATTCGGTCATTTTTCAAGCTACGGACACGGGATTTCAGACGGTCGGACCCGGGCGTACCGGCTCCCATCACTTCCGTTTTCGGAATTTTTGCACTCATCCTTCCCTTTCTTTTCCTCCTTCAAAATCCCTCCATTCATTTCAATGGGAGGCTCTTAGAGTGGGGGTGATGTCATCCACTGTAGTTTCAGTGGCAAAAAGCCGTTTTTTCACTTTTCAGCCGAACAATTCACCATAACTTCCTCATACTTTCACCTAGAAACTTCATTTAAATTTTAAATGGTAGAGAAACTTGTCCTTTCTAACACCTCTAAATTTGAACATTATTGAAAATAGGGTTTTTGAGTTATGAATTTTTGTTCGGCACTAGGGACGGTTTCGGCTCCCATAGGGTTCAATGTATTTTTGGAGCAGCTCAGAGTGCGGTTTCTAAAATTTTCTCCTGTTTTTAACTCGTCATAACATGCTCAATTCTCACTTAATCTGCAAATTTTTTATACCATATCGATCCCCAGACTCTCCTTGTCGCAACGGTATATACGGTTAAGTGATGTGGGGAAAACTTTCCGAGCTATAAGCATTTGTTCGGAGGGTGAGTACGCTCCCATAGGAACCCATTGAAATTATTTTTTTTCTTTTTCAATTTTCTGCCGAACATTTCACCATAACTTCCTTATACTTTCACCTACAGACTTCATTTAAATTTTAAATGGTAGAGAAATGTCCCCTTTCTCAAACTTGTAAGTTTCAGACCGTTTGATAATACCGTTCTTGAGTTATGAATTTTTGTTTGACACTTGGGAGGGTTTTCCTCCCATAGAGCTCAATGTATTTTAAGAGCGGCTCGGCACGCAGATTTTCAAAACTTTGCCTGTTTTTAACTCGTAATTACACCATCAAATCTCGCTCAAAGTGCAAAAATTTTTACACCATCTCGAGCACCAGACTCTCCTTGTCGCTACGGTATGCTTCGTTCATTTTTGGACCTGGAAAAGTTTTTGAGATATTTGAGGTTTTTTGGAGGGTGTCCCACCGGTCGAAATTCATTGAATCGTGAGTCTGTCAGTTGTGTTCTGTGAGCGTGCGTGTGAGAGACAGAGAGGGGGGAGGGGGAGGGGCAGAGGCAGAGACTGACGGGGAGAGGTGTGAGGGCCACAGAAATACACAGGCAGTGTCTAACACTTTAAAGGTCATTTTTAAGGGGGACGTCTTAATTATCCAGGGTTTCTTAAGGTGGAATTTTTAAAGAATACCTCGTTCACAATATACTGGCTAATCATTTCAACATTTTAACCTTTATTTCAAGTGGTCATTTTTAAAGGTGGACGTCTCAATACAATTGTGGGTTTCTTAAGGTGGAATTTTTCTTAAGGTGGTATTTAAAATGTATTGGCCATCTTTTTTGCTTTGAAGACTCTTTTGGCCTGCGATGTGGACATCTCAATACAATTCTGGGTTTCTTAAGGTGGAATTGTTTTTAAAGGTGGAATTCAAAATGTATCGTTTTCCTTTCACGGCCTACAGAGCTCCATAGAGTCCAATGTAAACTGCTGTGGGAGAGTGCTCTCTTAACATCCAACTACCAACAGCTTAGCAGTAAACTCCTTCACCATAAGCGTCGCCTAGTGACCCACGCGGGTTTACCGTATCGAGGACCTCGCTTTAAGCGGGAAAGACGCGGATCGGGGGGCAGGGGTTTAGGCGGCGCAACATCTCGCGTTTCCTCCTGGAAATGCAGACCTCTAGTGTTACGTTTGCTGCCCTTCATTCTGAGGATCGTTCATTCTTGTCCGGTTAACTCCGCCCACAGTTTTCGAGATATAGACTCCGTTCAAAGTTTGTCTCGTAGAGCTGCCCTGTGGGATGCGGGCTTGTATACAGCTTTTGGAAAAGTTACATAGTTTTCGCACAGTAAGCATTTGAAGTTTCATCTTTTCTCCCATAGGAATGAATGGAAAAATGTCCATAAACTTTTGTCAAACTTTAAAACTGCTGTCACACGGTCAGTTTTCGAGCTAGAGACACCAGAATTCAAACGGGCAGACCCGAGAGTCCACGGTCCCACCACGTGAATTTATGGGCCGATAGCCCACCCGCTTCATGACCTTTGACCCCATTTTCCTTTCACGGCCTACAGAGCTCCATAGAGTCCAATGTAAACTGCTGTGGGAGAGTGCTCCCTTAACATCCCACTACCGACAGCTTAGCAGTAAACTCCTTCACCATAAGCGTCGCCTAGTGACCCACGCGGGTTTACCGTATCGAGGACCTCGCTTTAAGCGGGAAAGACGCGGATCGGGGGGCGGGGGTTTAGGCGGCGCAACATCTCGCGTTTCCTCCTGGAAATGCAGACCTCTAGTGTTACGTTTGCTGCCCTTCATTCTGAGGATCGTTCATTCTTGTCCGGTTAACTCCGCCCACAGTTTTCGAGATATCGACTCCGTTCAAAGTTTCATTCGTAGAGCTTCCCTGTGGGATGCGGGCTTATATACAGCTTTTGGAAAAGTTACATAGTTTTCGCACAGTAAGCATTTGAAGTTTCATCTTTACTCCCATAGGAATGAATGGAAAAATGTCCATAAACTTTTGTCAAACTTTCAAACTGCTGTCACACGGTCAGTTTTCGAGCTAGAGACACCAGAACTCAAACGGGCAGACCCGAGAGTCCACGGTCCCACCACGTGAAACTATAGGCCGATAGCCCACCCGCTTCATGACCTTTGACCCCGTTTTCCATTCACGGCCTACAGAGCTCCATAGAGTCCAATGTAAACTGCTGTGGGAGACTGCTCTCTTAACATCCCACTACCGACAGCTTAGCAGTAAACTCCTTCACCATAAGCGTCGCCTAGTGACCCACGCGGGTTTACCGTACCGAGGACCTCGCTTTAAGCGGGAAAGACGCGGATCGGGGGGCAGGGGTTTAGGCGGCGCAACATCTCGCGTTTCCTCCTGGAAATGCAGACCTCTAGTGTTACGTTTGCTGCCCTTCATTCTGAGGATCGTTCATTATTGTCCGGTTAACTCCGCCCACAGTTTTCGAGATATCGACTCCGTTCAAAGTTTCATTCGTAGAGCTTCCCTGTGGGATGCGGGCTTGTATACAGCTTTTGGAAAATTTGCATAGTTTTCGCACAGTAAGCATTTGAAGTTTCATCTTTTCTCCCATAGGAATGAATGGAAAAATGTCCATAAACTTTTGTCAAACTTTCAAACTGCTGTCACACGCTCAGTTTTCGAGCTAGAGACACCAGAACTCAAACGGGCAGACCCGAGAGTCCAAGGTCCCACCACGTGAAATTATGGGCCAATAGCCCACCCGCTTCATGACCTTTGACCCCGTTTTCCATTCACGGCCTACACAGCTCCACATAGTCCAATGTAAACTGCTGTGGGACAGTGCTCTCTTAACATCCCACTACCAACAGCTTAGCAGTAAACTCCTTCACCATAAGCGTCGCCTAGTGACCCACACGGGTTTCCGTATCGAGGACCTCGCTTTAAGCGGGAAAGACGCGGATCGGGGGACGGGGGTTTAGGCGGCGCAACATCTCGCGTTTCCTCCTGGAAATGCAGACCTCTAGTGTTACGTTTGCTGCCCTTCATTCTGAGGATCGTTCATTCTTGTCCGGTTAACTCCGCCCACAGTTTTCGAGATATCGACTCCGTTCAAAGTTTCATTCGTAGAGCTTCCCTGTGGGATGCGGGCTTGTATACAGCTTTTGGAAAAGTTACATAGTTTTCGCACAGTAAGCATTTGAAGTTTCATCTTTACTCCCATAGGAATGAATGGAAAAATGTCCATAAACTTTTGTCAAACTTTAAAACTGCTGTCACACGGTCAGTTTTCGAGCTAGACACACCAGAACTCAAACGGTCAGACCCGAGAGTCCACGGTCCCACCACCTGAAATTATAGGCCGATAGCCCACCCGCTTCATGACCTTTGACCCCGTTTTCCATTCACGGCCTACACAGCTCCATAGAGTCCAATGTAAACTGCTGTGGGAGAGTGCTCTCTTAACATCCCACTACCGACAGCTTAGCAGTAAACTCCTTCACCATAAGCGTCGCCTAGTGACCCACGCGGGTTTACCGTACCGAGGACCTCGCTTTAAGCGGGAAAGACGCGGATCGGGGGACGGGGGTTTAGGCGGCGCAACATCTCGCGTTTCCTCCTGGAAATGCAGACCTCTAGTGTTACGTTTGCTGCCCTTCATTCTGAGGATCTTCATTCCTTGTCCGGTTAACTCCGCCCACAGTTTTCGAGATATCGACTCCGTTCAAAGTTTGTTTCGTAGAGCTTCCCTGTGGGATGCGGGCTTGTATACAGCTTTTGGAGAAGTTACATAGTTTTTGCACAGTAAGCATTTGAAGTTTCGTGTTTTCTCCCATAGGAATGAATGAAGAAATGTCCATAAACTTTTGTCAAACTTTCAAACTGCTGTCACACGGTCAGTTTTCGAGCTAGAGACACCAGAACTCAAACGGGCAGACCCGAGAGTCCACGGTCTCGCCACGTGAAATTATAGGCCGATAGCCCACCCGCTTCATGACCTTTGACCTCGTTTTACATTCACGGCCTACAGAGCTCCCTAGAGTCCAATGTAAACTGCTGTGGGAGAGTGCTCCCTTAACATCCCACTACCAACAGCTTAGCAGTAAACTCCTTCACCATAAGCGTCGCCTAGTGACCCACGCGGGTTTACCGTATCGAGGACCTCGCTTTAAGCGGGAAAGACGCGGATCGGGGGGCAGGGATTTAGGCGGCGCAACATCTCGCGTTTCCTCCTGGAAATGCAGACCTCTAGTTATGTTGCGCCTGCTGCTGTAAGCAGCGGCGCGATATATTGTTATCCGTAAGTCATATTATTATTATTATTTTTATTATTATTTTTATTATTCCGCATTTCCTTGTCCGCTTAACTAGTCCCGCAGCTTTTGAGCTATCGACTCCGTTCCACCTGGAAATCGTGCGTCCTATAGCGACGATGTGGGCTTGTATACAGCTTTCCGATACCCGCACTCGTTCGTCCGCTACACTCGTTTTTCGCTCTGTTTTTCCCCAGTCATTTCTATGGAATTAATTTTCAAAGTGCTCTAACTCGGTCATTTTTCAAGCTACGGACACGGGATTTCAGACGGTCGGACCCGGGCGTACCGGCTCCCATCACTTCCGTTTTCGGAATTTTTGCACTCATCCTTCCCTTTCTTTTCCTCCTTCAAAATCCCTCCATTCATTTCAATGGGAGGCTCTTAGAGTGGGGGTGATGTCATCCACTGTAGTTTCAGTGGCAAAAAGCCGTTTTTTCACTTTTCAGCCGAACAAATCGCCATAACTTCCTTATAGTTTCACCTAGAAACTTAATTTAAATTTTAAATGGTAGAGAAACTTGTCCTTTCTAAGACCTCTAAATTTGAACATTATTGAAAATACGGTTTTTGAGTTATGAATTTTTGTTCGGCACTAGGGACGGTTTCGGCTCCCATAGGGTTCAATGTATTTTTGGAGCAGCTCAGAGTGCGGTTTCAAAAATTTTCTCCTGTTTTTAACTCGTCATAACATGCTCAATTCTCACTTAATCTGCAAATTTTTATACCATATCGATCCCCAGACTCTCCTTGTCGCAACGGTATATACGGTTAAGTGATGTGAGGAAAACTTTCCGAGCTATAAGCATTTGTTCGGAGGGTGGGTACGCTCCCATAGGAACCCATTGAAATTATTTTTTTTCTTTTTCAATTTTCTGCCGAACATTTCACCATAACTTCCTTATACTTTCACCTACAGACTTCATTTAAACTTTAAATGGTAGAGAAATTTCCCCTTTCTCAAACTTGTAAGTTTCAGACCGTTTGAGAATACCGTTCTTGAGTTATGAATTTTTGATTGACACTTGGGAGGGTTTTCCTCCCATAGAGCTCAATGTATTTTAAGAGCGGGTCGGCACGCAGATTTTCAAAACTTTGCCTGTTTTTAACTCGTAATTACACCATCAATTCTCGCTCAAAGTGCAAAAATTTTTACACCATCTCCAGCACAAGACTCTCCTTGTCGCTACGGTATGCTTCGTTCAATTTTGGTTGGGAAAAGTTTTCGAGCTACGGGTGATTTTTTGGAGGGTGCTCCCCGGTCGAAATTCATTGAATCATGAGTCTGTCAGTTGTGTTCTGTGAGCATGCGTGTGAGAGAGACAGAGGGGGGAGGGGGAGGGGCAGAGGCAGAGACTGACGGGGAAGAGGTGTGAGGGCCACAGAAATACACAGGCAGTCTGTAACACTTTAAAGGTCATTTTTAAGGGGGACATCTTAATTATCCAGGGTTTCTTAAGGTGGATTTTTTTAAGAATACCTCATTCACAATATACTGGCTGTCTTTTTGACATTTTAAGACGCGGATCGGGGGGCGGGGGTTTAGGCGGCGCAACATCTCGCGTTTCCTCCTGGAAATGCAGACCTCTAGTGTTACGTTTGCTGCCCTTCATTCTGAGGATCGTTCATTCTTGTCCGGTTAACTCCGCCCACAGTTTTCGAGATATCGACTCCGTTCAAAGTTTGTTTCGTAGAGCTTCCCTGTGGGATGCGGGCTTGTATACAGCTTTTGGAAAAGTTGCATAGTTTTCGCACAGTAAGCCTTTGAAGTTTCATCTTTTCTCCCATAGGAATGAATGGGAAAATGTCCATAAACTTTTGTCAAACTTTCAAACTGCTGTCACACAGTCAGTTTTCGAGCTAGAGACACCAGAATTCAAACGGGCACACCCGAGAGTCCCCGGTCCCACCACGTGAATTTATGGGCCGATAGCCCACCCGCTTCATGACCTTTGACCCCGTTTTCCTTTCACGGCCTACAGAGCTCCATAGAGTCCAATGTAAACTGCTGTGGGAGAGAGCTCTCTTAACATCCCACTACCGACAGCTTAGCAGTAAACTCCTTCACCATAAGCGTCGCCTAGTGACCCACGTGGGTTTACCGTACCGAGGACCTCGCTTTAAGCGGGAAAGACGCGGATCGGAGGACGGGGGTTTAGGCGGCGCAACATCTCGCGTTTCCTCCTGGTTATGTTGCGCCTGCTGCTTTAAGCAGCGGCGCAATATATTGTTATCCGTAAGTCATATTATTATTATTATTTTTATTATTATTTTTATTATTCCGCGTTTCCTTGTCCGCTTAACTAGTCCCGCAGCTTTCGAGCTATCGACTCCGTTCCACCTGGAAATCTTGCGTCCTATAGCGACGATGTGGGCTTGTATACAGCTTTCCGATACCCGCACTCGTTCGTCCGCTACACTCGTTTTTCGCTCTGTTTTTCCCCAGTCATTTCTATGGAATTAATTTTCAAAGTGCTCTAACTCGGTCATTTTTCAAGCTACGGACACGGGATTTCAGACGGTCGGACCCGGGCGTACCGGCTCCCATCACTTCCGTTTTCGGAATTTTTGCACTCATCCTTCCCTTTCTTTTCCTCCTTCAAAATCCCTCCATTCATTTCAATGGGAGGCTCTTAGAGTGGGGGTGATGTCATCCACTGTAGTTTCAGTGGCAAAAAGCCGTTTTTTCACTTTTCAGCCGAACAAATCGCCATAACTTCCTCATAGTTTCACCTAGAAACTTCATTTAAATTTTAAATGGTAGAGAAACTTGTCCTTTCTGAGACCTCTAAATTTGAACATTATTGAAAATACGGTTTTTGAGTTATGAATTTTTGTTCGGCACTAGGGAGGGTTTCAGCTCCCATAGGGTTCAATGTATTTTTGGAGCAGCTCAGAGTGCGGTTTCTAAAATTTTCTCCTGTTTTTAACTCGTCATAACATGCTCAATTCTCACTTAATCTGCAAATTTTTTATACCATATCGATCCCCAGACTCTCCTTGTCGCAACGGTATATACGGTTAAGTGATGTGAGGAAAACTTTCCGAGCTATAAGCATTTGTTCGGAGGGTGGGTACGCTCCCATAGGAACCCATTGAAATTATTTTTTTTCTTTTTCAATTTTCTGCCGAACATTTCACCATAACTTCCTTATACTTTCACCTACAGACTTCATTTAAATTTTAAATGGTAGAGAAATTTCCCCTTTCTCAAACTTGTAAGTTTCAGACCGTTTAAGAATACCGTTCTTGAGTTATGAATTTTTGTTTGACACTTGGGAGGGTTTTCCTCCCATAGAGCTCAATGTATTTTAAGAGCGGGTCGGCACGCAGATTTTCAAAACTTTGCCTGTTTTTAACTCGTAATTACACCATCAAATCTCGCTCAAAGTGCAAAAATTTTTACACCATCTCGAGCACAAGACTCTCCTTGTCGCTACGGTATGCTTCGTTCAATTTTGGTTGGGAAAAGTTTTCGAGCTACGGGTGATTTTTTGGAGGGTGCTCCCCGGTCGAAATTGATTGAATCATGAGTCTGTCAGTTGTGTTCTGTGAGCGTGCGTGTGAGAGAGACAGAGAGGGGGGAGGGGGAGGGGCAGAGGCAGACACTGACGGGGAGAGCTGTGAGGGCCACAGAAATACACAGGCAGTCTGTAACACTTTAAAGGTCATTTTTAAGGGGGACGTCTTAATTATCCAGGGTTTCTTAAGGTGGAATTTTTAAAAAAGACCTCATTCACAATATACTGGCTGTCTTTTCAACATTTTAAGACGCGGATCGGGGGGCGGGGGTTTAGGCGGCGCAACATCTCGCGTTTCCTCCTGGAAATGCAGACCTCTAGTGTTACGTTTGCTGCCCTTCATTCTGAGGATCGTTCATTCTTGTCCGGTTAACTCCGCCCACAGTTTTCGAGATATCGACTCCGTTCAAAGTTTGTTTCGTAGAGCTTACCTGTGGGATGCGGGCTTGTATACAGCTTTTGGAAAAGTTGCATAGTTTTTGCACAGTAAGCATTTGAAGTTTCATCTTTACTCCCATAGGAATGAATGGGAAAATGTCCATAAACTTTTGTCAAACTTTCAAACTGCTGTCACACGCTCAGTTTTCGAGCTAGAGACACCAGAATTCAAACGGGCAGACCCGAGAGTCCAAGGTCCCACCACGTGAAACTATAGGCCGATAGCCCACCCGCTTCATGACCTTTGACCCCGTTTTCCATTCACGGCCTACACAGCTCCATAGAGTCCAATGTAAACTGCTGTGGGAGAGTGCTCTCTTAACATCCCACTACCGACAGCTTAGCAGTAAACTCCTTCACCATAAGCGTCGCCTAGTGACCCACGCGGGTTTACCGTATCGAGGACCTCGCTTTAAGCGGGAAAGACGCGGATCGGGGGGCGGGGGTTTAGGCGGCGCAACATCTCGCGTTTCCTCCTGGAAAAGCAGACCTCTAGTGTTACGTTTGCTGCCCTTCATTCTGAGGATCGTTCGTTCTTGTCCGGTTAACTCCGCCCACAGTTTTCGAGATATCGACTCCGTTCAAAGTTTCATTCGTAGAGCTTCCCTGTGGGATGCGGGCTTGTATACAGCTTTTGGAAAAGTTGCATAGTTTTAGCACAGTAAGCATTTGAAGTTTCATCTTTTCTCCCATAGGAATGAATGGAAAAATGTCCATAAACTTTTGTCAAACTTTCAAACTGCTGTCACACGCTCAGTTTTCGAGCTAGAGACACCAGAACTCAAACGGGCAGACCCGAGAGTCCAAGGTCCCACCACGTGAAATTATGGGCCGATAGCCCACCCGCTTCATGACCTTTGACCCCGTTTTCCATTCACGGCCTACACAGCTCCACATAGTCCAATGTAAACTGCTGTGGGACAGTGCTCTCTTAACATCCCACTACCAACAGCTTAGCAGTAAACTCCTTCACCATAAGCGTCGCCTAGTGACCCACGCGGGTTTACCGTGTCGAGGACCTCGCTTTAAGCGGGAAAGACGCGGATCGGGGGGCAGGGGTTTAGGCGGCGCAACATCTCGCGTTTCCTCCTGGTTTTTATTATTATTATTTTTATTATTCCGCGTTTCCTTGTCCGTCTAACTAGTCCCGCAGCTTTCGAGCTATCGACTCCGTTCCACCTGGAAATCGTGCATCCTATAGCGACGATGTGGGCTTGTATACAGCTTTCCGATACCCGCACTCGTTCGTCCGCTACACTCGTTTATCGTTCCGTTTTTCCCCAGTCATTTCTATGGAATTAATTTTCAAAGTGCTCTAACTCGGTCATTTTTCAAGCTACGGACACGGGATTTCAGACGGTCGGACCCGGGCGTACCGGCTCCCATCACTTCCGTTTTCGGAATTTTTGCACTCATCCTTCCCTTTCTTTTCCTCCTTCAAAATCCCCCCATTCATTTGAATGGAGGATGGGTACAGTGCGTGACATCATCGCCACTCTAGATTTCATGGCCAAAGCCGTTTTTTCACTTTTCAGCCAAACAATTCGCCATAACTTCCTCATACTTTCACCTAGAAACTTCATTTAAATTTTAAATGGCAGAGAAACTTGTCCTTTCTAAGACCTCTAAATTTGAACATTATTGAAAATACGGTTTTTGAGTTATGAATTTTTGTTCGGCACTAGGGACGGTTTCGGCTCCCATAGGGTTCAATGTATTTTTAGAGCGGCTCAGTGTGCGGTTTCTAAATTTTTCTCCTGTTTTTAACTCGTCATAACATGCTCAATTCTCACTTAATCTGCTAATTTTTTATACCATATCGATCCCCAGACTCTCCTTGTCGCAACGGTATATACGGTTAAGTGATGTGGGGAAAACTTTCCGAGCTATAAGCATTTGTTCGGAGGGTGGGTACGCTCCCATAGGAACCCATTGAAATTTTTTTTTTTCTTTTTCAATTTTCTGCCGAACATTTCACCATAACTTCCTTATACTTTCACCTACAGACTTCATTTAAACTTTAAATGCTAGAGAAATTTCCCCTTTCTCACACTTGTAAGTTTCAGACCGTTTGAGAATACCGTTCTTGAGTTATGAATTTTTGTTTGACACATGGGAGGGTTTTCCTCCCATAGAGCTCAATGTATTTTAAGAGCGGGTCTGCACGCAGATTTTCAAAACTTTGCCTGTTTTTAACTCGTAATTACACCATCAAATCTCGCTCAAAGTGCAAAAATTTTTACACCATCTCGAGCACCAGACTCTCCTTGTCGCTACGGTATGCTTCGTTCAATTTTGGTTGGGAAAAGTTTTCGAGCTACGGGTGATTTTTTGGAGGGTGCTCCCCGGTCGAAATTCATTGAATCGTGAGTTTGTCAGTTGTATTCTGTGAGCGTGCGTGTGAGAGAGACAGAGAGGGGGGAGGGGGAGGGGCAGAGGCAGACACTGACGGGGAGAGCTGTGAGGGCCACAGAAATACACAGGCAGTCTGTAACACTTTAAAGGTCATTTTTAAGGGGGACGTCTTAATTATCCAGGGTTTCTTAAGGTGGAATTTTTAAAAAAGACCTCATTCACAATATACTGGCTGTCTTTTCAACATTTTAAGACGCGGATCGGGGGACGGGGGTTTAGGCGGCGCAACATCTCGCGTTTCCTCCTGGAAATGCAGACCTCTAGTGTTACGTTTGCTGCCCTTCATTCTGAGGATCGTTCATTCTTGTCCGGTTAACTCCGCCCACAGTTTTCGAGATATCGACTCCGTTCAAAGTTTCATTCGTAGAGCTTCCCTGTGGGATGCGGGCTTGTATACAGCTTTTGGAAAAGTTACATAGTTTTCGCACAGTAAGCATTTGAAGTTTCATCTTTACTCCCTTAGGAATGAATGGAAAAATGTCCATAAACTTTTGTCAAACTTTAAAACTGCTGTCACACGGTCAGTTTTCGAGCTAGACACACCAGAACTCAAACGGTCAGACCCGAGAGTCCACGGTCCCACCACCTGAAATTATAGGCCGATAGCCCACCCGCTTCATGACCTTTGACCCCGATTTCCATTCACGGCCTACACAGCTCCATAGAGTCCAATGTAAACTGCTGTGGGAGAGTGCTCTCTTAACATCCCACTACCGACAGCTTAGCAGTAAACTCCTTCACCATAAGCGTCGCCTAGTGACCCACGCGGGTTTACCGTACCGAGGACCTCGCTTTAAGCGGGAAAGACGCGGATCGGGGGACGGGGGTTTAGGCGGCGCAACATCTCGCGTTTCCTCCTGGAAATGCAGACCTCTAGTTATGTTGCGCAAGCTGCTTCAGCAGCGCGCAATATACTGTTCTTCTTAAGTCATATTATTATTATTATGTTGCGCCTGCTGCTTTAAGCAGCAGCGCGCAATATATTGTTATCCGAAAGTCATATTATTATTTTTTTTTATTATTCTTATTATTCCGGATTTCCTTGTCCGCCTAACTAGTCCCGCAGCTTTCGAGCTATCGACTCCGTTCCACCTGGAAATCGTGCGTCCTATAGCGACGATGTGGGCTTGTATACAGCTTTCCGAAACCCGCACTCGTTCGTCCGCTACACTCGTTTATCGCTCCGTTTTTCCCCAGTCATTTCTATGGAATTAATTTTCAAAGTGCTCTAACTCGGTCATTTTTCAAGCTACGGACACGGGATTTCAGACGGTCGGACCCGGGCGTACCGGCTCCCATCACTTCCGTTTTCGGAATTTTTGCACTCATCCTTCCCTTTCTTTTCCTCCTTCAAAATCCCTCCATTCATTTCAATGGGAGGCTCTTAGAGTGGGGGTGATGTCATCCACTGTAGTTTCAGTGGCAAAAAGCCGTTTTTTCACTTTTCAGCCGAACAAATCGCCATAACTTCCTTATAGTTTCACCTAGAAACTTCATTTAAATTTTAAATGGTAGAGAAACTTGTCCTTTCTAAGACCTCTAAATTTGAACATTATTGAAAATACGGTTTTTGAGTTATGAATTTTTGTTCGGCACTAGGGAGGGTTTCGGCTCCCATAGGGTTCAATGTATTTTTGGAGCAGCTCAGAGTGCGGTTTCTAAAATTTTCTCCTGTTTTTAACTCGTCATAACATGCTCAATTCTCACTTAATCTGCAAATTTTTTATACCATATCGATCCCCAGACTCTCCTTGTCGCAACGGTATATACGGTTAAGTGATGTGGGGAAAACTTTCCGAGCTATAAGCATTTGTTCGGAGGGTGGGTACGCTCCCATAGGAACCCATTGAAATTATTTTTTGTCTTTTTCAATTTTCTGCCGAACATTTCACCATAACTTCCTTATACTTTCACCTACAGACTTCATTTAAACTTTAAATGGTAGAGAAATTTCCCCTTTCTCACACTTGTAAGTTTCAGACCGTTTGAGAATACCGTTCTTGAGTTATGAATTTTTGTTTGACACTTGGGAGGGTTTTCCTCCCATAGAGCTCAATGTATTTTAAGAGCGGGTCGGCACGCAGATTTTCAAAACTTTGCCTGTTTTTAACTCGTAATTACACCATCAAATCTCGCTCAAAGTGCAAAAATTTTTACACCATCTCGAGCACCAGACTCTCCTTGTCGCTACGGTATGCTTCGTTCATTTTTGGACCTGGAAAAGTTTTTGAGATATTTGAGGTTTTTTGGAAGGTGCGCCACCGGTCGAAATTCATTGAATCATGAGTCTGTCAGTTGTATTCTGTGAGCGTGCGTGTGAGAGAAACAGAGGGGGGAGGGGGAGGGGCAGAGTCAGAGACCGAGGGGGAGAGGTATGAAGGACATAGGCAGTGTCTAACACTTTAAAGGTCATTTTTAAGGGGGACGTCTTAATTATCCAGGGTTTCTTAAGGTGAAATTTTTAAAGAATACCTCATTCACAATATACTGGCTGTCTTTTCGACATTTTAAGCTTTATTTAAAGTGGTCATTTTTAAAGGTGGACGTGTCAATACAACTGTGGGTTTCTTAAGGTGGAATTTTTATTAAGGTGGTATTTAAAATGTATTGGCCATCTTTTTTTGCTTTTAAGACTCTTTTGGCCTGTGATGTGGACATTTCAATACAATTCTGGGTTTCTTAAGGTGGAATTGTTTTTAAAGGTGGAATTCAAAATGTATCGTTTTCCATTCACGGCCTACAGAGCTCCATAGAGTCCAATGTAAACTGCTGTGGGAGAATGCTCTCTTAACATCCCACTACCAACAGCTTAGCAGTAAACTCCTTCACCATAAGCGTCGCCTAGTGACCCACGCGGGTTTACCGTATCGAGGACCTCGCTTTAAGCGGGAAAGACGCGGATCGGGGGGCAGGGGTTTAGGCGGCGCAACATCTCGCGTTTCCTCCTGGAAATGCAGACCTCTAGTGTTACGTTTGCTGCCCTTCATTCTGAGGATCGTTCATTCTTGTCCGGTTAACTCCGCCCACAGTTTTCGAGATATAGACTCCGTTCAAAGTTTGTTTCGTAGAGCTTCCCTGTGGGATGCGGGCTTGTATACAGCTTTTGGAAAAGTTGCATAGTTTTTGCACAGTAAGCATTTGAAGTTTCATCTTTACTCCCATAGGAATGAATGGAAAAATGTCCATAAACTTTTGTCAAACTTTAAAACTGCTGTCACACGCTCAGTTTTCGAGCTAGAGACACCAGAACTCAAACGGGCAGACCCGAGGGTCCACGGTCCCACCACGTAAAATTATGAGCCAATAGCCCACCCGCTTCATGACCTTTGACCCCGTTTTCCTTTCACGGCCTACAGAGCTCCATAGAGTCCAATGTAAACTGCTGTGGGAGATTGCTCTCTTAACATCCCACTACCAATAGCTTAGCAGTAAACTCCTTCACCATAAGCGTCGCCTAGTGACCCACGCGGGTTTACCGTATCGAGGACCTCGCTTTAAGCGGGAAAGACGCGGATCGGGGGGCAGGGGTTTAGGCGGCGCAACATCTCGCGTTTCCTCCTGGAAATGCAGACCTCTAGTGTTACGTTTGCTGCCCTTCATTCTGAGGATCGTTCATTCTTGTCCGGTTAACTCCGCCCACAGTTTTCGAGATATCGACTCCGTTCAAAGTTTCATTCGTAGAGCTTCCCTGTGGGATGCGGGCTTGTATACAGCTTTTGGAAAAGTTGCATAGTTTTCGCACAGTAAGCATTTGAAGTTTCGTGTTTTCTCCCATAGGAATGAATGGAAAAATGTCCATAAACTTTTGTCAAACTTTCAAACTGCTGTCACACGGTCAGTTTTCGAGCTAGACACTCCAGAATTCAAACGGGCAGACCCGAGAGTCCACGGTCCCGCCACGTGAAATTATGGGCCGATAGCCCACCCGCTTCATGACCTTTGACCCCGTTTTCCACTCACGGCCTACAGAGCTCCATAGAGTCCAATGTAAACTGCTGTGGGAGAGTGCTCTCTTAACATCCCACTACCGACAGCTTAGCAGGTAACTCCTTCACCATAAGCGTCGCCTAGTGACCCACGCGGGTTTACCGTATCGAGGACCTCCCTTTAAGCGGGAAAGACGCGGATCGGGGGACGGGGGTTTAGGCGGCGCAACATCTCGCGTTTCCTCCTGGAAATGCAGACCTCTAGTGTTACGTTTGCTGCCCTTCATTCTGAGGATCGTTCATTCTTGTCCGGTTAACTCCGCCCACAGTTTTCGAGATATCGACTCCGTTCAAAGTTTGTTTCGTAGAGCTTCCCTGTGGGATGCGGGCTTGTATACAGCTTTTGGAGAAGTTACATAGTTTTTGCACAGTAAGCATTTGAAGTTTCGTGTTTTCTCCCATAGGAATGAATGAAGAAATGTCCATAAACTTTTGTCAAACTTTCAAACTGCTGTCACACGGTCAGTTTTCGAGCTAGAGACACCAGAACTCAAACGGGCAGACCCGAGAGTCCACGGTCTCGCCACGTGAAATTATAGGCCGATAGCCCACCCGCTTCATGACCTTTGACCTCGTTTTACATTCACGGCCTACAGAGCTCCATAGAGTCCAATGTAAACTGCTGTGGGAGAGTGCTCCCTTAACATCCCACTACCAACAGCTTAGCAGTAAACTCCTTCACCATAAGCGTCGCCTAGTGACCCACGCGGGTTTACCGTATCGAGGACCTCGCTTTAAGCGGGAAAGACGCGGATCGGGGGACGGGGGTTTAGGCGGCGCAACATCTCGCGTTTCCTCCTGGAAATGCAGACCTCTAGTTATGTTGCGCCTGCTGCTTTAAGCAGCGGCGCAATATATTGTTCTTCTTAAGTCATATTATTATTATTTTTATTCTTATTATTCCGCGTTTCCTTGTCCGCCTAACTAGTCCCGCAGCTTTCGAGCTATCGACTCCGTTCCACCTGGAAATCGTGCGTCCTATAGCGACGATGTGGGCTTGTATACAGCTTTCCGATACCCGCACTCGTTCGTCCGCTACACTCGTTTATCGCTCCGTTTTTCCCCAGTCATTTCTATGGAATTAATTTTCAAAGTGCTCTAACTCGGTCATTTTTCAAGCTACGGACACGGGATTTCAGACGGTCGGACCCGGGCGTACCGGCTCCCATCACTTCCGTTTTCAGATTTTTTGCACTCATCCTTCCCTTTCTATTCCTCCTTCAAAATCCCTCCATTCATTTCAATGGGAGGCTCTTACAGTGGGTGACGTCATACACTGTAGATTCCTTCTCAGAAAACGGGTTTTTCACTTTTCAGCCAAACAAATCCCCATAACTTCCTCATACTTTCACCTAGAAACTTCATTTAAATTTTAAATGGTAGAGAAACTTGTCCTTTCTAAGACCTCTAAATTTGAACATTATTGAAAATACGGTTTTTGAGTTATGAATTTTTGTTCGGCACTAGGGAGGGTTTCGGCTCCCATAGGGTTCAATGTATTTTTGGAGCAGCTCAGAGTGCGGTTTCTAAAATTTTCTCCCGTTTTTAACTCGTCATAACATGCTCAATTCTCACTTAATCTGCAAATTTTTTATACCATATCGATCCCCAGACTCTCCTTGTCGCAACGGTATATACGGTTAAGTGATGTGGGGAAAACTTTCCGAGCTATAAGCATTTGTTCGGAGGGTGGGTACGCTCCCATAGGAACCCATTGAAATTTTTTTTTTTCTTTTTCAATTTTCTGCCGAACATTTCACCATAACTTCCTTATACTTTCACCTACAGACTTCATTTAAACTTTAAATGCTAGAGAAATTTCCCCTTTCTCACACTTGTACGTTTCAGACCGTTTGAGAATACCGTTCTTGAGTTATGAATTTTTGTTTGACACATGGGAGGGTTTTCCTCCCATAGAGCTCAATGTATTTTAAGAGCGGGTCTGCACGCAAATTTTCAAAACTTTGCCTGTTTTTAACTCGTAATTACACCATCAAATCTCGCTCAAAGTGCAAAAATTTTTACACCATCTCGAGCACCAGACTCTCCTTGTCGCTACGGTATGCTTCGTTCAATTTTGGTTGGGAAAAGTTTTCGAGCTACGGGTGATTTTTTGGAGGGTGCTCCCCGGTCGAAATTCATTGAATCGTGAGTTTGTCAGTTGTATTCTGTGAGCGTGCGTGTGAGAGAGACACAGAGGGGGGAGGGGGAGGGGCAGAGGCAGACACTGACGGGGAGAGCTGTGAGGGCCACAGAAATACACAGGCAGTCTGTAACACTTTAAAGGTCATTTTTAAGGGGGACGTCTTAATTATCCAGGGTTTCTTAAGGTGGAATTTTTAAAAAAGACCTCATTCACAATATACTGGCTGTCTTTTCAACATTTTAAGACGCGGATCGGGGGACGGGGGTTTCGGCGGCGCAACATCTCGCGTTTCCTCCTGGTGTTACGTTTGCTGCCCTTCATTCTGAGGATCGTTCATTCTTGTCCGGTTAACTCCGCCCACAGTTTTCGAGATATCGACTCCGTTCAAAGTTTCAATCGTAGAGCTGCCCTGTGGGATGCGGGCTTGTATACAGCTTTTGGAAAAGTTACATAGTTTTCGCACAGTAAGCATTTGAACTTTCATCTTTACTCCCATAGGAATGAATGGAAAAATGTCCATAAACTTTTGTCAAACTTTCAAACTGCTGTCACACGGTCAGTTTTCGAGCTAGAGACACCAGAACTCAAACGGTCAGACCCGAGAGTCCACGGTCCACCCACGTGAAATTATAGGCCGATAGCCCACCCGCGTCATGACCTTTGACCCCATTTTCCATTCACGGCCTACACAGCTCCATAGAGTCCAATGTAAACTGCTGTGGGAGAGTGCTCTCTTAACATCCCACTACCGACAGCTTAGCAGTAAACTCCTTCACCATAAGCGTCGCCTAGTGACCCACGCGGGTTTACCGTACCGAGGACCTCGCTTTAAGCGGGAAAGACGCGGATCGGGGGGCGGGGGTTTAGGCGGCGCAACATCTCGCGTTTCCTCCTGGAAATGCAGACCTCTAGTGTTACGTTTGCTGCCCTTCATTCTGAGGATCGTTTGTTCTTGTCCGGTTAACTCCGCCCACAGTTTTCGAGATATCGACTCCGTTCAAAGTTTCATTCGTAGAGCTTCCCTGTGGGATGCGGGCTTGTATACAGCTTTTGGAAAAGTTGCATAGTTTTCGCACAGTAAGCATTTGAAGTTTCATCTTTTCTCTCATAGGAATGAATGGAAAAATGTCCATAAACTTTTGTCAAACTTTCAAATTGCTGTCACACGGTCATTTTTCGAGCTACAGACACCAGAATTCAAACGGTCAGACCCGAGGGTCCACGGTCCCACCACCTGAAATTATAGGCCGATAGCCCACCCGCTTCATGACCTTTGACCCCGTTTTCCATTCACGACCTACAGAGCTCCATAGAGTCCAATGTAAACTGCTGTGGGAGACTGCTCTCTTAACATCCCACTACCAACAGCTTAGCAGTAAACTCCTTCACCATAAGCGTCGCCTAGTGACCCACGTGGGTTTACCGTATCGAGGACCTCGCTTTAAGCGGGAAAGACGCGGATCGGGGGACGGGGGTTTAGGCGGCGCAACATCTCGCGTTTCCTCCTGGAAATGCAGACCTCTAGTGTTACGTTTGCTGCCCTTCATTCTGAGGATCTTCATTCCTTGTCCGGTTAACTCCGCCCACAGTTTTCGAGATATCGACTCCGTTCAAAGTTTCATTCGTAGAGCTTCCCTGTGGGATGTGGGCTTGTATACAGCTTTTGGAAAAGTTGCATAGTTTTCGCACAGTAAGCATTTGAAGTTTCATCTTTTCTCCCATAGGAATGAATGGAAAAATGTCCATAAACTTTTGTCAAACTTTCAAACTGCTGTCACACGCTCAGTTTTCGAGCTAGAGACACCAGAACTCAAACGGGCAGACCCGAGAGTCCACGGTCCCCCCACGTGAAATTATGGGCCGATAGCCCACCCGCTTCATGACCTTTGACCCCGTTTTCCATTCACGGCCTACAGAGCTCCATAGAGTCCAATGTAAACTGCTGTGGGAGACTGCTCTCTTAACATCCCACTACCGACAGCTTAGCAGTAAACTCCTTCACCATAAGCGTGGCCTAGTGACCCACGCGGGTTTACCGTATCGAGGACCTCGCTTTAAGCGGGAAAGACGCGGATCGGGGGGCAGGGGTTTAGGCGGCGCAACATCTCGCGTTTCCTCCTGGAAATGCAGACCTCTAGTGTTACGTTTGCTGCCCTTCATTCTGAGGATCGTTCATTCTTGTCCGGTTAACTCCGCCCACAGTTTTCGAGATATCGACTCCGTTCAAAGTTTGTTTCGTAGAGCTGCCCTGTGGGATGCGGGCTTGTATACAGCTTTTGGAAAAGTTGCATAGTTTTTGCACAGTAAGCATTTGAAGTTTCATCTTTACTCCCATAGGAATGAATGGAAAAATGTCCATAAACTTTTGTCAAACTTTCAAACTGCTGTCACACGGTCAGTTTTCGAGCTAGACACACCAGAATTCAAACGGGCAGACCCGAGAGTCCACGGTCCCACCACGTGAAATTATGGGCCGATAGCCCACCCGCTTCATGACCTTTGACCCCGTTTTCCATTCACGGCCTACAGAGCTCCATAGAGTCCAATGTAAACTGCTGTGGGAGAGTGCTCCCTTAACATCCCACTACCGACAGCTTAGCAGTAAACTCCTTCACCATAAGCGTCGCCTAGTGACCCACGCGGGTTTACCGTATCGAGGACCTCGCTTTAAGCGGGAAAGACGCGGATCGGGGGGCGGGGGTTTAGGCGGCGCAACATCTCGCGTTTCCTCCTGGAAATGCAGACCTCTAGTGTTACGTTTGCTGCCCTTCATTCTGAGGATCGTTCGTTCTTGTCCGGTTAACTCCGCCCACAGTTTTCGAGATATCGACTCCGTTCAAAGTTTGTTTCGTAGAGCTGCCCTGTGGGATGCGGGCTTGTATACAGCTTTTGGAAAAGTTGCATAGTTTTTGCACAGTAAGCATTTGAAGTTTCATCTTTTCTCCCATAGGAATGAATGGAAAAATGTCCATAAACTTTTGTCAAACTTTCAAACTGCTGTCACACGGTCAGTTTTCGAGCTAGAGACACCAGAACTCAAACGGGCAGACCCGAGAGTCCACGGTCCCACCACGTGAAATTATAGGCCGATACCCCGCCCGCTTCATGACCTTTGACCCCGTTTTCCATTCACGGCCTACAGAGCTCCATAGAGTCCAATGTAAACTGCTGTGGGAGAGTGCTCTCTTAACATCCCACTACCGACAGCTTAGCAGTAAACTCCTTCACCATAAGCGTCGCCTAGTGACCCACGCGGGTTTACCGTATCGAGGACCTCGCTTTAAGCGGGAAAGACGCGGATCGGGGGACGGGGGTTTCGGCGGCGCAACATCTCGCGTTTCCTCCTGGAAATGCAGACCTCTAGTGTTACGTTTGCTGCCCTTCATTCTGAGGATCGTTCATTCTTGTCCGGTTAACTCCGCCCACAGTTTTCGAGATATCGACTCCGTTCAAAGTTTCATTCGTAGAGCTTCCCTGTGGGATGCGGGCTTGTATACAGCTTTTGGAAAAGTTGCATAGTTTTCGCACAGTAAGCATTTGAAGTTTCATCTTTTCTCCCATAGGAATGAATGGAAAAATGTCCATAAACTTTTGTCAAACTTTCAAACTGCTGTCACACGCTCAGTTTTCGAGCTAGAGACACCAGAATTCAAACGGTCAGACCCGAGGGTCCACGGTCCCACCACCTGAAATTATAGGCCGATAGCCCACCCGCTTCATGACCTTTGACCCCGTTTTCCATTCACGACCTACAGAGCTCCATAGAGTCCAATGTAAACTGCTGTGGGAGACTGCTCTCTTAACATCCCACTACCAACAGCTTAGCAGTAAACTCCTTCACCATAAGCGTCGCCTAGTGACCCACGTGGGTTTACCGTATCGAGGACCTCGCTTTAAGCGGGAAAGACGCGGATCGGGGGGCGGGGGTTTAGGCGGCGCAACATCTCGCGTTTCCTCCTGGAAATGCAGACCTCTAGTTATGTTGCGCAAGCTGCTTCAGCAGCGCGCAATATATTGTTATCCGAAAGTCATATTATGTTGCGCCTGCTGCTGTAAGCAGCGGCGCGATATATTGTTATCCGTAAGTCATATTATTATTATTATTATTATTCTTATTATTCCGCGTTTCCTTGTCCGCCTAACTAGTCCCGCAGCTTTCGAGCTATCGACTCCATTCCACCTGGAAATCGTGCGTCCTATAGCGACGATGTGGGCTTGTATACAGCTTTCCGATACCCGCACTCGTTCGTCCGCTACACTCGTTTATCGCTCCGTTTTTCCCCAGTCATTTCTATGGAATTAATTTTCGAACTGCTCTAACTCGGTCAATTTTCAAGCTACGGACACGAGATTTCAGACGGTCGGACCCGGGCGCACCTTGACCCGTCACTTCCGTTTTCGGACCTCTCGCACTCATCCCTCTCTTTCTATTCCTCCTTGAATATCCCTCCATTCACTTGTATGGAAGACATTTAGAGTGGGTGACATCATAGACACTCTGGGTTCACTGGCCAAAACCGTTTTTTCACTTTTCAGCCGAACAATTCACCATAACGTTCTCATACTTTCACCTAAAAACTTCATTTAAATTTTAAATGATAGAGAAACTTGTCCTTTCTAGCATCTGTAAATCTGAACGTAATCGATAATACGGTTTTTGAGTTATGAATTTTTGTTCGGCACTAGGGAGGGTTTTGGCTCCCATAGAGTTCAATGTATTTTTGGAGCGGCTCAGAGTGCGGTTTCTAAATTTTTCTCCTGTTTTTAACTCGTCATAACACGGTCAATTCTCGCTCAAACTGCTAATTTTTTATACCAGCTTCTTCCTTAGACTCTCCTTGTCGCAACGGTATATGCAGTTTAGCCATTTGGGATAACATTTCTGAGCTATAAGCATTTGTTCGGAGGGTGGGTACGCTCCCATAGGAATACATTGAAATGAATATGCCTGTCCTTTTTCGATATTCAACTTTTAGCCGAACATTTTGCCATAACTTCCTTATACTTTCACCTACAGACTTCATTTTACTTTCAAATGGTAGAGAAACTTCTCCTTTCTAAAATATGTAGATTTGAAATCATTTGAAGATACGGTTCTGGAGTTATGAAGATTTGTTTGGCAGTAGGACGTTTCGGCTCCCATAGAGTTCAATGTATTTTCAGAAAGCCAAATTTTCTCAAATTTGCCCTTTTTTAACTCATTTTTACACCATCAATTCTCGCTCAAACTGAAAAAATTTTTACACCATCTCGAGCGCCAGACTCTCCTTGTCGCTACGGTATGCTTCGTTCAATTTTGGTTGGGAAAAGTTTTCGAGCTACGGGTCATTTTTTGGAGGGTGCTCCCCGGTCGAAATTCATTGAATCATGAGTCTGTCAGTTGTATTCTGTGAGCGTGCGTGTGAGAGAGACAGAGGGGGGAGGGGGAGGGGCAGAAGCAGAGACTGAGGGGAAGAGCTGTGAGGGCCACAGAAATACACAGGCAGTCTGTAACACTTTAAAGGTCATTTTTAAGGGGGACGTCTTAATTATCCAGGGTTTCTTAAGGTGGAATTTTTTAAGAATACCTCATTCACAATATACTGCCTGTCTTTTCGACATTTTAAGCTTTATTTAAAGTGGTCATTTTTAAAGGTGGACGTGTCAATACAACTGTGGGTTTCTTAAGGTGGAATTTTTATTAAGGTGGTATTTAAAATGTATTGGCCATCTTTTTTGCTTTTAAGATTCTTTTGGCCTGTGATGTGGACATTTCAATACAATTCTGGGTTTCTTAAGGTGGAATTGTTTTTAAAGGTGGAATTCAAAATGTATCGTTTTCTATTCACGCCCTACTGAGCTCCATAGAGTCCAATGTAAACTGCTGTGGGAGAGTGCTCTCTTAACATCCCACTACCAACAGCTTACCAGTAAACTCCTTCACCATAAGCGTCGCCTAGTGACCCACGCGGGTTTACCGTATCGAGGACCTCGCTTTAAGCGGGAAAGACGCGGATCGGGGGACGGGGGTTTAGGCGGCGCAACATCTCGCGTTTCCTCCTGGTGTTACGTTTGCTGCCCTTAATTCTGAGGATCGTTCATTCTTGTCCGGTTAACTCCGCCCACAGTTTTCGAGATATCGACTCCGTTCAAAGTTTCATTCGTAGAGCTTCCCTGTGGGATGCGGGCTTGTATACAGCTTTTGGAAAAGTTACATAGTTTTCGCACAGTAAGCATTTGAAGTTTCGTGTTTTCTCCCATAGGAATGAATGGAAAAATGTCCATAAACTTTTGTCAAACTTTCAAACTGATGTCACACGGTCAGTTTTCGAGCTAGAGACACCAGAATTCAAACGGGCAGACCCGAGAGTCCACGGTCCCACCATGTGAATTTATGGGCCGATAGCCCACCCGCTTCATGACCTTTGACCCCGTTTTCCTTTCACGGCCTACAGAGCTCCATAGAGTCCAATGTAAACTGCTGTGGGAGAGTGCTCTCTTAACATCCCACTACCGACAGCTTAGCAGTAAACTCCTTCACCATAAGCGTCGCCTAGTGACCCACGCGGGTTTACCGTATCGAGGGCCTCTCTTTAAGCGGGAAAGACGCGGATCGGGGGACGGGGGTTTAGGCGGCGCAACATCTCGCGTTTCCTCCTGGAAATGCAGACCTCTAGTGTTACGTTTGCTGCCCTTCATTCTGAGGATCTTCATTCCTTGTCCGGTTAACTCCGCCCACAGTTTTCGAGATATCGACTCCGTTCAAAGTTTCATTCGTAGAGCTTCCCTGTGGGATGTGGGCTTGTATACAGCTTTTGGAAAAGTTGCATAGTTTTCGCACAGTAAGCATTTGAAGTTTCATCTTTTCTCCCATAGGAATGAATGGAAAAATGTCCATAAACTTTTGTCAAACTTTCAAACTGCTGTCACACGCTCAGTTTTCGAGCTAGAGACACCAGAACTCAAACGGGCAGACCCGAGAGTCCACGGTCCCCCCACGTGAAATTATGGGCCGATAGCCCACCCGCTTCATGACCTTTGACCCCGTTTTCCATTCACGGCCTACAGAGCTCCATAGAGTCCAATGTAAACTGCTGTGGGAGACTGCTCTCTTAACATCCCACTACCGACAGCTTAGCAGTAAACTCCTTCACCATAAGCGTGGCCTAGTGACCCACGCGGGTTTACCGTATAGAGGACCTCGCTTTAAGCGGGAAAGACGCGGATCGGGGGGCAGGGGTTTAGGCGGCGCAACATCTCGCGTTTCCTCCTGGAAATGCAGACCTCTAGTGTTACGTTTGCTGCCCTTCATTCTGAGGATCGTTCATTCTTGTCCGGTTAACTCCGCCCACAGTTTTCGAGATATCGACTCCGTTCAAAGTTTGTTTCGTAGAGCTGCCCTGTGGGATGCGGGCTTGTATACAGCTTTTGGAAAAGTTGCATAGTTTTTGCACAGTAAGCATTTGAAGTTTCATCTTTACTCCCATAGGAATGAATGGAAAAATGTCCATAAACTTTTGTCAAACTTTCAAACTGCTGTCACACGGTCAGTTTTCGAGCTAGACACACCAGAATTCAAACGGGCAGACCCGAGAGTCCACGGTCCCACCACGTGAAATTATGGGCCGATAGCCCACCCGCTTCATGACCTTTGACCCCGTTTTCCATTCACGGCCTACAGAGCTCCATAGAGTCCAATGTAAACTGCTGTGGGAGAGTGCTCCCTTAACATCCCACTACCGACAGCTTAGCAGTAAACTCCTTCACCATAAGCGTCGCCTAGTGACCCACGCGGGTTTACCGTATCGAGGACCTCGCTTTAAGCGGGAAAGACGCGGATCGGGGGGCGGGGGTTTAGGCGGCGCAACATCTCGCGTTTCCTCCTGGAAATGCAGACCTCTAGTGTTACGTTTGCTGCCCTTCATTCTGAGGATCGTTCGTTCTTGTCCGGTTAACTCCGCCCACAGTTTTCGAGATATCGACTCCGTTCAAAGTTTGTTTCGTAGAGCTGCCCTGTGGGATGCGGGCTTGTATACAGCTTTTGGAAAAGTTGCATAGTTTTTGCACAGTAAGCATTTGAAGTTTCATCTTTTCTCCCATAGGAATGAATGGAAAAATGTCCATAAACTTTTGTCAAACTTTCAAACTGCTGTCACACGGTCAGTTTTCGAGCTAGAGACACCAGAACTCAAACGGGCAGACCCGAGAGTCCACGGTCCCACCACGTGAAATTATAGGCCGATACCCCGCCCGCTTCATGACCTTTGACCCCGTTTTCCATTCACGGCCTACAGAGCTCCATAGAGTCCAATGTAAACTGCTGTGGGAGAGTGCTCTCTTAACATCCCACTACCGACAGCTTAGCAGTAAACTCCTTCACCATAAGCGTCGCCTAGTGACCCACGCGGGTTTACCGTATCGAGGACCTCGCTTTAAGCGGGAAAGACGCGGATCGGGGGACGGGGGTTTCGGCGGCGCAACATCTCGCGTTTCCTCCTGGAAATGCAGACCTCTAGTGTTACGTTTGCTGCCCTTCATTCTGAGGATCGTTCATTCTTGTCCGGTTAACTCCGCCCACAGTTTTCGAGATATCGACTCCGTTCAAAGTTTCATTCGTAGAGCTTCCCTGTGGGATGCGGGCTTGTATACAGCTTTTGGAAAAGTTGCATAGTTTTCGCACAGTAAGCATTTGAAGTTTCATCTTTTCTCCCATAGGAATGAATGGAAAAATGTCCATAAACTTTTGTCAAACTTTCAAACTGCTGTCACACGCTCAGTTTTCGAGCTAGAGACACCAGAACTCAAACGGGCAGACCCGAGAGTCCAAGGTCCCACCACGTGAAATTATGGGCCGATAGCCCACCCGCTTCATGACCTTTGACCCCGTTTTCCATTCACGGCCTACACAGCTCCACATAGTCCAATGTAAACTGCTGTGGGACAGTGCTCTCTTAACATCCCACTACCAACAGCTTAGCAGTAAACTCCTTCACCATAAGCGTCGCCTAGTGACCCACGCGGGTTTACCGTGTCGAGGACCTCGCTTTAAGCGGGAAAGACGCGGATCGGGGGGCAGGGGTTTAGGCGGCGCAACATCTCGCGTTTCCTCCTGGAAATGCAGACCTCTAGTTATGTTGCGCCTGCTGCTTTAAGCAGCAGCGCGCAATATATTGTTATCCGTAAGTCATATTATTATTATTTTTATTATTATTTTTATTATTCCGCGTTTCCTTGTCCGCTTAACTAGTCCCGCAGCTTTTGAGCTATCGACTCCGTTCCACCTGGAAATCGTGCGTCCTATAGCGACGATGTGGGCTTGTATACAGCTTTCCGATACCCGCACTCGTTCGTCCGCTACACTCGTTTTTCGCTCTGTTTTTCCCCAGTCATTTCTATGGAATTAATTTTCAAAGTGCTCTAATTCGGTCATTTTTCAAGCTACGGACACGGGATTTCAGACGGTCGGACCCGGGCGTACCGGCTCCCATCACTTCCGTTTTCGGAATTTTTGCACTCATCCTTCCCTTTCTTTTCCTCCTTCAAAATCCCTCCATTCATTTCAATGGGAGGCTCTTAGAGTGGGGGTGATGTCATCCACTGTAGTTTCAGTGGCAAAAAGCCGTTTTTTCACTTTTCAGCCGAACAATTCACCATAACTTCCTCATACTTTCACCTAGAAACTTCATTTAAATTTTAAATGGTAGAGAAACTTGTCCTTTCTAAGACCTCTAAATTTGAACATTATTGAAAATACGGTTTTTGAGTTATGAATTTTTGTTCGGCACTAGGGACGGTTTCGGCTCCCATAGGGTTCAATGTATTTTTGGAGCAGCTCAGAGTGCGGTTTCTAAAATTTTCTCCTGTTTTTAACTCGTCATAACATGCTCAATGTCCATAAACTTTTGTCAAACTTTAAAACTGCTGTCACACGGTCAGTTTTCGAGCTAGAGACACCAGAATTCAAACGGGCAGACCCGAGAGTCCACGGTCCCACCACGTGAATTTATGGGCCGATAGCCCACCCGCTTCATGACCTTTGACCCCGTTTTCTGGCCTACAGAGCTCCATAGAGTCCAATGTAAACTGCTGTGGGAGACTGCTCTCTTAACATCCCACTACCGACAGCTTAGCAGTAAACTCCTTCACCATAAGCGTCGCCTAGTGACCCACGCGGGTTTACCGTACCGAGGACCTCGCTTTAAGCGGGAAAGACGCGGATCGGGGGGCAGGGGTTTAGGCGGCGCAACATCTCGCGTTTCCTCCTGGAAATGCAGACCTCTAGTGTTACGTTTGCTGCCCTTCATTCTGAGGATCGTTCATTATTGTCCGGTTAACTCCGCCCACAGTTTTCGAGATATCGACTCCGTTCAAAGTTTCATTCGTAGAGCTTCCCTGTGGGATGCGGGCTTGTATACAGCTTTTGGAAAATTTGCATAGTTTTCGCACAGTAAGCATTTGAAGTTTCATCTTTTCTCCCATAGGAATGAATGGAAAAATGTCCATAAACTTTTGTCAAACTTTCAAACTGCTGTCACACGCTCAGTTTTCGAGCTAGAGACACCAGAACTCAAACGGGCAGACCCGAGAGTCCAAGGTCCCACCACGTGAAATTATGGGCCGATAGCCCACCCGCTTCATGACCTTTGACCCCGTTTTCCATTCACGGCCTACACAGCTCCACATAGTCCAATGTAAACTGCTGTGGGACAGTGCTCTCTTAACATCCCACTACCGACAGCTTAGCAGTAAACTCCTTCACCATAAGCGTCGCCTAGTGACCCACACGGGTTTCCGTATCGAGGACCTCGCTTTAAGCGGGAAAGACGCGGATCGGGGGACGGGGGTTTAGGCGGCGCAACATCTCGCGTTTCCTCCTGGAAATGCAGACCTCTAGTGTTACGTTTGCTGCCCTTCATTCTGAGGATCGTTCATTCTTGTCCGGTTAACTCCGCCCACAGTTTTCGAGATATCGACTCCGTTCAAAGTTTCATTCGTAGAGCTTCCCTGTGGGATGCGGGCTTGTATACAGCTTTTGGAAAAGTTACATAGTTTTCGCACAGTAAGCATTTGAAGTTTCATCTTTACTCCCATAGGAATGAATGGAAAAATGTCCATAAACTTTTGTCAAACTTTAAAACTGCTGTCACACGGTCAGTTTTCGAGCTAGACACACCAGAACTCAAACGGTCAGACCCGAGAGTCCACGGTCCCACCACCTGAAATTATAGGCCGATAGCCCACCCGCTTCATGACCTTTGACCCCGTTTTCCATTCACGGCCTACACAGCTCCATAGAGTCCAATGTAAACTGCTGTGGGAGAGTGCTCTCTTAACATCCCACTACCGACAGCTTAGCAGTAAACTCCTTCACCATAAGCGTCGCCTAGTGACCCACGCGGGTTTACCGTACCGAGGACCTCGCTTTAAGCGGGAAAGACGCGGATCGGGGGACGGGGGTTTAGGCGGCGCAACATCTCGCGTTTCCTCCTGGAAATGCAGACCTCTAGTGTTACGTTTGCTGCCCTTCATTCTGAGGATCTTCATTCCTTGTCCGGTTAACTCCGCCCACAGTTTTCGAGATATCGACTCCGTTCAAAGTTTGTTTCGTAGAGCTTCCCTGTGGGATGCGGGCTTGTATACAGCTTTTGGAGAAGTTACATAGTTTTTGCACAGTAAGCATTTGAAGTTTCGTGTTTTCTCCCATAGGAATGAATGAAGAAATGTCCATAAACTTTTGTCAAACTTTCAAACTGCTGTCACACGGTCAGTTTTCGAGCTAGAGACACCAGAACTCAAACGGGCAGACCCGAGAGTCCACGGTCTCGCCACGTGAAATTATAGGCCGATAGCCCACCCGCTTCATGACCTTTGACCTCGTTTTACATTCACGGCCTACAGAGCTCCCTAGAGTCCAATGTAAACTGCTGTGGGAGAGTGCTCCCTTAACATCCCACTACCAACAGCTTAGCAGTAAACTCCTTCACCATAAGCGTCGCCTAGTGACCCACGCGGGTTTACCGTATCGAGGACCTCGCTTTAAGCGGGAAAGACGCGGATCGGGGGGCAGGGATTTAGGCGGCGCAACATCTCGCGTTTCCTCCTGGAAATGCAGACCTCTAGTGTTACGTTTGCTGCCCTTCATTCTGAGGATCGTTCATTCTTGTCCGGTTAACTCCGCCCACAGTTTTCGAGATATCGACTCCGTTCAAAGTTTGTTTCGTAGAGCTTACCTGTGGGATGCGGGCTTGTATACAGCTTTTGGAAAAGTTGCATAGTTTTTGCACAGTAAGCATTTGAAGTTTCATCTTTACTCCCATAGGAATGAATGGGAAAATGTCCATAAACTTTTGTCAAACTTTCAAACTGCTGTCACACGCTCAGTTTTCGAGCTAGAGACACCAGAATTCAAACGGGCAGACCCGAGAGTCCAAGGTCCCACCACGTGAAACTATAGGCCGATAGCCCACCCGCTTCATGACCTTTGACCCCGTTTTCCATTCACGGCCTACACAGCTCCATAGAGTCCAATGTAAACTGCTGTGGGAGAGTGCTCTCTTAACATCCCACTACCGACAGCTTAGCAGTAAAATCCTTCACCATAAGCGTCGCCTAGTGACCCACGCGGGTTTACCGTATCGAGGACCTCGCTTTAAGCGGGAAAGACGCGGATCGGGGGGCGGGGGTTTAGGCGGCGCAACATCTCGCGTTTCCTCCTGGAAATGCAGACCTCTAGTGTTACGTTTGCTGCCCTTCATTCTGAGGATCGTTCGTTCTTGTCCGGTTAACTCCGCCCACAGTTTTCGAGATATCGACTCCGTTCAAAGTTTCATTCGTAGAGCTTCCCTGTGGGATGCGGGCTTGTATACAGCTTTTGGAAAAGTTGCATAGTTTTAGCACAGTAAGCATTTGAAGTTTCATCTTTTCTCCCATAGGAATGAATGGAAAAATGTCCATAAACTTTTGTCAAACTTTCAAACTGCTGTCACACGCTCAGTTTTCGAGCTAGAGACACCAGAACTCAAACGGGCAGACCTGAGAGTCCAAGGTCCCACCACGTGAAATTATGGGCCGATAGCCCACCCGCTTCATGACCTTTGACCCCGTTTTCCATTCACGGCCTACACAGCTCCACATAGTCCAATGTAAACTGCTGTGGGACAGTGCTCTCTTAACATCCCACTACCAACAGCTTAGCAGTAAACTCCTTCACCATAAGCGTCGCCTAGTGACCCACGCGGGTTTACCGTGTCGAGGACCTCGCTTTAAGCGGGAAAGACGCGGATCGGGGGGCAGGGGCTTAGGCGGCGCAACATCTCGCGTTTCCTCCTGGAAATGCAGACCTCTAGTTATGTTGCGCAAGCTGCTTCAGCAGCGCGCAATATATTGTTATCCGAAAGTCATATTATGTTGCGCCTGCTGCTGTAAGCAGCGGCGCGATATATTGTTATCCGTAAGTCATATTATTATTATTATTATTATTCTTATTATTCCGCGTTTCCTTGTCCGCCTAACTAGTCCCGCAGCTTTCGAGCTATCGACTCCGTTCCACCTGGAAATCGTGCGTCCTATAGCGACGATGTGGGCTTGTATACAGCTTTCCGATACCCGCACTCGTTCGTCCGCTACACTCGTTTATCGCTCCGTTTTTCCCCAGTCATTTCTATGGAATTAATTTTCGAACTGCTCTAACTCGGTCAATTTTCAAGCTACGGACACGAGATTTCAGACGGTCGGACCCGGGCGCACCGTGACCCGTCACTTCCGTTTTCGGACCTCTCGCACTCATCCCTCTCTTTCTATTCCTCCTTGAATATCCCTCCATTCACTTGTATGGAAGACATTTAGAGTGGGTGACATCATAGACACTCTGGGTTCACTGGCCAAAACCGTTTTTTCACTTTTCAGCCGAACAATTCACCATAACGTTCTCATACTTTCACCTAAAAACTTCATTTAAATTTTAAATGATAGAGAAACTTGTCCTTTCTAGCATCTGTAAATCTGAACGTAATCGATAATACGGTTTTTGAGTTATGAATTTTTGTTCGGCACTAGGGAGGGTTTTGGCTCCCATAGAGTTCAATGTATTTTTGGAGCGGCTCAGAGTGCGGTTTCTAAATTTTTCTCCTGTTTTTAACTCGTCATAACACGGTCAATTCTCGCTCAAACTGCTAATTTTTTATACCAGCTTCTTCCTTAGACTCTCCTTGTCGCAACGGTATATGCAGTTTAGCCATTTGGGATAACATTTCTGAGCTATAAGCATTTGTTCGGAGGGTGGGTACGCTCCCATAGGAATACATTGAAATGAATATGCCTGTCCTTTTTCGATATTCAACTTTTAGCCGAACATTTTGCCATAACTTCCTTATACTTTCACCTACAGACTTCATTTTACTTTCAAATGGTAGAGAAACTTCTCCTTTCTAAAATATGTAGATTTGAAATCATTTGAAGATACGGTTCTGGAGTTATGAAGATTTGTTTGGCAGTAGGACGTTTCGGCTCCCATAGAGTTCAATGTATTTTCAGAAAGCCAAATTTTCTCAAATTTGCCCTTTTTTAACTCATTTTTACACCATCAATTCTCGCTCAAACTGAAAAAATTTTTACACCATCTCGAGCGCAAGACTCTCCTTGTCGCTACGGTATGCTTCGTTCAATTTTGGTTGGGAAAAGTTTTCGAGCTACGGGTCATTTTTTGAAGGGTCCCCCCGGTCGAAATTCATTGAATCCTGAGTCTGTCAGTTGTATTCTGTGAGCGTGCGTGTGAGAGACAGAGAGGGGGGAGGGGGAGGGGCAGAGGCAGACACTGACCGGGAGAGGTGTGAGGGCCACAGAAATACACAGGCAGTCTGTAACACTTTAAAGGTCATTTTTAAGGGGGACGTCTTAATTATCCAGGGTTTCTTAAGGTGGAATTTTTAAAGAATACCTCATTCACAATATACTGGCTGTCTTTTCGACATTTTAAGCTTTATTTCAAGTGGTCATTTTTAAAGGTGGACGTGTCAATACAACTGTGTGTTTCTTAAGGTGGAATTTTTATTAAGGTGGTATTTAAAATGTATTGGCCATCTTTTTTTGCTTTTAAGACTCTTTTGGCCTGTGATGTGGACATTTCAATACAATTCTGGGTTTCTTAAGGTGGAATTGTTTTTAAAGGTGGAATTCAAAATGTATCGTTTTCTATTCACACCCTACAGAGCTCCATAGCGTCCAATGTAAACTGCTGTGGGAGAGTGCTCTCTTAACATCCCACTACCGACAGCTTAGCAGTAAACTCCTTCACCATAAGCGTCGCCTAGTGACCCACGCGGGTTTACCGTACCGAGGACCTCGCTTTAAGCGGGAAAGATGCGGATCGGGGGACGGGGGTTTAGGCGGCGCAACATCTCGCGTTTCCTCCTGGAAATGCAGACCTCTAGTGTTACGTTTGCTGCCCTTCATTCTGAGGATCGTTCATTCTTGTCCGGTTAACTCCGCCCACAGTTTTCGAGATATCGACTCCGTTCAAAGTTTGTTTCGTAGAGCTTCCCTGTGGGATGCGGGCTTGTATACAGCTTTTAGAAAAGTTACATAGTTTTCGCACAGGAAGCATTTGAAGTTTCATCTTTTCTCCCATAGGAATGAATGGAAAAATGTCCATAAACTTTTGTCAAACTTTCAAACTGCTGTCACACGCTCAGTTTTCGAGCTAGAGACACCAGAACTCAAACGGGCAGACCCGAGGGTCCAAGGTCCCACCACGTAAAATTATAGGCCGATAGCCCACCCGCTTCATGACCTTTGACCCCGTTTTCCATTCACGGCCTACACAGCTCCATAGAGTCCAATGTAAACTGCTGTGGGAGAGTGCTCTCTTAACATCCCACTACCAACAGCTTAGCAGTAAACTCCTTCACCATAAGCGTCGCCTAGTGACCCACGCAGGTTTACCGTATCGAGGACCTCGCTTTAAGCGGGAAAGACGCGGATCGGGGGGCGGGGGTTTAGGCGGCGCAACATCTCGCGTTTCCTCCTGGAAATGCAGACCTCTAGTGTTACATTTGCTGCCCTTCATTCTGAGGATCGTTCGTTCTTGTCCGGTTAACTCCGCCCACAGTTTTCGAGATATCGACTCCGTTCAAAGTTTCATTCGTAGAGCTTCCCTGTGGGATGCGGGCTTGTATACAGCTTTTGGAAAAGTTGCATAGTTTTAGCACAGTAAGCATTTGAAGTTTCATCTTTTGTCCCATAGGAATGAATGGAAATATGTCCATAAACTTTTGTCAAACTTTCAAACTGCTGTCACACGCTCAGTTTTCGAGCTAGAGACACCAGAATTCAAACGGGCAGACCCGAGAGTCCAAGGTCCCACCACGTGAAATTATAGGCCGATACCCCGCCCGCTTCATGACCTTTGACCCCGTTTTCCATTCACGGCCTACAGAGCTCCATAGAGTCCAATGTAAACTGCTGTGGGAGAGTGCTCTCTTAACATCCCACTACCGACAGCTTAGCAGTAAACTCCTTCACCATAAGCGTCGCCTAGTGACCCACGCGGGTTTACCGTATCGAGGACCTCGCTTTAAGCGGGAAAGATGCGGATCGGGGGGCAGGGGTTTAGGCGGCGCAACATCTCGCGTTTCCTCCTGGTGTTACGTTTGCTGCCCTTCATTCTGAGGATCGTTCGTTCTTGTCCGGTTAACTCCGCCCACAGTTTTCGAGATATCGACTCCGTTCAAAGTTTCATTCGTACAGCTTCCCTGTGGGATGCGGGCTTGTATACAGCTTTTGGAAAAGTTACATAGTTTTAGCACAGTAAGCATTTGAAGTTTCAACTTTTCTCCCATAGGAATGAATGGAAAAATGTCCATAAACTTTTGTCAAACATTCAAAGTGCTGTCACACGGTCAGTTTTCGAGCTAGAGACACCAGAACTCAAACGGGCAGACCCGAGGGTCCACGGTCCCACCACGTAAAATTATGGGCCGATAGGCCACCCGCTTCATGACCTTTGACCCCGTTTTCCATTCACGGCCTACAGAGCTCCATAGAGTCCAATGTAAACTGCTGTGGGAGAGTGCTCTCTTAACATCCCACTACCAACAGCTTAGCAGTAAACTCCTTCACCATAAGCGTCGCCTAGTGACCCACGCAGGTTTACCGTATCGAGGACCTCGCTTTAAGCGGGAAAGACGCGGATCGGGGGGCGGGGGTTTAGGCGGCGCAACATCTCGCGTTTCCTCCTGGAAATGCAGACCTCTAGTGTTACATTTGCTGCCCTTCATTCTGAGGATCGTTCGTTCTTGTCCGGTTAACTCCGCCCACAGTTTTCGAGATATCGACTCCGTTCAAAGTTTCATTCGTAGAGCTTCCCTGTGGGATGCGGGCTTGTATACAGCTTTTGGAAAAGTTGCATAGTTTTAGCACAGTAAGCATTTGAAGTTTCATCTTTTGTCCCATAGGAATGAATGGAAATATGTCCATAAACTTTTGTCAAACTTTCAAACTGCTGTCACACGCTCAGTTTTCGAGCTAGAGACACCAGAATTCAAACGGGCAGACCCGAGAGTCCAAGGTCCCACCACGTGAAATTATAGGCCGATACCCCGCCCGCTTCATGACCTTTGACCCCGTTTTCCATTCACGGCCTACAGAGCTCCATAGAGTCCAATGTAAACTGCTGTGGGAGAGTGCTCTCTTAACATCCCACTACCGACAGCTTAGCAGTAAACTCCTTCACCATAAGCGTCGCCTAGTGACCCACGCGGGTTTACCGTATCGAGGACCTCGCTTTAAGCGGGAAAGATGCGGATCGGGGGGCAGGGGTTTAGGCGGCGCAACATCTCGCGTTTCCTCCTGGTGTTACGTTTGCTGCCCTTCATTCTGAGGATCGTTCGTTCTTGTCCGGTTAACTCCGCCCACAGTTTTCGAGATATCGACTCCGTTCAAAGTTTCATTCGTACAGCTTCCCTGTGGGATGCGGGCTTGTATACAGCTTTTGGAAAAGTTACATAGTTTTAGCACAGTAAGCATTTGAAGTTTCAACTTTTCTCCCATAGGAATGAATGGAAAAATGTCCATAAACTTTTGTCAAACATTCAAAGTGCTGTCACACGGTCAGTTTTCGAGCTAGAGACACCAGAACTCAAACGGGCAGACCCGAGGGTCCACGGTCCCACCACGTAAAATTATGGGCCGATAGGCCACCCGCTTCATGACCTTTGACCCCGTTTTCCATTCACGGCCTACAGAGCTCCATAGAGTCCAATGTAAACTGCTGTGGGAGAGTGCTCTCTTAACATCCCACTACCGACAGCTTAGCAGTAAACTCCTTCACCATAAGCGTCGCCTAGTGACCCACGCGGGTTTACCGTACCGAGGACCTCGCTTTAAGCGGGAAAGACGCGGATCGGGGGGCGGGGGTTTAGGCGGCGCAACATCTCGCGTTTCCTCCTGGAAATGCAGACCTCTAGTTATGTTGCGCCTGCTGCTTTAAGCAGCGGCGCAATATATTGTTATCCGTAAGTCATATTATTATTATTTTTATTATTATTTTTATTATTCCGCGTTTCCTTGTCCGCTTAACTAGTCCCGCAGCTTTCGAGCTATCGACTCCGTTCCACCTGGAAATCGTGCGTCCTATAGCGACGATGTGGGCTTGTATACAGCTTTCCGATATCCGCACTCGTTCGTCCGCTACACTCGTTTTTCGCTCTGTTTTTCCCCAGTCATTTCTATGGAATTAATTTTCAAAGTGCTCTAACTCGGTCATTTTTCAAGCTACGGATACGGGATTTCAGACGGTCGGACCCGGGCGTACCGGCTCCCATCACTTCCGTTTTCGGAATTTTTGCACTCATCCTTCCCTTTCTTTTCCTCCTTCAAAATCCCTCCATTCATTTCAATGGGAGGCTCTTAGAGTGGGGGTGATGTCATCCACTGTAGTTTCAGTGGCAAAAAGCCGTTTTTTCACTTTTCAGCCGAACAAATCGCCATAACTTCCTTATAGTTTCACCTAGAAACTTCATTTAAATTTTAAATGGTAGAGAAACTTGTCCTTTCTAAGACGTCTAAATTTGAACATTATTGAAAATACGGTTTTTGAGTTATGAATTTTTGTTCGGCACTAGGGACGGTTTCGGCTCCCATAGGGTTCAATGTATTTTTGGAGCAGCTCAGAGTGCGGTTTCTAAAATTTTCTCCTGTTTTTAACTCGTCATAACATGCTCAATTCTCACTTAATCTGAATTTTTTTTATACCATATCGATCCCCAGACTCTCCTTGTCGCAACGGTATATACGGTTAAGTGATGTGGGGAAAACTTTCCGAGCTATAAGCATTTGTTCGGAGGGTGGGTACGCTCCCATAGGAACCCATTGAAATTATTTTTTTTCTTTTTCAATTTTCTGCCGAACATTTCACCATAACTTCCTTATACTTTCACCTACAGACTTCATTTAAATTTTAAATGGTAGAGAAATGTCCTCTTTCTCAAACTTGTAACTTTCAGACCGTTTGAGAATACCGTTCTTGAGTTATGAATTTTTGTTCCACACTTGGGAGGGTTTTCCTCCCATAGAGCTCAATGTATTTTAAGAGCGGGTCGGCACGCAGATTTTCAAAACTTTGCCTGTTTTTAACTCGTAATTACACCATCAAATCTCGCTCAAAGTGCAAAAATTTTTACACCATCTCGAGCACAAGACTCTCCTTGTCGCTACGGTATGCTTCGTTCAATTTTGGTTGGGAAAAGTTTTCGAGCTACGGGTGATTTTTTGGAGGGTGCTCCCCGGTCGAAATTCATTGAATCATGAGTCTGTCAGTTGTGTTCTGTGAGCGTGCGTGTGAGAGAGACAGAGAGGGGGGAGGGGGAGGGGCAGAGGCAGACACTGACGGGGAGAGCTGTGAGGGCCACAGAAATACACAGGCAGTCTGTAACACTTTAAAGGTCATTTTTAAGGGGGGCGTCTTAATTATCCAGGGTTTCTTAAGGTGGAATTTTTAAAAAAGACCTCATTCACAATATACTGGTGTTACGTTTGCTGCCCTTCATTCTGAGGATCGTTCATTCTTGTCCGGTTAACTCCGCCCACAGTTTTCGAGATATCAACTCCGTTCAAAGTTTGTTTCGTAGAGCTTCCCTGTGGGATGCGGGCTTGTATACAGCTTTTGGAAAAGTTACATAGTTTTCGCACAGTAAGCATTTGAAATTTCATCTTAACTCCCATAGGAATGAATGGAAAAATGTCCATAAACTTTTGTCAAACTTTCAAACTGCTGTCACACGCTCAGTTTTCGAGCTAGAGACACCAGAACTCAAACGGGCAGACCCGAGAGTCCACGGTCCCACCACGTGAAATTATAGGCCGATACCCCGCCCGCTTCATGACCTTTGACCCCGTTTTCCATTCACGGCCTACAGAGCTCCATAGAGTCCAATGTAAACTGCTGTGGGAGAATGCTCTCTTAACATCCCACTACCGACAGCTTAGCAGTAAACTCCTTCACCATAAGCGTCGCCTAGTGACCCACGCGGGTTTACCGTATCGAGGACCTCACTTTAAGCGGGAAAGACGCGGATCGGGGGGCGGGGGTTTAGGCGGCGCAACATCTCGCGTTTCCTCCTGGAAATGCAGACCTCTAGTGTTACGTTTGCTGCCCTTCATTCTGAGGATCGTTCGTTCTTGTCCGGTTAACTCCGCCCACAGTTTTCGAGATATCGACTCCGTTCAAAGTTTCATTCGTAGAGCTTCCCTGTGGGATGCGGGCTTGTATACAGCTTTTGGAAAAGTTGCATAGTTTTAGCACAGTAAGCATTTGAAGTTTCATCTTTTGTCCCATAGGAATGAATGGAAATATGTCCATAAACTTTTGTCAAACTTTCAAACTGCTGTCACACGCTCAGTTTTCGAGCTAGAGACACCAGAATTCAAACGGGCAGACCCGAGAGTCCAAGGTCCCACCACGTGAAATTATAGGCCGATACCCTGCCCGCTTCATGACCTTTGACCCCGTTTTCCATTCACGGCCTACAGAGCTCCATAGAGTCCAATGTAAACTGCTGTGGGAGAGTGCTCTCTTAACATCCCACTACCGACAGCTTAGCAGTAAACTCCTTCACCATAAGCGTCGCCTAGTGACCCACGCGGGTTTACCGTATCGAGGACCTCGCTTTAAGCGGGAAAGACGCGGATCGGGGGGCAGGGGTTTAGGCGGCGCAACATCTCGCGTTTCCTCCTGGAAATGCAGACCTCTAGTGTTACGTTTGCTGCCCTTCATTCTGAGGATCGCTCATTCTTGTCCGGTTAACTCCGCCCACAGTTTTCGAGATATCGACTCCGTTCAAAGTTTGTTTCGTAGAGCTTCCCTGTGGGATGCGGGCTTGTATACAGCTTTTGGAAAAGTTACATAGTTTTCGCACAGTAAGCATTTGAAGTTTCATCTTAACTCCCATAGGAATGAATGGAAAAATGTCCATAAACTTTTGTCAAACTTTCAAACTGCTGTCACACGGTCAGTTTTTGAGCTAGAGACACCAGAACTCAAACGGGCAGACCCGAGACTCCACGGTCCCACCACGTGAAATTATAGGCCGATACCCCGCCCGCTTCATGACCTTTGACCCCGTTTTCCATTCACGGCCTACAGAGCTCCATAGAGTCCAATGTAAACTGCTGTGGGAGAGTGCTCTCTTAACATCCCACTACCGACAGCTTAGCAGTAAACTCCTTCACCATAAGCGTCGCCTAGTGACCCACGCGGGTTTACCGTATCGAGGACCTCGCTTTAAGCGGGAAAGACGCGGATCGGGGGACGGGGGTTTCGGCGGCGCAACATCTCGCGTTTCCTCCTGGAAATGCAGACCTCTAGTGTTACGTTTGCTGCCCTTCATTCTGAGGATCGTTCATTCTTGTCCGGTTAACTCCGCCCACAGTTTTCGAGATATCGACTCCGTTCAAAGTTTGTTTCGTAGAGCTTCCCTGTGGGATGCGGGCTTGTATACAGCTTTTGGAAAAGTTACATAGTTTTCGCACAGTAAGCATTTGAAATTTCATCTTAACTCCCATAGGAATGAATGGAAAAATGTCCATAAACTTTTGTCAAACTTTCAAACTGCTGTCACACGCTCAGTTTTCGAGCTACAGACACCAGAATTCAAACGGGCAGACCCGAGAGTCCACGGTCCCGCCACGTGAAATTATAGGCCGATACCCCGCCCGCTTCATGACCTTTGACCCCGTTTTCCATTCACGGCCTACACAGCTCCATAGAGTCCAATGTAAACTGCTGTGGGACAGTGCTCTCTTAACATCCCACTACCAACAGCTTAGCAGTAAACTCCTTCACCATAAGCGTCGCCTAGTGACCCACGCGGGTTTACCGTATCGAGGACCTCGCTTTAAGCGGTAAAGACGCGGATCGGGGGGCGGGGGTTTAGGCGGCGCAACATCTCGCGTTTCCTCCTGGAAATGCAGACCTCTAGTGTTACGTTTGCTGCCCTTCATTCTGAGGATCGTTCATTCTTGTCCGGTTAACTCCGCCCACAGTTTTTGAGATATCGACTCCGTTCAAAGTTTCATTCGTACAGCTTCCCTGTGGGATGCGGGCTTGTATACAGCTTTTGGAAAAGTTACATAGTTTTTGCACAGTAAGCATTTGAAGTTTCGTGTTTTCTCCCATAGGAATGAATGGAAAAATGTCCATAAACTTTTGTCAAACTTTCAAAGTGCTGTCACACGGTCAGTTTTCGAGCTAGAGACACCAGAACTCAAACGGGCAGACCCGAGGGTCCACGGTCCCACCACGTGAAACTATAGGCCGATAGCCCACCCGCTTCATGACCTTTGACCCCGTTTTCCATTCACGGCCTACACAGCTCCATAGAGTCCAATGTAAACTGCTGTGGAAGAGTGCTCTCTTAACATCCCACTACCGACAGCTTAGCAGTAAACTCCTTCACCATAGGCGTCGCCTAGTGACCCACGAGGGTTTCCGTATCGAGGACCTCGCTTTAAGCGGGAAAGACGCGGATCGGGGGGCAGGGGTTTAGGCGGCGCAACATCTCGCGTTTCCTCCTGGAAATGCAGACCTCTAGTGTTACGTTTGCTGCCCTTCATTCTGAGGATCGTTCATTCTTGTCCGGTTAACTCCGCCCACAGTTTTTGAGATATCGACTCCGTTCAAAGTTTGTTTCGTAGAGCTTCCCTGGGGGATGCGGGCTTGTATACAGCTTTTGGAAAAGTTACATAGGTTTCGCACAGTAAGCATTTGAAGTTTCATCTTAACTCCCATAGGAATGAATGGAAAAATGTCCATAAACTTTTGTCAAACTTTAAAACTGCTGTCACACGGTCAGTTTTCGAGCTATAGACACCAGAACTCAAACGGGCAGACCCGAGGGTCCACGGTCCCACCACGTAAAATTATGGGCCGATAGCCCACCCGCTTCATGACCTTTGACCCCGTTTTCCATTCACGGCCTACAGAGCTCCATAGAGTCCAATGTAAACTGCTGTGGGACAGTGCTCTCTTAACATCCCACTACCAACAGCTTAGCAGTAAACTCCTTCACCATAAGCGTCGCCTAGTGACCCACGCGGGTTTACCGTATCGAGGACCTCGCTTTAAGCGGTAAAGACGCGGATCGGGGGGCGGGGGTTTAGGCGGCGCAACATCTCGCGTTTCCTCCTGGAAATGCAGACCTCTAGTGTTACGTTTGCTGCCCTTCATTCTGAGGATCGTTCATTCTTGTCCGGTTAACTCCGCCCACAGTTTTTGAGATATCGACTCCGTTCAAAGTTTCATTCGTACAGCTTCCCTGTGGGATGCGGGCTTGTATACAGCTTTTGGAAAAGTTACATAGTTTTTGCACAGTAAGCATTTGAAGTTTCGTGTTTTCTCCCATAGGAATGAATGGAAAAATGTCCATAAACTTTTGTCAAACTTTCAAACTGCTGTCACACGCTCAGTTTTCGAGCTAGAGACACCAGAACTCAAACGGGCAGACCCGAGAGTCCACGGTCCCACCACGTGAAATTATGGGCCGATAGCCCACCCGCTTCATGACCTTTGACCCCGTTTTCCATTCACGGCCTACACAGCTCCACATAGTCCAATGTAAACTGCTGTGGGACAGTGCTCTCTTAACATCCCACTACCAACAGCTTAGCAGTAAACTCCTTCCGTAAGTCATATTATTATGTTGCGCCTGCTGCTTTAAGCAGCAGCGCGCAATATATTGTTCTTCTTAAGTCATATTATTATGTTGCGCCTGCTGCTTTAAGCAGCAGCGCGCAATATATTGTTCTTCTTAAGTCATATTATTATTATTATTTTTATTATTCCGCGTTTCCTTGTCCGCCTAACTAGTCCCGCAGCTTTCGAGCTATCGACTCCGTTCCACCTGGAAATCGTGCGTCCTATAGCGACGATGTGGGCTTGTATACAGCTTTCCGATACCCGCACTCGTTCGTCCGCTACACTCGTTTATCGCTCCGTTTTTCCCCAGTCATTTCTATGGAATTAATTTTCAAAGTGCTCTAACTCGGTCATTTTTCAAGCTACGGACACGGGATTTCAGACGGTCGGACCCGGGCGTACCGGCTCCCATCACTTCCGTTTTCGGAATTTTTGCACTCATCCTTCCCTTTCTTTTCCTCCTTCAAAATCCCTCCATTCATTTCAATGGGAGGCTCTTAGAGTGGGGGTGATGTCATCCACTGTAGTTTCAGTGGCAAAAAGCCGTTTTTTCACTTTTCAGCCGAACAATTCACCATAACTTCCTCATACTTTCACCTAGAAACTTCACTTAAATTTTAAATGGTAGAGAAACTTGTCCTTTCTAAGACCTCTAAATTTGAACATTATTGAAAATACGGTTTTTGAGTTATGAATTTTTGTTCGGCACTAGGGACGGTTTCGGCTCCCATAGGGTTCAATGTATTTTTGGAGCAGCTCAGAGTGCGGTTTCTAAAATTTTCTCCTGTTTTTAACTCGTCATAACATGCTCAATTCTCACTTAATCTGCAAATTTTTTATACCATATCAATCCCCAGACTCTCCTTGTCGCAACGGTATATACGGTTAAGTGATGTGGGGAAAACTTTCCGAGCTATAAGCATTTGTTCGGAGGGTGGGTACGCTCCCATAGGAACCCATTGAAATTATTTTTTTTCTTTTTCAATTTTCTGCCGAACATTTCACCATAACTTCCTTATACTTTCACCTACAGACTTCATTTAAATTTTAAATGGTAGAGAAATGTCCCCTTTCTCAAACTTGTAAGTTTCTGACCGTTTGATAATACCGTTCTTGAGTTATGAATTTTTGTTTGACACTTGGGAGGGTTTTCCTCCCATAGAGCTCAATGTATTTTAAGAGCGGCTCGGCACGCAGATTTTCAAAACTTTGCCTGTTTTTAACTCGTAATTACACCATCAAATCTCGCTCAAAGTGCAAAAATTTTTACACCATCTCGAGCACCAGACTCTCCTTGTCGCTACGGTATGCTTCGTTCATTTTTGGACCTGGAAAAGTTTTGGAGATATTTGAGGTTTTTTGGAGGGTGCCCCACCGGTCGAAATTCATTGAATCATGAGTCTGTCAGTTGTATTCTGTGAGCGTGCGTGTGAGAGAGAGAGAGGGGGGAGGGGGAGGGGCAGAGGCAGACACTGACGGGGAAGAGGTGTGAGGGCCACAGAAATACACAGGCAGTCTGTAACACTTTAAAGGTCATTTTTAAGGGGGACGTCTTAATTATCCAGGGTTTCTTAAGGTGGAATTTCGGGGGGCAGGGGTTTAGGCGGCGCAACATCTCGCGTTTCCTCCTGGAAATGCAGACCTCTAGTGTTACGTTTGCTGCCCTTCATTCTGAGGATCGTTCATTCTTGTCCGGTTAACTCCGCCCACAGTTTTTGAGATATCGACTCCGTTCAAAGTTTCATTCGTACAGCTTCCCTGTGGGATGCGGGCTTGTATACAGCTTTTGGAAAAGTTACATAGTTTTTGCACAGTAAGCATTTGAAGTTTCGTGTTTTCTCCCATAGGAATGAATGGAAAAATGTCCATAAACTTTTGTCAAACTTTCAAAGTGCTGTCACACGGTCAGTTTTCGAGCTAGAGACACCAGAACTCAAACGGGCAGACCCGAGGGTCCATGGTCCCACCACGTGAAACTATAGGCCGATAGCCCACCCGCTTCATGACCTTTGACCCCGTTTTCCATTCACAGCCTACGGAGCTCCATAGAATCCAATGTAAACTGCTGTGGAAGAGTGCTCTCTTAACATCCCACTACCGACAGCTTAGCAGTAAACTCCTTCACCATAGGCGTCGCCTAGTGACCCACGAGGGTTTCCGTACCGAGGACCTCGCTTTAAGCGGGAAAGACGCGGATCGGGGGACGGGGGTTTAGGCGGCGCAACATCTCGCGTTTCCTCCTGGAAATGCAGACCTCTAGTGTTACGTTTGCTGCCCTTCATTCTGAGGATCTTCATTCCTTGTCCGGTTAACTCCGCCCACAGTTTTCGAGATATCGACTCCGTTCAAAGTTTCATTCGTAGAGCTTCCCTGTGGGATGCGGGCTTGTATACAGCTTTTGGAAAATTTGCATAGTTTTCGCACAGTAAGCATTTGAAGTTTCATCTTTTCTCCCATAGGAATGAATGGAAAAATGTCCATAAACTTTTGTCAAACTTTCAAACTGCTGTCACACGCTCAGTTTTTGAGCTAGAGACACCAGAACTCAAACGGGCAGACCCGAGAGTCCACGGTCCCCCCACGTGAAATTATGGGCCGATAGCCCACCCGCTTCATGACCTTTGACCCCGTTTTCCATTCACGGCCTACAGAGCTCCATAGAGTCCAATGTAAACTGCTGTGGGAGACTGCTCTCTTAACATCCCACTACCGACAGCTTAGCAGTAAACTCCTTCACCATAAGCGTGGCCTAGTGACCCACGCGGGTTTACCGTATCGAGGACCTCGCTTTAAGCGGGAAAGACGCGGATCGGGGGGCAGGGGTTTAGGCGGCGCAACATCTCGCGTTTCCTCCTGGAAATGCAGACCTCTAGTTATGTTGCGCCTGCTGCTTTAAGCAGCAGCGCGCAATATATTGTTATCCGAAAGTCATATTATTATTTTTTTTTTTATTATTCTTATTATTCCGGATTTCCTTGTCCGCCTAACTAGTCCCGCAGCTTTCGAGCTATCGACTCCGTTCCACCTGGAAATCGTGCGTCCTATAGCGACGATGTGGGCTTGTATACAGCTTTCCGATACCCGCACTCGTTCGTCCGCTACACTCGTTTATCGCTCCGTTTTTCCCCAGTCATTTCTATGGAATTAATTTTCAAAGTGCTCTAACTCGGTCATTTTTCAAGCTACGGACACGGGATTTCAGACGGTCGGACCCGGGCGTACCGGCTCCCATCACTTCCGTTTTCGGAAATTTTGCACTCATCCTTCCCTTTCTTTTCCTCCTTCAAAATCCCTCCATTCATTTCAATGGGAGGCTCTTAGAGTGGGGGTGATGTCATCCACTGTAGTTTCAGTGGCAAAAAGCCGTTTTTTCACTTTTCAGCCGAACAAATCGCCATAACTTCCTTATAGTTTCACCTAGAAACTTCATTTAAATTTTAAATGGTAGAGAAACTTGTCCTTTCTAAGACCTCTAAATTTGAACATTATTGAAAATACGATTTTTGAGTTATGAATTTTTGTTCGGCACTAGGGACGGTTTCGGCTCCCATAGGGTTCAATGTATTTTTGGAGCAGCTCAGAGTGCGGTTTCTAAAATTTTCTCCTGTTTTTAACTCGTCATAACATGCTCAATTCTCACTTAATCTGCAAATTTTTTATACCATATCGATCCCCAGACTCTCCTTGTCGCAACGGTATATACGGTTAAGTGATGTGGGGAAAACTTTCCGAGCTATAAGCATTTGTTCGGAGGGTGGGTACGCTCCCATAGGAACCCATTGAAATTATTTTTTTTCTTTTTCAATTTTCTGCCGAACATTTCACCATAACTTCCTTATACTTTCACCTACAGACTTCATTTAAACTTTAAATGGTAGAGAAATTTCCCCTTTCTCACACTTGTAAGTTTCAGACCGTTTGAGAATACCGTTCTTGAGTTATGAATTTTTGTTTGACACTTGGGAGGGTTTTCCTCCCATAGAGCTCAATGTATTTTAAGAGCGGCTCGGCACGCAGATTTTCAAAACTTTGCCTGTTTTTAACTCGTAATTACACCATCAAATCTCGCTCAAAGTGCAAAAATTTTTACACCATCTCGAGCACCAGACTCTCCTTGTCGCTACGGTATGCTTCGTTCATTTTTGGACCTGGAAAAGTTTTGGAGATATTTGAGGTTTTTTGGAGGGTGCCCCACCGGTCGAAATTCATTGAATCATGAGTCTGTCAGTTGTATTCTGTGAGCGTGCGTGTGAGAGAGACAGAGGGGGGAGGGGGAGGGGCAGAGGCAGAGACTGAGGGGAAGAGGTGTGAGGGCCACAGAAATACACAGGCAGTCTGTAACACTTTAAAGGTCATTTTTAAGGGGGACGTCTTAATTATCCAGGGTTTCTTAAGGTGGAATTTTTTAAGAATACCTCATTCACAATACACTGGCTGTCTTTTCGACATTTTAAGCTTTATTTCAACTGGTCATTTTTAAAGGTGGACGTGTCAATACAACTGTGTGTTTCTTAAGGTGGTATTTAAAATGTATTGGCCATCTTTTTTTGCTTTTAAGACTCTTTTGGCCTGTGATGTGGACATTTCAATACAATTCTGGGTTTCTTAAGGTGGAATTGTTTTTAAAGGTGGAATTCAAAATGTATCGTTTTCTATTCACGCCCTACTGAGCTCCATAGAGTCCAATGTAAACTGCTGTGGGAGACTGCTCTCTTAACATCCCACTACCGACAGCTTAGCAGTAAACTCCTTCACCATAGGCGTCGCCTAGTGACCCACGCGGGTTTACCGTATCGAGGACCTCGCTTTAAGCGGGAAAGACGCGGATCGGGGGGCGGGGGTTTAGGCGGCGCAACATCTCGCGTTTCCTCCTGGAAATGCAGACCTCTAGTGTTACGTTTGCTGCCCTTCATTCTGAGGATCGTTCGTTATTGTCCGGTTAACTCCGCCCACAGTTTTCGAGATATCGACTCCGTTCAAAGTTTCATTCGTAGAGCTTCCCTGTGGGATGCGGGCTTGTATACAGCTTTTGGAAAAGTTGCATAGTTTTAGCACAGTAAGCATTTGAAGTTTCATCTTTTGTCCCATAGGAATGAATGGAAATATGTCCATAAACTTTTGTCAAACTTTCAAACTGCTGTCACACGCTCAGTTTTCGAGCTAGAGACACCAGAATTCAAACGGGCAGACCCGAGAGTCCAAGGTCCCACCACGTGAAATTATAGGCCGATACCCCGCCCGCTTCATGACCTTTGACCCCGTTTTCCATTCACGGCCTACAGAGCTCCATAGAGTCCAATGTAAACTGCTGTGGGAGAGTGCTCTCTTAACATCCCACTACCGACAGCTTAGCAGTAAACTCCTTCACCATAAGCGTCGCCTAGTGACCCACGCGGGTTTACCGTATCGAGGACCTCGCTTTAAGCGGGAAAGACGCGGATCGGGGGGCAGGGGTTTAGGCGGCGCAACATCTCGCGTTTCCTCCTGGAAATGCAGACCTCTAGTGTTACGTTTGCTGCCCTTCATTCTGAGGATCGTTCGTTCTTGTCCGGTTAACTCCGCCCACAGTTTTCGAGATATTGACTCCGTTCAAAGTTTGTTTCGTAGAGCTGCCCTATGGGATGCGGGCTTGTATACAGCTTTTGGAAAAGTTGCATAGTTTTCGCACAGTAACCATTTGAAGTTTCATCTTTACTCCCATAGGAATGAATGGAAAAATGTCCATAAACTTTTGTCAAACATTCAAAGTGCTGTCACACGGTCAGTTTTCGAGCTACAGACACCAGAATTCAAACGGGTAGACCCGAGGGTCCTCGGTCCCACCACGTAAAATTATGGGCCGATAGCCCACCCGCTTCATGACCTTTGACCCCGTTTTCCATTCACGGCCTACAGAGCTCCATAGAGTCCAATGTAAACTGCTGTGGGAGAGTGCTCTCTTAACATCCCACTTCCGACAGCTTAGCAGTAAACTCCTTCACCATAAGCGTCGCCTAGTGACCCACGCGGGTTTACCGTATCGAGGACCTCGCTTTAAGCGGGAAAGACGCGGATCGGGGGGCAGGGGTTTAGGCGGCGCAACATCTCGCGTTTCCTCCTGGTGTTACGTTTGCTGCCCTTCATTCTGAGGATCGTTCATTTTTGTCCGGTTAACTCCGCCCACAGTTTTCGAGATATCGACTCCGTTCAAAGTTTGTTTCTTAGAGCTTCCCTGTGGGATGCGGGCTTGTATACAGCTTTTGGAAAAGTTACATAGTTTTTGCACAGTAAGCATTTGAAGTTTCGTGTTTTCTCCCATAGGAATGAATGGAAAAATGTCCATAAACTTTTGTCAAACTTTTAAACTGCTGTCACACGGTCAGTTTTCGAGCTAGAGACACCAGAACTCAAACGGGCAGACCCGAGGGTCTACGGTCCCACCACGTGAAACTATAGGCCGATAGCCCACCCGCTTCATGACCTTTGACCCCGTTTTCCATTCACAGCCTACACAGCTCCATAGAGTCCAATGTAAACTGCTGTGGGAGAGTGCTCTCTTAACATCCCACTACCGACAGCTTAGCAGTAAACTCCTTCACCATAAGCGTCGCCTAGTGACCCACGCTGGTTTACCGTACCGAGGACCTCGCTTTAAGCGAGAAAGACGCGGATCAGGGGGCGGGGGTTTAGGCGGCGCAACATCTCGCGTTTCCTCCTGGAAATGCAGACCTCTAGTTATGTTGCGCCTGCTGCTTTAAGCAGCGGCGCAATATATTGTTATCCGTAAGTCATATTATTATTATTATTTTTATTATTATTTTTATTATTCCGCGTTTCCTTGTCCGCGTAACTAGTCCCGCAGCTTTCGAGCTATCGACTCCGTTCCACCTGGAAATGGTGCGTCCTATAGCGACGATGTGGGCTTGTATACAGCTTTCCGATACCCGCACTCGTTCGTCCGCTACACTCGTTTATCGCTCCGTTTTTCCCCAGTCATTTCTATGGAATTAATTTTCAAAGTGCTCTAACTCGGTCATTTTTCAAGCTACGGACACGGGATTTCAGACGGTCGGACCCGGGCGTACCGGCTCCCATCACTTCCGTTTTCAGATTTTTTGCACTCATCCTTCCCTTTCTATTCCTCCTTCAAAATCCCTCCATTCATTTCAATGGGAGGCTCTTACAGTGGGTGACGTCATACACTGTAGATTCCTTCTCAGAAAACGGGTTTTTCACTTTTCAGCCAAACAAATCACCATAACTTCCTCATACTTTCACCTAGAAACTTCATTTAAATTTTAAATGGTAGAGAAACTTGTCCTTTCTAAGACCTCTAAATTTGAACATTATTGAAAATACGGTTTTTGAGTTATGAATTTTTGTTCGGCACTAGGGAGGGTTTCGGCTCCCATAGGGTTCAATGTATTTTTGGAGCAGCTCAGAGTGCGGTTTCTAAAATTTTCTCCTGTTTTTAACTCGTCATAACATGCTCAATTCTCACTTAATCTGCAAATTTTTTATACCATATCGATCCCCAGACTCTCCTTGTCGCAACGGTATATACGGTTAAGTGATGTGGGGAAAACTTTCCGAGCTATAAGCATTTGTTCGGAGGGTGGGTACGCTCCCATAGGAACCCATTGAAATTTTTTTTTTTCTTTTTCAATTTTCTGCCGAACATTTCACCATAACTTCCTTATACTTTCACCTACAGACTTCATTTAAACTTTAAATGCTAGAGAAATGTCCCCTTTCTCACACTTGTAAGTTTCAGACCGTTTGAGAATACCGTTCTTGAGTTATGAATTTTTGTTTGACACATGGGAGGGTTTTCCTCCCATAGAGCTCAATGTATTTTAAGAGCGGGTCTGCACGCAAATTTTCAAAACTTTGCCTGTTTTTAACTCGTAATTACACCATCAAATCTCGCTCAAAGTGCAAAAATTTTTACACCATCTCGAGCACCAGACTCTCCTTGTCGCTACGGTATGCTTCGTTCAATTTTGGTTGGGAAAAGTTTTCGAGCTACGGGTGATTTTTTGGAGGGTGCTCCCCGGTTGAAATTCATTGAATCGTGAGTTTGTCAGTTGTATTCTGTGAGCGTGCGTGTGAGAGAGACACAGAGGGGGGAGGGGGAGGGGCAGAGGCAGACACGGACGGGGAGAGCTGTGAGGGCCACAGAAATACACAGGCAGTCTGTAACACTTTAAAGGTCATTTTTAAGGGGGACGTCTTAATTATCCAGGGTTTCTTAAGGTGGAATTTTTAAAAAAGACCTCATTCACAATATACTGGCTGTCTTTTCAACATTTTAAGACGCGGATCGGGGGACGGGGGTTTCGGCGGCGCAACATCTCGCGTTTCCTCCTGGAAATGCAGACCTCTAGTGTTACGTTTGCTGCCCTTCATTCTGAGGATCGTTCATTCTTGTCCGGTTAACTCCGCCCACAGTTTTCGAGATATAGACTCCGTTCAAAGTTTGTTTCGTAGAGCTGCCCTGTGGGATGCGGGCTTGTATACAGCTTTTGGAAAAGTTGCATAGTTTTCGCACAGTAAGCATTTGAAGTTTCATCTTTACTCCCATAGGAATGAATGGAAAAATGTCCATAAACTTTTGTCAAACTTTCAAACTGCTGTCACACGGTCAGTTTTCGAGCTAGAGACACCAGAATTCAAACGGGCAGACCCGAGAGTCCACGGTCCCGCCACGTGAAATTATAGGCCGATAGCCCACCCGCTTCATGACCTTTGACCCCGTTTTCCTTTCACGGCCTACAGAGCTCCATAGAGTCCAATGTAAACTGCTGTGGGAGAGTGCTCTCTTAACATCCCACTACCAACAGCTTAGCAGTAAACTCCTTCACCATAAGCGTCGCCTAGTGACCCACGAGGGTTTACCTACCGACGGCCTCGCTTTAAGCGGGAAAGACGCGGATCGGGGCGCGGGGGTTTAGGCGGCGCAACATCTCGCGTTTCCTCCTGGAAATGCAGACCTCTAGTGTTACGTTTGCTGCCCTTCATTCTGAGGATCGTTCATTCTTGTCCGGTTAACTCCGCCCACAGTTTTCGAGATATCGACTCCGTTCAAAGTTTCATTCGTAGAGCTGCCCTGTGGGATGCGGGCTTGTATACAGCTTTTGGAAAAGTTACATAGTTTTCGCACAGTAAGCATTTGAAGTCTAATCTTTACTCCCATAGGAATGAATGGAAAAATGTCCATAAACTTTTGTCAAACTTTCAAACTGCTGTCACACGGTCAGTTTTCGAGCTAGAGACACCAGAACTCAAACGGGCAGACCCGAGAGTCCACGGTCCCACCACGTGAAACTATAGACCGATAGCCCACCCGCTTCATGACCTTTGACCCCGTTTTCCATTCACGGCCTACACAGCTCCATAGAGTCCAATGTAAACTGCTGTGGGACAGTGCTCTCTTAACATCCCACTACCGACAGCTTAGCAGTAAACTCCTTCACCATAAGCGTCGCCTAGTGACCCACGCGGGTTTACCGTATCGAGGACCTCGCTTTAAGCGGGAAAGACGCGGATCGGGGGACGGGGGTTTAGGCGGCGCAACATCTCGCGTTTCCTCCTGGAAATGCAGACCTCTAGTGTTACGTTTGCTGCCCTTCATTCTGAGGATCGTTCATTCTTGTCCGGTTAACTCCGCCCACAGTTTTCGAGATATCGACTCCGTTCAAAGTTTCATTCGTAGAGCTTCCCTGTGGGATGCGGGCTTGTATACAGCTTTTGGATAAGTTGCATACTTTTCGCACAGTAACCATCTGAAGTTTCATCTTTTGTCCCACAGGAATGAATGGAAAAATGTCCATAAATTTTTGTCAAACTTTCAAACTGCTGTCACACGGTCAGTTTTCGAGCTAGAGACACCAGAACTCAAACGGGCACACCCGAGGGTCCACGGTCCCGCCACGTAAAATTATGGGCCGATAGCCCACCCGCTTCATGACCTTTGACCCCGTTTTCCATTCACGGCCTACACAGCTCCATAGAGTCCAATGTAAACTGCTGTGGGAGAGTGCTCTCTTAACATCCCACTACCGACAGCTTAGCAGTAAACTCCTTCACCATAAGCGTCGCCTAGTGACCCACCCGGGTTTACCGTATCGAGGACCTCGCTTTAAGCGGGAAAGACGCGGATCGGGGGGCGGGGGTTTAGGCGGCGCAACATCTCGCGTTTCCTCCTGGAAATGCAGACCTCTAGTGTTACGTTTGCTGCCCTTCATTCTGAGGATCGTTCGTTCTTGTCCGGTTAACTCCGCCCACAGTTTTCGAGATATCGACTCCGTTCAAAGTTTGTTTCGTACAGCTTCCCTGTGGGATGCGGGCTTGTATACAGGTTTTGGAAAAGTTACATAGTTTTTGCACAGTAAGCATTTGAAGTTTCGTGTTTTCTCCCATAGGAATGAATGGAAAAATGTCCATAAACTTTTGTCAAACTTTCAAACTGCTGTCACACGGTCAGTTTTCCAGCTACAGACACCAGAACTCAAACGGGCAGACCCGAGAGTCCACGGTCCCACCACGTGAAATTATAGGCCGATAGCCCACCCGCTTCATGACCTTTGACCCCGTTTTCCATTCACGGCCTACACAGCTCCATAGAGTCCAATGTAAACTGCTGTGGGAGAGTGCTCTCTTAACATCCCACTACCAACAGCTTAGCAGTAAACTCCTTCACCATAAGCGTCGCCTAGTGACCCACGCGGGTTTACCGTATCGAGGACCTCGCTTTAAGCGGGAAAGACGCGGATCGGGGGGCATGGGTTTAGGCGGCGCAACATCTCGCGTTTCCTCCTGGAAATGCAGACCTCTAGTGTTACGTTTGCTGCCCTTCATTCTGAGGATCTTCATTCCTTGTCCGGTTAACTCCGCCCACAGTTTTCGAGATATTGACTCCGTTCAAAGTTTGTTTCGTAGAGCTGCCCTGTGGGATGCGGGCTTGTATACAGCTTTTGGAAAAGTTGCATAGTTTTCGCACAGTAACCATTTGAAGTTTCATCTTTACTCCCATAGGAATGAATGGAAAAATGTCCATAAACTTTTGTCAAACTTTCAAAGTGCTGTCACACGGTCAGTTTTCGAGCTACAGACACCAGAATTCAAACGGGTAGACCCGAGGGTCCACGGTCCCACCACGTAAAATTATGGGCCGATAGCCCACCCGCTTCATGACCTTTGACCCCGTTTTCCATTCACGGCCTACAGAGCTCCATAGAGTCCAATGTAAACTGCTGTGGGAGAGTGCTCTCTTAACATCCCACTACCGACAGCTTAGCAGTAAACTCCTTCACCATAAGCGTCGCCTAGTGACCCACGTGGGTTTACCGTATCGAGGACCTCGCTTTAAGCGGGAAAGACGCGGATCGGGGGGCAGGGGTTTAGGCGGCGCAACATCTCGCGTTTCCTCCTGGTGTTACGTTTGCTGCCCTTCATTCTGAGGATCGTTCATTTTTGTCCGGTTAACTCCGCCCACAGTTTTCGAGATATCGACTCCGTTCAAAGTTTGTTTCGTAGAGCTTCCCTGTGGGATGCGGGCTTGTATACAGCTTTTGGAAAAGTTACATAGTTTTTGCACAGTAAGCATTTGAAGTTTCGTGTTTTCTCCCATAGGAATGAATGGAAAAATGTCCATAAACTTTTGTCAAACTTTTAAACTGCTGTCACACGGTCAGATTTCGAGCTAGAGACACCAGAACTCAAACGGGCAGACCCGAGGGTCCACGGTCCCACCACGTGAAACTATAGGCCGATAGCCCACCCGCTTCATGACCTTTGACCCCGTTTTCCATTCACGGCCTACACAGCTCCATAGAGTCCAATGTAAACTGCTGTGGGAGAGTGCTCTCTTAACATCCCACTACCGACAGCTTAGCAGTAAACTCCTTCACCATAAGCGTCGCCTAGTGACCCACGCTGGTTTACCGTACCGAGGACCTCGCTTTAAGCGAGAAAGACGCGGATCAGGGGGCGGGGGTTTAGGCGGCGCAACATCTCGCGTTTCCTCCTGGAAATGCAGACCTCTAGTGTTACGTTTGCTGCCCTTCATTCTGAGGATCGTTCATTCTTGTCCGGTTAACTCCGCCCACAGTTTTCGAGATATCGACTCCGTTCAAAGTTTCATTCGTAGAGCTTCCCTGTGGGATGCGGGCTTGTATACAGCTTTTGGATAAGTTGCATACTTTTCGCACAGTAACCATTTGAAGTTTCATCTTTTGTCCCATAGGAATGAATGGAAAAATGTCCATAAACTTTTGTCAAACTTTCAAACTGCTGTCACACGGTCAGTTTTCGAGCTAGAGACACCAGAACTCAAACGGGCACACCCGAGTGTCCACGGTCCCACCACGTAAAATTATGGGCCGATAGCCCACCCGCTTCATGACCTTTGACCCCGTTTTCCATTCACGGCCTACACAGCTCCATAGAGTCCTATGTAAACTGCTGTGGGAGAGTGCTCTCTTAACATCCCACTACCGACAGCTTAGCAGTAAACTCCTTCACCATAAGCGTCGCCTAGTGACCCACGCGGGTTTACCGTATCGAGGACCTCGCTTTAAGCAGGAAAGACGCGGATCGGGGGGCGGGGGTTTAGGCGGCGCAACATCTCGCGTTTCCTCCTGGAAATGCAGACCTCTAGTTATGTTGTGCCTGCTGCTTTAAGCAGCGGCGCAATATATTGTTCTTCTTAAGTCATATTATTATTATTTTTATTCTTATTATTCCGCGTTTCCTTGTCCGCCTAACTAGTCCCGCAGCTTTCGAGCTATCGACTCCGTTCCACCTGGAAATCGTGCGTCCTATAGCGACGATGTGGGCTTGTATACAGCTTTCCGATACCCGCACTCGTTCGTCCGCTACACTCGTTTATCGCTCCGTTTTTCCCCAGTCATTTCTATGGAATTAATTTTCAAAGTGCTCTAACTCGGTCATTTTTCAAGCTACGGACACGGGATTTCAGACGGTCGGACCCGGGCGTACCGGCTCCCATCACTTCCGTTTTCGGAATTTTTGCACTCATCCTTCCCTTTCTATCACTCCTTCAAAATCCCTCCATTCATTTCAATGGGAGGCCCTTAGAGTGGGGGTGATGTCATCCACTGTAGTTTCAGTGGCAAAAAGCCGTTTTTTCACTTTTCAGCCGAACAAATCGCCATAACTTCCTTATAGTTTCACCTAGAAACTTCATTTAAATTTTAAATGGTAGAGAAACTTGTCCTTTCTAAGACCTCTAAATTTGAACATTATTGAAAATACGGTTTTTGAGTTATGAATTTTTGTTCGGCACTAGGGACGGTTTCGGCTCCCATAGGGTTCAATGTATTTTTGGAGCAGCTCAGAGTGCGGTTTCTAAAATTTTCTCCTGTTTTTAACTCGTCATAACATGCTCAATTCTCACTTAATCTGCAAATTTTTTATACCATATCGATCCCCAGACTCTCCTTGTCGCAACGGTATATACGCTTAAGTGATGTGGGGAAAACTTTCCGAGCTATAAGCATTTGTTCGGAGGGTGGGTACGCTCCCATAGGAACCCATTGAAATTATTTTTTTTCTTTTTCAATTTTCTGCCGAACATTTCACCATAACTTCCTTATACTTTCACCTACAGACTTCATTTAAATTTTAAATGGTAGAGAAATGTCCCCTTTCTCAAACTTGTAAGTTTCAGACCGTTTGATAATACCGTTCTTGAGTTATGAATTTTTGTTTGACACTTGGGAGGGTTTTCCTCCCATAGAGCTCAATGTATTTTAAGAGCGGGTCGGCACGCAGATTTTCAAAACTTTGCCTGTTTTTAACTCGTAATTACACCATCAAATCTCGCTCAAAGTGCAAAAATTTTTACACCATCTCGAGCACCAGACTTTCCTTGTCGCTACGGTATGCTTCGTTCATTTTTGGACCTGGAAAAGTTTTGGAGATATTTGAGGTTTTTTGGAGGGTGCCCCACCGGTCGAAATTCATTGAATCATGAGTCTGTCAGTTGTATTCTGTGAGCGTGCGTGTGTGAGAGAGAGAGGGGGGAGGGGGAGGGGCAGAGGCAGAGACTGAGGGGAAGAGCTGTGAGGGCCACAGAAATACACAGGCAGCCTGTAACACTTTAAAGGTCATTTTTAAGGGGGACGTCTTAATTATCCAGGGTTTCTTAAGGTGGAATTTTTAAAAAACACCTCATTCACAATATACTGGCTGTCTTTTCAACATTTTAAGACGCGGATCGGGGGACGGGGGTTTAGGCGGCGCAACATCTCGCGTTTCCTCCTGGAAATGCAGACCTCTAGTGTTACGTTTGCTGCCCTTCATTCTGAGGATCGTTCGTTCTTGTCCGGTTAACTCCGCCCACAGTTTTCGAGATATCGACTCCGTTCAAAGTTTGTTTCGTAGAGCTGCCCTGTGGGATGCGGGCTTGTATACAGCTTTTGGAAAAGTTGCATAGTTTTTGCACAGTAAGCATTTGAAGTTTCATCTTTTCTCCCTTAGGAATGAATGGAAAAATGTCCATAAACTTTTGTCAAACTTTCAAACTGCTGTCACACGCTCAGTTTTCGAGCTAGAGACACCAGAATTCAAACGGGCAGACCCGAGAGTCCACGGTCCCGCCACGTGAAATTATGGGCCGATAGCCCACCCGCTTCATGACCTTTGACCCCGTTTTCCATTCACGGCCTACAGAGCTCCATAGAGTCCAATGTAAACTGCTGTGGGAGAGTGCTTTCTTAACATCCCACTACCGACAGCTTAGCAGTAAACTCCTTCAGCATAAGCGTCGCCTAGTGACCCACGCGGGTTTACCGTATCGAGGGCCTCGCTTTAAGCGGGAAAGACGCGGATCGGGGGGCAGGGGTTTAGGCGGCGCAACATCTCGCGTTTCCTCCTGGAAATGCAGACCTCTAGTGTTACGTTTGCTGCCCTTCATTCTGAGGATCGTTCGTTCTTGTCCGGTTAACTCCGCCCACAGTTTTCGAGATATCGACTCCGTTCAAAGTTTGTTTCGTAGAGCTGCCCTGTGTGATGCGGGCTTGTATACAGCTTTTGGAAAAGTTACATAGTTTTCGCACAGTAAGCATTTGAAGTTTCATCTTAACTCCCATAGGAATGAATGGAAAAATGTCCATAAACTTTTGTCAAACTTTCAAACTGCTGTCACACGGTCAGTTTTCGAGCTAGAGACACCAGAACTCAAACGGTCAGACCCGAGAGTCCACGGTCCACCCACGTGAAATTATAGGCCGATACCCCGCCCGCTTCATGACCTTTGACCCCGTTTTCCATTCACGGCCTACTGAGCTCCATAGAGTCCAATGTAAACTGCTGTGGGAGAGTGCTCTCTTAACATCCCACTACCAACAGCTTAGCAGTAAACTCCTTCACCATAAGCGTCGCCTAGTGACCCACGCGGGTTTACCGTATCGAGGACCTCGCTTTAAGCGGTAAAGACGCGGATCGGGGGACGGGGGTTTAGGCGGCGCAACATCTCGCGTTTCCTCCTGGAAATGCAGACCTCTAGTGTTACGTTTGCTGCCCTTCATTCTGAGGATCGTTCGTTCTTGTCCGGTTAACTCCGCCCACAGTTTTCGAGATATCGACTCCGTTCAAAGTTTGTTTCGTAGAGCTTCCCTGTGGGATGCGGGCTTGTATACAGCTTTTGGAAAAGTTACATAGTTTTCGCACAGTAACCATTTGAAGTTTCATCTTTACTCCCATAGGAATGAATGGAAAAATGTCCATAAACTTTTGTCAAACTTTAAAACTGCTGTCACACGGTCAGTTTTCGAGCTAGACACACCAGAATTCAAACGGGCAGACCCGAGAGTCCACGGTCCCACTACGTGAAATTATGGGCCGATAGCCCACCCGCTTCATGACCTTTGACCCCGTTTTCCATTCACGGCCTACAGAGCTCCATAGAGTCCAATGTAAACTGCTGTGGGAGAGTGCTCTCTTAACATCCCACTACCGACAGCTTAGCAGTAAACTCCTTCACCATAAGCGTCGCCTAGTGACCCACGCGGGTTTACCGTATCGAGGACCTCGCTTTAAGCGGGAAAGACGCGGATCGGGGGGCAGGGATTTAGGCGGCGCAACATCTCGCGTTTCCTCCTGGAAATGCAGACCTCTAGTTATGTTGCGCCTGCTGCTTTAAGCAGCGGCGCAATATATTGTTATCCGTAAGTCATATTATTATTATTTTTATTATTATTTTTATTATTCCGCGTTTCCTTGTCCGCTTAACTAGTCCCGCAGCTTTCGAGCTATCGACTCCGTTCCACCTGGAAATCGTGCGTCCTATAGCGACGATGTGGGCTTGTATACAGCTTTCCGATACCCGCACTCGTTCGTCCGCTACACTCGTTTTTCGCTCTGTTTTTCCCCAGTCATTTCTATGGAATTAATTTTCAAAGTGCTCTAACTCGGTCATTTTTCAAGCTACGGACACGGGATTTCAGACGGTCGGACCCGGGCGTACCGGCTCCCATCACTTCCGTTTTCGGAATTTTTGCACTCATCCTTCCCTTTCTTTTCCTCTTTCAAAATCCCTCCATTCATTTCAATGGGAGGCTCTTAGAGTGGGGGTGATGTCATCCACTGTAGTTTCAGTGGCAAAAAGCCGTTTTTTCACTTTTCAGCCGAACAAATCGCCATAACTTCCTTATAGTTTCACCTAGAAACTTCATTTAAATTTTAAATGGTAGAGAAACTTGTCCTTTCTAAGACCTCTAAATTTGAACATTATTGAAAATACGGTTTTTGAGTTATGAATTTTTGTTCGGCACTAGGGACGGTTTCGGCTCCCATAGGGTTCAATGTATTTTTGGAGCAGCTCAGAGTGCGGTTTCTAAAATTTTCTCCTGTTTTTAACTCGTCATAACATGCTCAATTCTCACTTAATCTGAATTTTTTTTTATACCATATCGATCCCCAGACTCTCCTTGTCGCAACGGTATATACGGTTAAGTGATGTGGGGAAAACTTTCCGAGCTATAAGCATTTGTTCGGAGGGTGGGTACGCTCCCATAGGAACCCATTGAAATTATTTTTTTTCTTTTTCAATTTTCTGCCGAACATTTCACCATAACTTCCTTATACTTTCACCTACAGACTTCATTTAAATTTTAAATGGTAGAGAAATGTCCCCTTTCTCAAACTTGTAAGTTTCAGACCGTTTGAGAATACCGTTCTTGAGTTATGAATTTTTGTTCCACACTTGGGAGGGTTTTCCTCCCATAGAGCTCAATGTATTTTAAGAGCGGGTCGGCACGCAGATTTTCAAAACTTTGCCTGTTTTTAACTCGTAATTACACCATCAAATCTCGCTCAAAGTGCTAAAATTTTTACACCATCTCGAGCACAAGACTCTCCTTGTCGCTACGGTATGCTTCGTTCAATTTTGGTTGGGAAAATTTTTCGAGCTACGGGTGATTTTTTGGAGGGTGCTCCCCGGTCGAAATTCATTGAATCATGAGTCTGTCAGATGTGTTCTGTGAGCGTGCGTGTGAGAGAGACAGAGAGGGGGGAGGGGGAGGGGCAGAGGCAGACACTGACGGGGAGAGCTGTGAGGGCCACAGAAATACACAGGCAGTCTGTAACACTTTAAAGGTCATTTTTAAGGGGGGCGTCTTAATTATCCAGGGTTTCTTAAGGTGGAATTTTTAAAAAAGACCTCATTCACAATATACTGGTGTTACGTTTGCTGCCCTTCATTCTGAGGATCGTTCATTCTTGTCCGGTTAACTCCGCCCACAGTTTTCGAGATATTGACTCCGTTCAAAGTTTGTTTCGTAGAGCTGCCCTGTGGGATGCGGGCTTGTATACAGCTTTTGGAAAAGTTGCATAGTTTTCGCACAGTAACCATTTGAAGTTTCATCTTTACTCCCATAGGAATGAATGGAAAAATGTCCATAAACTTTTGTCAAACTTTCAAACTGCTGTCACACGCTCAGTTTTCGAGCTAGAGACACCAGAACTCAAACGGGCAGACCCGAGAGTCCACGGTCCCACCACGTAAAATTATGGGCCGATAGCCCACCCGCTTCATGACCTTTGACCCCGTTTTCCATTCACGGCCTACTGAGCTCCTTACAGTCCAATGTAAACTGCTCTGGGAGAGAGCTCTCTTAACATCCCACTACCGACGGCTTAGCAGTAAACTCCTTCACCATAAGCGTCGCCTAGTGACCCACGCGGGTTTACCGTATCGAGGACCTCGCTTTAAGCGGGAAAGACGCGGATCGGGGGGCAGGGGTTTCGGCGGCGCAACATCTCGCGTTTCCTCCTGGAAATGCAGACCTCTAGTTATTATTATTTTTATTATTCCGCGTTTCCTTGTCCGCCTAACTAGTCCCGCAGCTTTCGAGCTATCGACTCCGTTCCACCTGGAAATCGTGCGTCCTATAGCGACGATGTGGGCTTGTATACAGCTTTCCGATACCCACACTCGTTCGTCCGCTACACTCGTTTATCGCTCCGTTTTTCCCCAGTCATTTCTATGGAATTAATTTTCAAAGTGCTCTAACTCGGTCATTTTTCAAGCTACGGACACGGGATTTCAGACGGTCGGACCCGGGCGTACCGGCTCCCATCACTTCCGTTTTCAGAATTTTTGCACTCATCCTTCCCTTTCTATACCTCCTTCAAAATCCCTCCATTCATTTCAATGGGAGGCCCTTAGAGTGGGGGTGATGTCATCCACTGTAGTTTCAGTGGCAAAAAGCCGTTTTTTCACTTTTCAGCCGAACAAATCGCCATAACTTCCTTATAGTTTCACCTAGATACTTCATTTAAATTTTAAATGGAAGAGAAACTTGTCCTTTCTAAGACCTCTAAATTTCAACATTATTGAAAATACGGTTTTTGAGTTATGAATTTTTGTTCGGCACTAGGGACGGTTTCGGCTCCCATAGGGTTCAATGTATTTTTGGAGCAGCTCAGAGTGCGGTTTCTAAAATTTTCTCCTGTTTTTAACTCGTCATAACATGCTCAATTCTCACTTAATCTGCAAATTTTTTATACCATATCGATCCCCAGACTCTCCTTGTCGCAACGGTATATACGCTTAAGTGATGTGGGGAAAACTTTCCGAGCTATAAGCATTTGTTCGGAGGGTGGGTACGCTTCCATAGGAACCCATTGAAATTATTTTTTTTCTTTTTCAATTTTCTGCCGAACATTTCACCATAACTTCCTTATACTTTCACCTACAGACTTCATTTAAATTTTAAATGGTAGAGAAATGTCCCCTTTCTCAAACTTGTAAGTTTCAGACCGTTTGATAATACCGTTCTTGAGTTATGAATTTTTGTTTGACACTTGGGAGGGTTTTCCTCCCATAGAGCTCAATGTATTTTAAGAGCGGGTCGGCACGCAGATTTTCAAAACTTTGCCTGTTTTTAACTCGTAATTACACCATCAAATCTCACTCAAAGTGCAAAAATTTTTACACCATCTCGAGCACCAGACTCTCCTTGTCGCTACGGTATGCTTCGTTCATTTTTGGACCTGGAAAAGTTTTGGAGATATTTGAGGTTTTTTGGAGGGTGCCCCACCGGTCGAAATTCATTGAATCATGAGTCTGTCAGTTGTATTCTGTGAGCGTGCGTGTGAGAGAAACAGAGGGGGGAGGGGGAGGGGCAGAGTCAGAGACTGAGGGGAAGAGCTGTGAGGGCCACAGAAATACACAGGCAGTCTGTAACACTTTAAAGGTCATTTTTAAGGGGGACGTCTTAATTATCCAGGGTTTCTTAAGGTGGAATTTTTAAAGAATACCTCATTCACAATATACTGGCTGTCTTTTCGACATTTTAAGCTTTATTTAAAGTGGTCATTTTTAAAGGTGGACGTGTCAATACAACTGTGGGTTTCTTAAGGTGGAATTTTTATTAAGGTGGTATTTAAAATGTATTGGCCATCTTTTTTTGCTTTTAAGACTCTTTTGGCCTGTGATGTGGACATTTCAATACAATTCTGGGTTTCTTAAGGTGGAATTGTTTTTAAAGGTGGAATTCAAAATGTATCGTTTTCCATTCACGGCCTACAGAGCTCCATAGAGTCCAATGTAAACTGCTATGGGAGAATGCTCTCTTAACATCCCACTACCAACAGCTTAGCAGTAAACTCCTTCACCATTAGCGTCGCCTAGTGACCCACGCGGGTTTACCGTATCGAGGACCTCGCTTTAAGCGGGAAAGACGCGGATCGGGGGGCAGGGGTTTAGGCGGCGCAACATCTCGCGTTTCCTCCTGGAAATGCAGACCTCTAGTGTTACGTTTGCTGCCCTTCATTCTGAGGATCGTTCATTCTTGTCCGGTTAACTCCGCCCACAGTTTTCGAGATATAGACTCCGTTCAAAGTTTGTCTCGTAGAGCTGCCCTGTGGGATGCGGGCTTGTATACAGCTTTTGGAAAAGTTACATAGTTTTCGCACAGTAAGCATTTGAAGTTTCATCTTTTCTCCCATAGGAATGAATGGAAAAATGTCCATAAACTTTTGTCAAACTTTAAAACTGCTGTCACACGGTCAGTTTTCGAGCTAGAGACACCAGAATTCAAACGGGCAGACCCGAGAGTCCACGGTCCCACCACGTGAATTTATGGGCCGATAGCCCACCCGCTTCATGACCTTTGACCCCGTTTTCCTTTCACGGCCTACAGAGCTCCATAGAGTCCAATGTAAACTGCTGTGGGAGAGTGCTCCCTTAACATCCCACTACCGACAGCTTAGCAGTAAACTCCTTCACCATAAGCGTCGCCTAGTGACCCACGCGGGTTTACCGTATCGAGGACCTCGCTTTAAGCGGGAAAGACGCGGATCGGGGGGCGGGGGTTTAGGCGGCGCAACATCTCGCGTTTCCTCCTGGAAATGCAGACCTCTAGTGTTACGTTTGCTGCCCTTCATTCTGAGGATCGTTCGTTCTTGTCCGGTTAACTCCGCCCACAGTTTTCGAGATATCGACTCCGTTCAAAGTTTCATTCGTAGGGCTTCCCTGTGGGATGCGGGCTTGTACACAGCTTTTGGAAAAGTTACATAGTTTTCGCACAGTAAGCATTTGAACTTTCATCTTTACTCCCATAGGAATGAATGGAAAAATGTCCATAAACTTTTGTCAAACTTTCAAACTGCTGTCACACGGTCAGTTTTCGAGCTAGAGACACCAGAACTCAAACGGGCAGACCCGAGGGTCCACGGTCCCACCACGTGAAACTATAGGCCGATAGCCCACCCGCTTCATGACCTTTGACCCCGTTTTCCATTCACGGCCTACAGAGCTCCATAGAGTCCAATGTAAACTGCTGTGGGAGAGTGCTCTCTTAACATCCCACTACCGACAGCTTAGCAGTAAACTCCTTCACCATAAGCGTCGCCTAGTGACCCACGCGGGTTTACCGTATCGAGGGCCTCGCTTTAAGCGGAAAAGACGCGGATCGGGGGGCAGGGGTTTAGGCGGCGCAACATCTCGCGTTTCCTCCTGGAAATGCAGACCTCTAGTGTTACGTTTGCTGCCCTTCATTCTGAGGATCGTTCATTCTTGTCCGGTTAACTCCGCCCACAGTTTTCGAGATATCGACTCCGTTCAAAGTTTCATTCGTAGAGCTTCCCTGTGGGATGCGGGCTTG